>NC_039246.1:8351180-9551180 GCF_003368295.1 Carassius auratus
GTTTATTGTGTGCATTTTGTTGGTAATATTATTTAAAAAAAGCTCTTAAACAAGAATAAATTCTTGTTTTGACTTCGACACTGTACGCGCTGATCGGAGGCAGTGGATTTCAGATAGGCAGCCACAAATATTTCATTTTCACACAAACAGTTCAAAAACATCTGAATTAGCTCTTGGTGTGTTCTAATTGGTTGATTGTGTGATATCGCTGTAATAATTTATTTTTAAAAAGCTTTTAAAACAGGAATAAATTCGTTTTTCTGAGCTCTTTACTCCAGACGCTCGTGATCACAGCGTGTGATTCATCTCTCCTATTTCTCACGTATCTCTGGCCAGAAATAATTTATCCATGAGCCCTGAACCGGTAATAATCAGATATTTGGTTAGCTTGTCAGTGTGAATTAAATCTAAGTATTTATTTGTATTTTTAACCGATTTAAAAGTGAAAGTAAAAGTCCGGGAATTGAACCTGTAGGGGCGCTATTTCTCTCAGACAATGGAAGTCTGAAGCACATATACTCAAACAGAGGGACAGAGTGAGATGAGATGTCTGACAGTTTTTAATTTTCTGTTATCCATACAGTGTTGTAAAGTCGTGAAACTATCCATATTTACTCAGAATGACTTTTTTTCTGTATGAAAAAAGGTTTTGAAGTGTTTGGAATTTAAAAATGCAGGACAATTAATAATTCCATTTTTATTGTCATTTAAAAAAATCACCACGACAAAACCGTTCAAGCTATCCAAAATCCATTGGCAATTTAAGTTGTTAAATGTTTTGGCATCATGTAGACAAAGTTTGGTGTGTATAGTGTTACTCTCCTCTGAGCAGTATGCATTAATTCACAGCTAAATGTAAAAAAAAATCCACATTCAAATCAAAATAGCTGACTTCCTGTTGATCGTAGCTGATGACTGTGAATTAGAAAGTTGTCCGTCTTGATAAGAACAATTTTTTTACCGAGTTTGGTGTCTGTAGCTAAAACTAACCCCCCACTTTTGACAAAAGGTGGCGCTATAGAGTGCCTCTTCCACGCCCTTTTAAAAGCTTTTTCCATTGTCTAGCTATCAAGAATACTGATATGTGTTTTGAGTTTCATGTAAATCTGAGGTTGTTATCTGCCTCAAAATCACCATAACAGAATATTCAAGTTTGACACGTTGCCATGGCAACAATATATAAGATATCAATATCCCCAAAACAGATTTACATCGGCCATGTTTTGTCATTATTCTGATGAAGTTTGAAGCAAATCGAGTAAAAATAAGATGCTGAATTCAAAGCATTTTGAAATGACTCACTTCCTGCTGCCAGTTGGTGGCGCTATAACGTTGACTCTTAATAGTCACATATATACGATCGGTATCATACAACGAACAAACCGATGAAGTTTGATCAAACTCAGGCAATGTATGTGGATGTTATTAGGCATTTCCTGTTTCTCACTTTTTGCCCTAATTTCAACGCCTCGCCACGGGCAAACCGTTCGAGATATCAAAAATCCCCTCGCAATTTTTCATCCCCAATGTCTTGAGATCATGTTCACCGAGTTTCGTGGCGAACGGGTTGTAAACCTCAGAGGAGTATTTCAAATTCCAGAGCATGCTTTTTTTTAAACAGCCATGAATAGCTGACTTCCCTGTTGGGCGGAGCCTATGACATAAAGTGTGAAAGTTGTTTGGCTCAATGAGATCTATAAGTGTACCGAGTTTCATATAAATATATGCAAGTGTGTGTGAGCTATGGTTCATGATTTCTGACAGTGTTCCAGGGGGCGCCGTAGAGCCCCTGTGCCACGCCCGGGTCCCAGCCTCTGCAGCGTCCTGATGGCCGCAGATTCCAATGTGTGTGCCAATTTTCATGAGTTTTTGAGCATGTTAAGGCCCCCAAAAACCCCCGGAAGGTTTAATAAAAAATAAAAAAAATAATAATAAATATAGCTGCAAGCAGCGATGGCGGGCTCAAGCCACCAATGCCATCGCCACCTCGGTGGCATCAGGTAAACTGTGCCCAGCGGGCACATGCATTCACAATATCCCTCTGGCTGTGAGGTTTTAAGGGATATGGCAGTTAAAGGGTTAATCCGAATCATCTAGACTTTAAAATCACATTCACAGAACAATATATATATATAACTTTAGTAACACTCTACAATAAGATTCCATTTATAAACATTATGTTAACATGAACAATATTTATATAACAATCATTCAACATTGTTTTATTGTGATTTTTTTCCAAGCATATTTTACCAATTCCAAACCATATAAATCTTAATAACTACCATTATTTTTTATTTAATCATTTATGAGTGCTATACAATAGTCCAGGAAAGCTGGAAGAGAAAAACAGGTCAAGAAGAACTGACAAAAAGAATTGCCAAAATAATTAGGAATTAATATGAAGATTAATTTTTAGTCAATTCTGCAAGACAGACTTTTCAGGAAAGGAGGTGGAATAAAAATGAGCTCCTAAATCTTAATCCCGGATTCTGGAAGATATATTCCTCAAACCATCGAACAAGAGGAGGTGGTGCTGGTCCTTCACGAGTCACTCTAATCTGTTCATTAAGCCTATATATAAAGCCTTAATATATAGTATTTCACAATACTTCATGGTATTCTAATTAAATCATTTTTTGGAATCTTAAGTCTCTCAGAACGTGACATCGAGTAATTCTGAGACTCCAGGAAAGTGGCAGTTCTGTAAAATGTTGGCGCTGGAGACTAAATGCTCCCTGATAGTTTCACACCTAATTCACTTAACACACACACACACACACACACACACAGACACACAAACACACACACACACACACAAACACGCACACACACACACACACACTACCCACTGTGACAGAGGGACAGAGTGAGATCAGATGTATGATAGTTTTTTAATTTTCTATCATCCATATAGTGTTGTATAGTCATGAAACTATGCATATTTCCTCAGAATGACTTGTCTTCTATGTGTAAATTTTTTAGAAGTGTTTAGAAGCTGCACTTTAAAAAAATAAAAGACATTTACTGGTTACTTTTTTACTGTTATTTCAAAAAATCACCACAACAAAACCATTCAAGCTATCCAAAATAAATTTGCATCTGTTCTGTAAGATAAATTCTTTAAAAAGTGGTAAAAGAGGATGTGGTGCTGATCCTTCAAGAGTCACTCAAAAACGTATCTGTCCATAAAGCCTATAAAGAATTATTCTTAATATACAGTTCACAATATTTCAGCTTGTTATTCTAATTAAGTGAGGGTCATTTTATCAGTAAAATACATAAAATTAATATTATTTTTCTTTGAAAGATTTCTATAAATGATTTAAATCATACTTGTTTCTACAATAATTATTTAAAAGTAATCCTATACCTCCATCTGGTGGCCTTTATTGGTACTAAGAATTGCAAGCTTCATTTATAAGTTATGATAGTTTTAATTTTATGCTGGCTCTTGAAAATGATAAAGCTATGAAACTTACTGTGCTTCCTTCAAATGATGACTTCTACGTATATAAAAAATTATGAAGAGTTTGGAATGAAAAAATTTAAAGATATAGTAAAATAACTATTGTATTTTTTATGTTACTTTAATAAATCGCTATGGCCACACCATTTAAGCTATCCTAAACCCATTCACAATTTAACATCTCAGTATATTGGCATCATGTTGAAAAAAGTTTGGTGTGAACTACTTGTGTCTTCTTGGAGGAGTATGAAATCATTTACAGGCTGATTTGATCATAAATCCACAATAGAATTTCTGAGTTCTGTATCAATCTGTGTTGTTGTTTGTTTATTTTTATTTTTTTATTTTTCATAGGAAGATAACTGATCCTTTACTCTCCTTTTTAATAAATGTGCTTATAAACCAAAAACAAGCTATTTATAGCTGTATTTATAAACTGCTTACTACTGACTATTAATATTGGGACAAGGCTTTATAAAGCATGAACTGACTGTTTACTTTTTGAGTTTGAAATTATTATTTGCAGCACAAATAAGGTTTTTTAGGATTTTTAAAAATCCCTAAAACTGTCAGAAAAGGATAAGGCCTATTTCTATGTGAGTGGCTACATTTATTTGTTTTTATAACTATAATGCATAAACTATGAAATTATACAAAATGTATAAAAAAGTACAACAGTTATTGTTTTCCAATGTTTTTTTATTAATTAATTATTATAATTTTTTTTTTTTGGATTTACATTTTAAAAAATTAGCCTACTGCAATCATTCTAAACAGCTTGAATAAAACCTGTTAATATTTATTATAGACCACTGTAACTGTGTATAATCTAACAAACAAGTTTATTATGAAAATAAAAGTGTGTACACCAGATAAATTGGACGATAAAGAAATTGCTAACAATAGTATAATAGAGCATGTTTTATGTTTTTAGGCGTTTAGATGCAGAAATGGACAAATAAAATGTTAAATAAAATGTAATTGATTTAATTAAATTTAGATTAATTCTTGTTAGAGCAAAATAATAAATAAATACGTACACACATTAAAAAAGCAGCCAAGATGAATGAATTTCATTTTTTATATAGATTAAAATTTAAGAATGAAACAGCTGGTATATGCGGTCACTTAATATTAAAATCCAGTAGATCCACTTCAGATATATTTCTCAAGAGTTTATGTTCACGTGGCTGTTTTCGTTTATAGTCGCCAAGCTATTGTGTTTTGAAATAATCTTGTTCGTGATGTGTTCGTTCGTACGACGAAAGCCAGAATCCTGCAGCTCGAGAGATATATGTTATTCTGCCAGTCGCGCTTTCAAATAGTCTTGCACACTTAAACGGCTCACAAACACCTGCATTTAGCTCTTGTAGTGTTACAATGGGTTTATTGTGTGCATTTGTGGTAATATTTTATTTAAAAAAGCTCTTAAACAAGAATAAATTCGTTTGTTTTGAGTTCGACACTGTACGCGCTGATCGGAGGCGTAATTTCAGATAGGCAGCCACAAATATTTCATTTTCACACAAACAGTTCAAAAACATCTAAATGTAGCTCTTGGTGTGTTCTAATTGGTTGATTGTGTGATATCGCTGTAATAATTTATTTTTAAAAGCTTTAAAACAGGAATAAATTCGTTTTTTCTGAGCTCTTTACTCCAGACTCTCGTGATCAGAGCGGTGATTCATCTCTCCTATTTCTCACATATCTCTGGCCAGAAATTATTTATCCATGAGCCCTGAACCGGTAATAATCAGATATGTTGGTTTAGCTTGTCAGTGTGAATTAAATCTAAGTATTTATTTGTATTTTTAACCGATTTAAAAGTGAAACTAAAAGAGAGTCTCCTCCCTTTTTGAGATGCCTTTTTTTAGTCCAGGAATTGAACCTGTAGGGGCGCTATTTCTCTCAGACAATGGAAGTCTAAGCACACTCACTCAAACAGAGGGACAGAGTGAGATGAGATGTCTGACAGTTTTTATTAATTTTCTGTTATCCATACAGTGTTGTAAAGTCATGAAACTATGCATATTTCCTCAGAATGACTTTTTTTCTGTATGAAAAAAGGTTTTGAAGTGTTTGGAATTTAAAAATGCAGGAAAATTAATAATTCCATTTTTACTGTCATTTAAAAAAATCACCACGACAAAACCGTTCAAGCTATCCAGAATCCATTGGCAATTTAATTTGTTTAAAATGTTTTGGCATCATGTAGACAAAGTTTGGTGTGTATAGTGTTACTCTCCTCTGAGCAGTATGCATTAATTCACAGCTAAATGTAAAAAAAAATCCACATTCAAATCAAAATAGCTGACTTCCTGTTGATCGTAGCTGATGACTGTGAATTAGAAAGTTGTCCGTCTTGATAAGAACAATTTTTGTACCGAGTTTGGTGTCTGTAGCTAAAACTAACCCCCCCACTTTTGACAAAAGGTGGCGCTATAGAGTGCCTCTTCCACGCCCTCTTATGAACTTTTGCCAGTGTCTAGTTATCATAAATACTGATATGTGTTTTGAGTTTCATGTAAATCTGAGGTTGTTATCTGCCTCAAAATCACCATAACAGAATATTCAAGTTTGACACGTTGCCATGGCAACAATATATGAGATATCAATATCCCCACAACAGATTTACATCGGCCATGTTTTGTCATTATTCTGATGAAGTTTGAAGCAAATCGAGTAAAAATAAGGTGCTGAATTTAAAGCATTTGGAAAATGGCACACTTCCTGCTGCCAGTTGGTGGCGCTATAACGTTGACTCTTAATAGTCACATATATATGATCGGTATCATACAACGAATAAAACCCATGAAGTTTGATCAAATTCAGGAAATGTATGTGGATGTTATTAGACATTTCCTGTTTCTCATTTCTCGCCATAAGTTCCACGCCTCGCCACGGGCAAACCGTTCGAGATATCAAAAATCCCCTCGCAATTTTTCATCCACAATGTCTTGAGATCATGTTCACCGAGTTTCGTGGCGAACGGGTTGAAAACCTCAGAGGAGTATTTCAAATTCCAGAGCATGCTTTTTTTAAACAGCCCTGAATAGCTGACTTCCTGTTGGGCGGAGCCTATGACATAAAGCGCGAAAGTTGTTCAGCTCAATGAGATCTACAAGTGTACTGAGTTTCATATAAATATATGCAAGTGTGTGTGAGCTATGGTTCAAGATTTCTGACTGTGTTCCAGGGGGCGCTGTAGAGCCCCTGTGCCACGCCCGGGTCCCAGCCTCTGCGGCGTCCTGATGGCCGCAGATTCCAATGTGTGTGCCAATTTTCAAGAGTTTTTGAGCATGTTAAGGCCCCCAAAAACCCCCGGAAGGTTTAATAAAAAATAAAAAAAATAATAATAATAATAATAAATATAGCTGCAAGCAGCGATGGCGGGCTCAAGCCATCAGTGCGAACGCTACCCCGGTGGCATCAGGTAAACTGTGCCCAGCGAGCACATGCATTAACAATATCCCTCTGGAAGTGAGGTTTTAAAGGATACGGCAGTTAAGGGTTAATCCGAATCATCTAGACCAGGGGTGCCCAACCCTGCTCCTGGCAATCAACTGTCCTGCAAAGTTTAGCTCCAATCCTAATCAAACACACCTGAAGCAACTAATTAAGGTCTTCAGACTCACTTAAAAATTAAAGGCATTTGTGTTTGATTAGGGTTGGAGCCAAACTTTGATGGACAGTCGATCGCGAGGAGCAGGGTTGGGCACCACTGATCTAGACTTTAAAATCACATTCACAGAACAATATATATAACTTTAGTAACACTTTACAATAAGATTTCATTTATAAACATAAACATGAACAATATTTATATAGCATTCATTCATGTCTGTTAATATTCCAAACTTAAACATTAAAATATTGTTTTATTGTGATTTCTTTTTTCAAACACATTTTACCAATTCCAAACCATATCAATCTTAATAACTACCATTATTTTTTATTTAATCATTTATGAGTGCTATACAATAGTCCAGGAAAGCTGGAAGAGAAAAACTCCTTATATTCATGTGTGCAGAATTATTAGGCATGTTTTCTTTTACAGATGAAATGCGCTAAAAAAGAGTTTTATATCAAACTGAAAAGTCGAAAATGATGAAATCCCCATGAGAAATATCAAACACAAATGCAATACAGAAATGGATAAGTTAAGACTTGACCATTGTACAAAAAATGCTCACTGGGTCATGAGGTCAGAAAAGAAGAAGAAGAAAAACACAAAAAAAAAACGGGTCGAGAAGAAGTTTTGCAATAGCAAAATAATTAGGAATTAATGTGAAGATAAATTTTTTGTCAATTCTGCAAAATTAAAAAATGAGCTCCTAAATCTTAAACCCAGATTCTGGAAGATATACTCCTCAAACCATCGGACAAGAGGAGGTGGTGCTGGTCCTTCACGAGTCACTCTAATCTGTTCATAAAGCCTATATATAAAGTCTTAATATATAGTATTTCACAGTACTTCATGGTATTCTAATTCAATCATTTTTTGGAATCTTAAGTCTCTCAGAACCTGACACCGAGTAATACTGGAGACTCCAGGAAAGTGGCAGTTCTGTAAAATGTTGGCGCTGGAGACTAAATGCTCCCTGATAGTTTCACACCTAATTCTTCACTTTAATTCTTAATTCTTTTCCAGTTAATGTGTTATGTAAATTAATTAAATTAACTGGTTTAGGATTGCAAATTAACTTGTACTAGTTTTTTTGTCCCTAAAACTGACAGAAAATGATGAAGCCTAAGATATTTCTTAAAGCTGCAGTAGGTAACTTTAATTTTTTTTTTTTTTTAAATATTTGTTAACCTGTCATTATGTCCTGACAGTAGAATATGAGACAGATAATCTGTGAAAAAATCAAGCTCCTCTGGCTCCTCCCAGTGTCCTATTGCCATTTGCAGAAATGCACCGCTCCCGTTAAGAAACAACCAATCAGAGCTGCGGTCCATAACTTTTTTTTGTGTTCAAGATTTACAAAATGTATATAATAAGCGAGTACACCATGAATCCATTTTCCAAACCGTGTTTTCAGCCTGTCCTGAATCACTAGAGTACACCTATAATAAGTGTTTATATTCAGACTATTTTAGATTGCTTCAGCAGAGTAACCCAGTACCTTTGTGATTCTTCATTGACATAAACAGAGAGAAGTAATTCCGGCTAAAATGTTCTTCCGCAAGACGCAAGCAGTTCTGTTTATTAACCGCTAGAACGTCAAAAGTTACCGACTGCAGCTTTAAGCTGTAATGATGGGAAAAAAACAACAACAACAACACAAAATTACTGATTTTTTTTTTCTGCTAGTGATTAAAGAGATGTTAACTCTGAAATGTTTCTCTCTCTCTCTCTCTCTCTCTCTCTCCCTCTCTATTAATAATTTATTAGTGTTTTGTAATAATTTTATTGACCTATAATTCTGGTGATTAAAGAGATGATTAAGTCTCCGTCCCTCTCTCTTTCTCTCTCTCTCTTTCTCTCTGACACCTAGCCCATCCCCCTCCCCCACACATTCACACAAACTCAGCACACACACTTAACACACACACACACACACACACACACATTACCCACAGTGACAGAGGGACAGAGTGACATCAGATGTATGATGGTTTTTTAATTTTCTATCATCCATATAGTGTTGTATAGTCATGAAACTATGCATATTTCCTCAGAATGACTGGTCTTCTATGTGTACATTTTTTTGAAGTGTTTAGAAGCTGCACTTTAAAACAATAAAAGACATTTACTGGTTCCTTTTTTACTGTTATTTCAAAAAATCACCACGACAAAACCATTCAAGCTATCCAAATTCATTCGCAACTGTTCTGTAAGATAAATTCTTTAAACAGTGGTAAAAGAGGATGTGGTGCTGATCCTTCAAGAGTCACTCAAAACTTATCTGTCCATAAAGCCTATTAAGAATTATTCTTAATATACAGTATTTCACAATACTTCAGCATGTTATTCTAATTAAGTGAGGGTCATTTTATCAGTAAAATACATAAAATACATATTTTTCTTTGAAAGATTTCTATAAATGATTTAAATCATACTTGTTTTTACAATGATTATTTAAAAGTAATCCTATATCTCCATCTCCAATAAATCGCTATGGCCACAACATTTAAGGTATCCTAAACCCATTCACAATTTAACATCTTCAGTATATTGGCATCATGTTGAAAAAGTTTGGTGTGAACTACTCTTCTTGGAGGAGTATGAATTCATTTACAGTCTGATTTTATCATAATTCCACAATAACATTTCTGAGTTCTGTATCAATCAGTGTTGTTGTTTGTTTATTTTTATTTTTTTATTTTTCATAGGAAGATAACTGACCCTTTACTATCCTTTTTAACAAATGTGCTTATAAACCAAGAACAAGCTATTTATAGCTGTATTTATAAACTGCTTACTACTGACTATTAATATTGGGACAAGGCTTTATAAAGCATGAACTGACTATTTACTAATGAGTGCAGTTATTATAAATTGTTACCAATGCATTTACTAATGTTAACAAATTAGACATTATTTTACAGTGTTATTAAATCCTTTAATGACTTATAAGCATTTGTGAAAGCAGCTTAGTCTTGATCTGTGAGCTGAACAGTTTTACTGTTACATCCATGAGATTTTAAAAATGTAGATACATGTCATGTCACAGGATGGAATAGGTCAGTATCAAATGAGTTGAAATTATTATTTGCAGCACAAATAAGTATTTTTAGAATTTTGTTTTTAATTCCTGAAACTGTCAGAAAAGGATAAGGCCTAAGAGATTTCTTAAGCTGTAATGAAAACAGCAATGTTAGCAACAACAACAAAAAATAACAATTTAAAATACTTTTTTTTCCTGGTGATTAAAGAGATGATTAAGTCTCTCTCTCTCTCTCTTTCTCTCTCTCATTGTGTCTGCCACTCAGCTCATGCCCATCCCCCACTCACACACACACACACACACACACACTCAGTCAGCACACATACATTCCTCAAACAGAGGGACAGAGTGAGTTGAGATGTCTGACAGTTTTTTTTATTTTCTTTTAATCATACAGTGTTGTAAAGTCATGAAACTATGCATATGTCCTCAGAATGATTTGATCTCTGTATGATTTTTTTTTTAAGTGTTTGGAAGCTGCAATTTAAAAATACAAGACAATTAATGATTCCCTTTTTACTGTCATTTAAAAAAATCACCACGACAAAACCGTTCAAGCTAACCAAAATCCGTTCCCAATTTAAGTTCCTCAATGTTTTTGCAACATGTAGACAAAGTTTGGTGAGTATAGTGAACATTTCCTCTGAAGAGTATTCATTAAATCAGAGCTAAAATAGATATTCAAATCAAAATAGCCGACTTCCTGTTGGTTGTAGCTGATGACTGTGAAATAGAAAGTTGTCCGTCTTGAAAAGAACAATTTATGTACCAAGTTTGGTGTCTGTAGCTAAAACTAACCCCCCCACTTTTGACAAAAGGTGGCGCTATAGAGTGTCTCCTTCACGCCCTTTTAAAAGCTTTTGCCATTGTCTAGCTATCACTAATACTGATATGTGTTTTGAGTTTCATGTAAATCTGAGCTTGTTGTCTGCCTCAAACTCACCATAACAGAACATTCAAGTTTGACACGTTGCCATGGCAACACTATATCAGATATCAATATCCCCACAACAGATTTACATCGGCCGTGTTTTGTCATTATTCTGATGAAGTTTTAAGTAAATCGAGTAAAAATAAGATGCTGAATTCAAAGCATTTGGAAAATGACACACTTCCTGCTGCCAGTTGGTGGCGCTATAATGTTGACTCTTAATAGTCACATATATACAATCGGTATCATACAACGAACAAACCCATGAAGTTTGATCAAATTCAGTAAATGTATGTGGATGTTATTAGACATTTCCTGTTTCTCATTTCTCGCCATAAGTTCCACGCCTCGCCACGGGCAAACCATTCGAGATATCAAAAATCCCCTCGCAATTTTTCATCCTCAATGTCTTGAGATCATGTTCACCGAGTTTCGTGGCGAACGGGTTGAAAACCTCAGAGGAGTATTTCAAATTCCAGAGCATGCTTTTTTTAAACAGCCCTGAATAGCTGACTTCCTGTTGGGCGGAGCCTATGACATAAAGTGTGAAAGTTGTTCGGCTCAATGAGATCTATAAGTGTACCGAGTTTCATATAAATACATGCAAGTGTGTGTGAGCTATGGTTCAAGATTTCTGACTGTGTTCCAGGGGGCGCTGTAGAGCCCCTGTGCCACGCCCGGGTCCCAGTCTCTGTGGCGTCCTGATGGCCGCAGATTCCAATGTGTGTGCCAATTTTCAAGAGTTTTTGAGCATGTTAAGGCCCCCAAAAACCCCTGGAAGGTTTAATAAAAAATAAAAATAATAAGAATTAAAGCTGCAAGCAGCGATGAACGGGCCCTCGCACCCGGCTCACCGCAATCGTGTGGCTTTAGTAAAAAGGTGAAGGTGAGAAATATGCATTTCAAATCGCAAATATAAGTGGAATATGTCAAAGTCATTTATATGTGGCAATTTTCCTGTTGCCAATAGGTGGCGCTATCATTATAATGGAATATTGCCCTTCAGATGTGTTCAGGCCAGGAGTCTTATCAAACATGTGAAGTTTGGGGAATATCGAACATTTCATGCCTGAGTTACAACAACTTCTTTTCCTATGGCGAGACATCAAATTTTGTCATGGCGCCATGGACACGCCCTTTAACAAAATCTAAAGATCTCCACAATTTAACATTGCAAAGACCTTTAGATTAGAATGACCAAAATAAAATGTTGATGTCATAAAATTTATTGGAGTAGTTCATTGCAGTGTAAAACATGACACTTCCTGTTGCCAGCAGGTGGCGCTATGACTATGACTGAATATGGGCATGTAGATCTGTTTAGGGCAGAAGTGTTATCTAACATGTGATGTTTGAGGCAGATTGGACATTGTATGTCTGAGTAACAGCAACTTCCTTTTTCATGGCGAAACATCAAAATTTGTCAGGCCGCCATGGACACACCCTTTAACGAAACCTCAAGATCTTCGCAATTTAACATCGCAAAGGGCTTAAGATTACACTGACCAAGTTTGGTGTTGATCTGAATAAATCTCTAGGAGGAGTTCGTTAAAGTACAACCCCTGAAAATGGCAAAAACAACACCAATTTTGGAAGGAAAATTCAAAATAACCAACTTCCTGTTGGGATTCGGATTTCGTACCAAGAGACTTTTTTTTAGATATTGGTGTGTTACATATGTGTACCGATTTTCGTACATGTACGTGACACGTAGCTCGAGGCGCACTCCATTGAAAGTGTATAGGTGGCGCTATCGAGCCATTTTGCCACACCCAATGGAATATTGGCCTCCAGATGTGTGCAGGTCAGTACTCTTATCAAACATGTGAAGTTTGGGCAAGATCTGATATTTTATGCCTGAGTTACAACAACTTCTACTCCCATGGCGAGACATCGAACTTTGTCACGGCGCCATGGACACGCCCTTTAACGAAAACTCAAGATCTTCACAATTTCACATTGCACAGGCCTTTAGATTAGACTGACCACAAAAAGACATTGATGTCATAAAATTTCTAGGAGTAGTTCTTCGCAGCATAAAATATGACACTTCCTGTTGCCAATAGGTGGCGCTATGACTATAAGTGAATATGGTCATGTCAAACTGTTCAGGTCAGGAGTCTCATCAAACATGTGAAGTTTGGGGCAGATTGGTCATTGTATGTCTGAGTTATAGCAACTTCCTGTTTCATGGCGAATCATCGAAATTCGCCAGGCCGCCACACACAGGCCCTTCAACGAAAACTCAAAAGCTTCGCAATTTAACATCGCAAAGGCCTTTAGATTATGCATGCCAAATTTGGTGTTGATCTGAATGAATCTCTAGGAGGAGTTCGTTAAAACACAACGCATGGAAATGACAAAAATGACACAAAATTTGCTCATAATATTAGAAATAACCGACTTCCTGTTGGGTTTCGGATTTTGCTCCAAGAGACTTTTTTGTAGGTATTGGAGAGTTACATGTGTACACCGATTTTCATACATGTACATTAAACATAGCTCGAGGCGCACACCGTTGAACGTGTATAGGTGGCGCTGTTGAGCCATTTTGCCACACCCACTTCCGAAACCCATATCAGACGTAAATTTTCGCCAGTTCTGAGGTGTGTGCAAAGTTTCATGACTTTTCGAGCATGTTTAGGCCCTCAAAAATGCGATTCATTTTGGAGAAGAAGAATAATAATAATAATAATAATAATAATAATAATAAACGGAGCAATTCCAAGAGGGTCCTCACACCATCGGTGCTCGGGCCCTAAATATAGCTGCAAGCAGCGATGGCGGGCTCAAGCCACCAATGCCATCGCCACCCCGGTGGCATCAGGTAAACTGTGCCCAGCGGGCACATGCATTCACAATATCCCTCTGGCAGTGAGGTTTTAAAGGATACGGCAGTTAAAGGGTTAATCCGAATCATCTAGACTTTAAAATCACATTCACAGAACAATATATATATATATATATATATATATATATATATATATATATATATATATATAACTTTAGTAACACTGTACAATAAGATTTCATTTATAAACATTATGTTAACATGAACAATATTTATATAGCATTCATTCATGTCAGTTAATATTCCAAACTTAAAAATGAAAACATTGTTTTATTGTGATTTTTTTTCCTAGTACATTTTACCAATTCCAAACCATATAAATCTTAATAACTACCATTATTTTTTATTTAATCATTTATGAGTGCTATACAATAGTCCAGGAAAGCTGGAAGAGAAAAACTCCTTATATTCATGTGTGCAGAATTATTAGCCATGTTTTCTTTTACAGATGAAATGCGCTAAAATAGAGTTTTAACTCAAACTGTAAGGTCGAAAATTATGAAATACCCATGAGAAATATCAAACACAAATGCAATACAGAAATGGATAAGTTAAGACTTGACCATTGTACAAAAAATGCTGACTGGGTCATGAGGTCAGAAAAGAAGAAGAAAAAAGCAGGTCAAGAAGAACTGACAAAAAGAATTGCAAAATAATTAGGAATTAATGTGAAGATTAATTTTTAGTCAATTCTGCAAGACAGACTTTTCAGGAAAGGAGGTGGAATAAAAATGAGCTCCTAAATCTTAATCCCAGATTCTGGAAGATATATTCCTCAAACCATCGAACAAGAGGAGGTGGTGCTGGTCCTTCATGAGTCACTCTAATCTGTTCATAAAGCCTATATATAAAGCCTTAATATATAGTATTTCACAATACTTCATGTTATTCTAATTAAATCATTTTTTGGAATCTTAAGTCTCTCAGAGCCTGACACCGAGTAATTCTGGAGACTCCAGGAAAGTGGCAGTTCTGTAAAATGTTGGCGCTGGAGACTAAATGCACCCTGATAGTTTCACACCTAATTCACTTAACACACACACACACACACACACACACACACACATTACCCACAGTGACAGAGGGACAGAGTGACATCAGATGTATGATAGTTTTTTAATTTTCTATCATCCATATAGTGTTGTATAGTCATGAAACTATGCATATTTCCTCAGAATGACTTGTCTTCTATGTGTACATTTTTTTGAAGTGTTTAGAAGCTGCACTTTAAAAAAATACAAGACATTTACTGGTTACTTTTTTACTGTTTTTTCAAAAAATCACCATGACAAAACCATTCAAGCTATCCAAAATTCATTCGCACCTGTTCTGTAAGATAAATTCTTTAAACAGGGGTAAAAGAGGATGTGGTGCTGAACCTTCAAGAGTCACTCAAAACATATCTGTCCATAAAGCCTATAAAGAATTATTCTTAATATACAGTTCACATACTTCAGCTTGTTATTCTAATTAAGTGAGGGTCATTTTATCAGTAAAATACATAAAATTAATATATTTTTTCTTTGAAAGATTTCTATAAATGATGTAAATCACACTTGTTTCTACAATAATTATTTAAAAGTAATCATATAGCTCCATCTGGTGGCCATTATTGGTACTAAGAATTGCAAACTTGATTTATATGTTATGATAGTTTTAATTTTATGCTGGCTCTTGAAAATGATAAAGCTATGAAACTTAATGTGCTTCCTTCAAATGATGACTTCTACGTATACAATATATTATAAAGAGTTGGAATGAAAAATTTTAAAGATATAGTAAAATAACTATTGTATTGTTTTATGTTACTTTAATAAATCTCTATGGCAACACCATTTAAGGTATCCTAAACCCATTCGCTATTTAACATCTTCAGTATATTGGCTTCATGTTAAAAAGGTTTGGTGTGAACTACTTGTGTCTTCTTGGAGGAGTATGAATTCATTTACAGGCTGATTTTATCATAAATCCACAATAAAATTTCTGAGTTCTGTATCAATCTGTGTTGTTGTTTGTTTATTTTTATTTTTTTATTTTTCATAGGAAGATAACTGACCCTTTACTCTCCTTTTTAATATATGTCCTTATAAACCAAGAAAAAGTTATTTATAGCTGTATTTATAAGCTGCTTACTACTGACTATAAATATTGGGACAAGGCTTTATAAAGCATGAACTGAATATTTACTAATGAGTGCAGTTATTATAAAGTGTTATCAATGCATTTGCTAATGTTAACAAGTTAGACATTATTTTACAGTGTTATCAAATCCTTAAATGACTCATAAGCATTTGTGAAAGTTCTGCTTGCATTACAGCTTAGTATTGATCTGTGAGCTGAACAGATTTACTGTTACATCCATGAGATTATGTAAATTCAAATAAATATCATGTCACAGGATGTCATAGGTCAGTATCAAATGAGTTTGAAATTATTATTTGCAGCACAAATAAGGTTTTTTTAGGATTTTAAAAAATCCCTAAAACTGTCAGAAAAAGGATAAGGCCTAAGCTATTTCTATGTGAGTGGCTAAATTTATTTTTGTTTTTATAATTGTAATACACAAACTATGAAATTATACAAAATGTATAAAAAGGTAAATAAATAAATACGCACACATTAAAAAAGCAGCCAAGTCGAATGAGTTTCCTTTTTTATATAGATTAAAATTGAAGACAGAAGCAAGTGGTAAATGTGGTCACTTTAATATTCAAATCCAGTAGATCCACTTCAGATTTATTTCTCAACAGTTTATGTTCACGTGGCTGTTTTCGTTTATATTAGCCGGTGATTAGGCGGTGATTTCAGATAGGCAGCCGCAAATATTAATTTTTTACACAAACAGTTCAAAAACATCTGAATTTAGCTCTTGGTGTGTTCTAATCGGTGAATTGTGTGATATCGCTTTAATATTTTATTTGTAAAAGCTATAAAACAAGAATAAACTCGTTTTTTCTGAGCTCGTCATTCCACACACTCCTGCTCAGAGAGGTGATTCATCTCTCGTGTTTCTCACGTATCACTGACTACACATCAATTATTAATGAGCCCTGACACAGTAATAATCATATATGTTGGTTTAGCTTGTCAGTGTGAATTAAATCCAAGTATTTATTTGTATTTTAACCGATTTAAAAGTGAAACCAAAAGAGAGTCTCCTCCCTTTTTTAGTCCGGGAATTGAACCTGTAGGGGCGCTATTTCTCTCAGACAATGGAAGTCTAAGCACACACACTCAAACAGATGGACAGAGTGAGACGAGATGTCTGACAGTTTTTTTTAATTTTCTGTTATCCATACAGTGTTGTAAAGTCATGAAACTATGCATATTTCCTCAGAATGACTTTTTTGTCTGTATGAAAAAAGGTTTTGAAGTGTTTGGAATTTAAAAATGCAGGAAAATTAATAATTCCATTTTTACTGTCATTTAAAAAAATCACCACAACAAAACCGTTCAAGCTATCCAAAATCCATTGGCAATTTAAGTTGTTTAAAATGTTTTGGCATCATGTAGACAAAGTTTGGTGTGTATAGTGTTACTCTCCTCTGAGCAGTATGCATTAATTCACAGCTAAATGTAAAAAAAAATCCACATTCAAATCAAAATAGCTGACTTCCTGTTGATCGTAGCTGATGACTGTGAATTAGAAAGTTGTCCGTCTTGATGAGAACAATTTTTGTACCGAGTTTGGTGTCTGTAGCTAAAACTAACCCCCCCACTTTTGACAAAAGGTGGCGCTATAGAGTGCCTCTTCCACGCCCTCGTATGAACTTTTGCCAGTGTCTAGTTATCATAAATAATGATATGTGTTCTGAGTTTGATGAAATTCTAAGCATGTTATAAGCCTCAAAATCACCTAAGAAGTATTCCAGTTTAACATGTTGCCATGGCAACAATATTTTTAGATATCAATATCCCCCCAGCAGATTTATATCGGCTGTGTTTTAACATTATTCTGATGAAGTTTGAAGCAAATCGAGTAAAAATAAGATGCTGAATTCAAAGCATTTTGAAAATGACACACTTCCTGCTGCCAGTTGGTGGCGCTATAACTTTGACTCCTAATAGTCACATATATGCGATCGACATCATACAACGAATAATCTGATGAAGTTTGATTAAAATCAGTAAATGTATGTGGATGGTATTAGACACTTACTGTTTCTCATTTCTCGCCATAATTTCAACACCTCACCACGAGCAAACCGTTAGAGATATCAAAAATCCCCTGGCAATTTTTCATCCCCAATGTCTTGAGATCATGTTGACCGAATTTGGTGGCAATCGGCAAAAAAACCTATGACAAGTATTTCAAATTCCAGAGCATGCGCTTTTTACATAACTCTAAATAGCTGACTTCCTGTTGGGCGGAGCCTATGACATGCAATACGAAAGTTGTTCGGCACGATGAGATCTATATGTGTACTGAGTTTCATATGAATATGTGCAAGTATGTGTGAGCTATACATCAACATTTCTGACTGTGATCCAGGGGGCGCCGTAGAGCCCCTGTGCCACGCCCGGATCCCAGCCTCTGCAGGCTCCTAAAGGCCACAGATTACAAAGTGTGCGCAAATTTTCAAGAGTTTTTGAGTATGTTAAGGGCCCCAAAAGCCCCCACAACTTTGACGACAAAAATGAATAATAAACCCCAAATAGCCAACTTCCTGTTGGGCGGAGCCTATGATATGCAATATGAAAGTTGTTTGTATTGATGAGTTCTACATGTATACCGAGTTTCGTACGTCTACGTGCAAGTATGCATGATATATGGCCCTCCATATTCCAGGGGGCGCTGTAGAGCCCCTGTGCCACGCCCGTGTATCAGTCTCTGCCCGGCCCTAATGGCCGCAGGTTCCAATGTGTGTGCCAATTTTCAAGACTTTTTAAGCATGTTAAGGGCCCCAAAAGCCCCCGAAACCTTGAAGAAAAATAATAATAATAATAATAACAAATAATCCTAAGGAAAACAATAGGGCTCTCGCCCTCCAGGCTTGAGCCCTAAATATAGCTGCAAGCAGCGATGGCGGGCTCAAGCCACCAATGCCATCGCCACCCCGGTGGCATCAGGTAAACTGTGCCCAGCGGGCACATGCATTCACAATATCCCTCTGGCAGTGAGGTTTTAAAGGATATGGCAGTTAAAGGGTTAATCCGAATCATCTAGACTTTAAAATCACATTCACAGAACAATATATATATATATAACTTTAGTAACACTTTACAATAAGATTCCATTTATAAACATTATGTTAACATGAACAATATTTATATAGCATTCATTCATGTCAGTTAATATTCCAAACTTAAACATTAAAACATTGTTTTATTGTGATTTTTTTGTGACCAATTCCAAACCATATAAATCTTAATAACTACCATTATTTTTTATTTAATCATTTATGAGTGCTATACAATAGTCCAGGAAAGCTGGAAGAGAAAAACAGGTCAAGAAGAACTGACAAAAAGAATTGCAAAATAATTAGGAATTAATGTGAAGATTAATTTTTAGTCAATTCTGCAAGACAGAATTTCAGGAAAGGAGGTGGAATAAAAATGAGCTCCTAAATCTTAATCCCGGATTCTGGAAGATATATTCCTCAAACCATCGAACAAGAGGAGGTGGTGCTGGTCCTTCACGAGTCACTCTAATCTGTTCATAAAGCCTATATATAAAGCCTTAATATATAGTATTTCACAATACTTCATGGTATTCTAATTAAATCATTTTTTGGAATCTTAGATCTCTCAGAGCCTGACACCGAGTAATTCTGGAGACTCCAGGAAAGTGGCAGTTCTGTAAAATGTTGGCGCTGGAGACTAAATGCTCCCTGATAGTTTCACACCTAATTCACTTAACACACACACACACACACACACACAGACACACAAACACACACACACACACACACACACACATTACCCACAGTGACAGTGGGACTGAGTGACTTCAAATGTATGATAGTTTTTAAATTTTCTGTCATCCATATAGTGTTGTATAGTCATGAAACTATTGTCATGAGACCAGTCATTCTGAGGAAATATGCCTCAGAACGACTGGTCTTCTATGTGTACATTTTTTGAAGTGTTTAGAAGCTGCACTTTAAAAAAATAAAAAGACATTTACTGGTTCCTTTTTTACTATTATTTCACAAAATCACCACGACAAAACCATTCAAGCTATCCAAAATTCATTCACACCTGTTCTGTAAGATTAATTCTTTAAACAGTGGTAAAAGAGGATGTGGTGCTGAACCTTCAAGAGTCACTCAAAACGTATCTGTCCATAAAGCCTATAAAGAATTATTCTTAATATACAGTTCACAATACTTCAGCTTGTTATTCTAATTAAGTGAGGGTCATTTTATCAGTAAAATTCTTAAAATACATATTTTATTTGAAAGATTTCTATAAATGATTTAAATCATACTCGTTTCTACAATAATTATTTAAAAGTAATCCTATAGCTCCCTCAGGTGGCCATTATAGGTACTACGAATTGCAAGCTTGATTTATAAGTTAAGATAGTTTTAATTTTATGCTGGCTCTTGAAAATGATAAAGCTATGAAACTTACTGTGCTTCCTTCAAATGAGGACTTCTACTTATATATAAAATTATGAAGAATTAGAATGAAACATTTTAAAGATATAGTAAAATAACTATTGTATTTTTTTTTTTATGTTACTTTAATAAATCGCTATGGCCACACCATTTAAGGTATCCTAAACCCATTCACAATTTAACATCTCAGTATATTGGCATCATGTTGAAAAAGGAGTATGGAGTAGTATGAGGAGAAGTATGAATTCATTTACAGGCTGATTTTATCATAAATCCACAATAGAATTTCTGAGTTCTGTATCAATCTGTGTTGTTGTTTGTTTATTTTTATTTTTTTATTTTTCATAGGAAGATAACTGATCCTTTACTCTCCTTTTTAATAAATGTGCTTATAAACCAAAAACAAGCTATTTATAGCTGTATTTATAAACTGCTTACTACTGACTATTAATATTGGGACAAGGCTTTATAAAGCATGAACTGACTATTTACATTTTGAGTTTGAAATTATTATTTGCAGCACAAATAAGGTTTTTTAGGATTTTTAAAAATCCCTAAAACTGTCAGAAAAGGATAAGGCCTAAGATTTCTATGTGAGTGGCTAAATTCATTTGTTTTTATAACTATAATGCATAAACTATGAAATTATACAAAATGTATAAAAAAGTACAACAGTTATTGTTTTCCAATGTTTTTTATTTATTATTATTATTTTTTTATTTTTTTATTTTTACATTTAAAAAAATTTGCCTAATGCAATCATTCTAAACAGCTTGAATAAAACCTGTTAATATTTATTATAGACCACTGTAACTGTGTATAATCTAACAAACAAGTTTATTATGAAAATAAAAGTGTGTACACCAGATAAATTGGACGATAAAAAAATTGCTAACAATAGTATAATAGAGCATGTTTTATGTTTTTAGGCGTTTAGATGCAGAAATGGACAAATCAAATGTAAAATAAAATGTAATTGATTTAATTAAATATAGATTCATTCTTGTTAGAGCAAAATAATAAATAAATACGTACACACATTAAAAAAGCAGCCAAGATGAATGAATTTCATTTTTTATATAGATTAAAATTGAAAACAGAAGCAACTGGTATATGCGGTCACTTAATATTAAAATCCAGTAGATCCACTTCAGATATATTTCTCAACAGTTTATGTTCACGTGGCTGTTTTCGTTTATAGTCGCCAAGCTATTATGTGTTTTGAAATAATCTTGTCCGTTATGTGTTCGTTTGTACGACGAAAGGCAGAATCCTGCAGCTCGAGAGATATATGTTATTCTGCCAGTCGCGCTTTCAAATAGTCTTGCACACTTAAACGGGTCACAAACACCTGCATTTAGCTCTTGTAGTGTTACAATGGGTTTATTGTGTGCATTTGTGGTAATATTTTATTCAAAAAAGCTCTTAAACAAGAATAAATTCGTTTGTTTGAGCTCGACACTGTACGCGCTGATCGGAGGCGGTGATTTCAGATAGGCAGCCACAAATATTTCATTTTCACACAAACAGTTCAAAAACATCAGAATTTAGCTCTTGGTGTGTTCTAATTGGTGAATTGTGTGATATCGCTGCAATATTTTATTTGTAAAAGCTATAAGACAAGAATAAACTCGTTTATTCTGAGCTCGTCATTCCACACGCTCGTGCTCAGAGCGGTGATTCATCTCTCGTGTTTCTCACGTATCACTGACTAGACATCAATTATTAATGAGCCCTGACCCTGTAGTAATCATACATGTTGGTTTAGCTTGTCAGTGTGAATTAAATCTAAGTATTTATTTGTATTTTAACCGATTTAAAAGTGAAACTAAAAGAGAGTCTCCTCCCTTTTTGAGATGCCTTTTTTTAGTCCAGGAATTGAACCTGTAGGGGCGCTATTTCTCTCAGACAATGGAAGTCTAAGCACACACACTCAAACAGAGGGACAGAGTGAGATGAGATGTCTGACAGTTTTTATTAATTTTCTGTTATCCATACAGTGTTGTAAAGTCATGAAACTATGCATATTTCCTCAGAATGACTTTTTTTCTGTATGAAAAAAGGTTTTGAAGTGTTTGGAATTTAAAAATGCAGGAAAATTAATAATTCCATTTTTACTGTCATTTAAAAAAATCACCACGACAAAACCGTTCAAGCTATCCAGAATCCATTGGCAATTTAATTTGTTTAAAATGTTTTGGCATCATGTAGACAAAGTTTGGTGTGTATAGTGTTACTCTCCTCTGAGCAGTATGCATTAATTCACAGCTAAATGTAAAAAAAAATCCACATTCAAATCAAAATAGCTGACTTCCTGTTGATCGTAGCTGATGACTGTGAATTAGAAAGTTGTCCGTCTTGATAAGAACAATTTTTGTACCGAGTTTGGTGTCTGTAGCTAAAACTAACCCCCCCACTTTTGACAAAAGGTGGCGCTATAGAGTGCCTCTTCCACGCCCTCTTATGAACTTTTGCCAGTGTCTAGTTATCATAAATACTGATATGTGTTTTGAGTTTCATGTAAATCTGAGGTTGTTATCTGCCTCAAAATCACCATAACAGAATATTCAAGTTTGACACGTTGCCATGGCAACAATATATGAGATATCAATATCCCCACAACAGATTTACATCGGCCATGTTTTGTCATTATTCTGATGAAGTTTGAAGCAAATCGAGTAAAAATAAGGTGCTGAATTTAAAGCATTTGGAAAATGGCACACTTCCTGCTGCCAGTTGGTGGCGCTATAACGTTGACTCTTAATAGTCACATATATATGATCGGTATCATACAACGAATAAAACAATGAAGTTTGATCAAATTCAAGAAATGTATGTGGATGTTATTAGACATTTCCTGTTTCTCATTTCTCGCCATAATTTCCACGGCTCGCCACGGGCAAACCGTTCGAGATATCAAAAATCCCCTCGCAATTTTTCATCCCCAATGTCTTGAGATCATGTTCACCGAGTTTCGTGGCGAACAGGTTGAAAACCTCAGAGGAGTATTTCAAATTCCAGAGCATGCTTTTTTTAAACAGCCCTGAATAGCTGACTTCCTGTTGGGCGGAGCCTATGACATAAAGTGTGAAAGTTGTTCGGCTCAATGTGATCTATAAGTGTACCGAGTTTCATATAAATATATGCAAGTGTGTGTGAGCTATGGTTCATGATTTCTGACAGTGTTCCAGGGGGCGCTGTAGAGTCCCTGTGCCACGCCCTGGTCCCAACCTCTGCGGCGTCCTGATGGCCGCAGATTCCAATGTGTGTGCCAATTTTCAAGAGTTTTTGAGCATGTTAAGGCCCCCAAAAACCCCCGGAAGGTTTAATAAAAAATAAAAAAAATAATAATAATAATAATAAATATAGCTGCAAGCAGCGATGGCGGGCTCAAGCCACCAATGCCATCGCCACCCCGGTGGCATCAGGTAAACTGTGCCCAGCGGGCACATGCATTCACAATATCCCTCTGACAGTGAGGTTTTAAAGGATATGGCAGTTAAAGGGTTAATCCGAATCATCTAGACTTTAAAATCACATTCACAGAACAATATATATATGTATATAACTTTAGTAACACTTTACAATAAGATTCAATTTATAAACATTATGTTAACATGAACAATATTTATATAGCATTCATTCATGTCAGTTAATATTCCAAACTTAAACATTAAAACATTGTTTTATTGTGATTTTTTTCCAAACACATTTTACCAATTCCAAACCATATCAATCTTAATAACTACCATTATTTTTTATTTAATAATTTATGAGTGCTATACAATAGTCCAGGAAAGCTGGAAGAGAAAAACTCCTTATATTCATATGTGCAGAATTATTAGGCATGTTTTCTTTTACAGATGAAATGCGCTAAAAAAGAGTTTTAACTCAAACTGTAAAGGTCGAAAATTATGAAATACCCATGAGAAATATCAAACACAAATGCAATACAGAAATGGATAAGTTAAGACTTGACCATTATACAAAAAATGCTGACTGGGTCATGAGGTCAGAAAAGAAGAAGAAAAAAACAGGTCAAGAAGAACTGACAAAAAGAATTGCAAAATAATTAGGAATTAATGTGAAGATTAATTTTTAGTCAATTCTGCAAGACAGACTTTCAGGAAAGGAGGTGGAATAAAAATGAGCTCCTAAATCTTAATCCCAGATTCTGGAAGATATATTCCTCAAACCATCGGACAAGAGGAGGTGGTGCTGGTCCTTCACGAGTCACTCTAATCTGTTCATAAAGCCTATATATAAAGACTTAATATATAGCATTTCACAATACTTCATGGTATTCTAATTAAATACTTTTTTGGAATCTTAGATCTCTCAGAACCTGACACATTGTAATTCTGAGACTCCAGGAAAGTGGCAGTTCTGTAAAATGTTGGCGCTGGAGACTAAATGCACCCTGATAGTTTCACACCTAATTCACTTAACACACACACAAACACACACACACACACACACACACACATTAACCACAGTGACAGAGGGACAGAGTGACATCAGATGTATGATAGTTTTTTAATTTTCTATCATCCATATAGTGTTGTATAGTCATTAAACTATGCATATTTCCTCAGAATGACTTGTCTTCTATGTGTACATTTTTTTGACATGTTTAGAAGCTGCACTTTAAAAAAATATAAGACATTTACTGGTTACTTTTTTACTGTTATTTCAAAAAATCACCACAACAAAACCATTCAAGCTATCCAAAATTCATTCGCATCTGTTCTGTAAGATAAATTCTTTAAACAGTGGTAAAAGAGGATGTGGTGCTGATCCTTCAAGAGTCACTAAAAACGTATCTATCCATAAAGCCTATAAAGAATTATTCTTAATATACAGTTCACAATACTTCAGCTTGTTATTCTAATTAAGTCAGGGTCATTTTATCAGTAAAATACATAAAATTCATATTATTTTTCTTTGAAAGATTTCAATAAATGATTTAAATCATACTTGTTTCTACAATAATTATTTAAAAGTAATCCTATAGCTCCATCTGGTGGCCATTATTGGTACTAAGAATTGCAAGCTTCATTTATAAGTTATGATAGTTTTAATTTTATGCTGGCTCTTGAAAATGATAAAGCTATGAAACTTACTGTGCTTCCTTCAAATGATGACTTCTACGTATATAAAAAAATTATGAAGAGTTTGGAATGAAAAAATTTAAAGATATAGTAAAATAACTATTGTATTTTTTTATGTTACTTTAATAAATCGCTATGGCCACACCATTTAAGGTATCCTAAACCCATTCACAATTTAACATCTTCAGTATATTAGCTTCATGTTAAAAAAAAAGTTTGGTGTGAACTACTTGTGTCTTCTTGGAGGAGTATGAATTCATTTACAGGCTGATTTTATCATAAATCCACAATAAAATTTCTGAGTTCTGTATCAATCTGTGTTGTTGTTTGTTTATTTTTATCTTTTATTTTTCATAGGAAGATAACTGACCCTTTACTCTCCTTTTTAATAAATGTGCTTATAAACCAAAAACAAGCTATTTATAGCTGTATTTATAAACTGCTTACTACTGACTATTAATATTGGGACAAGGCTTTATAAAGCATGAACTGACTATTTACTTTTTGAGTTTGAAATTATTATTTGCAGCACAAATAAGGTTTTTTAGGATTTTTAAAAATCCCTAAAACTGTCAGAAAAGGATAAGGCCTAAGATTTCTATGTGAGTGGCTAAATTTGTTAGTTTTTATAACTATAATGCATAAACTATGAAATTATACAAAATGTATAAAAAAGTACAACAGTTATTGCTTTCCAATGTTTTTTATTTATTAATTTTTTTTATATATATATTTAAAAAAAATAGCCTACTGCAATCATTCTAAACAGCTTGAATAAAACCTGTTAATATTTATTATAGACCACTGTAACTGTGTATAATCTAACAAACAAGTTTATTATGAAAATAAAAGTGTGTACACCAGATAAATTGGACGATGAAGAAATTGCTAACAATAGCATAATAGAGCATGTTTTATGTTTTTAGGCGTTTAGATGCAGAAATGGACAAATCAAATGTAAAATAAAATGTAATTGATTTAATTAAATATAGATTAATTCTTGTTAGAGCAAAATAATAAATAAATAAATAAATACGTACACACATTAAAAAAGCAGCCAAGATGAATGAATTTCATTTTTTATATAGATTAAAATTGAAGACAGAAGCAGCTGGTATATGCGGTCACTTAATATTAAAATCCAGTAGATCCACTTCAGATATATTTCTCAACAGTTTATGTTCACGTGGCTGTTTTCGTTTATAGTCGCCAAGCTATTATGTATTTTGAAATAATCTTGTCCGTGATGTGTTCGTTCGTACGACGAAAGGCAGAATCCTGCAGCTCGAGAGATATATGTTATTCTGCCAGTCGCGCTTTCAAATAGTCTTTCCCACTTAAACGGGTCACAAACACCTGCATTTATCTCTTGTAGTGTTATAATGGGTGTATTGTGTGCATTTGTGGTAATATTTTATTTAAAAAAGCTCTTAAACAAGAATAAATTCGTTTGTTTTGAGTTCGACACTGTACGCGCTGATCGGAGCGGTGATTTCAGATAGGCAGCCACAAATATTTCATTTTCACACAAACAGTTCAAAAACATCTGAATTTAGCTCTTGGTGTGTTCTAATTGGTTGATTGTGTGATATCGCTGTAATAATTTATTTTTAAAATCTTTAAAACAGGAATAAATTCGTTTTTTCTGAGCTCTTTACTCCAGACGCTTGTGGTCACAGCGGTGATTCATCTCTCCTATTTCTCACGTATCTCTGGCCAGAAATAATTTATCCATGAGCCCTGAACCGGTAATAATCAGATATGTTGGTTTAGCTTGTCAGCGTGAATTAAATCTAAGTATTTATGTGTATTTTTAACCGATTTAAAAGTGAAAGTAAAAGTCCGGTAATTGAACCTGTAGGGGCGCTATTTCTCTCAGACAATGGAAGTCTGAAGAACATATACTCAAACAGAGGGACAGAGTGAGATGAGATGTCTGACAGTTTTTTAATTTTCTGTTATCCATACAGTGTTGTAAAGTCGTGAAACTATCCATATTTACTCAGAATGACTTTTTTTTCTGTATGAAAAAAAGGTTTTGAAGTGTTTGGAATTTAAAAATGCAGGACAATTAATAATTCCATTTTTAATGTCATTTAAAAAAATGACCACGACAAAACCGTTCAAGCTATCCAAAATCCATTGGCAAATTAAGTTGTTTAAAATGTTTTGGCATCATGTAGACAAAGTTTGGTGTGTATAGTGTTACTCTCCTCTGAGCAGTATGCATTAATTCACAGCTAAATGTAAAAAAAAATCCACATTCAAATCAAAATAGCTGACTTCCTGTTGATCGTAGCTGATGACTGTGAATTAGAAAGTTGTCCGTCTTGATAAGAACAATTTTTGTACCGAGTTTGGTGTCTGTAGCTAAAACTAACCCCCCCACTTTTGACAAAAGGTGGCGCTATAGAGTGCCTCTTCCACGCCCTTTTTAAAGCTTTTTCCATTGTCTAGCTATCAAGAATACTGATATGTGTTTTGAGTTTCATGTAAATCTGAGGTTGTTATCTGCCTCAAAATCACCATAACAGAATATTAAAGTTTGACACGTTGCCATGGCAACAATATATAATATATCAATATCCCCAAAACAGATTTACATCGGCCATGTTTTGTCATTATTCTGATGAAGTTTGAAGCAAATCGAGTAAAAATAAGATGCTGAATTCAAAGCATTTTGAAAATGACTCACTTCCTGCTGCCAGTTGGTGGCGCTATAACATTGACTCTTAATAGTCACATATATACGATCGGTATCATACATCGAACAAACCGATGAAGTTTGATCAAACTCAGGCAATGTATGTGGATGTTATTAGGCATTTCCTGTTTCTCACTTTTTGCCCTGATTTCAACGCCTCGCCACGGCGAACCGTTCGAGATATCAAAAATCCCCTCGCAATTTTTCATCCCCAATGTCTTGAGATCATGTTCACCGAGTTTGGTGGCAAACAAGTAAAAAACCTATGACAAGTATATCAAATTCCAGAGCATGCTTTTTTTAAACAGCCATGAATAGCTGACTTCCTGTTGGGCGGAGCCTTTGACATAGAGCGTGAAAGTTGTTCAGCTCAATGAGATCTACAAGTGTACTGAGTTTCATATAAATATATGCAAGTGTGTGTGAGCTATGGTTCAAGATTTCTGACTGTGTTCCAGGGGGCGCTGTAGAGCCCCTGTGCCACGCCCGGGTCCCAGTCTCTGTGGCGTCCTGATGGCCGCAGATTCCAATGTGTGTGCCAATTTTCAAGAGTTTTTGAGCATGTTAAGGCCCCCAAAAACCCCCGGAAGGTTTAATAAAAAAAAAAAAAAAAAATAATAATAAGAATAATCCTTAGAAGAACAATAGGGCTCTTCGCCCCTTCGGGCTTGAGCCCTAATAAGAATAATCCTTAGAAGAACAATAGGGCTCTTCGCCCCTTCGGGCTTGAGCCCTAATAACAAGAATAATCCTTAGAAGAACAATAGGGCTCTTCGCCCCTTCGGGCTTGAGCCCTAATAATAACAAGAATAATCCTTAGAAGAACAATAGGGCTCTTCGCCCCTTCGGGCTTGAGCCCTAATAACAAATAATCCTAAGGAAAACAATAGGGCTCTCGCCCTCCAGGCTTGAGCCCTAATAATAATAATAATAATAATAACAAATAATCCTAAGGAAAACAATAGGGCTCTCGCCCTCCAGGCTTGAGCCCTAAAAATAATAAATATTAGAAAGAATACAATAAAAACAAAATAATAATAAAATAAAATAGCAAATAAAAGATAAATTGCATCCAAAATAAAAGTTTGTTTACATAATATTTGTGTACGTACTGTGTATATTTATTACATATAAATACACACATATGCATGTGTATATTTAAGAAAAATATGTTACAGATATTAAATATATTTATATATGATATAAATTATATGAATATAAATATATAATTGTAAATATTTTTTAATAACATGCTGTATGTGTGTGTATTTATATATACATAATACATATACACACACAGATATTGTGTAAACAAAAACTTTTATTTTGGATACGTTTAATCGCAAAAAAAAAATGTATGTGCATTTGTACTGACCTGTGTTCATTCTTTGGGTCACAGTAGGCTCTTTCTATTTCCTCCATGTTTCTCAAATCCCCCCAGCCTTTCTCATCATTAACCTCCCATTTATATGGAAGATTGAAGTGGACAAGAACGCACTGGTCTGAAGCAATAAAACAAAACCATTATAACTTAATCGAATGTCGAATATCTAATGTGAATGGCTTATAGAAAACAAGATTAACAGAGATAACTTGGATGAGATGGACACCAACCCTGAAACTTGCATTTCCGTCGTATGAAGTGGAGACAGATTTCATTCTTCTCCATCTGAGCAGCCGGTTTGTCGCCTTGATCAGAGATCAGTTCTGAAATGTAAATGGATATGTATGTATAATATGCATTACTGTGTATTTAATGTGTGTAAATGAATATAAGTGCCCTTACCACTGCTTAGAGTTTGTGAGTTGAGGCGATAAACGTTCTGGTAGATGTAGGGCAGGTCATGGATGATGTCACCGCCGAGACCACGTTCCTCCAGCATCCTGCGGCTTTGCTCGTCGATATTGTGCAGCCGTTTGCACTTGGGGCCGAACAGACAGTCGTCTTGCACAAAGTGCTGACAAATGTGCACCTTAGTGCAGCGCTCCATAAAGGTACAGGCCCCGTAAAGCCCTATGCCTTTATTATAGTGAGCACACACCTGTGTAAATATAGCATGAGTTGAAGTCTTTAAATATCAGACATACACTACCGGTCAAAGTTTGGAAAAAAAATATATGATTTTTTTTTAATGTTTTTTCAAAGAGGTCTATTATGCTCACCTAGTCTGCATTTATTTGATCAAAAATCCTGTGAACAGTTAATAATAAAGAATAAAGTCATATAATCCTAGGATGGTGAGTAATTTATGAGCTTTTTTTGGGTGAACTAACCCTTTAATAACTGAGCATCAATAAATATTTATTATAATTATGCAACAAATCTGCAAATTAGAATGATTTCTGAAGGATCATGTGTCAATAAAGACTGATGAAAATTCAGCTTTGCATCACAGGAATAAATTACATTTGAAAATATCCTGAAACAGAAAATATTTATTTTAAATCAGAATAATATTAGCGTTTTTTATACTGTATTTTTGATTAAATAAATGCAGCCTTGGTTAGCATAAGAGACTTCCTTCAAAACATAAAAAAATCTTAACGATTCCAAATTTGATCATTGTGTATATGCAAATTACAATATTCAAATCACACATGCATTTATAAATAAAGTAAACAAATTAAATGCCTTACAAATACAGTGAAACTTCTAGAATAAACCAGTGCATCACAGGGCAACATTCTACTTTACCTGTTTACAGGACATTTTCCTTTTTGTTTTTCTTTCCTTTTATTGCTTTTTCTTTTTTTTTTTTTTTTTTTTTGCTCCAAACCAAACTGGAGGAACATACTTAGGACACCTGAAGATAGAACCATCTGGAACTCTTCATCCTTAACGTGGACCACATTCTTCACCACTTGTTTTTTTTTTTTTTCTTTCTTTCTTTCTTTTCCTCCCCTCAACATTAACATACCGACTGGAAGGCTTAGGAAGTAGAACTTCACTTGGATGACTTACTGCTTGACTTTTTCTTGCGGTCTTGCTTTTTTGTGATTTTTTTTTTTTACGACTACAGACGATACTGATCAGATTGCACCTTATCCAGGATATAACGCAGAAAACAAGCTCCTTTTTTGGTTCTGATGGACTAATTACATACTCAAATATTCAATTACTTCATTGCATATTTGGGTGTAACCAGTCGCCGATTCAAGCATGCCAGAACAAACGTCTGAACTGTTACATGAGCTCTGTTCTACTCTGAAAACTTCTCGTAACTGAGCGCGCAGCGAAAAAAACGAAGGAGGGCGTTTCAAACGGCAGGAGAGGTACCTGGAATGCAGAAATATCCCAGTCATAGCATGATTTAGGCTTCGGGGAGGAATTCTCTCATGAAAATGGAGTCCAAAATGCATTTAGATGGCTATTTTAGCCTTCCTGTTTTAGCCATTTCCTCACCTCTGGCAGTAGCGCAGGGTCGTTCTGGAGCAGAAGCAGGAAGAGATCATCCTCGTTCAGTTCATGAAGTGTGCATTCCCGCAGCAGGGGATAGTTATGCTGTGACTGGATATCATGGGAGAATTTACACTCCTTCCTGACAAACACAAACACATACGCTCAAGTGGTAGAGCATTGTGTTAACAAGCGCAAGGTTGGGGGTTCGATCCCAGGGGACACATGATAGAAGAAAATCGTTAGCCTGAATGCAATGTATATGCAATGCTTTGGATAAAAGCGTCTGCTAAATGCATAAATCAATTAAATTAAATCAATTTATTAATTAATAAGCATATAATGATTTTTGGGGCTCTATAGAATTTCCATATACTCATTTGTGTAAGAGGTTGACTGATATTGCTTTTTATATGCCTGATACAGATTATTTTCATGTATAAATACGTAATAACCAAAATGCATAAATTATTTTTATTATGTTTTATCACTGCTTTTTGAGACAATAATAACTAAATTATCATTATACATAACATTACATTTAAAACATATGACTATTATTATTATTAAGCTATTATACCATTAAACCATTGACGGGGTTTGTTATTATTATCATCATCATCATCATCAATGAAATATAATTCATATTAATAGCTATTATTATTCATATTAACAAAACTTGTAATTACATTTTTTATTATCGCAATAGTTTCATAATTCAGTGTACTATTATTCTAAAATGTGAAAAAACAGCCATAATAAATAAATAGATGTGTGCAAACTTTTAAAAATTAGTGTTTATGTTCAAAACAGCAGTATACACAAAATAATTTTAGATAAATTAAAGTGCAAGCAAAATATCAATGGGTCTTACAGAAATTAATTGAGTTATGAATGTATTCTTTTTCTTGCCATTAAACTCAGGAACGTACATGGTGACAGCTAATAGCTGTTGTTATTTATAAGTATTTCTATTTACTCTTGTATTAATTATTATAATGGCCATTTATTACATTAGATATCCAGATGTTTTCCCAACCTTACCTTCCTTTTCCATATCTGCAGTTTCCGTAAACGTAATATTTGCACAGATGTAAATCCTGGCACTCGTAACATTCATTATTGAAGTATTTCTTGCAGAGTCTCAGAGATGTTTTGGCGACGACGATGCAGTCGGACTCTCCGTCCTCCTCTGCTCTGGGTCTGCTCTGGACCACTGCGAAGCGGGCGCATTTCTTAACGACATACCAGAAATCATCTTCGGAGATATCAAAGCGCTGGAGGACCTTGTGATGCAGCTGAGAGATTTCCATTGAACCTTTATTGCTGCATAACACGCTGGTCGCATAATGTATGATCCGGGAGTAGCCCGACATGTCTGCGCAGATCTGAGAGCACTGCTGGGCTGTTGTGCAGCGCTGTTATTAGCCGAGTTTCTATTCTGCGTTTCTTCAGAAATGAAAGCGGAAACTGTGAAAACAAAACAGAACGAGTCGATGCCAAGTTCCCACGGCCAGTTCTTTTCAAAATAAAAGTCGTTCGCCCACAGGATTGAAGTATGTATGTTTGTATGTATGTATGTATGTATAGATAGATAGATAGATAGATAGATAGATAGATAGATAGATAGATAGATAGATAGATAGATAGATAGATTTTTTTCAATTGCTAAAATGGATATATGGTCACTCTAAATAGAAAATGTGTCTATTCTAACAGTTGTCATTTTTATAATAGTGCTTTACATCCTATGTTTCATAAGCAGCTTTATAAAAAATTTTGTAAGCAGCATAAGGTTAAAAGGTAATAGAATAGAATAGAATAGAATAGAATAGAACAGAATAGAATAGAATAGAAGAAACATGGCTGCTCTTACTATGTGTCAAAGTGTCTTCTCATCTGGGTTCAGTGGTTTCAGAGCTTCCTCCTGCATGATGCATTTGCCTGGGAAAGACCCCCAGTTGATCTGGTGAGGGACCGTCGTCCGTCAAACCAACCAGCGTTTCCTGTTTGAGTCTGTGGCCCAAAAACAGAGACCTAGAAAGCCATCCATGGTCTTTCTAGGGTTTAATCCTGGTTACAACATAATGCTATTTGTGTAGAAAAGCTTCTACAATATTGTAGTGAAACTGAGCTCACAGCTCCAGGTCTCTGGTCAGTGTGTGCTCAGGGCCCAGGAGGTGAATCCTTATGTCTGCAGCTCTCTGGAGCAGATCCAGCCGTTCTCTCCTGTCCACTGTACTACAGCTATGCATTAAAACACACAAAACATCTGTGACAGAACAGAGAATGACAAAATGATACAGCAGGTACAGCAGGAGAATTTATATTTCTCAGTATTTTTTGTATAATATATATGGTACTTTAAACTTGCAGTGAATTACTTAATTTGTGCCATTGAAAATAAGTATCTTATGCTCACCTAAACTGCATTTATTTGATCAATAATAAACAGTCATATTTTCAAATACTATTAAAATTAAAATAACTGTTTTCCAATTGAATATTGAATATTCAAATGTAATTTATTTCTGTCATGCCAAAGCTGTTTTTTAAAAGCCATTACTCCATTCTTCAGTGCTCCAGTAACTTTGCAAGTACTTCAACTTATTCTACTAACCCCTTACCTAACAGTCTAATACACTAATGAGAGTTAACATGTAGTTGCAAAGTTACTTATAATTGGTAGAATATGTAAAGTGGACTATCGAAATAAAGTATAAACAAAATGATTTCTGAAGAATCATGTGACACTGAAGACTGTAATAGCTATTGGAAATTAATCTTTGCCAGCACAGGAATAAATAACATTCAAAAACAGCAAAAACTGTATTGTTACTCAAACAAGGCAGCCTTCTGAACATAAGAAAATTATTTCAAAAACCTAAAAATAATCTTAATCATTCCTATCCTAACCTTGGGTTGGTAGTGTATAAATACCACACAGCACTCAGACTTTTTAAAGTTGTGATTCATCTTGGAGCTGGTTGGTGTGGTTCAAAACTTTCAAGTAAAACATGCCATTGAAACCAAAACTCAAAAAGTTACTTTTGTGTTCAAGCACGCAGTCACTAAGTCTATTTAGTTACTCACCAAGCTTCATAAGAATGACAGCAAGGTCGTGTTGCATGGTGAAGTTGCAACATCCGAGCCTCAGTCTCTTTAGTGCTTATAACATGCCAGAACAATTCAACCATCTTCCTATCTAGCATCATTTATAATTTAATTTAGAGAGGAGATCTACTTTGTGAATGGCCTTCAGTAGCATAGCTGTGCCTTCAGCACAAGGGTAGCAAGAGATGTATCTAGCAGAACTGATCTCTTTGAAAATCCCTGGCATTTCATGCAGCCATCTAACCTCCAGCAATGCCACACACAGATGACAAAGCAGCTGTGGAGCAGATTAGTGCTACATGCGTTCAAATTTACCCTTGCCAAGAAATAACTTGCATGCCTGTTTATAACAGTTATGTGAATGCAGGAATGAAATATGAAATACATCTTACCAACTATCAGTTTGACCTCTTAGCTGGCAAGGTGGGCTACTGCAAAAGACCTGGCCATCTCAAGTCCCTTGTGGCAATACATCTCTGTCTTTTGGCAGATGCATTTGGACTTAAAGCTCTGCCAGCATATGTTGCACTTTGAGCAATAAACTCATACTGTCACTGTTCAGCTCCACTTCCTGTGGAGGAAACCATCAAAAAAGATTATAAGTCAATGAAACCTTGCAAATGATCCTTTTTTGAATGCATGCAATTTCTGTCAATTATTAGAACTAATCATGTATCACAATATCAGTGTATTTAGTTATTTTTATGTTTAAAATTTGATCTGCTTGCAGTAGCAGGTTCTTAGGATCATGCATTTCACCCAAACAGGGTCTCCACAATCTGCTGTGATCTGGAGGGTCGACGTCTAAGAAAGACCAGCTGAATCTAATCCTTTATATTGTTTTGTTTTATCTTTTTACTTGTCTATGTAGATTGTGTTGGTCATGCAGCAATTTTGTAGTTCAAAACAATTTTCCTCTCGAGGACAATAAAGTATACTACTACTACTAATCTAGTTAACATTTACCAAGAAGTGATCATTGTGTCATTATGTTTACTCTTCTGTGTCTGCATAGAATTATTATTTTCATGAGGATTCTTTAGAATAATTTATTAAACACTCATTTTACATTTCTATCACTTACAAAAGAAAACTACCATATATATTTTAATAATATATATGTATATATACTTTTATATTTTTACTTTTTAAAATTGCTGGTTTCTATTTGAATATATTTTAAAATATAATTTATTCTTGTGATTTCAAAGCTGAATTTTAGTATGTGTGTGTGTGTGTACGTGTGTGTGTGATTTTTAAATGTTATGTGCTCATTATAATAAAATAGTCTCTCTCCCTTAGTAGTGTTCAATAATGTATCAAATCAGTTGTCATCTTTGGGTATGGTTTCAGACTGCTTGACAAAAACTCCATGGTACTATGAAAAACATGCAGGAATTATTTCATCATTGACTGAAAACTCAGTTGCTGAATTAGCAAAATAATTGTATTCAAAGCAAAACTTGAGTGAATGTACGCCGGATCACTGAGGAAATAATGAAACTCATGAACCAGTTTGCTTTGAGATGCCAAGGAATTTCTTCCATTTTTTCTTGCCCAGCTCTAAACTGGACTGGACTGGATCCGATGGTAGGAGATGTGACCCTCTGTACCTATATATATTATTAAAAACAAAACCAAACACAATATTTTATTTATATTTAATATTTTTGTATCTATTTTTTCTTGTCTGTTTAAGGCAATACTTCAGATTTCTTTAAATTGATTTTTACTGATCTCCCACCCACCGCATCAAAATTGTATACATTTGTATTTATTATTTTTTATTATTCATTATAAATATTATAAATATTATCATTATTGAATTGGCTCCACAGAAGTGAGAGATAACTGGAACATCAGGATTCTGTCTGCAGAAGGACTGCAGAAACCATGCCACCAGAATAGATTTGCCATAACCCCTTTCACCACATACTAGTAAAATACCCATGTTGTTCAAGATCACTGAAAGCACATACAAATGTGATCCATATCATACGTCCATCAAACACAGTTTGCCTACTTTACTGGGTTTTTATGTTTTTACCATGTGAAATGAGCTTCTGGAAATGAGTGCATCTCAGATTTTGCATTCATGGATTACATGATCCATAAATTTTTTTATGCATTCAGTATTTCTGTGGCAGATACTGAGGGCACAAACCAGTCAAACAATGCACATGCATGCCTCTCATGGTACTGCAGATCGAATGAATCCTGCCATCCTACAAAAAATCAAGTCAAAAATCATAAATGCAGCCCTGCAGTGACATACAAGCTCCTTGCAATCTCAGACAAAGAACATGGTCCGATATCAGATTGAGATCCATGATCTGCTGGCAGACATTGTCCATAACTGTGTCCAAGATTAATTTAATCATCTCTTCTTTCCTATATTTCTTTCTTGGGTATTTATTCCTTGCATTTTTAGTGTGTGACAATAAAAAAAAAAAATGTTACATTCAACAGGGAAAAATACAAATAAATGCAAAAAACATGAAAAGGGTAGGCTAATTTTAATTCCAATTTCTCCTGAAGCTTTAGTCAATAAATAGAAATACTCAAGTCTATCGTGACTTTTTCTTGTGGTCTTCCACCGTGTCAACAACTGGTAATTTAGGAAACTGTGAATCTAAATTAAGTCTGATTCTGAATCACCTAGTTCCGTTTCCCCTAACCCTTTTAAAGCACTAAACAAAACTCACACCGTTCCCAGATCAGCTGTCAGTCACAGTCTATGACGAAATTCTCTTATAACTCTCGCTCGATGAACTGGCACCCCGTCGAGCCAATCAACGCGAGCCACGATTGGAACGTGTAAAATCGGACATGTAAGGCGGTGATTGGAAGACCGCGGCTGCGGATCGCTCTCTGATTGGTGCGGTGTTGTGCGTGGGGTGCGGTGATTGGCTCAAACCGGCTAAGCACAGCCCTAGAGTGGAGGAGTTTATAAAGCCGACTTCTCGCTCGAGTTCCACGCACTGCAAGAGTTCGTCGAGGTGTGGAGGGCGTTGCAACTACTGAAGGCGTTAATCTGCTATTGATTCTCATTAATAAATCGTTTTTCGTTCTAAAACAATGAGGCGACTGTGGATTATCGGTCTCCTCTGTGCACTTTTGGCATTTGGTGAGTACGTTTTATCAAACGGCCATGAAATACCCCGCGTTATGCAGTTTGATGCCAATGAACTTGACAAAGCAGCTTTTGAGTATTCGCAGTAATGCTGCTATCTTTGTATGCTTCCTCTTTCTGCTATGCAAGCTTAAGTATTATATTTAAACAAAATAAATAATGCTCCATGTGTAGAATAGATATTTGTTAACGCTTCCTAAATGGATGAATGATTCATAACGGGAAATTAAACATGGAGACTTGGAGAGTGGATTTGACCAGCATGTGCTTCTGGAAGTTTCCTTAAGATTGAAATGTCCTTCATGTAATATCCTTTATTAAGGGAATATCGTATAATAAAACAATAAATGGTAATTGCACACTTGGAGAAGAATTTAAGCAAGGATCTTGGACCATGTTGGATTGTCACATCAAGGCCTTTAAATGTAGCTGGGAGCCTCTGGATCAAAATAAAAAAGGTCTTTCAGATGTGGGGAGTCTTAAGTTACCTGGGCAATTTTAATCAAATTTGCCTTCACATGCAATGCATTTTCATTTACAACAAACAAACCGCCTGTCTGGGCACAATGGGGTCTTTGCTGAGCAAATATACTTAGGAATTAAGTTATAAAACACTTGTGATCCAAATAAAAGTTGTATTTTGGTTCTCTGTTATCTTAAGTTACTGAGTAACCACATAGATACTGTCTGGCTTTAAAGTGCTCTTTATCACCCTTATGTTCACATCATTTGTGTTTTGTTTTTTTCTCAATCTTTAATGTTTTGCATAATTGCAGCATCCGTGAAAGCTGATGATGACGTTGACATTGACGGCGCAGTAGAAGAGGACCTTGGAAAGAGCAGAGATGGATCCCGCACAGACGACGAGGTTGTTCAGAGGTCTGTTTGGACTTGAACTTGCACTTGACTGATCTGAACTTCATTCATTTTAAAGCAATGTTCCTCACACTCACTTAGTAGACTCAAGATATCAAAGTGGGATAAATAAAACCTTGAAACTAAACTTAAATGCTATTTTATCTTATGAAAATGCATTTATCTCTTAAGAGGTTATGTTTAGATATTCATATTTAGCTCCTCACAAAAAAAAACATAAGTGATCCCCAATGGGGTTTGGACATCTGGTTAATTCATTTGTCTTGTTCCATAAAACCCAAGGATAAATAGTAATAAGTCCCTGGAGGAATGAACATGTCACAAGCATCTTTTGTGCTCTTATGAATCCATCTTTTCCCCAACAGAGAGGAAGAAGCCATTCAGTTAGATGGTTTGAACGCCTCGCAAATAAAAGAAATCCGTGAAAAGGCCGAAAAGCATGCGTTCCAGGCAGAAGTGAACAGGATGATGAAACTGATCATCAATTCCTTGTATAAGAACAAGGAGGTGAGTAAATTAAAACGTATATCATGGGTCTTCATGACGTTGATGTTTTTGCAAATTGGAGTCAAGATTGACCCATGCTAATTCTTCCTTTTTCATCCTAAAGATCTTCCTAAGAGAGCTGATCTCTAATGCTTCCGATGCCTTGGATAAGATCCGGCTGTTGTCTCTGACCCATGAAGATGCCCTTGCTGGAAACGAAGAGCTTACGATTAAAATCAAGGTGTGTTAAAAAAAAGTCCCTTACTGATCATTTCCACAGGACATAGAAATATAACATGACTTTTACATTTGCATTGTAAAAGAAATTCAAACGTGTGTGAAGCAAATTGAGGAGCGTTTAATTTTCATATCTTTGATACTCAAAATGTAAGTGTTTGCATAGCTAAACAAAGTGTGAAGTTATTAGTTTCTTTAGTAAACAGTTTTGAGGTTATGCAATATTTAGTCCTGCATTTATTTTATTTTTTTGTCTGTCCTCGCCAGTCCGACAAAGAAAAGAACATGCTTCACATCACTGACACGGGTATTGGCATGACTAAAGACGAACTGGTGAGGAACCTTGGTACCATCGCCAAATCAGGAACCAGCGAGTTCCTCAGCAAGATGACTGATATGCAGGAGGACGGTCAATCCACCTCTGAGCTGATTGGTCAGTTTGGTGTGGGCTTCTACTCTGCCTTCCTTGTGGCTGATAAAGTCATCGTCACCTCCAAGCACAACAACGACACCCAGCACATCTGGGAATCCGATTCCAACGAGTTTTCAGTCATCAATGACCCTCGTGGAGACACCTTAGGCAGAGGCACCACCATTACGTAAGCAGTTAAACTTAAAAATTAAAACAAAGTGTAGATTTACTTTTTATAACTAAAGATGTCTTTTTTCTCAGGCTGGTGATGAAAGAGGAGGCTTCAGACTACCTCGAGCTGGAGACCATTAAGAACCTGGTGAAGAAGTATTCTCAGTTCATCAACTTCCCCATCTACGTATGGAGCAGCAAGGTCAGTGTGTCCATCAAAGACTCCAGACCTTGCTTGAAGTTCACCAATAGCTGGAGGACGTCATGAACTTATCGATTTGTCATTTCCAGACCGAGACCGTAGAGGAGCCCATTGAGGAGGACGACGCAGCTGAGACTGAGAAAGAAGAGGCTGCTGAAGATGAAGCTGAGGTTGAGGAAGAGGATGAGGACAAGGACAAACCGAAGACTAAGAAGGTACTGTATTTAGCTGCATATATGCAACCTCAGTAGAAGCTTTTTTTATAGATTTTTCTCAGTGATTTGAATGATTCTTCTCTACTTTCAGGTGGAGAAGACCGTGTGGGACTGGGAGCTGATGAATGACATTAAACCCATCTGGCAGAGGCCCGCGAAGGAAGTGGAGGAGGACGAGTACAAAGCCTTCTACAAGACCTTCTCCAGGGTGAGTCAAGCTGTGCTGTACACACAAAGAATCAACTCTTGTGATCCTTTGTGGCATCTTGGATCAGTTCAAGTGGAATCCTTTTTCATTTTCAGGACAATGATGAGCCCATATCTCACATTCACTTCACTGCTGAAGGAGAGGTCACCTTCAAGTCCATCCTCTTTATCCCTGCATCTGCACCCAGAGGCCTTTTCGATGAATATGGAACCAAGAAAAATGACTTCATCAAGGTAACTTTTGTAATCATAAGGTGGGAAAAAGAACACATTCTCATGTTGTATTTGAGTTATTCATTGTACCCAATTTGTTTCTTTTAGCTATTTGTGCGTAGAGTCTTCATCACCGATGACTTCCATGACATGATGCCCAAGTACCTCAACTTCATCAGAGGCGTTGTAAGTGCTTCTGTCTGCTTATTTAAGTTTAGCCAGTAAGATATTTAGGATGCACGGACATTTGTGTGACCTAAGAACATTTACAATCCTAATTCTGCACTTACAGCATGTGGCAGATCTAAGCTTCTTAGTGCAATGCTTATTTGCCTTGCATTTCCCTAAAAGTGATAGCCCTCGTGTGTATTGGCTCATTGGTAAAGAGCATTTCAATTCTTGAATAGATTGCAATGTAATACAGGGTACAACTGTAACTTTATTTTTGCCAAAATAAGAGTTATGTTTTTGTTTGAGTCAACTATTTTAAGTTATTAAATACTTTAACACAGGGAATAATCAGTGTTATCATAAATACTAAAACTAATTAAAGTTGTCTGTTAACTGACATGGAGCCTAAATTAAATGTTAGATGGACAAACTGGAATAAATATAAATGTAAGATGGAATTTAAAAATGATGTGTAAAATTTTATAAAAGTACTTGATTGAAATTTTTTTTAATGGACATTGTTTAATGGGATATTAATTGAATGGTACAAAATTGGATAGTTAAGCTTTGGCCAATAATTTTTGCTGCCTCACTATAAAGAATGCTTGGTGACTCAGGTTGTTCTCATTTTTTTAGGTGGACTCTGATGATCTGCCTCTGAATGTGTCCAGAGAGACTCTGCAGCAACACAAACTGCTCAAGGTGAGCTCATGTTACAGATCAAGATAACATTGATTTGATGGTTTATGTACAATTAGATGATGCGGTGAGCTTACTGTACAAGCAATTAAAGTACTCAACACTCCCATTGGTGCCTATGTTCATTAGGTTATCCGTAAGAAGCTGGTGCGCAAGACCCTGGACATGATCAAGAAGATCGCCGAGGAGCAGTACAATGACAAGTTCTGGAAGGAGTTCGGCACCAACATTAAGCTGGGTGTGATCGAGGATCACTCCAACAGAACCCGCCTGGCCAAGCTGCTCCGCTTCCAGACCTCCCACAGCGACACCACACCATCTAGTCTGGAGCAGTATGTGGAGAGGATGAAGGAGAAGCAAGACAAGATCTACTTCATGGCTGGAACCAGCAGGAAGGAGGTGCTTAAATGTTTTTACTCTGAACTGAACTGCTTACTAAGATTTCTCCATTTCCATATTAACATGTAATCTTTCTGATTTTAGGCTGAGTCTTCTCCATTTGTGGAGAGGCTTCTTAAGAAAGGATATGAGGTCATCTACCTGACTGAGCCAGTGGATGAGTACTGCATCCAGGCTCTGCCTGAGTTTGATGGCAAACGCTTCCAGAATGTGGCAAAGGAAGGCGTGAAATTCGACGAGAGCGACAAGGCCAAGGAGAAGAGAGAAGCTTTAGAGAAAGAGTTCGAACCCCTTACCACCTGGATGAAAGAGAAGTCCCTGAAGGACAACGTATGATTATTTTTCTTTGGTTTATTCTATTGTTTTGCATATTATAAACTGAATATTTTTTTTAGAAGTGGTGGTTCAACTGAAACAAGTTCGTCCCTGTGTCTTGTTTCAGATCGAGAAGGCCATTTTGTCTCAGAGGCTGACCAAGTCTCCCTGTGCTCTGGTTGCCAGTCAGTATGGATGGTCTGGCAACATGGAACGGATCATGAAAGCCCAAGCTTACCAGACAGGAAAAGACATTTCCACAAAGTAGGTTCTCTGAGCAAGTCTTAATTGTTTGTGCATTTGCAAATTCTAGTTGAAATCAGCTTAGCAACTGCATAGGAAAACCTGGCAACATCTTTAGGGTTTAGTCACAGAAGTCACATTTTTTTGCGAAATGTTGCTAGCAAAAAAGGCCAATTGTCTTTTGTCATAACATACTTGAACCCGCTGCAAAATAATCACTTGAGCCAAATGAAGGCACTACTGTCTTTTAAAGCTACTGTACATTCTGAAATTTCTCAGTAGTTGAGTTTCTATAACTGATTCTACTAGTTTCCGGTTTATTACTGTTACAATCCTTTGACACAATTGTAAAAAGTGCTATAAAAGTCTTGACTTGGCACCTTTAGAATTGTGATAATTCCACTTCCTGCTATGTGAAAAACTATGGTCATAAAAACAAAGTTAAACTTTTTTTTTTTCCTCTAGTTATTACGCAAGCCAAAAGAAGACATTAGAAATCAACCCCAAACATCCTCTCATCAGGGAGATGTTGAAGAGAGTTACAGTAAGTCAAACATAGCTTTAAGTTAATTTAAAATGTTGCTGTTAAAAGAGTTCAGATTGTCTGATATTTTGTGCTTTGTGTTGTAGGATGATGCTGAGGATAAGACCGCTGCAGATTTAGCTGTGGTGCTCTTTGAAACTGCCACACTGCGATCCGGCTACCAACTCGCAGACACTAAAGCATACGGAGACCGCATCGAGCGTATGCTGCGGCTCAGCATGAACATAGATCTTGATGAACAGGTACACACAGTCGAGCACTGCTAATAAGAAAGAGTTGATCAATTGAAGTGTGGCTAAATATCCTTTTGCTGTGTCCACAGGTAGAGGAAGAGCCTGAAGAGGAACCAGAAGAACAGACAGAAGAAGCAGAGGATGAGGAGGAGGTCCAGGCAGATGAAGATGCAGAAGAGGAATCGGTGAGTGTGGAAACATTCACTTACTTGCCCTCATGTTGTTCCAAATCCATATTTAATTCATGAAATTCAGAATCGAAGAGGTTTGAAACAACATGACTGTGAGAGATGATTGGCGAACTGCTATTTTAACGGTTCCTTATGTCTTAATGTGTCTTAACACCTGGATTTCTCTGTGTTTCAGGATAGCACAGGCAAAGACGAGTTGTAAATTGTAAATCTGGGAGGGACGGGGCGTCGGACTGTGATGCAGAGTGAAGATGGCGATCTCAGCTGGTTATCTTTTCTCTGTGTGGGTGGGTTAAGGGAATATGAATTGTTTTTTGTTTTAAGGCGCTGCGTTTGTGTTTGGAATTTTTTTTTACATTCCTCCATGATTGTAAATTTGTTAATATTTAACTGACCCAGTTGTGGAGTGCTGACTCCTGTCCACTGTACCATTAAATGTTTCCGTAAAAGGAACTTGTGTAATTGTCTTTTTACCATGTGTCTTGTTTTACTCTATTTACAAACTCCCTCCAAAAAATTTGATTCCAGTTTGGGTTTATTTTTTTTTATTTATTTTAAATAGCCTCAGCACTTTGATTTGTATCAAGTCAAAGTGACATGGTTCATGGCAATGGTCATTGTTCATGGTCGTACCAGGGTGAATCTTCCTGTGGGGTCTGGGATAAACCATTTCTCCCAGATGTCCAGATGGACGCAGGGGTAGTTCCAGGGCTTGAAACGGCCATTCCAGTGCAGTAAGCGTGCATCTTTGAGAGAGGATCTGGGATAATGGGTATCAGGACTCCAGCCTTCATAAAACACAAAGAGGGCAATTAGTTTGTTGATTTGCTTTACTGCTAGCTTAAACTCACAAATCTACACATTTACTTTTAATAGACATTGTGATGTTCAAGAAGAGAGCTAATCTTTGACTCTTACAGTCTAAGGACTCATTCTTGTTAAAAACAAACCATATATCTCAGGTTAATGTAGAAGTTTTTGAAAAATTAAATGGGTATTTAGGGAATATGCTTTTTTTTTTTTGCATTTTAAAATGTAACATTAATTTCCAGTCTCATAACTCCAGTCATCAGTGTCTCCAGGATCAGTGTCACATGATCCTATTATGCGGTTTAATATGCTGATTTGCTGATCAGAACAAAATGTCTTGTTATAAATGTAAAAAAAAAGAATTGTGCTGCTTAATGTTTTTGTGAAAAGTGCAATTTTTTTCAGGGTTCTGTGAATGGGAAGTTTAAAATAACAACATACTTTTGAAACAATGTCTTTACTCTGTCATTTTATTAACTTGATTCATTCCTTCTGAATACATTTATGAATTCCCTTTTGAATAGTAGTGTACTTTATAATAAATACACTTTAATTACTATAACTCTGGTAAATACATGTTTACTCTAAAATTACAGCTGTGCATGCTCTCTGTGTGTGTATATATTATATATATATCAATGTTTCAGTTTAGAACTTAAGTACAGATATTTTCAAAATAAATATGGCATAATACATATATTTTGAGACCATAAGACTGAAGAAATGTTTAATTATTCGTTGAGATTTGTTAACCAAAATAATAGTAGAAGACCATTACCGAGGTGTCTGACGTGCCACATTGGATCAATGGTTGTGTATTTCTCATGAAAGACGATCAGCATTGGGGGGGTGGCCACACCGCCTGCCATGGCACTGCTGTACAGATTCTCCCTACATTGACATGGAAAAATTTATTATTAAATGGGAACCAATTTGATCGCATAAAAGCTCAATATGAACCAATATACCGTATCACCTGACATTCTTAGCCATCCATTTCTCCAGCTGTTTAGTTATTTTTTGCTTTTTCCATTCACTGATGTCTGCTACAAAAACACCTGGATTAAAGGAGCAGTCGCTGGGGTTGATGCCCAGCTCTCTGACTTCTTCTTTACGGTAGTCCAGAAAGCCCATATAAGTTGTCTGTGGGATGAAATGAAAATCAACATATAACAGTAACTTAAGTGATCAAAATACTAATACTGTACATACATCCATAAATACACACCTGCATACCCACACTGCGCACCATCTCATGTGTTGGGGGCAGATCACAGTCTGAGGCGAACGCAGCAGCGTGTCCTGCTTCCAGCTTTATGTTATACAGTTCCTGTATATCTCCTGTCAGTCAGATGTAACAAAAATCATTGAATAGAGCAGTAAAGGGGTTTAATTCCATGCATTTGACATATGAGATCATGCTTGCATGATTAACTAGATGATGAAAGCTTTTGTATCAGTGCAACATGAGTACAAATGTAAGCTAAGTATCAATTTCAGTTTCTTACACACATAATAATGGATTTCACCTTGCACTATGACATCATCATCCAGGTAAACTATCCGGGCGTGATTTTCAATGCCAAGAAGTGGCAAGTAGAACCTCACAAAGTTAAGCTGCAACACAAAAGAAACCAGGATTAAGAAACAGTGTGTAGAAGCCTTCAAAACTTCTAACAAGAGTGTAAGAAGGGGGTGGTCATATACATTTGGTCACTTTTTAGAAATAATGAAGAGTTACGAGTAAAACAGTGTAACCCAGAAGAACTCACAGGGTGCAGGAGCTCTGGTCTGGAGGAATCCGGATTGACTTTTCCCTTCAATACCATCGGATTGAACTCCAGGATCTTGTATTTGATTTTTCTCAGCTTGGTCTTCTCTATATATTCCCTGTTTTGAGTCCAGAAAAATTTTTATATTTATTGACTGAGTATGTTTCTCGTTTCTCTTTCAGACATGTAAAGGGTGGATTGCTAAGTCTGATTCAAAAAAAAAATTTGCTAATTGAAATATAGCTGAAATAAAACAAATAAAGTTAAACAAATTTAATAAAAATAAAAGCCAACAAAACTAAGTTTCAAAAGATGTGCATTATGTAAATGGCACTAATAATATTTTATTGATATTTAGTTACACTTAAAATTCTCACTATATAGTTTATTTTTTACTGTAACAAGAAAACAATGTAGAGAGCCTTTTATATAACTGCAGTGCTTCTTCACTGCAAAAGGAAGAAAGTTAAATGCAAATAAAATTCAACTAACCGTAATAAATGATAACCATAATAAAAGACATGACTTCATGTGTTGGGTGCAACCAAGTGCAATTAGCAGGTGTTACATTTGCATTAGACCTTATCTTCTTGATGGCATCTCGCAGGGTAACTATGTAGAAGAAAATGCTCGCACGGCTGTTGCTGTAGACACTGTTGATGGTTGCGATGGCACCACCAATACGCTCCTCTGAAGCACAGATGACCACAGGGATGTCAGTGTCTGACACTTTCTCATCCTCCACACCTGTTTTGGCCCCATCTTTCTTAAGTACTGCATAAACCGCAATAAGATATATTCATATATTAAACTGAGTATATGCATAGCCTATACTTGCATATCAGTACTCTGAATGTGTACCTGAATCCTTGGGCAGTGTCTGTAGTCTGGTGTTTTTGTAAAGAAGAGCAAGAGCCACAATGATGAGCAGAATAAGGAGCCCACGGTTGACTGGCAGAGAGAGAGAGAGAGAGAGAGAGAGAGAGAGAGAGAGAGAGAGAGAGAGAGAGAGAGAGACTAATCATTAGACAATACAAAATTCTGCACCGTGTTGCGTTTAGTATATGCAATAAAAGGATGACCGCTAGAGGTCACTGTATGACTATGTATGAGGGATGAGATAAAATAATCAAGATATCAGGATCACATCGATGCGTTACTTGATGTTTCTTTGCAGTTATTTGTGAAATTTACTAGCAATTTCTGGAGGAAAATTGTTTTATCACCCTTTTTTAAGCCGTATTGTTATTGTTTAAAAAACTAAAGACAAAACTATAAAAAATTAGGAGAAAACTATTCAATATTTTGGTCTTTTAAATGAAGCTGAAATTAAATAAATATACATAAACAAATATACAGTTAAATTTAAAGTAATATATATATATATATATATATATATATATATATATATATATATATATATATATATATATATATACATATATACACACATATATATATATATATATATATACACACATATATATACACACACATATATATATATATATATATATATATATATATATACACACATATATATATATATATATATATATATATATATATATATATATATATATATATTAGAAACCCTGCCTTTACTCTTAAATTTTTTTTTTTTAAGTTACAAAAATAAAACAAAGCTTATTGGAGTACATTTTACACTTGAATGCTATTTCAGTGTTTCTACTTCAAAATTAAACATTTAATTCAATGTGATACTTGCCATTTCTTTGTAATTAAGTGTAAAATTAACTAGCATTTAGTTTTAAGTATCCTACCACACTTAATTAAACTAAAACTGAAATAAAAGTCAATTAAATCTATATGGAAACATTCTAAAAGAACAAAATCACAACAAGAACTAAAAACACTGAAAATATAAAAGTTAATGTAAACTATGGATAAATACTATTATAGTAGGCTATATTTTCAGTGTTTATTTTAATTTTATAATGGTATATAAATAATACTCAAATAATACAGCAAATCAGACGTGGTTAGTGCTACAATTGTCCAGACTGAAGTCGACAAAGAAGATAAAGTAAACATCGGTGTATTTTGTTGCTTTCCATACCTCGACTAATGTAAAACATGCCTTTGTACCTCTTGCCAAGGCCTTAGTAAAACGGAAAAAGAATAAATAAACTTAAGTTAAGGCTTCAGGCTTCAGTAAATGTGCTCTGCTATGAAGAGTGGGATTTCTAGAGACCCCGCTGCTATACATCACTTTTATGGGTTTAATCTGGTTACCTCATTGACTCTGGGATGAGCAGTGGGACCGACCCCTCCTCCACCACAAACACACACAGGACACATTCCTGTTTTGCAGGACAGGAGAGCAAAACGAGGCACTAAAACATCCCATGTGCTCCTAGTTCACTGATCTCAGTTATCCATGAGATTTCACAAGAGAATAGTCTAAAATCACGAACGTAAGTCTTTTTCTTTTTCTTTTTGTATCAGGAGTCTGATTCAGAGTGACTCATACACTGGACATGATCACCGACCTTGAATGTTTTTTCCACGTATTATGAAAGAGTGATGCAATAAACAAATGCATGGGGGGATTCATGGAAACAATCTGCAAAACTTGGATTTGTCACTTACTTTTCCTCAACGAAGCCATCAGCATCTGTAAAGGGAGAGAATAAGATGGCTCACAGGGGTATAAAACTTAATATTAAGTTGGATTTTGCTTTGCTAAACCTAGAAAATGAAAATAAGTACTTAAAAATATGAATCGTGAAACGTAATATATCAGAGCAACTAATTTAAAGAATGAAATAAAATAATGTGAGCAAGTTTTAAGAACTGAACTTGTTGGTTTGGTGTTGATGACGAGCACTTCGCTTATTTACTAATGAGCTTTTTAATGGTTAATTTCAACCATTTTTAGTTTTTTTTTTTTTTTGTTTCATCTAAGACACATTTTTAAAGGGATTTTGGGTCTCCGAGACTTTTGCACACATGTGGGACTGTTTATCGGGAGTCTCCTGGCCTTTCCTTCCTGATGACATTCTTCACTAAGCTCTAAAATCAAATTCAAATCTCATTTTCTGTCCTCTCTTCATATCATATCTTCTTAGACCTCTCAAAATGAAGTAAGGAACCAGAAAAAGTGACTTGCAGAAAAAAGTTCAAATCTGACATTATGGTTTGAAAGCTAAGATCTGATTATTTTCATTTATTTAGGGTCTTCTTAACTATATGCCTATTTAAAAAAGCTTTCACATCTCAGTTTCTTGTCTTATTTCTTAAAAAAGAAAAAAGGCTATAATAGAAGAAATACCAATTATTCTAATTACTGTTAACAATGTATGTAGCTTTTGGGTTTTAAAACAATGATAAATGAATGAAACTAAATTTTAGATGTTACTGTATCCTTCAGACAAGTAATGTTAACCTACTATTAAAGGCAACATTTTATATTTTCATTAATCACATTAACACACTATTACATCAGTGACATATCTGTATTTAATGTACGGTAGACTGATATATCCTATATTTTGTAAGAGGACGTCTATATTAGTTTAATAGGTCTATTACAATACAATATTAACATACTCGTAATGTCCTTCATTACATCTATCCTTTATATAATGTCTTCGTTTCTTTTGTTAACATTATCCAAAATAACACTAACCTTGTAGAAAACAAGACATATCGGAGAATCTTCATTTCTTGAGATAAACCAAACAATGTCGCAAACAGGTTTTCAAAGACTTAACAATAACTGACACACAACAACGATAACCAAATATCATTGATAGTTATGCTAAAAAAAAGCAGAGTCTGTATGTTAAACTTAACGGAGTGCAAATCCTAAAATAGGAAGGAAAAAACGCCTGTTACTGGTTTACATTGATTGTTTATATTGGCCACTCACCAGAGTTTCCAGTTTAATTTCCAGCAGAAAGTAAATCGCGCGGTGACGTTCATTTAATCTGTACGGCGCGGTCGAGTGGGCGTGGCCAGAATGGAGAACGTACAGACGTCCAGTGAAACAGCGTGCTGCGTTTCCCTTCTTTATCCTCATGATACCCAGCTATGCATTTTTTTGTCCAGATGTCTTCCTAAAATCTCTGAAATCCACACATGCCACTGTGTCAAGTCTCACGGTGTCTTTCAGGGGACGTCCCGACCTTTTGCAGAAGTGGGCGTGGCCAATACCGTTTATTTTACTGTATACTATTACACATTTTGATAATTATCTAACATTATTATTACATAATCATTATTTGTATACAAACACACACACACAATTATAAGAGACTAATGTGTTCTATTACTTCAAGATTAATCATGATGTGTAATAGCTTGTGAATGATAACTTCAATTTACAAAAAACTACAAATTTTATTAACATAAGGAACCATTAATTAATATATATTAGGGGAAAAAAAAACTGTGAGACTGCACCAGATCTGCCCAAGATTTACTTAGTCTGTGCAACATATACATATAGATATATACATATGATTACAAATTCTCAAACAATGACACACAAGTCACTTTGTAAATGTCTGCTGAAACAAAAAATATAAAAAATTATCCTCTTTTTCAAATGGTAAAAAAAAATGACATGTTACAAAAATTATGATCATGCTTGTTCAAAGTATTAAACATCACATAAACCTTTGAAAAAAAAAAAGATTAGATGGTGAATATACAATATAAGTTAGTCTGATTAGACACGATGTCTTTTATTTAAAACTATTATGTAGGAATAGTTAACATTCTTCCCACACGTCACTCACGTTACAGCTGTGGACATAAACACAATCTTAAACATCAGTGTTCCTCAACTATTGCATCGTTCACAACAGTTGCAATACTGTAGTTATCGAGGGTTTGAAAAGGCTCTTCTAAAGCTGCCAGAATAACCAGGAAAAAGACACAGTCCTTTTTCTCTTTTAAACACTGACGTCAATGTTTAGTGTCTTCCAAATAGGGCAAGTCACAATGTGGGAGAACAAGTAAAATGAAGCAACAGGGAAAAACTGTTTGGCAACGGGGGAAATAGACAAAAGTTCAGAAGCATTAAAATAGTTACAGAAAATACTTCTAAATAAGTTTAACAAAAAAATTATAAAATAAAAATCCAATACAGATTTGAGTAGTCCACATTTGTGACCTTTGCAAAATCACTCCAAAAGACACAAAGACAAAAGGGCAATGAATTGTGGTGTTTAAAGTAAAGATAGCAGCATGGCGATGTTGATGGGCAGCTCTATTCTTTCATTGGTATAGGTCATGGATCTGACCCTCTCTGGTGGAGCGAGCAGGAAGGCTGCAGGTCCCACACGCTGCTCCACACAGGTCAAACACAGAACACCGCCAGCGTCCACGCTCTCCATCTGAAACACATACATTTACATTTAGCAGATGCTTTTATCCAAATCGACTTACAAATGAGGACAATGGAAGCAATCAAGATCAACAAATAGAGCAATGATATGCAAGTGCTAGAACAAGTCTCAGTTAGCTTTAAAAAAAACTTGCTACATGTACTGCGTTATTATATAATATAAAGAAAGATAACAGCTAGATACAAAAAGATTAGAAAAGCTAGTACATTCATGAAATCAATGCAGCAAGTGAGTTTTTGAACCTGCAGGAACCTTTCACCCAACTCACAATGTACTTCACCACAGGCCATCTGAGAAGCTCATGAGTTTAATTCTTTATCCAAACAGATTTGGAGAAATTTTGTATAACCACTTTTTAAAAAATGGATCCACTGCAGTGAATGGGTGCCATCAGAATGAGAGTTCAAACAGATGATAAAAAAAAAAAAATCACAATAATCCACGAAGTAATCTACACCATTCAAGTCCATCAATTAATGTCTTTATGGATAAAAAATTAGTTCTCTATCTAAAATATTGCATTCTCCAAAGAAAAAGCCTGAATCAGGCGAGAAATATGTGCAGATCAAGCACCGTTTACAAGGGAAAACTGTCTAAAGCTGTTCTTTACAAATATGTCAGTGGATTTCGATGTCATAGGAAAACAGATGATGGACTTTTTTTTTTTTTTGTCTGGAGGAAGTATTGGAAGAGCTCGTATTTTAACCCAATTTTAAAGTTAAAATGACTTAATGAAACATGCAGCTTTTCATTTCACAAGTCACTACCTGATGGACTGGAGTCATCTGCATTAGTTGTGGATTATTTTTATGTTTTCATCAGCTTTTTGGACTCTCATTCTAACGGCACCCATTCACTGCAGAGGATGCATTGGTAACTAGGTGATTTAATCTTAAATTTCTACTCATCTGTTCTGATGAAGAAACACCTCTATATGTTGGATAGTCTGAGGGTGAGTACATTCCATCTAAGTTTTAATTTTTAGGTGAACTATGCCATTAAAAGACAAACAAATGAATGTGGAAAAAGACACTAACATATCTGACGGGGAGTTTGCTCATGCTGAGGACGGCGTCTGCAGTGATGTGGTTCTCACAGCCTTTAATGGAGCAGACAACAGATGGGTCTTTACTCAGCAGAGTGCTGGTCAGCCTTGACCTTAGGAAGTACTCCTACAGAAGACCAGGAGGCAGGAATAATAAGAATTCTTCATATTCATGATTTCTGGACATTCTCTGGATTATAATGATCAGAATGAGTCTGAAATGCAATAACTCACCCCAGTGAACGTGAGGATGTTGCTGATGGTCTTGGTGATGTACAGCGCTCTTTTGGCTCGAGTGATCGCCACATATAACAGGTTCCACTCATCGTCTGGGACGTTTGCTGCAGCCGGAGAGAAAAGATTAGCCATATGCATATCTGGATTTTCATATATTGATTCTGATTTGTCAGCTGCAACATTATGCAAATATTTAAGTACTAATATGCATCTTTAAGGTACTAATGGGAGCTTTTAAGAATAAATAAGGTACAAAAATGTACCTTTTGAAAGAGTACCTCCCCAGTGACTGTTTTTGTACCTTTTTTCCCCTCAGATTGCACATGAGCTCTTTTTATCATATCACCACAGATCATCACAAACATACACTCTTAAATGGACTCTTTCTTTTTTAACAGATGTGCAGACGGTCACTTGGTTAAAGCTCAGACAGACTTTGAAGCTCAGACACAGAGATTATAATAATAGTAAGAATGTGCAACACATACATTATTATATTTTACACACATACACACACACACACACACACACACACAGAGTATATATATATAAAAAAAAAAAATTCCATTTCTAAAGAAATGCCACAAACCTGCATTGAAACCGCCAATTCTCTGCAGGTTGTGTCGAGCACATGGTACTTTCATGAAGTCATCTGTCACAACCACTGTGTCAAACTCCAGGCCTTTTGCCTTGTGCACCGTTCCAAGAATAAAATCTGTCAAAATCAGAGATATAAAAGTATTTCGATTGTAAATATGGGTAGCTATCATTGAGTATTTCTTAAAAATGGTGCTTTAGTGCCTTTTAGTCTTTAGTCTCACTCACCTGCATACACTGGGCTTTTCTGGGCACGATCTTTAATGCGGTTAACCAGCTCTGGAATGCGTTTGTTGTATTTTTCCACCACGGCTAGCTTGCCCTCCAGCTCGCGGTCTTCCGAAGCTGTGGCGTATCCCTTTAGACCAATGAATCCACCCATCTTATCTTTGCAGAAAGTTCGGATGAAGTAATCCTTGATCAGAAGGCTCTCTAAAGTAGAGAAACAAATCCAAACAAAGCAAAAGCACAATTTAACAACCATCAATTTCAAAGACCCAACAAGGTATTAATAATCTAAAATAGTTATAAAGAAAGACAACATACTGCAAAGACTACAGAAAGCATTTTGAGTGATCCAATTAAGATATTTCGTTAAACAGTGAGTCTAAGATTATAAAACCTTCAAGCAGAAGTGACTTACCATTCTTGCGTTTGTCCTCTGGTTGCATCAGGACCCAGATATCCATGATTTTGTCCAGTCCAAAGTACTCAACACCCTGAAATCAGATGTTGCCACTTTTGTTTTTAAAGAAACACTAACCATGTTTTGCACATTACCTAACTTTCTCTGACTGAAAACCTGCACAAAGTCAGAGATATTTCAAATATATTTGAGGTTTAAAAGACACATTAAGATAATTAATTACTAGGTTGGACAAATGTTTAATGTACTCACTCCCACAATGTAGATCTTGCAGCTGGGGTTGGCGTCTGTGAGTCGGACAGCCTCGCTGAAAACTGTGACATTACAGCGGCTCAGAATGGCCACGCTCCCTTCTGGCAGCCTCTGTCCCAGCTTCAGATGCTGCAGTGTTTGTGTGTCCTCCCCTCGAACACTCCCTGAAAACAGACACATAGCATTTTTATTATTGCCAGGTTCATACTTCTAACAAAAAAACCCAAAAGGGTTCATTTTTCTTTAAGCAAAACACAATATTTAATTTTTATTAAACCATAGAAAAAAAAAATCATATTACTAACACCACAATTATTAATATTTGCAAAAATATAATAATATTAATAATCATGATTGCCTAAATATAGCTTCTTAGACTTACCATCCTGATTCCCACCAACCAATATCTGCTTTACTTTTTTACAGCTGTCCAATATTGCAGCGCCGATGTATGCAATTTCAGATCCAAACCTGAAGCTCTGTGAAAAATATAAGAGGTCATATCAGAACACATTTACCCACAAACCAGTTAATCCCAGTGGTAGAATTGTGTGTGGCCCACTTGCTCTACAAATATGATCTGTAATTTCATTTTCCTGTGTTTTTGTTTGTACCTGTGTGAGATAGTAGATGTGTGTGTGAGGGACTGCGTGCAAAGCATTGACTGCTCCTCTGAAAGTGTAAATCTGTTGGTGAGGATCTCCGACCAGGATTTTCCCACAGTTCTGAGAAAGCATGATGCCCATGATGACTGGAAAAATCAGAGACCACAAAAAGAACACATTACAAAATCTGAAACCACAAAATTCAGCTCTTTAATACAGCATAATAAAATAAAAACAATATAAAGCAAAATTGAATGCTACCTTAAATGACCTAAATCTGGATGATATTACCAAATCTAGATTTATTTTAACCTGGTGTGCAGTCCTGAGCTTCGTCAATAAATATGGCATCATATCGGTCCAGCTGTGGTCTACTCAGCTGCCAGAGTTTGAGGTATCCTGTTAACAACAATCAGAGGAAAAACGACATGAAACATAACATAGATTCAATATCTAAGAAAAATATGAAAGCAGTTTTGGGGTTTATTGCTTATTTAGATCATTTAAATATCTAATAAATCCAAATTTTGGCAATTACCATCATGGGTCATATTATACACTCTCTCTTTTCTGGACTTCAGCTCTACCATTTTGTCCCATAACTTCTGTGCGGCAGTAGCAAATGCCTGGAGAGAAATTTAGTATTGTGTTTAATTAATTGTCACAACGCTGAAAAAAAAAAAAAAGTGCAAAGACCCAAAGTTAATTGTAATGTTTGTTTACAATTAAGTAACCCTTAAAACAACATTTCCTGCATTCACTGATGTAAACTGATACACCCGCACGTCTTCACTTTACCATTTTTTTGTGATGGTCTGGGTATTCTGACATTCCGTGAGTGTTCTTGTACTTATGTGGAACATGTTCTGAACCAACGCAGGTGTCTACAGAAGCCCAGAAAGTATGGAGTGTTTGCGTCACCACTTTAGCATTGACGAATCCTCCGAGTCCTTCAGGCAAGACCCACGCCACATCGAACACCTGCAAATTATTGGACAGTTTCCTCATGTTTTTATACCTGCGTAGCAGAAAAGAGACACAAATCATTCAGGTTATAGCTCATTGAAATTATTATTCATTTTTCAAAATAAGTGATTGTTTGGTGAATATTTTTTTGGTAATGATCCCATAAATACAGTATAAACTGACCTCACTCCCACGGCTCTGAACGCCATTGAATGGACGGTACTGCATTCGACGTTGTACGGAAATGAACGCTGAGCTTGCATCGCCACAGATTTGTTGAAGGCCAGGTAGAGGAAGCGCATATGTGGCCTATGCTGAGCATACTTCACGAGTGTGGTCGTCTTTCCAGTGCCTGCAACAAATAAGAATAGCATTACATGCTACTCAAACCCTTTCAGATGCAAAATAATTCAAATTATTTTTCCCTCACCAGCAAAAGCCATTATTTTTACAACGTGGTTATTCTGGATGTCATGGTTGAGTATCTGCTGCTGCTCATGAGTGATCAGCTGTCTGAGAAAGATCATTACAACTGCATCACATACTACTAATTATTTCACAAATATAACATTTATTACTTGTAATTGACAGAAACACTTTTGTTAATAAGTTTGGGGATCTTTTGAAAAGTTTTCATGCTAACCAAGTTTTCTTTTTTTTTATAAAATATAATTCAAACTTGAATATTGTGAAATATTATTGCAATTTAAAAAATAACCATTTTTTATTATTAATATGGAAGTTATTACTATGATAGCAATGCTGAATTTTCAGCAGTTCATAAGGTTCAACAGTACAGTATTTATCTGAAATATATAATACTTTGGGTCAGTTGAATGCATCCTTGCTGAATAAAAGTGTTAATTTATTTCAAAAAATAAAAAAATCGTACTGACCCAAAACTTTGGAACTGTAGATAATACACAAGTACAATATCCAAATTTGATTCCCACCTTTTGTCTTGCAAGCCTGCCGGAGGAGGAGCGTTCTCCATTAAATGAAGCACATAGAAGATATTGTAATGCCACCTATATTAAGGTATAAAAAGTGAAGAATCATTTAAATCCATTTGCATTTGCAAGTATTTGCATTTGTTTGACTAGTCACATGACCAGAAAATAATTTTGTTTAACTGATATAAATGACCACCTGATCATTGTGCAGATGTTGTGGGCATTTATAGAAAAATGACTGGTCTCTCACCTGTTGCTTATGTTAATATTGTTATTTTTCATTGCCAGGAGCAAAGTGGCCACAGCCCACAGGTACTCAGAGATGCCTCCTGCGGTCAGCAGACACCCAGACTTCTGCAAGAGAGCTACCAGGTCCAAGATATCTTTCACTCCGTCAGCCAAAATCAGTATCAGGGCCATGGCAGACCAGGGGTTCGGGCCCTGTTATACATGCCGATAATTGGTTAAATATCAAACATTAAAATAAAGTGGAACTGGACATGCATTGTTATGCAGATAGGTGCACATAGTTGCAACATAAACAAGGGTAATAAACTAGTAGTTGCAGAAACTGTGAACCGTTAGATTTCATTACCTCATTATCCACCAGGTCTGGGATTCTGTCTTTGATACAGGCTTCAGCTTGAGCATAGAGCTGATGTCCTTTAATACACGCCAGCACATCCTTCACATTCACACATTTGCTGTGTTTGAACTGAGACATGTACCTGAAAAAGAAAAAACATGCACAGCGAGATTTTCACCACACAAAATTACCATTCATAGGGGGTCCATTTTTGAAATTGCTGAATAAAAAATATTTCCATTGATATATGGTTTGTTAGGATAGAACAATATTTGGTGAGATGCAACTATTTGAAAATCTGGAAATTGAAAGTGTAAAAATAATACTTCTTAATACTTTTTAATAATCCAAATAAAGTTCTTAGCAAAACATTTTACTAATAGTCAGGGATATATTTACAGTAGGAAATCCACAAAAATATATTCTTGGAACATGATCTTTACTTAATATCCTAATGATTTTTGGCATAAATGAATAAAATCTATAATTTTGGGTATAAATATTATGATTATTTTATTTTCCCATAATTTTCTATATCTATTCATTTATACCTACTATATTTTTCTGTATAAAAATACTGCCAACATTATAAACGTCATCAGTCTTGCCTTTTTCTTTTTTTTCTTTTTTTTACTTTAAACCGACCAATCAGCAGCACGTTAAGCTACAGTCGACCCCTGATGTACAAGTGTCACCTAACAAGTTTGATCTCTATCAGCAGCTCTGATGTAGTCTTCAAAATGAGCCGTAGGTGTGAAAGTGGGGTTTGGGAAGCACTTTATGTTGTGCTTCAAATGAGCAAACAATAAGTCCCATGGTTGCTTTACTAAATTAATACATTTGGTATTCTTACCTCAACATATTGAGAAGACACAGGTCATCCTTCTTGTTAATTTGATTATCATCAAGGATAGACTTCACCTCCATCAGCGCCTCATTTTGCTGCTTACGGTATCTGCAGTACAGCTTCTTCCAAGGCAGAAACTAGGGAAGAAACCATGAGATGTCACAAAAAAGTGCCACCAACACAACTAAAACACCTTTTGATTACTGCATACACAAAGTCTACATGAAAATCAAAGTTAAGGCATTAAAAACACACCCGGGGGTCCATGACGACGGCCCTCCAGTGATGGCACACCAGGCTGATGTTTCGATAGAGGTCATCCGCTGGGAGGTGTGCGAACACTTCCCTCAGGACCTCCTCAGGCAGATCCTGGAAGTGGCCCTTGGGCACCTCATGGCCTCCCTGCACTCCTAGCAGCCCGTAGTGGGCATCAGGGAGGGCTTCGACCAGGTCCTCCTCATCCTCTTCTTTTCTCACAGTAACTTCCAAAAAGTCGTCTTCTTTTTTGACAGATGTAACGCTAGTTCCTATATCAAAGTCTTCATTGAACATGTCCTCTGTGATTCCTTCCATGTAGTCCTCAATCTTCTCCTCTTCTACGTTTTCTTCTTTTGGGATAAGGTGGCCGATCGGTTCCTGTTCTTCCTCCTCGTCTTTCACCGGAGTCTTGGTTCCTTTTTGGGGACTGGTGCTGATGACTCCAGTGACAGCGTAGAAACTGGTGATGCCTTTCTGTTGTCCCACACCACCTGGAGCTTAACGGCAAAACGAATAGGAGTTAAAGTGAGCAGTGTTTTGTGCAGAAGGACGCAAAACGCACGGACACATGAAACAACACCTTGTCTGCTTCTTTTGGTGGGGGTCCTGGGCTGAAGTCCCCGGTTTGGATCCGTGTTGCTGAGGTTAACATTAAAAGGCTGTGTGAGAGACTCGTTCCCTTTGATATTTTTCACCAGATCGTCACATTCTGAGGCCCCCAAGTGCCTGCGTTTGGCCCTTCCTTTACAAAAGAAACATTAGACAGCGAATAAGCCATTTAAATCTCATAAAACGCACAAGGTCCGAGTTGAATGCGAGCTTTGACTGCAGCACCCACTGGCGTTTGTGTCCTTTTAAATAACTTATTTTACGTACTCACAAGCAACATGACGTGCGAAGAGAAAAACTGCAAAACAAAGAATGCAATTGTAAATATTACCTTTCATGGACGATTCCATGATTTACAAACGGCGAGACGTTTCGCCCCACCGATGTGCCACAGATGTAATTTCAGTCCATCCAAACAAACACAACAACTTCAAGTGTTCCATTTCCGCTCTGAGACACTACAAACTAAAAGTTCGAATGTTACTTCAAAATAAAAGTAAGGAAGTTCTGATATTACTAACGTTACACACGCAGCTCTGTAGGATTGAACACACGCAGCATTTGGTTTAGATTAGTGGTGAACATTTTTATTCTTTCAAAAGATTCGTTAATTTTCAGTTCGTTCACCAAAATGATTCACCTGATTCATTCAGTGACCATTTCTTCATATTACACAAATACGCCTGCAGGTGGCGAAAAAGAGTGACTTATGTGTTCTGTCTTAACCCTTTAACTGTCACCCCGTCCCATATACGGGACGCCTACATTTACTTTACTATATTACAATTAAATCTAATCTAATTGTGACAAACTATATATCGTTGGAAAGGTCTAAGACTCACAGATAAATATTTTACCGATGTTTTTTTGTTAAAAATTATGTAGGAAAATTTATAGATTAATTTATGACAAGAGTGCACCTTCAAAAATCTAAATTATAACAGGAGTTTTGACCTTTGTTTAAAAAAATGACTTCTTCATTGCCTTTTCCTCTATCACATTTTAGAAATCATCAGAAATTATATATCAACTGAAAACGTAAAATCTCAAAATTCATCCTTTAAAACTGATTTTAAAATCAGACATTGCAATACCATGGAAATGGTACATCAATATCATGTTCCAAAATGTTTTCATTCATGTATTATACAAATTTAAGTTTGTATCATGCACTATAAAGTCTATGTTCAAAAATCTTAGTGACAGTTGTTAAATCAACGAACACCCCCCCCCCCCCCCCCCCCCCAAAAAAAAAAAAACCCCTCAGACGTGGAGCATGTTCTTAGTAGAGGGATTTTTGTTAAGGTTCACTGACCTTGTTCATTTTTGTCAGTAAAGAGCTGGTTGCTTGAGAGAGAGAGAGAGAGAGAGAGAGAAAGAGAAAGAGAGAACAGTGTTTTTATTGATTTTTAATATAAACTATTAAAAAACGTTTTTCTATATAGTTCAGTATATATATTATATGAAAAACCTTTTAAAAATTATCTTTATCTTGGCAACTAAATAAAATTAATAAATAGAATAAGATACAATTAAAATACAAAAATTACCAAAATTCAAATACAAAATTAAGCCAAATAGATATTTCTTTAAAAGAGAGAAACCTAATAAAAAAAATATATAATTAAAGCTATTTTAAAATATTATTGGAACTCTATAATAATTAGAGTAATAAAGCCTATAAATAATTGTCGGTGCATTTACTGTCTGTAAATATTCAAGGGTGGTTCTGGATCTTCAAGAATGGCACATAATACTCTCTGCATCTATGGGCTGAACATCAATCAAAAGCTCTCATTCGGCACTTGAACTTAATGCCGTCTTAAAGCCATTCTAAAGACCGGAGTCCAAGACTCTTGTGTGTACATGGAGATGCTTTAAGAGATGCTTTAACACAAAGCTTTCAGAAGAAATGTTATTCAAATTGCAAGCATGCAACTCTTTTCAAGAAAAAGGAGGCATGACGTATTAAACTACTACAAGTTAAGTCAACACAGGTTTGTAGTGGGTGGTATTTTCAAAGAATTGTTTGTTGAGGAGAGTCTTGAGGAGGGATTCTGTTGTCCGGACACGTAGTGAAAGTTGGTTTCACCCATTTGAACACATGGACAGTGACGTGTTTAGCCTTGTAGTGAGTGAAAGTGTGACTGAAAGATGCATTGTGGCACTCATTCTTTGTCTCTCTTGCCCATGCAGTTACAGTGAATGGTAACTGAAGCTTTTAAGCTTGAAAAATGATGTGAATAAGAACTTCTTCTTCTGTGTTCCATTGAGGAAAGAAAGTCATTCAGGTTTGGAAAGACATGAGGGTGAGTAAACGATGACTTTATAGATGAACTAATCCGTCTCCTGCAGCTATATTAAAACAATAAGGGCAAAAGTCAAGACAGCTCAATCTGAACTTACTTCTCATCAAATTTCTCCATGGCCAAATGATCAGAGTATTTGAGAGATCTGAGTATGCACTCAGTATCTGAGTGAATTTTATAGCACCATTTAAGTGGGTCTCAACCAGTGGGCCAGGAGGCCTCAAGATGACTTAAAAAGTTTTAAAATAAGACAAAACAACTGAAATCCAAGGTATTCCTGTTCATCACCTCAATAACTTTTTTTTCTTTGAAGAGACAAATATTTTTACTATTTAAAATCACTGTTTTCTTTTTGAATATATTTTAAAATGTAATTTATTTCAGCGATTTCAATAGTTGAATTTTTAGCATCATTACTCCAGTCACATGATCCTTCAGAACTCATTCTAATATTCTGATTTGCTGCTCAAAAATCTCTTTATTGTCTCGCTGTAATCTCTTGCCAGATTCCATCATAAAAATGTTTTACTGCTCAGAGGTTGCCATTGATTTTTATTGCAGTGTGTTTTTTCACCTTTAATGGTCAAGATAGTATGAGTAGAGACAGGAAACAATTAGACAGGCGGGAAGAGCAGAAAAGGACCTTTAGCTGGGATTCAAACCCATGTTATCTGAAGTGCCGCTGTGTGTCACATTGATGTTCTGCCCACAAGACTACAGTTCTGACAGAGGGTTCTTTATGCTTGGGATAGTAAGTCTACATAAAAAACTTTAAATATGGCAATGCATGTATTGTCTTTGATTGAAATGGTGTAGATAAATGACATTGAAGCTAACCAGAGGGAAGAAAAATAAAATAAATAAAAGACATCTCTTTACCATCTCAAATATTTCTCCTAGACAGAAATGAGGTTATATTAAGATTGTAAGAAAACATTTGCTTGAGTCTTCTGCTTCTCAAACTTGTCTCCTGGGATAAAAACTCTAAAAATCTCACAACGATCTTTTTAAAGCTTTATTAGAGGTCTCAACAACTTTAGATACACTGTTCTCAGATCTTTCTCTCTTACACTAAAGACTTGAGAGCTCTCACATTTGTCTCCTCTAAATTTCAGAAGTGATCTCAATAACTTTACAAAGTGTGCACCAAGTCAAATGGCTCAATATGTGCTCAATAATTATCTCTTTTATGTAGATCAACTTTGATAAAGGCATCCAGTACATTACTATTTCTTCTATACTATATGCCTAAGGACATAACAGTAACATTTTCCTTATTTCTGCACAATTTCTCTGAATTTATGACCCCCCCCCCCACCCATTTTAAGTGCCTTATACGTACTTGACTTGATGCACACTTTGTGAAGTTGTTGAGATCACTTCTAAAGCTCTACAGGGGACAAAAATGATACCCCCAGATTATTTAGCTATAGAGGAAAAATCTAAGCACAGTGTGTTGTTGAGATCTCTTTTAAAGCTTTAAAGGAGACCATTGTGAGATTATTGTGAGAGAGTTTTAGTCTATGGAGACAAGTTTGAGAAGCAGAAGACTCAAGCAAAAATCTCCATTCAATCTTAAATTAACTTAATTGAGAAATATTTGAGATGTTAAAGAGATCTAACTTTTTTTCTTTTTTCTTTCATGGGAAGTTCAGAAGAACAGCATTTATCTGAAATATAAATCTTTTGAAACATTATAACGTCTATTTAAATGCCCATCCTTGCTCAATAAAAGTATTAATTTCTATAATTTCCTTTCCACAAGATAGATTATACCAACTCTAAGCTTTTGAATGGTATAGTGTAATGTTACAAAAGCTTCTTATTCCAGACAAATGCTGATCTTTTAATCTTTATATTCATCAAATAATCCGGAAAAAAATGTTGTAAATATTGATAATAATAATACAAATAATAATAATAATGATAATAATAAATGTTTCTTGAGCAGCAAATCAGAATATTAGAATGATTTCTGAAGGATCATGTGACACTGACGACTGGAGTAATGATTCTGAAATTATGTGAATTATGTTTTGATCAAAGGAATAAATTACATTTTAAAATATATTCAAATAGAAAACCGTTCTTTTAAATAGTCAAATATTTCACAATATTACTGCTTTAGCTGTATTTTGCATAAAATAAACGCAGGCTTGGTGAGCAGAAGAAAATCTTAAAAACATTAAAACTTACTGTTCAAAAACTTTTGACTGGCGAATATAATGCATTTTCTTGGAGTCAAAAAGGTTGAAAACCACTGGTCTATGTTTTCTTCCCTCTCTCTCTCTCTCTCTCTCTCTCTCTCTTTCAGAATTTCTAATTTAATTGAATTGGTTACATTTTCATGGTTTTAAATTTTTTTGTGTGACAACAATTACAAATATTTTTTGTTAATTGAAATGAAGCTGAACTCAAATATGGATATGAAAAATAAAAATAAAAAATTGGGAAAAAAAGTTCAAATTAGAAATATTGTATTTGCAACTAACTGAAATAAAATAAGTTTACACACTGAATTGCTAAAATGACTAAAGCTAAAACTGAAAAGAAAAAAGTAAGATCTCTCTCTCTCTCCCTTTCTCTCTCTCTCTCTCTCTCTCTATAATTTAAATAATATTGGAACACATTTTAAATTCAAAGGTTTAAAATGCTAAAACATTGTTGGTGTGGTATTCAAATTAGTCACAAAAATTGTATTAACCATAAAACAAGCCTGTCATTATTATTTCAGAGCATCTTTAATAGTAATTAAACCCAGGTGAAGTTTTGGCCTTTGTTTAGTTATTACCAATCCATGCTAATTTATCCCAAGCCAACCAGATCTTTCCAACCTCATTTTTGGGGGGATTCAATCCAAGGAATAATATTAACAGCTGTCATGTGGTATCTGGTTCCCTTTTGTCATTTTCTTTCCATATGCTGCTGATGACTGGGAATTCCTGCCCGTGTGAAGCTGCACGTATGCAGAACGAGTCCAACACACAGCTCTGCTCAAAATCCTGACAAAGGAATGTGTGTGTGCATGTGTGTGTGTGTGTGTGTGTGTCTGTGTGTGTGTGTGTGTGTGTGTGTGATTGATTGAGCAGAGATCCTGCTTGGCTAGAGTCTGACATCATCTTTTCTTTTGAAATTAATCAACCTTTCAAGCATTAAGTAATTCTTGATATATTTACACAATATATTTTAGATAATAAAAAAAATATATATATATATGAGAAAAGTATTGTAGCGTAAAACAGCACAATTGTCACATAAGCTCAACAGAAGTTGCATTAATTTATCACATTATCAAATGGCTAATTAGCATTCCAAATAATTATTTTTCATTAATTTATTTTTTCATTTCTTCGCAGTATGATGAAATAATCAACGAAGTCATGATGATAAAAATTGTGGATGATATCATATCGTAAATGTCAAGTTAAATTAAACCCAGCTAACAAAATGATGTTTAAGAAGGTTTGGTTATTGTACACATTAATGTTTTTTACGATGGTAAATGAACAACCATTTAAAACATTTATTTAAAATAAACATTTTGTTTATACAAATGTTGATGGACCATTCCATTTGATCATTTTCTAAACATTATGGGAATGTCAGTGTGGAATGTTCTCTGAAATTCTTAAGCAAATAGTAAAATAAAAAATAATTCCGAACATCTACCTGAAACATTTTAGCAAAAAAACATTCCATTAATAATGTATGAATAACATTTTAGTGCTACCATTATGAGAACAGTGTGAAAGATCAGATAGCTTTGAACAAACATTCTGTTTACGTTATTTACAGAACGTTTGTTTACAACTTTGCCAGAACGTTCCCTGTTTAGCTGGGAATGCACAGTAGGATGCTGTGCTCCACTTTTTCACTAAAAATAAGAATAAGTTGCTACTTACTGTCGTTACAAATGCAAACTCATATACTTGTGGTATTTGTAGTCCTTAAATGGACAACAGCACAATGATTTGAGAATGCACTGTCGAGCTCTGACTGTAATTTATGTTTTAGAACAGAACGTGAACGTAATGTTAACCACATGCAGCCATTATTTTACTCATAAATCGAAAACCGCTATTCTTAACATCCATTAGAATGTCTAGAGTGAAACCCATGGCTTGAACGTGTTCATTTTCTCAAAACTACAGCTTGAACATCTCTAGTTTTGCAGCAATGTGATGTCCACTGTCTCTGCAACTGAATATATTAGTAATTTTCTATTCACTGCTTAAAGGGAAGAGTTGAAACAAGATTTTGACGTCTAAAACCACAGTGACTGTGTATGACTGCTTGTTTGGACAAGCTTATAGTTTGCAATGAATGTATGCAACTATAATTCTATTCAGTGCTCTCCCACACACTGTGCCTGAAGATGTTTGCCACTTACCCTCCCATGTTTCGAGATATATTAGTTTCTGTTTCCAGCGAAGCAGTGAGAGCCTTGCTGAGAAGAGCAGCATGCGATCTGAAAAGTCAGGGTATTGTAGTTATATGTGTTTTATAAAAAAAAAAAAAAAAAAGTTATTACATTGTAAAATTTAAATAAGGTGGTCAAATGTCTGCCTTGGTAGTTCTTGTAGAGTTAAGCTTTGGTTGCTGGTGTACTTCTGACAATAAACCAGCCTGAAACAGCGTGGAAATTCATTCTGGTTGAGGCTGACATATTGTTAACAATAGTGTTTTATAAAAATATAACGTTAAATGGCTATAATTACCCATTTTACCCTAGGAAACAACTAAAAACTGCATGTTGCAAAATACAGCATGCTGCGTTTATGTTCTGATTACTTTAGTTAAATGAGGCGCGTCTATATTTGACTCTTTTCTCGGACACTTAGCTGGTACCACCCTGATTTACTTAAGTACATATTATAAAAATACATTCAAACAATATTTGTTCATTTTTTTTAACCAGGCCAGATTCGGTAAATTTCCTCAGCTGTTTTGACCCAGTGTATCCGCTTCTGTATATTTCCTTTCCATTTAATCAAATACTCCACTTTAAAGCTTTTATATATAAATCTGAAATACAGTAAAATTCAATTAAATATTAAATGTAAATAACTGACTAAACAAAATAAAAATTATAGCTGAAATAGCTGAATAATTTCATACACTTGCCTTTTTCTTATCTTAATAAAATAAAACAAAATATTTTTATAGACAATATAATACTTATACAACATAGATAAACTGGGAATACACATTACAGTGTTTCTCGTAAGAGCGTTTTGAACTCTCTATTGTGAATCATTGAAAGGTTAAAAGAGGTCAGCTTTTTTCTATAACCTTGAACTTCAGTTTACTTTGAAGTGCCAGGAATTCAGTGTTTAATTATAATATGAGAACCTGTGACATGAAACAGAAATAGAACTGTCTGAATGTAAGTCAAGTGTTAGGAATGATGCAATCCCAGCTTGAAATTACCATTGGCATTCATGTACTGAAGTCCACAGATATGAGAGATGTGGTGTCAGATGGGTTTTTGCACCTTTTTGCAACCCCTGATGCCATCAGAATTTCTTCATATCCAGTTTGCAGACCTGTACATTGGCCCAATGGCATTTGAAGGACCCTGCGGGTTTAAGCAACCCCAATAATGTGATATTCAGCCCCTGATATGCAAACTTTACCAAGGGAATCCCACCGCAATGTGTTTTTTCCAAGGGAACCCCCTCAAGACGGCTAGAATTGAGTAGTAATTTGGGCAGATTTTGTTGTGAAAACCTGACAACCCTGTTGAAGGACATGGTCAATGACATTGACTTTGACATTGAAAGTGTTCTTCTCTAAATAAAATAATGAAATGTTATTTAGATCATTTCTAATACCTTTTACTCTATTAAAATGGATTTTCTTTGCTTTGGACCTATAATTGAGTAATTACAGACTCTGGAAATGTTTATTCCTCTTATTATATGTAATTATACGTCCTCCAGATTAATTTTGTCATTGTAAGTAATACTGCTTTTAATGAAGGCTGTGGTCACCTCATCACACGGTCAGCTGATTGGATAACCCGTCTCACAGTGACCTGCTTTTTCTGTCTGCACAGCTGTTAGTTGCGTAGCCCATGTGATAGTTGCCTGGTCATTTATTAATGGCTCTACTGGAAGCCACATTTTCCTGCCTAAGTGGAATATGTTTGTCATGGAGCTGGTGACTTGCAAGCCCAGTGCCAGTAGAAAGGGTCCACTTTTATTGCATTTGTTGGCTTTCTAACTTCAGTTTAATGTTTAACTCGTTGTATTGGATGCCAAGGGTCATCACTGGTTCATTAACATAGATTTGTGCGCTGGGAGACATTGTGTAATAAAGTTTGTGAATCTGGGTGTTGTAGCGTGTTAAAGGAATATGTTCAAGTGGTTTCAGTGCTCTTTAGATTCATAAAGATAGCAGATAAGCCTGGACAGACAATGGCTAATTTGCTAATAGTATTCAGTGGTCACGAGGTGACTTGAGGACCTGAGCTGCATTTTAGGCAAATCTGTGAAAAGTGAAAATAATTTAATATCTGCAAATATTTCTGTAGAATAATACAAAACATTTTTGGATGAATAGAAAAAAAGAATCATAAATTAAATAAATTAATTCAGTATAAAATAATTATTAAAAATTTTAACCATTTAAAAAATATTCTAAATATTAAGGTATTTTTGTATTTACAATACATATATACTGTATATACATATTTTGTATATACAATACATATATACATATATACATATATACTGATACAATAGTTGTCTTGGACTTTATACCCACACTATTGGTTTGGATGCAGAATCATGTAAAAAAAAAAAGATGTACTGTTTCTAGGGCTGTTTGTCATTTATGATACATTTATTCTGCAGGTAAAATGTTTTGCATATTAGGTCCAAAAACCAAGATAAAAATATATTTTTATAGATAGGAGCAATGGCTGCAGCTGAAAATTCAGCTTTGCATCACAGAAATAAATGAAATCTTAAAGTATATTCAAATAGAAAACATTTATTTTGAGTTGTAATAATATTTCATAATATTATTGATTTTACTGTGCTTTTGATTACATAAATGCAGCCTAAATGAGCTTAAAAGACTTTCAAAAGCATAAAAAACCTTACCGACCCCAAACTTCAGCATTTTTTTTTTGTCTTCTTCTTAAAGAGAACAACACATCAGATTTCTTCTCACTACTATGTAGTGCTTTATTTCACAGAGAAAAAAGAACATTGTTTGGGTGTGACAAATTATTTTATTGTCTTCCCTAAATATAGTCTATTTTTTCGTACCCAGAGGACAGCTCTGAGGTGTGAGAAAACACTGAATGCGATAAATAACGTCTTTGGTGACATAGATACACAAATGCAAACATAAATACTTAAATACCATACCTAATAATAGTATTCACAAAAGATTGTGTACATGATACTGAGTACGTTCTCATTCGGTGTGCTAACGCCCTTCAAAATACATTCATACAGATCCTCCTCAAAATCAGTACATAAATCTCACAAATCTGAACAAAAATAAAAACATGCTCTTGCTTTAAAGTGCTAGGCATGGTAGTAACAGCACAGCTGACCCTTAATATCAACTAAAACATGTAAAGTTATGCTCATGGCCAGGACGACGTTCATTCACACATGCACACACGTCTTTAGGACACAGATTCATAACTTTCTCTGTGCTCCTTCATCACAAACACATGCACATTAGCATGAAAGCTAACGCTTGTGTTTTACTCAATGAACCAAGCAGGGCTTTAAAGGGGGACAAAGGTTACGAAAATACGCAATACACAGAGGCAGCATACAAAAACACACACGTACACAGAACGATCAGGGCCAGATACTGACGCACTTGTAACCTTCCAACCCATGTCACCAAGACGTTCACAACAACTCATCCAAAAATAAATAAATAGATAGATAAATAGTCAAAAAAAAGGAATGTGATCAATATAGAAGTCAACATGAGGCAGGTTAAGAGGCTCTCCCTGTGCAAAAAGTACAGATTAACCAGGCTCCCAGCAGTTTAAAAGCCTTTTAATTATGATAAGTCACGAGACATCAATCAAATCGATTACAGCAGAGAGAATGGAGTCGGAAATATAGAGAGCCTTTGAGCAGATTAGCACCAAAGCACCAGCGATTACTACTTCCTATGATCATCATCATCATCAGAATCAGCCATGACAAGAAAAAAAAATACTTTTTTACAGTTACGAACACCAATTCCAGCCCGTTTTAAGATAAATGAACAGTATAATGCCAATGCGCAGAAAGGTATCAAGTAAATTCAGGTTTTTTGGTCGGTTCTCTGCCTTTCTGGAGCCATTTGAAAGCAAGCTGTCCTATAACATACATCACATATTGGGAGAGTTTGGCCTGGATACCTAGCTGGGATTGAGTTTTTGAAGTTTAAGTAGGATTTTTGGGATTACTTCTGCTATTTTAATCCTCTGACATGTACTTTGATGTCTCACAGCATTCCCCGACATCCACAGACCCCCAAAAGGCATGGAACTTTTCTGAAAGGTTTCAATTAAATTGGTCGTTTTTACAGGTACTTTTCCCGCGCCTGTTGGGTATTTTTGGTGTGTGTATCCACCCACGTATTCAGACATGATTATTATAACATAAGGGAATTCTTAAAATACATGACACGGTTGGAAGAGTGCTTCTGGTAAGGCCATTTTCCCGAAAGACTTGGAAAGCCTGCTCCTCAAATTTTGGTAGAACTAGAGTCTTTAATTAGAGTCACAAGAATGACTTTGAGAATTACTTAAGCAACGCCAGTCAACGTGTGTTAAGAAAAAATGTAAGGGCATTTATGATATTAAGAATTGGTCAATTTGCTAAAAATACTGCTTGTGTACATACAATGAAAGTGAATGGGGTCCAAAACCAACTTCAGATCCCTTTGACTTACACTGTATGGACATTTTTCAAAATATCTTCTTTTGTGTTCCACAGAATGACAAAGACATACCAGTTTGGAACTTTGAGTAAATCATGACGAAATGCTTTTTTTTTTTTTTATATAATATTTTTTTTTAAAGTGTTTTGGCAATCAAAATGGTTTTCAAGCAGCCCTTAAGCTAGTTTAAGGCTCTATTATGGAGCTGTAACCTTGGTTATGGGTATTTATAGATGAATTATGACCATCATTTAGAATTGCTCCAAAAAGTCTTGCTTCTGTTTATAAAATGCAGCAAAGCTCAGCAGGAGTTGAAACTGAGAACTTGCGGATTACAACTCATTCATGTGACTTTATAAACCACGTGAAGTGTAATTTTTCAGGCGCCAGACCCTCAAAGCACACGGAGAAGCAACAATGTGTTAATCCGGATTCAGCTGCGATTGCTACTGTATTGTTATGTGGGTTCAACCAAGGGACCACTGTGTTTATAAATTCAGACAATTCACCATTGTCTAAAACCCAACATTTAAACCCAAAGTTGCAGTAGCTATTCAAGTGACAAGGTATCAGATGGTGGTCGCGCACCACCTCCGAAGTCTGCTTTCTTCTTAATAGTCTTCTGGAGACACAAGGTGAGAGGGTTCAGAGTTTTTTTTGGAACACATGAGCCTCACATTGACAGAAATCCAATCCCACACCTTGCTGAAATCCACATTAAAGGCTCAGGCGGTTTGATCAGTGGTGTAGAAGTTAACAGCCTTAGATGAGTCGGGACGTGATGCGGAATAATCTCTTATCTGAAGATTTAATGACAATATGAAAATAAAGAATCAGTTTGAGTACCGAAAAATGGGAGGCTAGGGTCAAAGTGTTTCAATTCAAAATTCGCCATCAAGTAACAAGAGGTCCTTTCTGTCCAAAAAGGCACAGTATACAATCCAGAAAACCAGGGCAGAGAGGAGGAAAGAGTACTACAGCAGTATCCTATTGCAATAAAATAAACAAACACCAGGACAGATATGTGTAACGCTGTTTTCTTGGTCTTAGTTTTAGCCGGACGCCCCTCTATCTTCATCCATAGCTGTGTGGACTGCGTGGGTTAATGGGCGACTCTTGGCGTCCGCTTTGCCCGACCAGTTGATAAAGGCGATGACTGAGGTTTTGCACCTGGCAGGTACCGAGGACACATCCGACGCGCTTCAGTTGGCCGTGATGATGGTTGTGGTGGCCTTTTGAGTGCACATGGCGACGACCTCTGTGTCTAGGGTTCTCTCCTGTTTCGGTGGACTCTCCTGCTCTTGGTTGACCAATGGGGAGTTGGTTTCTTGTTGTGTCTGAAGGTGGAGATTTGGAGAGAATGGCCCTCCATAGAATGGTGCGGTCGATGGAGATGCCATGGTCGGTGTTTGGGCTCTCAGTAACATCTGCGGAGATGCTGTTTTCCTCTCTTAGCTGATGGAGTCTTGTCATGAAGTCCGACCTGCAATGAGACAGAAAAGGGACTTATAAATGCACTTGCTCAGGTTTGAACAGGAAGTAATATGTTGTTTCACTGCACTCTGGAATACTTGATTCTGATTGGGCAATTTGAAACATATTTGATCCATTTCTGTTGTCAAATATTTTAATGCTAAAAAAACACTTTTATAAATCGGTTATAATCTCTCCATTTTCTTCTAATGAAGAATAGCTATCACAGCTTAACACGTAAAAAAAATGTTTGATTTTAATAGTTATGAATGCAAGTTATTTTATAAATAATTGTATAAGTAATATAATTTATTTAACTTATCAATATATCAATTCCTATAAGGGCTTAAAAATATATTTGTAAACATTATATCATTTCATACATAATTTATAATTAATATAATTGATTTACTTTTTGTTAAATTAATTAATTTGATTATTTATGATTTATTAATAAATATTAAATTGCACCTTACACTTTTCTATTTATTTTGCTATGGACGAATACTGGTTGCAAAAATGTAAGGTATAAAACTATAAAAAAATAATAGCAGATTTCATTGTGAAATTGGGTTTATGAAACTATTTACTGCAAGTTTGGCTTGATCCAACATGTAGCATCATTTACTGCAGATACTAAATGTGCAGTTTGGTCAACCGTGCAAACATTTACTGCAGCCACCGACTCCTTGTAAAACCGTGTACGGCAAACACACTTGATTTACTCTGGTTTTGCTATAATGGCCGAGGCCACCTGCTCTCTGTTTGATTATCACACACTGGACACTGAGATCCTTGCTTTTTGCACAGATTTTGCTCTTACAAAAGCAAGCAGCAAGTCATGGCAGGTGCATGCTAAGACAGAGGCAATATTTTGACTTGTGAAGGACACCGTTCCCTGCATTTTTACGCTTTTATTACATGCATTTTTGTACTTTTATTTCCAAATGATCTTAAAAATCTGCCATAAGCATTACTATAAAAGAACAAACCATTTCTACAAAACCTCTAAAGCTGAAATTTGAGAAATGACAGGGTGTATAGCTGAGTTGGACCACACCATCTAATCTCACGGTATCATGCTAAACTTAGCGAGAAAAGCATGCTGAGTAATGCTGACATCGCCAGACATGTCTTTGACATTTTTTGCTTGCACACTCTTGAAAGTTTACAAAACTCAGCTTTCCAGATATATCACTTAGACTTGCAATTTTGTGTAAATGTTTAACATTAGACCTTTTATTATTTACTTTAAATTGTTTTTATGCACTTTATTCTTAATATAATATTGTTATATTATTTACCTATATTTTTTGTAGGAATTTTCTTCTCTTTTCTTCTTCTTTCCCTCAGAAAGTTTACTTTCTCAGTGCACAAACTACATGCACCCGGCTAGTTTTTTCCATTGCATTGTGGTCAACCAAAATACCACCTTTTTAAAATATAATGATTATCTGCCCAAAGTGGCCTGGGTGAATAGTAATTTTCCCTCTGTTTCAATGTATGCCATGCCACTGGTCTAATATGTCATGCAGTATTTCAATTTTTGCGTATTCAGTCTCCACACCTCTGAAAACGTCTCAGGGGCTTCACATAATCAAAGCTAGATTCTCTTTGAGCTCAATCCAACTATGACTTCATCCGTTTAACCTTCCACCTCTTCTGAAACCCCATTATCACACCTCAGTATTTCTCAAATCCTTGAAAACATCTGATATTCGACCCTGTCTCGTGGCTTATACTAAATGCACTCACATTTCTATACTTGAAGAACTTTAAACATACATGGAACTTTCAATTGCACAAAAGGTTCTTTATAGGTTCTTCAAATTATTCAAATTTTAGAACTGCTCCGCTAAAGGTTCTTTGAGGAAACCAAAATGTTTTTTTCTAACTGCTGCTTTGTGATTTTAGGGTTTTCTAGACCTACAGAGATTTCTGCTTTATTCTAGAAATGTCCTGTTTATCCATCCCATTGTGTTCCATTTGTTAGATGGTGAATAAACTTGAGCAGGGCTGAAACCTAACATATAGTTGAGCAGACGTGCTAATTAAAAATCTCACTTGCTGACATTTACCTAACAGACCACAATGAAATGGGATCTGTGATTCTGGGGTATTTGTAGTCTGAGCATAGTGTGCAGTCAGGAAAATTAGCACCTGGACCTCAAAATTCAACGTATCGTGGTATAAAGGTGGTAATCAAGTTTGCAGTACTCTGTTGCAATACACTGAATAGCTGAGGCACTCAGAAACCATGTCAAATCTCCATCAAATGAGCGAATATCAACCTGAACACCTTTGGAGGTGGACTTTACATCTTGAGTGATTTCATCTTTTGTAATGCAACATGTTCATTGCTCATTTCTGCCACTGGCTGCAAACCTCTTGTCTGGCTTGGTGCTGGCAGACTGCCACCAAAACCCTGTGATGCCTTGTGGGAACAATTTCTTTGTGGGAAAACAAGGAGATTTGATATTTGATTGTGGTTTATTCTGTAATCCTCCACTGAGAGAGGCAGGTCAGATCAATGCAGTATTATTGTTGGTTCTTGCCGTAAGCCCGTGATTTTTACACCTCTCTGAAACTGGTCATGGCTGTTTGTGAATTGGTCATAAGCGGGTTATATTTAGCCACAGAGAAGAAGTAATTATTGTACCTGTGCTCTTAAATGGATTACGTGACCATAAGTCAAACCAAGTGACCTTCTCCAGTTACTGAAATATATTTCCTTTTAGATATGGCACATAAAGTAGATTTTATGCTCAGGTACAGTACAATAAAAATGAATGCGATGCACCCAAAAATATATTATAGAATTTAAAAAAATAGATTTATATAATTCAATGTCATTTGTTTTATTTGTTTAACCATCTAAATAATGCTTATTTAATGTTAAAAATATAAAATAAAAATATTTTTTATTATATGTTGAAGTGCCATAATAATACTAATATGCTACCTATACAACTCTGATAATCTACTTTCAGTAAATGGGTGGTGAGGGTGGAGATCGATAGAAATCAAATTGTGAAAGGCTGTCTGTTGAGACAGCTGAGACAGCTAGTTATTTGAGTAATTAAATTGACCAACGTTAGATTAGTTCATGAAACCAAAGAAAATGACCCTTGTCCTCTAAACCACCTTAAACTTGCTCCATATAAAATGTGAAATACTTGACTGTTGAATATAGACCGGAGAAACAGCACTTTAAGGGTTAAACTGTGAATTAATTGACTAGTGAATTAGCGATTTGAGCCTGTCAATGGTTAGCGTATAGCGGTAACTAAGGGCAATTTCAAATCCTTTCTCGTCTTGTGTTTGTTTTTATGGTTTTTATGGTTTCAGTTCCGAGTGGAAACATGCCGCTTGAGGATGAGGAGAAAGGAATTCTGGTCTTAGTTACTAATCCACTACGGAATTCTGCCTGATGGATGAGTTTTCCCTCTCGCTGCTATCAATAATGACCAAGCAGCGTGGTGTAAAATGCGAATGTTTATGTTGTAAACGGAGGACTGCATAACTCAAGACCAAACATGACCGGCCCAGATTCCCATTGAGTGTGAACCAGCGCAGCACAGAAAAAGTGAACTTTGGGACCTGTTTCCTCCAACTTAACTGAGAGCAGATCTGATGCTCTGTAATAGACAGCAACATCAACGTCCTTTAAATCTTCTTTATTGATGATTATAAAGAGGATAAAAAGTCAGTAATTTATACCAAGAGCCTCATATATCCTCTCTAACACAGCGCTGAACCAAACAACCATTTCGGGCATGGAATGCAGACAATACCACAAATAAGCATCCTTGTTACGGCTGCTGTTTTGAAATATACATTTGACTTGTTACTTGGCTTTTCTATGCATATTCTCTCACAAACTAAACCTCAAGATATTATGTAAGGGAGAAAACTAGGTTATGTTGTGCATAGCTATTCTCAGAAACCCATTTCCTTCCAAAAAAAGAGAGAGAGTTTAAACCACTAGAACAGGCCATGTTCGATTCAGGGACAGCATGTCAAAGCATGTCAAACAATAAAAATCCCTGGCTGGTATCGCAAAGGTTGCTGTACGTTCTGTGTACATGGATGCTTATCGAACACTAAGTGAGTCCATGCAAAGAACCCAAAGTTCTCCAAGAAGAATTAGGACACAACTGAGAGATATCGAAAGGTCAAAGAAAAACAGATAGACCAGATAGGGACTATTTAATAATGCTTTTATCAGTCTTTTTGGAGATTCAATACACTTTTGCATGCAGAAGAGAAGCATCTCATGACAAGGGGGTAAGTAAATGATGACAGAAGTTTCATTTTTTGGTGAACTGTCTCTTTAAAGCCACCCGACCTTATTACAGTAATCAGAAACTGCTTAACAGAACAGTATTTATCAGTTGTTTATTGTCACTGTATAACTGTAAATCAGACGTCTCTGACTCAATATCAGTCTAATGTCCTCACCAAATATTGCAAAGCCCAGCAGAAAAGCATGCAGCTTGCATGTGCCACAATTAGATCAAGGGGATATGAAGCCTATCCTTTACATTTTGGTTTGATGCATGAGGCATTATGAGGTTTAATGAGTTGCTTTGTATAGGCAAGATTAAGTTCTGAGAAAAAACTATCCATTAAACTTATGGGATACAATTTTCTAGTGCAGCCGTTCAGAGCTTGAATTATCAGTTTTTGTTCGTCTGTTCGTCCTAATATTGTCAAGAGAGACAAGATGAAGAGAAATGCTCAGCTCAGCACAGCAGGTGTCAGCCAGAAGAGGGCACACACAGACACTCATGCTCAGCACTTCATTCCTTTTGAGTGCAGTCATCAGTCGTCAGCCAGCAGTAATGACTTGACAAAGAATGTCATTGCTTTAATACGTTTAAATTGCAGTTTTCAAGAATAACTTCTCAATATACTATTTCAGGAATCTGAAGGCCAATCAAATGAGCATTTGGGAAAAAAGTGCCTGATAACATACTCCCACTGTAAACTATCCCTTTGTCAGATTTGTTGAATATTGAATTATACTTTTGAATCAGGCTGTTTCTTATTCGACTAACCTTGACTCAGAAATGACGCAAGCACTTATCACAAAAACAACAAAAAAACAGATTGTACATTCATTTGTGTCACTTCAGATGGCATGGCGGTAACAATTAAGTATTCTGTTAATCACATGATATGCACCAATCTCTTTTGGGAAATGACTAATGACTTGTTTTGTGAGGTTAGGAGCCAAAAAGTGCATGATGCAATGAAGTTCACCGCTTACCTTATGTAAAATGGAACATTGTATTCATTGTATACATTTGTGTTGTTTTACTATTAAAACAATGATTCAAAGTATAAAACATTGTTATTTACAATACACAGCATGTTTTTTTATCATAATTTTAGGGGGGATAACCTTTAAATAAATCCCCCTCTCCCCCCGGGATTTATGCCTATGTGAATTTCCCAATAAAGGTTTAGGAAAGTTACTGAGAGTGTGTTTTATAGTAAATGGGAAACTACGACAGTAAAAAAGTTCCTCAATAAAATCCAAAACTTTGAAGCTTCTCTCATTATCAGGAAAAACAGGGGAAAAGGAAATGAAAATCAAATCCAATAATAAACTACTTTCATTTAATGTAATAATACTTTGAAATCTATTTTTCATAATGTTTCTCAGTTCCTTTTTCAGAATAAGGCGCTTTGGGCTTCCCCACTGATAAAACATTTTACTACTGGAATATATATGTATATATATATATATATATATATATATATATATATATATATATATATATATATATATATATATATATATAATAGCATAATATAGAATACATAATGGTATGCCCTTTAAATATTATATTTATGTATTTCTTTTTCATATTTCTATTGATGGAGGTTTAACACGTCACCTTTCAGAGGCGCAAACTTCAATGAAACCGCTCTGGTCATGTGATTCTTTACACCAGCATTCAATGTGCATTCAGTTAGTTACAAATATAAAGCAATCTTTGTATATGAATGTATATTAATTACTTATTTGATAAGCATTTTTTTTTTATAATGGACTGTATGTTTATATATTCTAAATATTATCACTGAACAAGCTTGGTTTTCTAAAAAGGCCGGCCGGCAGTCAACTGTGAATGGTGGGATGCGTGCGTTTAAACAGTCACGTCTACCACCCTGACTGACCTCGTTCACTTCAACCAGTATCCGTCGCGACATAACATCGTCTCTTTGTGTTTCAATCTCCTTTTGTATATAATACAACATCCCTGGTGCAAGTCTACTTCGAAATGTTGATGAAAACTGCAGTTAAGTTTGTCTTTCATCATGTGTGTTTAACTTTTTGAAGGAGCAAAGACAATTTTGCGCGTTTGACTCTTTTAGCGAATCGGTTCTTTTGAATGATCCGTTTTAAAGATTCACCGGCAAGGCTAAAATACTTAGTTGCTGTTTATGAAAGTGTCTTTATTTTTAATTTCATGTGCTCTTACTCAGTTCATAAAAACAAAACATCCTTATAATTTACATTTATAATACAAATATAAAAAATAAGGTTTTACTATTCTTAATATGCTATTTATATAGGCCTTAATTTACATGCAAAATCAGTTTGTCATTGCAACATTTCTCAAAAATGTACGTAGCTTTTCGAAATGTAACGAAAAGGAACGGTTTTCGGTTTAAGTCAGTGATTTGATGACTCGAGAACACCTCAGTCTGATTCGCTCAGACCGGTTTAGTAAACTGGTTCAGCGGATTTATTAGAAAGATTCGACTCAAAAGAACGGCTCCTTTAATAGTAGGCTACAGCGCAGCCGTTCATTCATTCTTCATCGCTTCTTTAATTACTTCACAACAGAAGTCTGCCCATATAGCTTACCTACATAGGCTACTATACTAAACATCCAAAACAAAAGTTAAATGGTCCGACCATCATATTTTAGATAGGCTATTTAAAAAGCAGATTCCTACCTGTTTCTCACCGGTTGAGCCAGCAAATGTGAGGAGAGCAGGCTGATGCAATACACAAAAACCGGGAAAAGCGCTCTCATCGTGGACGAATAATGTTCACACGCCCCCTTGAGCAGGAGGGTGCTTCCAATGCACCTGGACAATATTGAATTTCCAGCAACTGAAACTACCAAGTCAGACTAAAAGTCCAACTTCAGGGTTTTGTGGTGTTTCAACTGTTCCTGAAATGAAAGGGAGGAAAATATTAATTGATGCCTACTAGATTTTTTTTTCTCCACGCGCAAATGAAAAACACATTAGTAGCCTACTGCAACCATTTGCTGTTCATATCTGTAGTAATGCCAGCTGCATTTAATAGTTATATGATTAAAGTTAAAGGGTTAATGTCATGCACAGAGTAAGCTGTATTAGTGCATCAGCTCTAATTAGTTGCTAACTAATTATTACAGCCTACTCCTTTTCTTAGTTCCGTTTTAAAACTCGTTCTGAGTATATTTTATTTAAGTGCATCATATATATAGCCTATAAATAAACGTTACTGACCTTTATCTCAGGTGAAGATCTAATGCCACGCGCAAAAGTGTCTCGAGAATTTTCCCACGGGGGCGCACGCGCTCGCCAAGATCTATCTGCGCTTGTGAAGTCTGAGGTTCTTCTGACATTGACGCGTTTAAATATGGACTGGGCGGGACATTTTCCAAAGGTGTGTCGAATGATATAAGGGCAAACTCGATTGGTGTCAAACACAGCTGTTCCCCTATTTCTTAAACGTGTAACTTTGCCTGATATTGAATTTCAAGGACTGCTTGTAACATGCAGGCTATTAGATGTTGGCTTGAATATGACTTTTGACTATGTCTTTATAAGATAAGCAATAGCTTTTGCATTGTTACACATTGTGATCAATAACAAAAGGCAAGCTTTAAATAGTACCAATAAAATAACTTACAAGCATTTTCACCTCCTTTTACTAATTCTCAGGAAACCCCTTCTCTCTTCTTATCTCTCAGCATTAGTGTGTGTGCAGAGGGGATAAGGATGCTAAGACTGGTTGACTTCCCCAGAAACTCAGGAGGGCAGGACGCACCCTGCCACGTCTGTAATCAATGTGCATTTGGGTGATAATTGATTTGATAGAAATTCTCTTTCAATAAGTCCTAAATGTACTTACTATATAAAGAATAGTCTTCTTGTGTGGAGTTTGAATGGGCTGTAGTTTTATTCTTATTTAATATGCATATTTTCACTGTAAACCCCAGAATATGTTTAGTGACATTTTCTTAAATCGGCATGTCATTATCTGTATGATTTACTATTTATTTTTCTTTTTCTTTTTGTATCTCTCATTCATGGTCATGGTGCAGTTTTAAAGCTGGTTTTGCATTTGACAAACAAACATTGTACTTCAAGTTGTGGTATCTCTCTTTTTCCTTGAAAAATCTAAATATCACAAGCTCAGTTCAGTTTTTAAATGATTTTTTTAATCCCATGTTTAAGCAACAATTGTGCCATCAATAACAAATAAAGAAAACATTTAAAGGGATTTCCAGATATCATAATGCTGGGTAAAATCTAAAAATAATATTGAAATGGATAGTTTACACTATTCTTCTCAATCTCTTTCTTTTATTCTTAGAAATGTCCCACAGCTCCGTAGTTGGACAATATGACTTATTCAGGTCAGGTAAAGATTTATTTATTAAAGATTTTTTTTTTCAGTCGTAGTTTTAAATGAGCAAATATGTTTTATATGAATTGGTCTGCTATTAGAAAATTCAGCAAGTGAAGTGTGTAATGAACCGAGGTGATTGATTAATGAAGTAATTCTTAGACACCTGCAGGATGTACGTGTCTAGGAATTAAGCGTTTTGGCAAGTGTTTCCATTTACATAATCCTGAAAACCCATGTGACAACAGAACTGTTAACTGGAGCAAAATTTCAGACAAGGGCAATTGGTTTCGCCTTTGTACCAATTAGTTTTCACGAGTAACTACACTCCACATCCAATGAATCTGGCCCAGACCGAAACACAAGCCGTCTGTTAAGCTGCGGTGGTTTTCTGAAAACATATGATAATGCTTTCAGTCGGAATTAGATAAAAAGCTTCCCGCATGAATAATGAGTTTTAATAAATAAAGGAGGCCATATAATTGGAAAAAACAATTTAATTAGGAAAAATAGAGAAACAGGACAATAGGCTTATTCTACGAAAAGAATGACATGCAATGTGTACAAAAGAATAAGGTCACACATGAGCTTGGGCCTCCCAAATACTAAATCAACACACTACAATGTGTGCAATGTGTAAATAGGTGTAGAAATGATGTCATTAATCTAATAATGACAGATAGATAGATAGATAGATAGATAGATAGATAGATAGATAGATAGATAGATAGATAGATAGATAGATAGATAGATTAGTATTAGTAAGCTGTTGTCTCGTGTTTGCTGCCCTCTAGTGGACATTACTATAACTAAACTGAATAAAGATCATCAACACAATGAAAGATTTTTGAGGTTCAAAAGATACATTTCTAGTGGATTAGATCTCCCAGGGAAAAATTCTCATCACGTGCAAAGTGCACATTAACAGTGTGTCTTAAACACTTCAAACACAAAAACAAACCTCTCCAAGATGGAGAAATATCAGGGACATCACCCTGTGGGATGAAATGGTAAATCCTTGTGTTAAATCAATATGAAAACATGCTTGTTCCCACTGAGCTCGTTTCCCTCGCATGTTTACGTTGGCCCATCGTGACGTTGGAGAACACAACTGGTTTGTTATGGCTCACAGTCAAGTTTTTTACACGGCTGTGATGGACAGTGGGGGTCATGTTTGTTTTACAGTGCTTCTGTTTCTGTTCTGTTACTATATTACCCATGAGTCAGTGCGCTTGTGTGTCTGTATGCTTACATTTACACGTAAGGCAGTCTGAGCGGTTGTATTCGGGTGTGACTGCATGGGGAACAATGGATGTATGTTTACAAAAATACGTTCTATGAATGAAGACAAAGACCCGAGTCTGTGTGCTAGTGGATCAAATAGCTGGCTGTTATAAAAGATGAATGAATGCTGGTTCATCATCAGACACCGACAGCCAAGTATGTTTCATCTTGTCATTTCATCATCCTCACATGACTCATTGTTATATGTTATATATGCCACTGAACAGGGTTAATCTGGCTGACCCTGGTCACGTTCTTCATTATTTTTATTAGACTTTCATTTAGTTCATTAGCAGCATAAGCCACACTTTATCAAAGTACAGTTCTTCATTATGAGAATGGTTGTTTTGGATAAAATATGGTCAAAAGTCAATATAGTAACTGTCATAAAAACGTCAATATCAACATTAAATGAAAATAGGAATACATTTTATTTTATACCTAAAATAAGCAATTAACGAGATTATATGACTGTCAATTTAACTGGTTTTTAAATGATTTATCCACATTTTTAAGAATATATACAGAGGAAAAGAAAACATAGAAAAAAAGAAAAAACAACAGAACAATACTTTTATGCAAAGTATTTAGGCATTGTCTGTATCTTAATGCAAATTTGGTCATTTCCTTTCCATCTCACATGAATTGTTCAGGATGTTTCATGTTTTATGTTTGAAGTTAAAACACAAATGTAAGGAACTCAAAAAGTTTATTGATTATACACACTATCTGTGTGAGAAAAAAATAGATAATAACAACAAAAGTTTTTTTTTTTTTTTACAGAACAACAAATTATCTAACCATGTATATTTATACCATTCACTGAAATACTCCTATAATAAAATAATGTCAACTCAAATTAATAGTTAATGGCCATTTATTTATACAGTGCAATCAGCTGGTCTTTAGTGCAAAATAAACATTTCAGTAATTCAATAATTATTATAAAAAAATAAAGAAATAAAAATATTTTTGATATGTGAAATGTATATTTATATTATTTTGTATATTAATTTAATATTTCAAAAACAACTTTTTTAAAAATGAATTAATATTTTTTATGAATTAACTTTTAATAATGCATGCTCAAATCAATATATCTTGTCCATTTATTTATACGATGCAATCACCACGTCATTAGAACAAAATAAAGTGTTTAAATTGATATTATTTTAACACTTCAACACATTATGCCTTTCTTAGATGCATAATATTCTAATATAATGTGTCTTTATATAATTGCATATATTTTATACGAATTGTACAGATTTTTTATGTTAAATATATATTCACATTAATTAATATAGAGTATGTATTATTCTTTTATATATAAATACATTAGAATTAATTGAAAAAAGAATGAAAAACACATTAATTAATAATGAAAAGTCTATAATTAAGATAATAAATATTATATTCATAATTTAACTTTTTCACAAGTGAAAAGCAGGAGCCTCCAAAACACCTTTTTTTTTTAATGATCAAGATTAGCAGGGTTTCCTCACAGTTCATAAAGGGTGCTTTGAGATGACCTATGATTTCTGAGCCAAGAGACCTCTTCCTGTCTATTGGTTTGTTGACAGGATGTCACATGGTTTGCAAATCCGGCCAAACAGCTCTGCTTTATATTCTTTCATTAGGTTACATTTCATGCGATGGAGGCCCAGACACCTTTACACACACAGACAGAGCACTACCTTTAGAAACATGTGTCTACACATTTGCCCTTCCTGTCACATGGCTCCAACCAAAGCAGCTAACGGCTCTTCCTGTCATCTTCTTATTTGTCCCTTTTCTATTTCATAAGATTATTTCTAGGCTTCTGTTATGAGAAAATACTTTCTTCATTCACATAGAAATCTTCTGCAGTATTGAGGTAGATTTCAAGCTTCTCGGTATGGATGAATAATTCAAGATTCAAGATTTTCTTATTCGTCACATACACAATCATATAGAGCATTTATAATCCACTCTTTGGTCTTTTTATCCCATTCTCAGTCTTTCTATTTTTTCTTTTTTAATTAATTTGCTCATTTTGATTAAAATGTTTGGGTTGTCACAAAACGGAGGGCTAAAGTGTCATGTGATCCACTTGACCCGGTGAAAGTACATGACTCGTTTGACTGGTGAACCTGACCTCAACATCTGAAAAATTGCTAGAAAAATATTATAAAAATATATTAATTATTTAAAAAAATATTAGGTCTGGGCAAGTTAATGCATTATTATCACGTTAACACATTAATTGATTAACGCCGATATAAATTTTATCGCTTGTTAACGCAGTTTTTTTATTATTATTATGAATAATAAACACTCACAAGTCTCTACCTGCCCATCAAGTGTTTTCCCGCGCCGCACTCTGATGCGATGGGTGATGGGTCCCACGATCGTGCAGGTCTCTAATCGGAAGATGCCTGTTATAATGTTATGATCGAAGCTCTGGAGCAAACTATAAAATATTTTCTATAAAAACTTTAATGTCCCGGCAGTGGCAAATAACTTGTTTTATATTTAATTTAAGTACATAAATGTAATAAGTTAAGATTTACAAAAAATATTTTAACTGCTACTCTGTAAAAGGAATACTGCTGTAAAAAAACACCTTATTTGTTTAACCAAATGTTATTGCACTTTTGTTTATATAGCAGTACTTCTAAATGAAAAAAGTGCACAATACACTATACTTTTGAATGCAATATTAGTTTTGTGCATAAGAATGTGATTAATTGCGATTAATCGCAGACAATCATGTGATTAATCGTGATTAAAAAAAAATTGTTGCCCAGCACTAAAAAATATCTATAAAATATGTTCTAAATACATTTTAAATAATGCTACAGACTGTCTGGAATTTTCCTTAGATATTCGCAAATAGTTTATTACTAGCTAAATTGAGAGTCATTGGCAGGCTGACAGTATAACACAGCTGTGAATGTTTTTAATTCTGGTGTGATAAGTAGTCTGTGTCAAAGGACTTTACACAGGAAGTGTTGGAATTCTTTTGGAGGTGTGTCGATGCTGACAGGCAAGGACGCAGGCCTCAGATTGTGGGATAGGGGGGTTATCCGGTAGGCCTTTTCAGCTTTTTCCTCTGTGATGAGACTCATAACTGTAACATATTTGCAACAACTGACTTTCCAAACATTGACTCTTTATAACAAAATCCATGTACCCATGGAATCAGTGCAATTTTGTTACCTAAGCAATGACAGCTGAGCAAATCGCACATGTTTGGGGGGTTAAGATAAAAGATGGGACTGAGGGGTCAAGATCTACATATAGTTTGTACAGAAAAGTAATAAGGGTTGAGATTACCTTCCATTTAGATAAAGACTTCTGAAAGCAGTTCACATGAGAGTGCCTGAGTGAAGTCCATAAAACACTGTATATGATTTTGTGCCACAATAAAATTAAATAATAAAAGTCTTGTTTTTCCTGCATAGTCTTGGGTTTTTTGGCAAACAAAAAAGTGTTTTAGATCAATTCAGATACATACAGAAAGTATTTTTTTCCATGCCTCCCAATAATTTGCATGCAAAAAAAAAACACAAGACAAATAATAGTAACAAAAGTTTTATTTATGCAACACCTCTATATTTATGCAAATTTGTCAGTGAATTTGGTCAAATGTCAGGTTATATTTGAGAACAAATGACCATCTGACTGTATTGTATATATAAAATTGTATATATATATTTATGTATTTATTAAATAAATTATTTGTTAAATTTACATTTAACCCAAACATCATCTTATTTATTAATCACTCTATTTATTACAGCTGTCCATATATAATTGTTAATTTTACAGTCAAGTCACCTTTATTTATATAGCGCTTTTAACAATACAAAGCAACTGAACAGCATTACATAGGAAAATCGTGTGTCAATAAAGCAGTCTGGGTAGACAAACCAGGCTGAAGCAAAGTCAGATTGTGCAGAAGAATCTTCTGTTTCCTGTGGTCTTGTCCCGATGGCCGTCTAGGAGACAAGGTCTTGACTGTGGATCTGTCTCTGGGGGTTAAACAAGTTCTCCTGTTCTCCGCTGACATTTGGGGTCCTCTCTAGGGTCCTCTCTAGGTGCTGATCCACCATCTGGACTCGAGATGTACTGGATCGGGGTGACCATCTGATCTGGATACAGACTAGATCTGGTGGCTACGGTGACCTCGCAATAAGAGAGAAACAGACTAATATTAGTGTAGATGCCATTCTTCTAACGATATAGCAAGTATCATGTTTTTATGGGAAGTGTTGGCGGTTCCGGTTTACCTAATTAATGCATTCTAAAAATCCTTAAACAGATTAGAAATGTGTTAGTATGCTATGTGTAAGCAAGATTAAAGAAGTGGGTCTTTAATCTAGATTTAAACTGACAGAGTATTCCGGAGTTTGGGAGCTGAATAGGAAAAGGATATGCCTCCTGCAGTTGATTTTGATATTCTAGGTATTTCTTAATTGCTAGAGTTTTGAAAATGCAGTGGACGTGGAGGACTATAGTGCAGTAAGAACTTGTTCAAATACTAAGGGGCTAAACCAGTGAGGCCTTTATAAGTATTAAGCAAGATTTTTAAAACCTATACAATGTTTAATAGGGAGCCAGTGCAGTGTTGACAGAACCGGGCTAATATGATCATACTACCTGGTTTCTATTAAGAACTCTAGCTGCATTTTGGACTAGCTGGAGTTTGTTTATTAAGCGTGCAGAACAACCACCCAATAAAGCATCTACAATAATCTAACCTTGAGGTCATGAACACATGAATTAACATTTCTGCATTTGACACTGAGAGCATAGGTCAATTTATATATATATTTGAGATGAAAAAATTAAGTTTTACAAATGCTAGAAATGTGGTTGGATTTGATTGCTATCAAATACACCTAGATTCCTAACTGATGACGAAGAATTGACAGAGCAGCCGTCAAGTCTTAGACAGTGCTCTAGGTTATTACATGCAAAGTTTTTAAGTTCTATAGTTAACACCTCTGTTTTTTCTGAATTTAGCAGTAAGAAATGACTCCTCGTCCAGGTTTTTATATCGACTATGCATTCCATTAATTTTTCAAATTGGTATGTTTTTCCAGACCTCTAAGAAATATAGAGCTGAGTATAATCAGCATAACAGTGAAAGCTAACACCATGCTTCCTGATGATATCTCCCAAGGGTAACATGTAAAGCGTGAAGAGTAATGGCACTAGTACTGAGCCTTGAGGTACACCAAACTGCATTTGTGATCGATATGATACCTCTTCATTCACTGCTACGAACAGATGGCAGTCAGATAGGTATGATTTGAACCATGCTAATGCACTTCCATTAATGCCAACAAGGTTTTGTAGTCTATTCAAGAGAATGTTGTAGTCAACAGTGTCGAATGCAGCACTAAGATCCAATAGCACTAATAGAGAAAAAAAACCAAGATCAGATGGTAAGAGCAGGTCATTTCTAACTCTAAGGAGAGCAGTCTCCGTACTATGACATGGTCTAAATCCTGACTGGAAATCCTCACAAATACTATTTTTCTTGCACGGAAAAGGAAGATTTGAGGTCGGCCTTTAATTATAGTTCTTTGGGGTCTAGTTGTGGTTTTTTGATGAGAGGCTTAATAACAGCCAGTTTGAAGGTTTTGGACACATATCTTAATGACAAGGTCAAATTAATAATAGTCAGAAGTGGATCTATGACTTCTGGAAGCACCATTTTTTGGAGCTTAGATGGGATAGGGTCTAACATACATGTTGTTGTTTAGATGATTTTACAGGTTTATATAATTTTTCCTCTCCTATAGTAGAGAATGAGTGGAACTGTTCCTCAGGGGATCTATAGCGCACTGTCTGATGCAATACTGTATCTGACGGCTGCGTAACAATTTTATCTCTAATAGTATCGATCTTGGAAGTAAAGTAGTTAAAGTCATTACTACAGAGTCATGGTAATATATGTTTCCTTTTTTGCACTATTAATTTATATTTAAACTGAAAATATGGAAATACCCCTTTCACTGTTATTGTAAGGCTATGTATAACTGATAAAAACTTAATTTCTATAAAAGTATATATATTTAAATGAAAATTTTAGTTAGTTCATTATCAACATTATAAGAATGATTGATTTGAATAAAATATTGGCAAAATTCAATATAATAACTGTCATAAAAATGTCAATATCAACATTAAACAAAATAAGTATACATTTTATTTTATACTTAAAATAAGCATAAAATAACAAGATTATAGGGCCGTTAATTTGACGGTGTTTTTCTTATAATTTATTTGAATTTTTAAAAAGATATAGAGGAAAAGAAAAAAGACAAAAAAGAAAAAACGACAGAACAATACTTTTATGCAAAGTATTTAGGCATTGTCTGTTTCTTTATGCAAATTTGACAATTTACCACAAAACCAGTCATAAGTAATGGCAGTAGCCAACAATAAATTGTCAAAATGATCGATTTTTCTTTTATGCCAAAAATCATTTGGATGCTAAATAAAGATCATGTTCCATGAAGATATTTGGTAAATTTCCAACCCTAAATATATCAAAACTTGATTTTTTTAAATTAATAATTCACAACTTTAAAAGTATTTTTATTTTCAGCATTCATCAGTGGAATGCTTATTTACCAGCTTTTAGATGGTGTATGAATCTCAATTTATTAAAAAACGACCCTTATGTCTGGCTTTGTGGTTCAGGGTCATAATATGTATTTTACAAACAGTCCATAAAAAAAATTATATATATATATATATATTATGCAGAATGTGGTAAGGCAATCAATCAATACATTATTGTTGTGGCACATACATATAATAATATTTTTGCTTTACATTTTTTTATTTGTATTTTTGACATCATTCTAGATGACCACGCAACATTCTGTGCGCGCGCCCCTCCCTGCCGACTCGGAGCTCAGTGCGCACGCGCAGAGCGCTGTCAGGGCACGGCACACTCACAGCGACAGTATGGCGGCGGGCTGCTGCTGGAGGGATGCTGCTGTCGCCGCTGCCTTCACAATGTGATCGGAATATCGCCTACCTGCGGAAAGACTACAGTCACCCCCGAGGCCTGTCGCCGAGATCTCGATAAGATGACCAGGCTCGCCGATTACTTCGTGGTCGTCGGATACGATCTCGATAAGAGAGGTAAGGGAGACAGACACACGGCAAGCGATTCTTCCTCCTCCTCCTCCCCCTCCTCCTGATCTGTTAGATTGGAGTGTATTAGTAGAGGTTTATTCACGGTAAACAACACAGAAGGCGGAGGGAGAGGGACGCAGCCTCGACACAGCTGATTCCGTCTCTGGATTGGCGAGCTACTTTCAGCCGCGGATGTCCCAGGCCTCTGGAGATCAATCCCAAACTCGAAAGCCGAGCCCAAACGAAGTTTCACGAAGCGCCTCCATATGCCCTATTACACGATTTATTTTAAGGCTGATAAGAAATTTGCAAGCGGGTACTGTGTTGTTGGGATTTATCAGTGTAACCTTTGCCACCGGTGATTGTCATGTAGCAGCCTGTTATATTGTCCCATATAAGTTTCTAGAGTTGAAAAGAAAAGCAAAAGCTGATGTCTAAGAAATGTCAACAACCATCAATAACACAGTATGGCACAGATGCTTTTGCTTGTGTCTAAACCTAACAAGTTGCCTGTCTAGACAATACTTGTGATACACAAAATGCTGTCTTTGTAGGCAACACACTAGGTTTTGAGAAACCACTTTTGTTTTTGTGGTTGTTTATTAAGCGTAGCAGTGCTTTAACCTGAAAGATGCTGCATTATTTAAGGGAAAGTTTCCCATGAAGAAGAAATTCATTACATCCTCAGTCACGATTCATCAGCATTGCTTAAAGATCTACGTTTTGCAAAATGTTTCTCTTTTATATTCCACAGAAGAAAGAACATTAAATGATTCTGAAACAACAGTTTGTTATAAATAATGACAGAATCAAAAAAAATTTTTTTTAAAGAATCCATTTTCCTAAATATCGTCTCTGGGTTTTTGCTGAAAAAATAAAGACATGGAATGTTTGGAATGACATGAGTATACATTTTTAAGCTTTATTTTTTATTGCTTTTTGCACTTAATTTTTTTTTAGTGCAACAGACAGTAAATTGTGAGAAAGGAGAAGGGTGTACTATCACTATCACAAGTATATTTATTTGAATTTGAGTTAAGTTAGGGAGCTTTGAGTATCTGTAAAATCCTGCTCTTAGTGTGTTTTGTTATCGGGAGGTTGAGTGTTTTGGTGAGTGGCCTAGATTCGGGCGATATAATGGTCCCGGTGAGCATGCATAATTTACCAACCCTCAACTGAAAGAAGGCAAGTTGCTGGAAACTCGCATTTGAAACCTTTATTTAGAGAGCTGCCTCCATGCATGTCTTATTCCTTATTTATAAGACACACAAAAAACACGATGAATCCCTTTTTACAGTTTCAGGGACTCTTGAGATGGATATGCATGTTAAATTACATGTTTTGTGCAGTGGTCCACTTCAAGAGTTGTTTGGTGTGCAGAAAGGTCTTAGCTTTTTGTTGCCCGTGGGACGTAGCTATTCGTATATGGCCGTAAGTGTAGCCTGGCAGGATGTTGAAAGGCTGCACGCTCTGCAGAATGTCTTCCTTTCCTGTTTCTAGCCTGCTGCTGTATTTCAGCATCTGGTAAGCAGACCTTCAAGTACAGTAAAGGTGTGTGAGAGGGAAAAAAAAGCTCTCATGAAGGCTATTGAATTCAAGAATAACATTAAAATACAACAGCGGCCATTCATGTTGTAGCATGCAAACCAACATAGAGATCTAAATCAATCTGAATAGACTGCTTTGAGCAGATGGGTAGACCCGTGACATCATAATCTTGTGAGATTGTGGAAGTGGTTGACATCACATTCATAAATCGGTCGTCAAATCTCTGAAGACTTGGCAAGTGTAAGTGTTGCCACACTTTGCTCCCGCGATGCTTAACATCTGTACTACATCTCTCGAATTAATTTTTTTTTTTTTATTTATGTAAAACTATGTCTAGCAGTTAGCAGACACGCTCTGACGTATTGAGCCTTGGTGCTTATAAGGGCAATTTGAGTTTTAATCTGGCTTGCAACATCTCCTGAATATGTTTCTCCTTCTTACAATTCTAACAATTTCCTGTCTGTTATTTGTTGCAACCACATAACAATTAGCAAAATATAAGCTTTGAGAGATAATTCACCCAAAAATCAACTCCAAACCTGTATGACTTTCTTTATTCTGTGGAATCCAAAGAAGATATGTAAAAAATGTATTTACAACATACAACAGCAACATACCGGTCATTCAACAAAATTCAGTAGAAAAAAACATCATAAAGCAGTTTTGAAATTTGTTTGCCTTTAATAAAGTGTGTAAAAGACTATAAGTCTTGCTTTCATCCACATATAATTTATGGAATCTAACCGAACTAAAGTGTATTAAAGTCAAAGGGGTCCAAAACAACCTCTTTGGCCAATATCGACTTTCATATTATTCAGATTGTTTTGAAACCACTTGAAGTTGTAAATTATTACAGAATTTGTATTACTGATAAAAGCACTTAAAAATATCTAATTTGGGTTGGATCAACTCCATTGACTTTCATTGGATGGAAAGAAAGGAGACCCTTTTAAAAATATTTTTGTGTTCAACAAAAGAAAGTCATTTTTGGGTGAACTGTCCCTTTAAGTCCTGCTATATTTATGTCTATCTGACGCACATATCTGAGAGGTGTCATATCTCTGAAACCACATCGTGAATGTGAACCTGGACATCTTCCAAAGGATTTTTATAAAGTGTTCTTGATTGAAGTGGTGCCTACTTAACACCCAAAGGGTCAGACCCCTTAAGATAACCCCACTCACTGTTTTGTTTGCCAGTGCAGAACATGTCCAGCTGACCCAGGGGCCATGTCCCCGTCTCAGGACCTTTGTCTTGGTCTCTATCATTGATATAGCCCACAGTGTAAGGTTTCTTCCTTCCCTAAATAGCATCTTGAGCCAGAATGGCTGCATCTCTGGAGGGCAGTAAGCTGTCAGGGTGGAGTCGCCCAGGGTCTGTTGCGAAACTGTGCAACGCTATTTGTTACTCGATTTCTTGACCCTGCGAGGAGAACTGCATTGAATAGGATTCTCTTGCCGAGGGGCTTGCTGTTTAAAAACAGGAAATGGGAGTTGAGGCTCTAGGGAGAAGACATGATTGATTGAGAATCCAGATTGTCCTCAGTATTGCAGAGTGAGAAAATGGAGGTCCAGAATTTGGGGTGGGTCCACTACAAGTGGACATCCATGGAAATGTCTTTTGGGGTTCGCTGTATAGCTCGCCCCCCCGGCTTCGCTCCCTCTCACGCTTCTCTTTCTCCCGCTCTCTCTCTTCATGCTTTTTCTTGGGAGGAGCCCGATTGAAAACAGAGAGGCCCTAAACAAAAGAGGAGAGCGTTTGTTCTGTTGCACACTCTTTGTGAGAATTGTCTGTGCCAGTCTGTTTTCTCGGTTAACCCCTGTGTGTCTCTGGGAATGTATGTTGAAATGTTTGTCTGATTGTTTATTTAATTATTATTATTAAAAAACTATCATGAGCATGAGAACTATCATATGCAGTTTACAACTCTTGAGACTTGAATTGTTGTTTTTTTAAAAGGTTTCTTATGCTCATCAAGGCTGCATTTATTTGATCAAAAATACAGAATATAATGTAATATTGTGAAATATTATTGCAATTTAATATAACAGTTTTCTATTTGAATATACTTTAAAAGCTGATTTATTCTTGTGGTGAAAAGCTGAATTTTCAGCAGCAATTACTCCAGTTTTCAGTGTGCTGTTTAATATATTTTGTAACCCGTGTTACTCTTTTCAGGATTCTTCAATGAATAAAAATAAAATAAAAAAAGAGCATAATCAATTTAATATATACATCTTTGTAACCATAAACGCTACCATTCAAAAGTTTTGGGTCAGTATATTTTGTCCTCCCAATTTATAAAATTATTTTAGAGAATTGAATACGTTTATGTTGTAAGGTTGAGTTAAATTCATATAAAAATGTGATGGTAAAGGCTTGTATTGTTGGAAAAGTTTTTATTTCAAATAAAAGTTAATTTATCATCTTATTAGAATGATTTCTGAAGGATTTATTTCTTCAAAGTACCAAACAAATCATAAATGGAACACGAATCGTTAAAGGGGTCATCGGATGCCCATCTTCCACAAGTTGATTTGATTCTTTAGCGTCTTAATGAAAAGTCTATAACATACTTTGGTTAAAATTTCTCAACGGTAAAGTAAAACAACACTGTTTTAGCCTCGTCAAAAACAGCTCTGCACATTTTAGTGCATGTGCCGTTAAATTCTAATTAGCTCTGCCCTCCTCACCCCTTTCTTCCATGAGGTGACAAACTGTTCTCATGAGACCATTTACTTTAGCTGCATATAGCTGTGGAACTGGCTAACTAGCTCATTATTAGGAAAGGCAATTCTGGAGCTGATCACGTAAGATTTGCACAAAAATTTTTTCATTTTAGGGTGGATGTGTACAAACACTGCCAACACACATTTGTTCAAACAACATGTTAAAGTGAATTTTGCATCCGATAACCCCTTTAAGAGGAATCAAATCAGAACTGGAATCGTACATTTTTTAAAAAAAATTCCCATCCAAAACCATAAGCCATAAATAATGCAGAAGTAGTAACTTTTTCTTTTTTTTTTTTTTTTTTAAAGGGGTGGCTTGCTCAAAGCGGCCCGCCTTTAACAAATCTGCTCTCTGTCTGCCTTAAATAAATGCACTGACTCAGCCGGACGTCTAGAAATATTCACCAGTCGAGTACAGATTCTAATTCATGAGGAAGAATAAGGCTGAAGGGGGCCATGGCGTGATACGCTGCCCGTTCTGTGTTCCCATGACTCCCCATTTCTGGTCATCTGGCTGGACTATAAACAGCTCTGTGCCGAGGAAAGGGTGGCTGGGGTCATGGATACAGAAGCCCTGTCCACATGCCTGCAACGTATGGCCGCATAGCTCTGACAGCCAGCTAGTGGATGAATACTTCTCATTCATGTGCCAGCCGAAGGGGCTAGAGGGCAATGGAGATTGTCCTCATTCTGGGAGACACGGGGGCTCATAACCCACACACACAGTTTAATAGTTCATGATTTGCATGCACAGTCACACACTTTATAGACAAAAGCAAATACATTTGAAACTCCTTGTCGTCAAGTTTCATTATGATTGTGGTGAACTCACGGGACACTGTTGGTCTGCTGTCCCTGGGACAGTGTGAGAGAGTTTCGGGTCAGTTGATTGAAGTGTCACATGCTTCTTAGGGCCGGTGCTGCATGTTTTACATGTGCTTACAAAACCAAATATCTTATTTGTTGTGATTTATATTGAATGTTGTTTCAAATTGTAGTTGCAAATTAAAGTTGACACCAATGTTATGTATGTTATGTGGCTTATGTAGATTTGTCCAAATTGTGAGAGTGACTTGTGATCGTCTTGGAAGTATAATCACAAATTGGTTGAAAGAACTTAAAGAACTGTAAAGAACTTCACAAAGTAGTAGTTAAAGTTGTGCATGCGTAGTATGGCGTCTGAATGCCTTTGCCATTCCATCAGTGGTGTTTACTTAAAGGCCGTGTTGCGGGGTTAATTTTTCAACGAATTTGTGCAATTTGCTTGTTGGAAATAAACATTTAAACTGTTATCCATTGTATTTTATGTTGCTGGGTATCACAAAATGGAATATAATACGAAAAAGTTGGTACTGTCTTACAGCGGTTTTCAACGATCCTCCTTTCCCCCACAATGCATTGCATTACGTCACCTTGGGGAGAGAATTTACCAAAGCCCACCTTGAGTTCATTCAGAGTGACTAGAGAGACTAGTAGTAGACGAGAGTACTCAGATAGCACAGATTACAGATAAATAAATACATAGATATAAATAGACAGACTAGATATATAGATAGATAGACAGAAAGATAGATTGATAGATATAGACCAAAACGCACTCACTGCCCTACAGCACAAGCTTTCCAACGCAGTTTCCATGGGACGTAACCGCTCACACAAGCACCTGCCAAACACAGCGACAGACATACATGTTGGCTCTTGCCATCTCTTCCTCATCCCATTTTCTCTCACTTCTTCTGTGATGTCATCACAGAATTGCGAATAAAAACCCCTCAAAAAAAACCTTAATACCAAAAACGTAAAAAAATGGTCTATAAGACCATTTTTTTGAAATTTTAAAAACGATATACATATCTTGAGTGATTTATGTACCCATTAATCAACAGTGGTGGTTAACCTGCACCATGGGCTTTAAAGTCCCTGTTGCATAAAATCCTTAATGAAGTGTACTACAGAAATAAATAGTCTACGAGATGGAAGGATTAAAAAAGAAATTCAGTACTTATTATCGCAGTTATATAGTTTGGCAAGTATAGGCAACTGTATATAAATTGCTGGCATCAGGGAGCTGCTATTGAAACTGCTTTCGATTGCTTGCTCTCATTTTACTTTCACTTTCACCTTTGAGATTCATAATCACAAAGACACTATAGAGAGTGGCAGTACTTGCCACACATTTGACAAGATTAGATGTTTGTCATTGGTGCTCAGGATCTGAAAATCATTAGCCATCGTCCTATCAGACATTTCTCCTTACTCTGTGTATGTGGTAAATGAACTTTCATGTACTGTGATGCAACAGGATACTGCTAGCAAGTGGCCTACCTTTTAGTGGCTCTATAGAATGTGTTATTTGTTTCATGCTTCGGGCACACCCCTAACCCCGCCCAACCCCCGATGTCATCCTCCATCATGATGTTTCACTGTAGACATCATTCAATGTCAATTTGGTAGACATTGCCCAACCCTACCTCAGACGTCAAGCCCACTGAGAGTTGATGCGTACAGCACCGGAGTCAGGAGTTTCGAAGGTATTGCTGGATTGGTTAATTTATACAGGATTTCTAGAAGAGATATGTTGTGTTCTTTAATATTCTGCTTGGAAACAATGATGCAGTGATGCCAAACCCTGCCATGGAAGAAGAAAGCCAGTTGTGGGGACATTTCCATGCCCCTAAACATGACACGGCACAATATGAAAAGTGGTTGCTTTACCTGTCAGTCAAATAGCCTCTTAAGTGGGCCTTGGCCATTCAAAGTTGCTTTTGCAATCAATCTGAATGTCTGGCAACGTGAGACAATATATGTAATTAATTATTAATAATGAATATCCAAAATGCAAAAAGCAAAAACAAAAAACAACTTAAAATAAATTAAGTAGTTCAGTAAATATTGTTACTGCAACCTGTTACCCGTTACTGCAAATTTGAAAACTATGTTTTTGGTTAAAAAAAAAATAAAATAAACTTTTATAAAAATATAAAATTTTATTCAAAACATTACAATTTTAACTGTATGCCTGATCAAATAAATGCAAACTTGGTGACCTTTTTTTATTAAATAATTAAAAACTCTTACTCTTGACTAACCTAACTTTTAAATGGTAAACTGCAATACATCTTAAAAGTATAAATACATTGCTAAAAATGAAATGTATTACTTGTCGTGGCAGGGCAAGTGAAACTGAACTACAACCCTAAGGACAATAGGAAAATCCCTTACTTTACAGCTCTGGTTTTTGGGTGTAAGAAAATATTGATACACGTGGGTATCGTGATATTTTGTTTGCCGATACTGTATCGATTCTCAGAAACAGAATATTGATATTAAAATAAGTAAATAAATAAATAATTTAAGATTCATGGCAGCTGTTTCGTTTTGAGTTTACATCCCGACCACTAGATGGCAGTCCTCATCTCTGAACGACAGTGAGCATGACGGGAAGTACTAGCATTAGGCCACGCCACTAATGTTAGCATTAATATCAATGCTAGTAATGGAGGATGAAAGAATTGTCCCTGTTCCTGGTTCGGTGTACAAAACTGAAGTGTGCCGTCACTTGGGCTTTTGTGGTAACGTCCACCATGGGACTGTGGCGAGGCTGCCGCCTCAGTTCCGCAGCATCCCATGTGAAGAGGGGCTCATGTGGCGGGGGGAGGTGGGTGGTAGGGTCGAAGCGTGGCTCGAGTTAATAGTTGTTATTGTCTGTTTATGTCTTTAATTGTTTTTCCCGTACATTTCTGCCATATGCACATAAACTGACAGTCACAACTGATAAGCTACTGCTAAATATTGTAGAAACTTAATTTTCTGTAAAGTTCCTTTGCAACGATTTTTATTATAAAAAGCGCTATACAAATAAACTTGAATTGTGTTCTTAATGACAACTTTCCTAAAAACATATTCTATTCCTAAAATAAGAAATATCCCAATATATCACCTTGCTTACAGTGTCACAATGTATCGCAACATATCATATCGCAACCCCTGTATCGTGATGCATATCGTATTGCAAGATTCTTGGCAATACACAGCCCTACTGGTTTTTACATCTCACACATGCGTGCACACAGAATACTTAGCTCTGGTTATGAAACTTGGTAAGCAGTGACTGGTTAATAGCTGTTTGTGTGCTTCATATTCAGAGGTCTTTTGGGTCAATGAACAGTCTCTTGTGGAGGGACGTTAAGGTCAAAGGCGGGAAAAGGGGGGGGGGGGCTCCCCATGTCTGCAAAGCTTTCATGACCTTCCCTGGTATTTTGGGAATGCGGCCCTCTCCCCCTCCCAAACCCCTCGGGTGGAGACTGAAGATCTTGTTCTCCACATGCGTATGGGGTTTGCGGGAAGTAATTCTTCTTAATCCTCTTTTTTCATTGCTGACCCACCGGATTATATCTAGGGGTCTTTGGCATTGTGGTTGTTGGGATTCATACATAAATCATAGTCTGATGTCCCACTCTTTCTGTCTTAATCTTGGTTTCAGCTGCAGCCCACCATGACATGATTGGTAGAAAGTGCCGTGAAGCTGATTGGTCCACAGGTGAAAATATATTAGGGGTGGCCCCGAGTAGTCAACAATTCGTTTTTTCGATTGGAGGAGCCTGATTTGACTACTAATCTCACAATTGAATATTCACAGCGGTGTTATAATCATACCATTTTTGCTATATGGGGGTGTTCAAATGTCTGATTTCACATAGAACTACCGTTTTTTCCCCAGTAAATTAATATACAGCCTAGGGATATGCCGGTATCAAATTTTCATGTTGCGATTAATTGCTAATACTTTTATCACAGTATAAGGTATTATCACAATATTGAAATATGGTCATAATACAGTATTAGAGGTTTATACGTTTTTTTCTTATAAAAAAAAAGTTAAATTTTTTTTTTTAAATAAGTATTTGTTACTGTGATGAACACCATAGCGAATACACAAATTTAAATGGCTATTTAAATCTATTTAAATACATTTTAGAATGTAGAAGATGCTTTATTTCTGCGGTTTCCAGGTTAACGGCTGCATTTTCTGCAGTTAAGCGCCATCTGCTGTCAGAGAGTAAATGTGCTTTCATTCAGCGTGTCTCTCACATTGTTGTGCATTTTTACCAGTTGAAAGGAAAAGCATTCTCAAAATGCATTCCAAATTCTGAATAATTTGTAATATATAATTATTCACAGTATTTAGAAGTGCCCATGATAACAATATCGTGCATATTCATTACCTATTCATTACCGTGATATATTGCAGTAACCGAATACCAGCACATGTCTAATATAGCCTATTAAGATAAAGCTGTACATAAGAATCTGAAAAGAAACAAGCTTAAATAGTTTAACGTGCATGAATAAATAATAAAACTTTACATGATCCGTGACCGATCATGTATATATAAACTGTTTGTTATAGTTATTTATTTATTTGTTTAGTTATTTAATAATATAACATTTGTATTAATATTAGTAGTTTATTATTAATAATATTGCCAATAATAATAATACTAATTACAATATTATTACTAATAATACTAATTATATTTTTTAAGTATCTACACATACAAATTACAAATTTATTTTAATTATTTTAATCTTTTTTCTTTGTATGTTTTTTACTGTATTGTTTTTTGTTTTAATTTGTATGTTCATTGATTACTTGCATCAGAAGATTAGACTATAATTTTTGCAATTCTTTTAACTTTTTTTGGCCTGTCAAAGTCAGTTACTCTAAAGCTGTCATTTGGCGCTCAGCGAGTTTTAATTTTGTACTCCAATTTTGAGTCAGTTGTTATTATTTTGCCATTATTACACATTTTCTGAGTCGGCTAACATAGACCGGATGAATCATTTGTAAAGCAGGAGAAGCAGTAATTTTAGGTGTTGGGTTAAAAGCTTGAGAAACTTTAAGCCTCATTTAGAGGCAATCAGAAAAGATTCTTACGAATCCAATCAAGCAAAAAATAAAAGGTTAGGTGGACTTTGATAGTGTTTAAAATGATTTTTTTAATCTATATCATCTGTGACCTACTGTCAAATACCATGGAAAATAATTCAATGTAGTTTGTGAAAACATGGGCCAAGACGTTTTGAACTATGTGGTCAGAATTTTGGAAAAAAAAAATCAGAAACTCAAAACCTTTCAAAATCAAAACTTTGCATAAATAGTCTCAAGTTAGCGTGTATAATGTTTTGTGGCTGTACTTTTGAAACTGTGTGTATTATGCTATTCCTTGACCCATAGACTTCTATTGTAAGTGCAGTTTTTCTGACTGACTGGCAAGTTGCAAATTATTTGGCAAAGTATTTCCTGTGCTAATCGACAGCCTGCTACAGATGCTTTCTCACAGAACGTTTGCTGTGGGAGGGTAGTGAGCTAATGATTTTTTTTTGTGTGATTGTCAGACAGACGTCAAACGTCTACGCTACACTGTTGACACTTTATTCCCTAGTTCATCTTCTGTGTGTGTTTTCCCTGAATTCCCAGTGCTCATAATCAGTTTACTCGATCTAAACACCAGTCACAGCCTCATGTCTGTTGGCTGCCTCTCTCTTGGTCGTGGCAGAGGGGAACTGACTAACCCTGATGCTAATTTCACTACTGCTTTCCATATGATTTCCAAACCTTGTCGGAAGGCTTGGAATTTTTTGCTGAGGTGGAATGCCTAACCAATGACGCCAACATTATGTAAGCAAAAGGAGTCCAAGTACGCTCTTTTAGTTTGCTTTTCGCATTTCATGCAGGATATCTGTCACAGGCTGAGCTTTAGACCTTTACATTGTTTAATTATTTATGTAACTAGGTGTACAAGGGACCTAATGCGTACCTGCTTATCTCTTAGTAGATGTTTGCCTGAGGTTAGTTAAATATATTAAGTGTGTGAGAGAGAAGTGGGGTCTGTGTTTATTTAGTGTCATGAAGAGATTAGTTGAGAAAACGTGTGCGTATCTTTTGTTAGGGCTTGGCTAAAAAAACTTATGGAATATTTGTTAGCATTTTGGCTATTTAAAATATTTTTTAAAATGTATGTTTATTTTATTTCATTATCCTTTCTTTTGACCAATCAGCCATTGTAGCAAAATGAATTTAAACATTTAATGCAATGCAATAAAATAAAAGTAAAAACTTGTTTTCACACACTATATTTTACCAGTAAATACAAAAATAATGTTTAATAATAATACTAATAATAATTACATAAAATAATGCTAAATAATAATAATAATATTGTCATTAATATAGTTTTTATATTATAGTATTAATGTATTTATTGTTAGGATTTGGCATAAAAAACATGCAATATTTGCTTTGATTTTATTTCCACTAATAAACACTAGAAAGAATATTGAATAAAATGATAATATAATCTAAAATAATATGATAGTAGTAAAATTAGTATCCTTGTATGAACTTATTATTAATTTCGAATTTTTAATTATTTATTCATCATTTTGACTGAACAACCATTATTGCTAATAAAATTTCGAATATTCATGCATTTAAATAATATAAAACACTTAAACAATTGTTAAAAAGAAAAAAAAAAAAAAAAAAAATCTCATCAATAAACAAGAATATATATATAAATAATACATTTATATTCAATTTATACCTAAAAACAAATCGCAGATGTTTACCTACATTTACTAAAACATAATACATAAAAACATGCCATACTCATGTTGACAAGTAACTCAAAGAAAAGTATGGTATGAACTGATTCAGAATTAACACTCATAATTGTTTGTTACATGAGTGTGAGGGTGTCAGGGTGTGGAAGCTAGTTTCTCCCCCAGCCCTAATCCTGGCTAACACAGCGGTTAATGCCTCTGTGTCAGTGTGTTAGAGTGTTTATCTGCAATCTAAATAAAACTCCATTTATGTCTCATGCTGTGACTTTAGCTTGTCTTAAAAGCACATAAGCTCTCTTAGAGTTTTTGGAATGACCGGTACTTGTCCACTGAAAACCAAAGTGCCCGATTAAAAATATCGAAACCGCAGGTCTTTGCATAGAACACAGACATGAGAGCACCACAGTTTCACACATCGCTGACGTCACTGTGGCTCAGAAAACAAATCGAAAACGGTGCCGATTTTTTTTTTTTCTTTTCTTTTTTTCTTTTTGAACGACACCAAAAGCCACGTTGTATTTCAAGAAGTAATAAGGTGTTGTTAAAAACTAGCACACTCTCTAAAAAAAGTGCATAAATTGTCTTGAGCCTCAAGTATTTCCTCTATTGAAAAAGCAGCCAGGGCTGAATGTGGTTGTGGGACGGGTGGTTGCTGGTGTGCAGGAAGGATGTCTGTTTGTTGAAGAGCTTTTCTGCACAGAAAGAAAAGAAAACTGCACTCTCGGTATCCCCGAGCAACAGCAGATTTTGGCAGATGCAAATCTCTCAGTGCAAGTCCACCCAGATTGACCAACGCCAAGAGTTTGGGTCTGAATTAATACAAGGTGCATTGAGCCGTTTACTCACTAGCTGTTAAAAAATCGAATGCGATTTTCATGCGCATCTCGTAAGTAAAGGAGCTCCTGTGATTAGAATTACATCTTCAGCACGTGCGTTCAGATCAGGGTTGCCAGGTTTTCAAAACAAATCCTGCCCACTTGCTTCTCAAAACTAGTCCAAAACTAGCCCAATTGCGTTTGCAAGAGGTTCCCCGATGAAAAATGGAAAGATTTTTGGCAGGGTTGTCTTGGTAAAATTCGCTTTTTAGGGGCTAAACATATTGGTATTGGGGTTGCTTCGACCTGCGGACATGAAAAACAACCGCGGACTTGGCAACATTGGTTCAGGTGGAGCGGTATTTACTACACACAGCTGCAGACCACCGACAAGCTACACAAAATCGCTTTCAAAATCGATAAAGAATCGCCGCCCCAGATTGAAATCGATTTTGTGTGGATTTTCTGTGAACTACGGCTCGTAGTAAAGAATTACGGTGTAGTAAAGGCCAACCAGTGTTGCCAAGTCTGCGGTTATATTTCATGTCCGCCGGTCGAAGCGACCCCAATACACATAACGTGATGTTTAGCCCCTAAAATGATAATTTTACCAAGCTGAACCCCACCACGCCCGGAACGAAATGCGATTGGGCTAGTTTTGAGAAGTAATTGGGCAGGTTATTTTTATCAACTTCGGTGAGCATAAAATACCTCCTTCAAAAGAACTAAAACATCTGACCAAAGCTTCTACAGTAATGGATGATGCATATAATTATATAATTAATTGTGCAAACATTGCAATTCAAGTGTCATATTTGACAAGTTAAAGACTGCTTTTAGCTTTAAGTGCTGTTTTGATTCGACCATGTATTGAAAAACAACACATACATTAGACTCTTAATTTGATTTTATTAATCTGTATTTTGAATTATATGTTCAGTCTCCTTTTATTATTTACATGGACCTTTCTCCATTTTTAACAGACTAATGACCCACCAGTTGAGAACCACTGCTATAGATGGTAGTTGACAACTCTCTGTCTGTCCACCTAGCCTGTGCTGTACTCTCTCACACACTTTACTGTGGCCTCTCCGGTCCAGGCAGCCATAGCGACAAACTGTTTTGACAACGCGGGGCGCGGGCCATATGAGCAGGCTGTGGTTTTCTGCTTTTGACATGCCGCCAAGCCTTTCTCTAGAATCTACATTGAACTCCTGAAGAAACAGGTTTTAAATGAAACCGTAGTGAATTAGTAAAAAAAATTGGCATGTTACAGCAACGCATTCTTTGCACAATTGACAACTTTTATAATGTGACCCGGTCTTTTCTCTTTGCAAGCCGACACACTTGTTTTTTTTCCGCCCCACCCACATGTGCTAACACACATTCACAACCACGCCGCATGTCTGTCTCTTACACAAGTGTGATAGTGTGAATATATGTGGTGCACAGGCGCAGTTGCTTTAGAATGAGTTTTTCTGCATATTAAGGAAGTCCGATTACTCATGGCCTGACGTAGTTTAGTCGTCATCTCTGTGATTGATACTTGAATGCCACATTGTTGGCACTGAATGCTTTACTTTTCTCATTTAGTTTTTTTGATAGAATCTTGTGATTTTGGGGGCAGTCGTGCCCCCAATGGATAGAAAGTTGAACTTGTGACCTGAAGTTCGCAGGTTCGAGTTTCACAATGTGTGTGTGTGTGTGTTTGTTCACTACTCACTGCTGTGTGTGTGCACTTGCATGGGTTAAGTGCAGAGCACAAATTAAGTATGGGACACACTATACTTGGCCCCACGTCATTCCTTTCCTTCCTTTCCTTTTGATTGCTGTAGTTGGTCACCTGCCTTCGGTTTCACTTCACCTGCTGGCTGACTAGCAGGGCGGTGTGACTGTCTCGTGGCATCTCTCTCAGATCCTGCATGAAGGAAATGGTGAAATTTACCTATTAATAACCAGACAGACTAGTGAGTCATAGTATAACCGTATACAGCGAAAGTACCTTTGAATGTGATCATTCAGTTTTTAGGGCGGCTGTGTCAAACCTACTCCAAAAAAAAGATGACACCTTTATGCCGTTTGACAGGAAATGATGGGTAATATCTGTGAATTAAGCTACAGCTACAGAGTCTGTGGTTTGTGTTAAAGGAATGGTTAGTCCAAAAATAAAAATCCTGTTATTATTTGTCATGTCAAATTTGTATGATTTTCATTCCTCCCTAGACCACAGAATAATGGCTTTTTCACACCATAGTTAACTTTGGGTTGTTCTTGGTTTTCCGTTTTTCTTAATGATTGCATTTATTAGTGAGGTGTAACCGCAATTATTGCTTTTGATAAATAACGTAATTTCAATGTGTATGTATTCAAATTGCATAAATGAGATTTTAGAACTTTGTAGTTCTGTGCCAGGGTCATAGTTTATGTAATTCAGACCCATTCATTTGTTGGAACTTGCTGGTAGTCTGGTCCCACAAATGAGGTGGATTGGTAGATCACTGAGAAACCTTCTCAGATTCACGTTGACTCCAACTGGCGGTGGGTTTGTCCTCACTTGTTTTGATTTCAAGCTATTTGTTTTGTCCCTAGAGTCCAAAAATGAGGTCAGAATTCTTCTCTGATTTGTCCATTGCCTTGCATGCAGCATTCCTTCTTGTGCATTTTGGGTTTAAATGTGCTAAATGCGTGTGTTTGTTCAGGCCTTTCACAACATTCCCCTCGGGAGACTTCTTGCCTCGTTTGCCGACTCAGCTGTTATCTGGGTGCACCAGAGTTCTGGAATCGGCATGTCACGGAATGCTGGAAGCGGCTTGAGTGAATTAGTGTTTGGAGAACAGTGCCTGTTTGTGCTTGGACGTCTCTTTTTCTCCTTCACTCATCTAGTCGCTTTCACTCTCGTTCTAAGATAGCGAAAAAGTAGGAGGGGTGGGAACCAAAGCAGGTTTTAGATTTCCCAACACATTGAAGGGCTCAAAAATCAGCTTGATTTTGCAAGTTGATTCTGGCTCGGATTCATTTCTTGGCCGCTTGTCTTGATATTTTTGGGAAAAGGAAAATGAAACTAATCCTGACTGCACTCTTACCCTGCGGCGATTACATGTCAGTTCCACTAAATGGGGGTCGAGTGTAGGGTCAGGGTGACCGCCTGGGTGCCCTGGAAGCGGGCCACAACTCTATATGAATATCGCCTGAAGTTAGGGCATTTCCTCTCCACCGGCCGGATTAATCTTCCAGGCCATTGCCATCCAAAGATCATTTCAACGACAGGCTAATTTTGGCAGCGTTCAGTGTTGTGAATAGGCTCTATTGTGGTGCTTGTATTTTGGACATGCTCCAGATTGCCTCCAGGTATTACTTTGCCTGTTATTTAGTTGAATTGCATCTGGAGTCTTTCCTTTTTAAACTGTACCAAAAAGGGGTTTTACCAGCAAGTTGGTCGCGATTGCGAGGAAATAAGTGAAAGTTCTGGGAAAACCTGAATTTGTCAGGTCATTTTTATTTGAATTCTTTTCGTTTTTTAATTAGAAGTGTTTTTTATTGTGTTATTTTATGATATTTGTTGTCTAACTTTCAGTGGTTGAAAGCTTGGCTTCTCTGTTTAGGGAGAGGTTAAAGTCTTATTCCATCTCCAGACTTGTTTGATGACACCCAGGCTGCACGTACCAACCTTTAGTTGATTTCCCACAATGCATCTTTGTTTATGGCTCACCTGGATCGGTCTCGAGTAAACATGACTCTCTTCATGAGCCCGAGCTGATGTAAGGTGGAAGGTGTGGCCGTTTACACGTTTCTTTTAACCCCATCAGTCATGTGAACCACATCACACACTCACCTATAGTGAGTCTTACCTGTTCATATGTGCAAACAGCACACGTGAGCGGTTGAGCGAAATCCAATATCTGAAAATGTCCCTGAATTTTTTTTTTTTTTATTTATGAGCTTTGAAATTCAGCTATTTTATTTTATTTAATAAAAAAATAAAAATCTTATTTTTGTGTATATTCCAGTTGCAGAAGCAACCTAGAGGGTGGTGCATTCATTTATAAAACAAAACAAAACGAAAAAAATAAAATATTATTTTTATAAGTGTTATTACATTATTATTATTATTATGAAACCATTGTCGATAATAATAATAATAAAGGTTATTATTATTTAATTATGTATACACACACACACATATATATATATATATATATATATATATATATATATATATATATATATATATATATATTTAATGTATTATTTTATAATTATTTTCCGGACTTTAATGAAAAAGTTGTATTTTAAAAAGTAATGAGCACTTTAAATTTGGTTAAAAGAATGGGAAATTCAGTGTTTTTTCTAGTTTTTCAGAATATTGTGCTAGGCTCAAATAAAGTGTGCGTTCTTAGCGTTTAACCTTTGTCCTTTTCTCAAAAGGAGGGCTTTTCTTGGATAAGTCTTCAGTTTGACACTTAAAGTCTTGTCCTGCTGGTCATCGTGCTCTCAGCACAGGGATTGGGTCACTAACTCATTTATTCTGGGTGAAATGAACTCAGGCTCAAATCCCATGATTCCTCTGTGCATAAGAGCATTCTGTAACTGACACAAACCTTCCCTGTGTTCAATTTCACAACACTTGCTGTTCAACAGATCTTCTGTAGCTCTGTAGTGTGTCTCTCTGTGTGTGTGTGTGTGTGTTTGTGTGTGTGTATGGTTGTGCTCATATCTGATAAAATGTTCAAAGAGGCAGATGAATTCCTGAGTGATGGTCTTTTGGAGTGTTGTCAGTGCTGTACATTGGATCATCCAGTCCTGATTCTTGAGCCGTGTTTTGGGAGACGTCCCAGTCATTGTTTGTTTTATGGTGGGTCTGTATGGTTTTGTTTAGCTGACGAAAGCCCAGGCAGGTGTTGTTTCTCCTCTCCTCTCTTCTCTTTTTGTGACATTTTCAACTCTCACTTACACTGCCTTTTTTATACTTCAAAACGCTGAAATGGTTTGTATAGTTTTTGTTATATTTCTTTTTCTTATTTTTATTTTATGTCAAGTTTTATTTTCACCCTGCTTTACACTGATTCAAACATTCTGATGTTTTTTTTGTTTGTTTTCTTTTGTTTTTATTTTTTCATTTGCTGCATTATATTGCAAATATTTGTTATCTTTTGATGTTTGTTTTATTTTCGGTTTTATTTAGTTTTTCTTTTTTTTTAGGGTTTTCTTGTTTTCGTTATTATATTTATATATTTATTTTACGTAATGTTGTGCTTCGTCTTATTTTTATTTTGGTTTTGGTTTCAGCCTATTTCATACAGCTTAAAAATCAAATGTTTTGATGTTTGTTTTACTTTACTTTGTATTTTCTGTTTTGCTCGTTTCATTTTGTTTTTTGTTTGTTGGCTTCTTTTTAGTTTTGTTTGATTTCTATTATTTGTATATTTATTTATCTTATTATATATCATATTTTGTGCTTTTGTATTTTATTTTTGACATTTTATTTTAAGTCATTTCAAAGGAAATTTGAAACAAGGTTATGAAAGCTGTTTTTTTTTCTTCCCGAACAATGTGCATAAATGAATCATGTACAAGAGAAATTTAAAATTATTTCTTGTCATTTACATAGTTTGCACTACTTGTTTATAAGTCAGGAAGTACTCATTATCAGCATATTATGTATTTTATTGGGTTATCATGTTGTTCACTAAACTAAAGGCATTTTCTGTCAAGTCAAATTTGCAAAGCTTTACATAAGCTGCTTTCAGTCCTTATGTATCCATTTATCTTTTGTTTTTCTCTTTGTTTTTGTATAGGAGGTAGTGAGGGTCAAGGCCGGATTCTCCAGCGTTTCCCAGAGAAGGACTGGGAAGATAACCCCTTTCCTCAGGGCCTTGAGCTTGTAAGCCCATCACAAACAAATACAGAGGATATCCCAGAATTCATAGATTTATCCAACAACATTGAATAATTCTGGCAGTGTTTTCATAGGATCTAATGAAGCCATCTTTTAAATGTTGTGGCGTCTCTTTCAGTTCTGTCAGCCCAGTGGATGGCAGCTGGATCCAGAGAGAAAGCCTCCGTCTTTCTTTGTGTCGGTTCTCACAGACATCAACTCTGAGAGGCATTACTGCGCCTGCTTCACCTTCTGGGAGTCCGTGGAGAACCCGCAGGTTTGTGCCGAGCACGTGCTGAAATTATATAACAGGATGCAACAGTGCTGATGGGTGGCGTGATTTACTGCTGTGTTCAAATGGAGATATTGCTTCTTTTGTAGACTGACTCTCTAATGTTTAAGTCATTTGATGTGTAGTAATTCTAGGTGCAGCTTGAGGGTGTTTTATTCGTTGTTTGTGTGTTCCACTACAGAAAGGGGAGCCCAGTGAGGCCGATGAAGATGACAGTCCAGACGTACTCCAGCCCTCTCAATTATACGCTCCTAAAAGCCTGGTTCTCGTGTCCCGTTTGGACCACACGGAGGTTTTTAGGGTAAGAGAGATGCACACAAGGTTGCACGTGACAGAAGCTTAAAACAAGTCAGTGCTCAGCAGTAAGATTTTTATTATTTAAGGCTAGCGTTTTCTCAGACCTTCAAAATATTAGATCTTATTCAATGAATCAGAAAAAAAATCTGTTTTCTTTTTGATATATAAATAAAATATTAAAATTTAATTTATAATATATACATATATGTATATGTATATATGTGTGTGTATATATATATATATATATATATATATATATATATATATATATATATATATATATATTTAATTGAGTTGTTATAGTAGTAGTAGTAGAATTGTCTTCATATAAAAATATATATATAAAAAATTATATTATCACTAAAAGCAACATATTATATTCATCCGGAAAAAAAAACTGTGCTATATAAGAAATAATACATGTTTTCAAAGATTTGCATTAAATAATAAATAACAATAAAATACAAATAAAATAAAATGCATTACAAATTGTGAATTTATATTGTAGCTCCATAGCAGCTATTTGAAACATACTTTTGCATTAAAACAGTGGTGAAACTATACATTTATGTATGTATTTATTTTATTTATCAGTTTTTTTCTCAACACCCATCCATGCACCCAGTAATTCTTATAATTCTTTTGAAATTCTCATGTGTTAGCCAGTTACCCTGGTGACATTAAAATCCACAGATTTTGTGATGTTAAACAGAAAACCAAATTTTGCCTAAGTTTGCATAAATGCAATTCAAGATTTTGTATTTTACCCAAATTCCAGTCGCGTTGAGCCAGGAAATGCAGCTTCAAATCCAGCCTGTGGTTTGTCCTGATACCATTAATCATTTCCTGTCCTGTCTCAATCTATGAAAAGTAAAAAAGAAAAAAAAAAGAAATGGCACTAAAGGTATGATGTTATTAGATTTCCTTCAGTCTTGTGTCTCTTTACTCTGCAGAACTGCTTGAGTCTCATCTACAACGTTCATGTGGATGGCCTCACTGTTCCTATGGAAACGGTGATTGGAAACCTCCTCACTTGCATCATTCCTACCGCTGGAGGCTCTCAGGTGAGAATTACAGTCTGCAATCTTTTCTACTTCACATCTTTTTTTATTGCTATTTCATGCGACAATACAGATTGAAACAACGAGAACGAGGTGAACAGTAGGATATTGTCCGATATTAATCCCTTCCACAGTGCCCCATTCATATTAACTAACAATAATAAATAACAACAAAATAAAATCCCTTCTAACAGATGACAAACATTACATGTGGCCAGTCACAGGTGCACAAGGTAGTCCTTTAATATAGTCCAAAAAGGGATCCCAAGTCTTCTAAAAGGATATGAGTGAACCAGAGAGTGAGCATCTTAACTTTTCAAGTCTGATACAGTAAAAAATGTCCTGTATCCACCTGTCATGTGTCGGGGGTCAAGGGTCTATATTAGTGTTGTGAGCTTTATTAAATGTATCAAGGTGCCAGTTGTGGACATGTCTAAAACTTATGAAGGTGCCAGTCTGCAATTTTTTTTATAATAATAAAAAAAAAAATCCAATGTCTGTTTATATTGTTTTTCTGACTTCTCTTCAACACAGACCTTCATTATCTTTGGATAAATGAGTGTTTATCTCTGAAGGTGTCAGAGATTAAAAATGCATTTATAAATGCTACTGTTATCCCTTGTGTCATTCTGCAATGCATGCTGCAGGTTGCCTCCAGTTAATGTATGTTTCATTTCAAGAAAAATAGAAAACATTGTTGCAACAAATAACCCTGGTGTTAATTTCCAAAAAAAAAAAAAAAAAAAACACACAATAAAAGTGGTGTATATGATACATGCACTATATTCTGAGTGCTCTGAAGTTATATTGTATGATCACTTTATATAAAGATAGAGCTAAATTTAATAAGTTTTAATACATTTAATAAGTATTTATTCTTTGAAAATCATTTGTTTTTGGAGCTTGACTGTAAAATCCCCAATCACTTTCATTATATATAAAAGCGTGGCCAGTTTCTCTTTTTGTTTTCCACAAAATCAAGCCATGTGTGAATAAAATGAGTTTCATTTTTTATTAAGAGAACCATGTTTTTGACTATGATTGGTTGCTGTAAAACATGCTCACGTTCTCATATTCTCAAGCTGACGTGCGGTTGAAGTGTAAACCTGACTCCCTTGTGTTCCAGACAAATGACCCTCCTCTCTGTAGTTTAACTGACTGGCTGCTGGGTTGTTTCCAGGTAACATTTACCTTCGAGCAGCTTCAACCAATCAACCCATTTGTGATTCTGCCTGACAATCAATCAATCGATCAATCAATCAGTCTAAGCTTTGCATTTCTCAGTCATTTGAAATCACCGCTGCTCATGAGAATCAACATTGTGGCTTTTCCCTTCCTGATTCTTTGGCTGCAATCAGTGGCACCTGAAATGCATCGATCATTATTTTTTTGTATTTCTTTTTGGAGGCAGTTTCTTACATCTGCTTATTGATTATTTTATGGGACAGTGCACAGATAAACACTTAAGCACTTCCACACAGAGGCTTATGGCGTGGACTGAACATATGGGCTGGGACGGTGACAGATGGTGTCTAAGCACTCTGCAGCGTGTGTGAATGACAGCCTTAGAAACACACAAAACAACACACTGTACTACAGCTTCAGTGCCTGGTTGTTTCGCTTATCTTGTATGCTTTGGAAAGGGAGTGTTTTCTGCATACCATATCATGTTAAAACTTTCAGTTTGAAAATTAGGTTGATTGTGAGATTTGAGTGGATTGTTCTGAATCACGTTCTTATTTAATGAACCATGTCTCAGGCTGTTATGAAATGCAGATGTTAATTTATTTAATGCCCAATAGTTAAGCATATAACAGAGCAGAATAATAATTTGTCATTAAAAATAAATGGAACTATACAGTATTGTTCAAAATAATAGCAGTACAATGTGACTAACCAGAATAATCAAGGTTTTTCGTATATTTTTTTATTGTTACGTGGCAAACAAGTTACCAGTAGGTTCAGTAGATTCTCAGAAAACAAATGAGACCCAGCATTCATGATATGCAAGCTCTTAAGGCTGTGCAATTGGGCAATTAGTTGAATTAGTTGAAAGGGGTGTGTTCAAAAAAATAGCAGTGTGGCATTCAATCACTGAGGTCATCAATTTTGTGAAGAAACAGGTGTGAATCAGGTGGCCCCTATTTAAGGATGAAGCCAACACTTGTTGAACATGCATTTGAAAGCTGAGGAAAATGGGTCGTTCAAGACATTGTTCAGAAGAACAGCGTACTTTGATTAAAAAGTTGATTAGAGAGGGGAAAACCTATAAAGAGGTGCAAAAAATGATAGGCTGTTCAGCTAAAATGATCTCCAATGCCTTAAAATGGAGAGCAAAACCAGAGAGACGTGGAAGAAAACGGAAGACAACCATCAAAATGGATAGAAGAATAACCAGAATGGCAAAGGCTCAGCCAATGATCACCTCCAGGATGATCAAAGACAGTCTGGAGTTACCTGTAAGTACTGTGACAGTTAGAAGACGTCTGTGTGAAGCTAATCTATTTTCAAGAATCCCCCGCAAAGTCCCTCTGTTAAAAAAAAGGCATGTGCAGAAGAGGTTACAATTTGCCAAAGAACACATCAACTGGCCTAAAGAGAAATGGAGGAACATTTTGTGGACTGATGAGAGTAAAATTGTTCTTTTTGGGTCCAAGGGCCACAGGCAGTTTGTGAGACGACCCCCAAACTCTGAATTCAAGCCACAGTACACAGTGAAGACAGTGAAGCATGGAGGTGCAAGCATCATGATATGGGCATGTTTCTCCTACTATGGTGTTGGGCCTATTTATCGCATACCAGGGATCATGGATCAGTTTGCATATGTTAAAATACTTGAAGAGGTCATGTTGCCCTATGCTGAAGAGAAAATGCCCTTGAAATGGTTGTTTCAACAAGACAATGACCCAAAACACACTAGTAAACGGGCAAAGTCTTGGTTCCAAACCAACAAAATTAATGTTATGGAGTGGCCAGCCCAATCTCCAGACCTTCATCCAATTGAGAACTTGTGGGGTGATATCAAAAATGCTGTTTCTGAAGCAAAACCAAGAAATGTGAATGAATTGTGGAATGTTGTTAAAGAATCATGGAGTGGAATAACAGCTGAGAGGTGCCACAAGTTGGTTGACTCCATGCCACACAGATGTCAAGCAGTTTTAAAAAACTGTGGTCATACAACTAAATATTAGTTTAGTGATTCACAGGATTGCTAAATCCCAGAAAAAAAAAATGTTTGTACAAATTAGTTTTGAGTTTGTACAGTCAAAGGTAGACACTGCTATTTTTTTGAACACACCCCTTTCAACTAATTGCCCAATTGCACAGCCTTAAGAGCGTGCATATCATGAATGCTGGGTCTTGTTTGTTTTCTGAGAATCTACTGAACCTACTGGTAACTTGTTTGCCACGTAGCAATAAAAAAATATACGAAAAACCTTGATTATTCTGCTTAGTCACATTGTACTGCTATTATTTTGAACAATACTGTATGTATTTATATATTAATGAATAGAGCTATATATGTGTGTTTTTATGGTGCAAGGTCATTAAAGTAATATGATTTATTGTATTCATGTTATTATTATTTTCTTAGTAGGTCTTAAATTTAAATTTATTTTAATTTTAAATGTACATTCTCTCTTTGCCTTAAATGTGCAGATTTTCTCACAGTGCTAAAACACACTTTAAAATATTAAACATGCCTGGATTTAATAAAAGCACAATTATATGAAAGCATTGTGATAGAAACAGGGCGTTTGGCTCATATCTGTATGTTGGGACGTCAGTGGAATGTGTGAGTCAAGTGTGTCTTGGTCAAAAGTCTGCGTGTGCATAAGGGGAGTTTTCATGATTTTGGACTTCCTGAAGGGCATGCTTTACGGTCCCTGACCCTTGACTGCAATGCCAACTAAAACATGTCTGTATATTTTTTTAGTTGCAATTATAATACATATCAATCCGGCCATACCAGAAGTCATCAATATAATCTGTTATCCAAGTCAAGAGTTTCCCAGGCCTCACTTTTTGTTTCAGGAAGGGTTTTACCTGTTACATATTTTCATAATTCTCTGACCCTTGCCTCCCAGCTGTTTTATCATCACAACCTTGTGTTTTGCATCTTGTCATGTATTTCCTTGTTTGCTTTTTGCTATTTCTCTTTTTTATACACATAAATATATTATAATGTCTGTAAATTCTGTTGTGCCTAATGGTTTGTGTTTTGTATTGCTGTGTGTGTGTTAATCTAGCCGGGCCAGGACGACAGGGAGGAGAGCTCGGTACGCCCCGTTTGATTTCGTTCAGCTCTTTCTCTCACTGTCAATCCTGCTATCCCCTTTGTTTTGCTTCACACACTCGACATCAGGGGAATCGATTAGATCACAGAAATCAAAATTGATCCAGTATGTGACTAACTTGTTGTTTAGGCACTGATTGGTCAAGAGTTAGTCTGAAAATATCCAGTTTTCCAGTTTCACTCTCTTGTTTCACATGCACTAGCTCGAGATCAAGGCTGTGGAGGCCTGGAATCATTGTACTAACATGCACAGTTGTTGGTAAAGCATCAGGGCTGTGTTTCCCAGAAGCATTGTAAGCTTATAGTTGATCGTAAACACCATCAATGCCAATGGCTTTCAAGCCTAAGCTTTTAGTTAATTTAGATTTACACTGCTTTTGGGAAATGCAGCCCAGGATGGTCAACTAATGAGACTTATTCATTTAATGGATTTTTTTTTGTCCCCTTTAGAGTTTTTGTTTCGTTTTAACAGCTGTACATTAAGCAAAACGAGTCCTTTGAAATAAATAAATAAATAAATTTTATTAATGTTCATTTTTAGTTTTAAAAATGTTAAGATATAAATATTATACAAAATAGGAGTTATACTGTACTTTGTAATTATTTTATTTTTAATTTGTACATTTTAGACATTTGAAAGTAAATATTAAAATATTTCAAATATAATAAAAATATATGCAATATTACTTAATGTATAAAGATATTATTTTATAGCATTTTAGTTTGTTTTTAAGTTTTAATTTATTTTTTTAATGTTTAAAATAATTACAAATCTATAAAATGTGTGTGTGTGTGTGTGTGTGTGTGTGTGTGTATATATATATGCACACACAAACACACACACATACAAAATAGTTTTTACATTTTGTTCTTCATTCGGACTAACTGACACATCATAAAGAGTGATAAAAATGCACATTGCATGGCATTTCTGTATTCACTTAAAATTCCCATAGTTGGAAGGGAATTTCAAGTGCACAGTGATTGTAATGATCGTAATCATGATGAATGCATGATTGCAAATGACGCTTCTGTGCAGTTGCATATGTTATCGCTTTGGATTGTGCTTGTCATGAGGTTTTATGAGAGTGTGTAACGTGCACGTGCTCCAATGCAAGGCTGTTAAACGCTTGTGTGCTGTGGCTGTTTGATGTGATGACATCACACACCGCGCTGACATTTTACAGCCACCTCTTTACTTCCTGTCCTGACTGGTTTCTTGTCACTTACTGACCTCACCTCCACCTGAATTAACCGTCCTAAAATGGGCATAAACAAAAGTATGTGTTTGGTTGCGTGGATGATTCTGGACTAATTAGAACTGCTGATTGTTTATCATCTTAGTATTTCCAGCTAATATTTGATGTTTTGTCATGCTATTTGCACTAATTATAACATTTTTGTACAAGCGTAGCTTATATTTATAATGTAAAACATTCTATAATTCACCTTTTACTCCTGGAAGTTAATATTTTGTGATTCTGAGATTCTTTCTGATGTTCTTAACAGCAAATTTCCACCCTCAACCTGATTGTTTTAACTTTTTTTTTTTATTTGTAACTATCACAAAAAAGCTCTGAATGTAAAGGTGACTTGTTCATTACGGGAAATGCCAATAACGGGTGAAAATGCCAAAAAAAAAAAAAAAATCTTTTTTCTCTTGGGTGCTCTTTATAAATGGTGAATGGCTTCAGGTTCCTATGACCTCCTGTCTTTAGCTCACCCCACGACCAGCCTGCAGCGCACACATTAATCTTTCCCATAATGCCGTGGTGGAGGTGTTAGCAGGTGTTAAAACTCATTTTAATTTCTCTTGTCATCTCTCAATCTCTCTTCCCCACCTCTTTATCTGTATCTTTCTTTTCTCTCTCTTGTTTCCGTCTCTGCAGAGGACCATAACGCTTGGCGCAGGTGACAGGCAAGTTATCCAGACGCCTATAAACGACTCCCTGCCTGTGAGCGGCTGCAGCGTGGCCCAGCTTTTCAGACAGCTTGGTAAGCCAATCAGCAGCAGGCTTAGGTGCTAAACAGCAAATCAGCTTCATTAAAACAGCAACAGTTGGTGTCAAGTGTCGGATGTGGTCGGCGTAATCTCCACCTTGTGTTGTTAAATAAATAACAGAGGAAGTGGGTCTGATATTTTTAGGCTCGGCTGACCTCTCTCTCTCTCTCTCTCTCTCTCTGCAGGAATCGTGAATGTTCTCTGTCTGTTTTGCGCTGCTCTGACTGAGCACAAGATCCTGTTCCTGTCCAGCAGTTACCAGCGTCTAACGGACGCCTGCAGAGCTCTGCTGGCCATCATGTTCCCACTCAAATACAGGTGAAGAGGGATCAGATGTTCATTTGAATGTTTGCTTCTTACTGATTGCTTGTTTGAAAAAGATTTGAATAAATTTAATCTAAATAAAAGGTGAAATTAACATTTATTTTGAATAATTAATAATCGACAGTTTAATAATTATAATAATAATAACAACAAAACTGACAACCGCAACTTAATATTATTTTTGTTTCTCATTATAAAAAGAACAATCAGTATTATTATTACTATTATTAATAATAACAACAATACCATGAATGTATTATTCATTGTTATTAATATTATTATTAATCATTATTATAATTACTGGCAGTATCATGTATTATAAAATGAGTTTATTATATTATTATCATTATGAATTATTGTTTTATTTTTATTTTCTTGTTACTAATACTACTATTACTGCTAATAAATAATATAATAATAAAATATTTTTTATTTGTCATCGTTACTGTAGTAATAATAATAACAGGAGCTTAATATTATTATTGTTTTTTTATGAAGATAATTGTTTATTACTAATAAAAACAAAGAAAAATGAATAAATGTTTTGTTATTTTTTTTATTTTTCATTGTTATTAATATTATTATTATTACTGTTATAAAGATTATTGGTAGTATCATTATCATAAAATGAAGTGTTGTTGTTGTTATTATTATTATTAGTTTTGCTACTACTACTAACTATTATAATATATTATAATTTGTTATTATAAAAATAATAGTTATTTTATTTGCCATTGTTACTGTAATAATAACAAGAATAACAATGTTGCTGTTGTTATGTATTGTTGTCTACATTTAAAATAAAAATATTAAAATACGAAAGCATTAAAATGAACTAATACCAATTAAAAGCAACAAATCTTATTGCATCCCCTTAATTATTTCTTGTTTAAAACATATATTTTTTGGAGAGATCATCCAGTTCTGTTTTTTCCATTTATTGTTCCCATTTTTCCTCATTTTAATCATCATTTGAACCCCCTCTCTCCAGTTTTACATATGTTCCCATCTTACCGGGAAAGCTGCTGGAGGTGCTCAGCACTCCGACGCCCTTCATCATAGGAGTCAACTCACACTTCCGCTCTGAGACCCAGGAGCTGGTGAGATTTCCTTTTTTTTTTTCATTTTTAAATCAGGGTACATAATGCAACCCACTTCGAGAAATCTAGACTTTTGAGATAAGGTTTGATCAGATATCTGCCATATAGTGCAAGATGAAACAAGTGTAAAGAAAAGCTTTCCATGCAATGCACACCATGAGATCAGATGCAAGAACACGTGTGTCCTGATTTGCTTTATCTTGGTGCATCTCAACTAGTTTTTGAAAGTGTATAAGTCTATTCATTTTGCCTGATTATATATTTGGTTGCATTTTGTTGTCTGGATTTAGCATCGGACCTCTGACCCTTTTTTTTTTAGGCTATGGCCAAACTTTTTATTTAACATAAATGCTTAATTATCATAGATTTGAATCAAATATCATTTGATAGGGGTTGCATTTTTTCAGTTTCTTCCTTTTTGTAATAAATCCTTTCAATGGGAAATTCCTGACCCATTTTTATGACATTTATCTAGTTGAACATGTATCCCCTGCTGTTTTTTGTACCACCAAATGCTGTAATAATAGGCATTTACTCTAAAAACTACACCTGCTAGACTGTTATCATCTCGGTTAGCTTAGTTTACAAGGAAAAGTCGGACATCCTTAAACATTTACTTGTGATGACTTGAGTTCAGATGAGAGCCGATGTGATAATTGATACCAGGGAATGATATTTGACCTCGGGTCACTTAGTTTAAACCCGGACACTTTCTTTGTCAGAAAAGGCTGAATCGGCTCTGATGTGCATCAGAGTTAACTAGTTTGGTCTTGTCTTAAAGCGTCGCTCAGGTTCCTGGTTTTTAAATATGAGTTGATGTTATGCATATTTCTGCATCTGCCCATATAGAACAATAAGGGTCCATATTTACATCTGTTCCTGTGTTTTATTCACAGCTTGATGTAATCATTGCAGACCTGGATGGAGGGACGGTCACCATTCCTGAATGTGTCCACATATCCCTGCTGCCCGAGCCACTTCTTCATCACACACAGACCGTCATCTCAATGGTAACCTTCCTGCTTTACCCGTTTGGTGGATGTATGCCAGTCTTAATGTTGAGTAATCGCAGGCAGGGTTAAAAATGGCATAGTTGGCAATTGTTAATTCGACAAACCGCCGCACAGATGAGGAAGTGTTGTAGGTTTAATGGATGGATTGGGGCTATAAAAACACATGAAATAAATATTTAGCATAATGAGGATTTGTGCCAGTGGTTAAGTGATTCTCGGCACACATAACTCAACCACGCGTACTTCCTTGTTTAAGTTACACTCACTGTACTGCGATTAAGATTATAGTGCTGATAGTGAGTTTACAGGCAGCTTTATAGTGGATTTAAGTAGTTGCAGTTATAGGGCAATATATATATATATATATATATATACTGAAACTGAAAATTGTAAATCACTATAACAACATTGACAACCTTTTTTAATTTTTTTTAATATTGACTAAAAACTGATATGGTACTGATATGTTGTTTTTACTGGTGCTATTAATTAGAACCATATTTTTATGTTTATTTATTCAAATAATTTATATATAATTTACTGATTCTGCTAAATAAAATAATAAAAAAATGTAAATATTGACTAATAACTGATCTGTTGCAGCTATATTGTAAATCTTTTAATATGTATTATTGCCTGTTAACAGGATTGATTTTATTTTTTATTTACTGACACCAATAAATGAAAAAAACTCTTCATTTTGTCTGATAGCTGGTATAGTACAAAATTATTTATGCCTTATTAGTTCCCTTTCTTAATTTGTTTTAATTCAATATGTATCAGCTGATATACAAATTTTATACAAAATATATAAAAGTTTTCCCCACTTTTTATAATTAGACATTTCCAAGCAGAAATATCACATTTCCAGTTTAATGTCAACAATTGAAAAACTTCCTTTTCAATTTTACACTATGAGTCACGTTTAAGCTTAGATCATTTTTTTGCAAGGAAGTTGTTTTTCTTTTCAGGAAAAATGACAGCTAATAGGGTTTTCCGTTCTTGTGCTCATACCTAAAAGTGTCCGGTTGTCTGTCTGTGTTTGTTTAGACTAGATCTGAATCGGCACATAAAGGGCCATGTGAGTGGCATTCACATTTTGCCCCCTTGGAAACAAGCCCAGAGTCCCACAGTCACTGCTGTCTCTCTGAAATGAGCGTCTGTGGCGCCAAGGCAGACAGACCATCCCGGCAGAAGTGGCAGAGGATGAGGTTGCATATGCATGTTTGAGCGAACAGGCCCCTCAGGGAGAGATAATAATCACGGCTGAAAAAGAGAGGGCCATGCCTCAGTAATAAACCCATCTGTTTAATTGCCTGGAAAACGCTGGGTTTCTCCGTTTTCTCTTTCCTGATTCTCAGTGCTCTTTATCATAAGGTTAAAGATGCTTCCGATAGTTGTGTAGGCGACTGCCGTCTTTAGTTTATGTCCTGTGCCTAATCCCAAATCCTTATAAAGTTTTGTTATAAGCACCAGTTTTCTGTAATTACAGAAGCACTCATGTGCACAGACTAGCCGGATATCTTTTACCAGTATTTTTCTGTTGTCATTGAAAGTGATTTACTGCACAAAGTCAATCAGAACGTGTTTGATGTTTAAATACAGTTCTGTGGAGTAGGATTTTGGGCCAGTTAGATTTGACTTTGGGATACAAATGTAGCGAAAGCAAACCACCGATGAAATAAAAATGGTTTTGTGGCTTGACAGAAACTCAGAATAACAAGGAAGATATGTGATATATTGCTTCTTTGTCTTGCTGCACGGACACAATGAACATTGTGTTTTAATCCGTTGCGGCTCAGGTTAAACTGATTTATGACCTGAGGCTTCACATGGTGGCATTGTTAGTTGGGGTGTGGAAATGTGTGATGCACCAATGAAAACTGAGTGCATTCGTTACAGAATTAAGTAAATGACTATAAAAAGATTGGTGAATTGTTGGAATTGTAGAAGAATGAATAATGTTCATATATTATTCAAAGTATGAAAATCTACCATATCTGCAGTGTTGTTATTGTTAAAGGATGTAAATCTATAACATATTAAAAATGTTTTGTCTTTGTTAATTTAAATGAAGCTGAAATCAGATAAAATAAATATTAAATGGGAAATAAAATAAATAAAAACTTAGAAATGTTGTCTTGGTGGCTTAAGTTGCTAAAACTCAAATTAAATTATCTAAAAAATACAGAAAAATATTAAAAAGAACAATACAAATATTATTTATCAAAACTTAAAAACATGTCAACACTTAACACATAAGCACAAATGCTTAAAAATAAAAAATAAAATAAAAACATTGAATAGATAACTTAAAATGTGAATAAACACTATACCACTTCATTAATAATGCTAAAATAGCACTGTATCCTGGTCACTAATCCACTTAAAACTTAGATGAAACATTAAGCTTTGTAACCTCAGCATGTTTTTGAATCAAATAATCATATCGGAAGCAAAGTCATTTCACGTGCTGAATCATCTAGCAAAGAATCGATGCCAGAGCAAATATTTGAATCCATCATTATTTTTATTGTTTCCTTAGAAAAGAAAATTTGTCAGCATCAGTGTTGCTCTTTATCAGTGACTAGATGTATATAGTGGGCAATTAAGTTGTGTACTGTACTGATATCTTGATGGACGTGTATGTTTTGTTTGATAAAGGTTCTCGATCCAGAGCTGGAAGTGGCTGATCATGCTTTTCCTCCATCTTCCCAACCCTCTTCACTTAAAATCCAGGTACAAATCTTTGTAAATCTCTTTTTAATCTATATATATATATATATATATATATATGTTTTTCCTGCTTCCTTGAGTAATTGCTGGCATCTGACATCACGTCTAGAGACGCAAATCTTTTTTGATTGACACTGAAACCGTTCGGGTGGACGTGACGTTGCAGGAAGTGATCGTTTTACGAGAGTGTCCTTGTTATGTGTGCGCTGCAGGATAAGGAGATCCGCGCTGTCTTCCTGTGGCTGTTCGCACAGCTCTTTCAGGGCTATCGATGGTGTCTGCATATAATTCGCATCCACCCTGAACCCGTCATACGCTTCCATAAGGTACCCGAAGAGCCCTAAAATTACATTTCAGACACAAACGCTAAAATAAAGTCACGGGGAGGCCTTTAAAGCTTGTTGTTTTCTCTCAAGGCTGCGTTTTTGGGGCAGAGAGCACTAGCTGAGGATGACTTCCTGATGAAGGTGCTCGACGGCATGGCCTTTGCTGGGTTTGTGTCTGAGCGGGGTCCTCCGTACCGAGCCACCGACCTGTTTGACGATGTAAGTCATAACTGCTGGATGGACATAGCTGTCAGCTTATAGGAAATTGAGAAGGATGTGTTCTTTTTGTGTTTAACAAGCTTTCTGATCCTTATTCTCTTATTTCCTTTCATTGTAGCTTATAGCCAATCAGGTGGAGCGCATTCGACAGGAGACAGGAGACCATCACAAAGTGATGAAGCATGTTAAAGAGCTGGCTGAGCAGCTTTACAAAAATGTACGTTTAATTTTCATGAGGCACATGAGGCATTGACTAATCCTTTCTACATCAAAATTGGGTATTCAATATAAAAGTGCAGATCCTGGCACTTTTACTGTTTTTTTTTTTTTTTTTTTTTTTTTTTTTTATCTGTATGGCTTGCTTTCTTCTGTGAAACAAAAAATAAACTCGATTTTTGGTAACCAAACGGTTTCTGTTCCCATTGACTTCAATATTATGAACAAAACACACAGTATAAGTAAATTGGAACTGAAACCGACCGTTTAGCAGTTTTAAAATATCTGCTTTTTTCAACTTTTGTCATACTGGTTTGGGATGAGATGAGGGAGAGTAAATGATCACCTAGTTTTTGTGTGGACTGTTGCTTTAATGTTCATCTTTGAAAACATTAACGTCACTTAATTTTAAGGTCCAATTCTCGCGATTAACAAACCATTAACTATGACTTTTGATTCAATAAACTCATAATTTGCAGCTTATTAATAGTTAGTAAGGTAGTTGTTACGTTTAGGTAGGATTAGGGATGCAGAATTTGTGCTTTGTAAGTACTAATATATGCTAATAATTGGTCCCTATACTAAAGTGGTACCAGCATTAATTTAGTAGTTTAATGTAATTTTAAGCAAATCTCAAAATTAAAATAAATTTTTAATAGGTATATCACAATATTGCAATGCCTTAATTTGCAAATTTAAAAAGAAAACGTTTAATGTTTTGCTTTAAACTTCTATTTAGTAATTTTAATTCATAAATTAATTCCATAATTTGGTTTGTAATTATGTCTCTTTAACACAAATTGTCTTCTTTTTTTTTTTCCTTTTCAAAGGAAAACCCATATCCAGCAGTAGCCATGCACCGAGTTCAGAGAACAGCTCAAAACGCACAACCGCGGCTCCCACAGACCTCTTTCCCGCAGCTGGACGAAGTCTCCGTGCAGCTCTTTATAGACCACGCAGCGGCAAAACTCAGAACGGCCCCACCTGTGGTCAAGGCCGAACTGAAGGGCCTGGTCCCGACAGGACCTCCACTGGGTGAGATTGCAATTCTGATGTAAAGGCCCTATAATTTCCGTGATGTGAAAAAACGTGGACAGGATCACGGCATCCAGTCATAAAAATAGAATTTACTGTATAACATGGAATTTGCCAAATTTTGGATAAATAATTTAGAAGTAGGTCAGTACAATTAAATCAAAATGCAATATAGACTAGTGTCTGTGAATATTAGGCCTCACAACCCGATCTAAATATTAATCCTGTATGTTCTGTGTGTCTCTGTGTGAATAAATGGCACAGACATATGGTTTCATTTCCTGCACACGTGAAGCGTGCATGACGATCGCTGTTTTCAGCCTCTCAAAACATCAATACATGAAAAATTTAAATGCACATCACACGATTTGTGGAGAAAAAAAGAAATATAAATTGTTTAGAGATGCATTTGGTTATTAAAATTTTATGAAACCATTCAAATGGAATCCAGAAAATTAATAAAAATAAAAAAAACACTTCATAGCTTCTTAAATTTATTTTTTGTTAAACTTAAAAATTGCTGTTAAAATATGTCATTTTCATGATTTGAGTTAATTAGACATACTTTTTTTTTAATACAATTCTAGACAGAGTTTAGAAAAAAAATTAACGGAGGGCGAAACAAACTGAAAATGATTTGTTTTTGGAAAAAATGGAATTTGGAAAAAAAATAAAATAGAATTTAGGAAAAAACAAAACAGATTTCCTAGAGCTTAAGATGTAGCAAACATCACCTCCTGTGCTCAGATATAACATTCAGATGAACTTGTCATACTCTTAACTGATGTGCACACAACTTCATGTTGATCTTCATAATCTTCATGTTTTTGTGTCTCTGTCTGGCTTCTAGCTGACATAGTGGACCGGAACGGGAATGTTCTGGCCAACAGCGCCAGGAGGTTAGAGGTGGTCAGGAACTGCATCACATACATTTTCGACAACAAGATGCTGGAAGCCAAGAAGGTACCCACCTCTTATTTATCTTTTTCTGTTAAACATAACCCAGATTTATGGAGTCTGTTTCTACTTAAGCATTTATGATCTCAAATGAGTGTATCTGTGTGTAAATGGGTGTGTTTTAACTTGTTTGTGTGTGTCTGCAGTTAATGCCGGCAGTGTTACGGGCTCTGAAAGGTCGGGCGGCACGCGTCTGTCTGACCCAGGAGCTCAACCTGCACGTGCTGCAGAACAGGGCCGTTCTAGACGACCAACAGTTTGACTACATCATCCGCATGATGAACTGCACCCTGCAGGTAAAACTCAGGAGGGTCTTCTTTCATGCAATCAGTCGCAGAGTGTTTATGAGAATGTTGTGCGGCAATAAGGAAGTAGAAAGTAGTTTATGATTGCTGTTGATGTGTTATCGTCATATAACTCCAAAAATAGTGCTATTCAGATGTTTCGATGTCGTTGTATAAAATATGCTTCTATTTTTATTTTCAGGATTGCTCACATATGGATGAACATGGTATTGCTGCTGCCCTGCTGCCATTGGTCACCGCCTTTTGTCGGGTGAGTGAAGATGTGAATGAGTGTTTGTAGGTGTTTTTCTAGAAGCACAAGAGTTAAGTTAAAGAAATACATCAGCATTATTAAGAAGAACAGGGAATCTGTAAGAGACAAGAAGATGAAGAGAGAGAAGAGAACGAAGAGAGCACTTCAAATAAAAGAGGACTTATATTGAAAATAAATATGTTGACTAACTAGTACATAGACAAAGTAATTGATTGCAGGTAATAATGTAAAACAAAGACACAAATATATATTATGTAATTATTTTGCAGTATTGGGGTTGTTGCTTTGCTTAAATCTAAGTGGAGCTTAAGTAAAATAAGTTCAATACAAATAAATATGTCATGTATGTTTATTTATTTGGTAGATAGCTATCTATATCTTTTATATCTATTGTTATTTTGTGGTAATGACTGGCTGTGTGGGCATTATGACTGATTTCATGCTTGTTGTAATAAAGTACTGGATAAAGGGTGGACTTTTTTTCTGAGTTCAGCGTGTGAATTTCTAGCATCTGTTTTTGTTACAGAAACTGGGTGGAGGCATCACTCAATTCGCCTACAGCTGTGTTCAGGAGCACATGGTGTGGACGAACATGCAGTTCTGGGAGGCCATGTTTTACAGTGATGTTCAGAAACACATCCGGGCCCTGTACCTGGAGAATGGCGAGGAGGGAGACATATCCGGCCCTGTAAGTTATTTTATTTTATTATTATTTTATTTTATTATTATTATTATTTATTTTTTTTGTTATTAATGTTTTTTAATTTAATTTAATTAAAAAAATTTTTTTAGAATTATTTATTTTATTTTTTTTATTTAAAAAAATGTTTGTTTTATTTTTTATTTTTTTTAAGCATATTGGAAATGATATTCTGAATGATCATGTGACACTGAAGACTGGAGTAATGATGCTTAAAATTCAGCTTTCATCACTAGAATAAATGACATTTTAAAATATATTAAAAAAGAAACCTTATATTAAGTTGTAATACTAATAAATACTAATAAAACTATTTTTTCTCTATTTCTGATCAAATAAATTCAGCTTTCATGAGAATAGCATATATTTTAAAAAACATCTTTTACATAAACAGTAGTGTATGTTCTAAAAAAAAATATAGAAAAAAATTACATTAAACATTTTTAGATTTTCCTATTATTTTACTGCTACCCTTGGCATTTGACCTTTGACCTCTGGTCTCTTTCAGGATGGGGAGGGTGTTGGGGGTCAGCAGCTGAGTGCTCTGGAGTTGGCGTCGGAACAGAGTCGTCTGTGGCCCATGCTGAGCAAAGAGCAGCAGCAGGAGCGCGTTCAGAAGGAAGAGAGCACGGTTTTCAGTCAGGCCATCCACTATGCCAACCGCATGAGTTACCTGCTGCTGCCGCTCGACACCAGCAAGAACCGCCTGCTCCGCAACACCGGCCTGGGAGACGTGGAGAGCGTCAGCAACAGCTACGTCACCAACAGGTGTGTGCTGCTGTGTGTAGCCACAAAAACAATCATAAAATACAGTGCAATAAAATGAAAAGTCCAAAAATAAAAATTGACCGCTAATTTAGTTTTTCATTCGTTCAGTATTGCGGGCAGCATGGCAGAAAGCTACGACACCGAGAGCGGCTTTGAGGATGCGGAGAGCTCGGATGTTGCGAACTCTGTCGTTCGGTTCATCAACCGCTTTGTTGATAAAGTGTGCAACGAGAGCGGCGTGACCAACGAACACCTGAAGGCCCTTCACACAATGATACCCGGTAAATGTTCTACAGATTTAACCGAACTTGAAGCCATCAGAATGTGTATGCATAGTGCAAAATTGGTCTTTAAATGATACGTTTTTTAAATATTAGTATGCTATGGTGTTTGTCTTCTAGATATCGTTCAAATGCACATCGAGACATTGGACGCGGTTCACAGGGAGAGCAAACGACTGCCGCCCATCCAAAAGGTAACCAACTCATTGTTTTATGTTCCGCTGAGCAGGAATTGCAGTGTAGAAAACCAGGCAGATCCACTCACAGCCCACTTCAGCCCCTCCACCCATGAGTCCGAGTGCCACGGCAGGTACGTTTGTATGCTGACCGTGGCCTGAGTGATGCATGCTGGTCTTATTGGCCTGCTGTTCTGAGCACACTTTAGTCTGCCATTCTGCTGTGCTTTCCTTTAACACAAAGGTTGGATTTTATCAAAGATCTTGGTACAACATTATTTTATTTTATTTTATTTTGGTGTTTACTCATGTGGTTCCAGATATATATTTTTTTATTATTTTTGAAATAATGTATTTTTTATTCACCTTATTTAAATAAAAAATCTTCACTCTAAAATTATTAGTTCACCTTGAAACTAAAGTGAAATTTATTTATTCATTCATGCTCATCTCCTTTCAAATTTTTTTAAATTTTTTTTATAAATTGTCTTCATTTACACTCTATCTTGTCACACCAGAAATATTTTACTTAGTTTCTTTCAATTAATTATTTTAGTATTTAAAAACAAAAGTATGCACCTAAAATTAAATGAAAAATTATCTTCACCCTAATATTATTAATTCATTCTAAAATTAAAGTTATATTTATTTGCTCATGCCCATGTCCTTTCAGACATTTTATTTTATTTATTTATTTATTTTTTATCATGATATAGTAAATTATTTTGATTTACACACCCTCATGCCATTCAACATCTGCTTGACTTAATTTTATTTATTTAATTATTTGCTTATTTATTTACATTTTATGTATTTACCGTCATTTTATAGAAACGAACACCTGCTAAATAAACTACTATGTTTGTTTTCCATGGATGAAAGGAAGTCATATGGGTTTGGAAGAACATGAGTAAATTTACTCATCTTGAACTACTCCTTTAAGCACAAGGCCAGAACAGTGCAGTGAAGTGTGATAAAGACCTTGCCGTGTTTTTGGACTTTTTCACTCTACTGAGTTCTAAAGACTGCTGGAAAAGCAGTCATGCATCTTTCATCACTCAATGCCTAGCAACCAATGCTGTCACAGGATGCCAGCATTGAGCACTTTCCCAAGAAATCAAACAGGAGAGTGTGAATGGAGCCCACCTGCTGTACAGCGCTAGACAGATGGACTCAAGATCACTTCCCTTCACAAGAACACATTTCTCTGGAAGACAGTAGATTCTCATGAGATCTGGATATCATTCAGAGTCTCAGCACTAAATGTGATTAAATATGCTCATGCATAAGCATCTAGAGACTGTTTTGGTCTAGATGAAAAAATTGGCTGTGCTTCACCGTTTTTTTTTTTTTTGGACTCATAATGCATTTGTTTATTTGGGAAAAATGCTCAGTGGCATAAACATAGGCTTTTTTTCCCAGATAAAAATGTTGCTTCTGGCATATCTGGACATGTGAAATTAAATTGCGAAAGAACTGTGGGACAGAATGTTTTACATCCAAATTATAAATACACTTATCCAAGTGTCCCAGTCAGCATGGAAAATTGAAATTGACCCTGTTTACTTTATAATGCATGTGAACGGTCCTGTTGTGTGTGGTTCATCAGGGCTCATTATATAAAATATTTGTCTTTTGTAATCTTTCATCCAAATATTACATACTGTTTTGTTAATGAACTCTTTCTATAATATTGTAAAAAAAAAAAAAGTATTTTTAATAATGTATTATTTATTAATAATTAAATTTAAAATATGTAATTTAAGTAAACAAAGATGTTTAATTTTTTTTAACTTATTTTTACTTAAAAAAACAATTATATTTTCTAAAAATCATTAATTCAGGCAATTTATTAAAAAACTAAAATAATGTAATTTAAATATAGTTTATTTATTAATAATGAAGTAAAAATGTAATGTAAGGAAAAAAAAGGCATCAGTTCAAATCTAATCTAATCAGTTCCTAATGGATAAAAACACTCACACTTTGATAGAATATTCTGTTTTACTCAATGTTTTACTACAAAATTCAGTTTCATGTCGACCTGAAACTTTCTGATGAATTTGGTTCATTAGATTAAAAGTGTTTTTACATGCTCAAGAAAGAGGAAAATGCACCTTTGCTGTGTTTTTGTGTTCAGTTTCCTCCAGTTCTTGACCTGTTGAAGCATTCTGCATGTTTGCAATGAAGTGTTTCATATTTGAGATATATATTCATGATATATATACTGACTTTGCTCGTTTCCTCTTTCTTTTCCTCTTTCTGTCTCTCTGACTCCAGCCCAAGCTTTTGAGACCAACGCTGCTCCCCGGTGAGGAGTTTGTGATGGACGGCATGCGTGTGCACCTTATAACAGACGGCCGAGAGGAAGCCACGGGCGCCTTGGGTGGTCCGCCCCTGCTGCCCGCCGAGGGAGCCATCTTCCTTTCTAACTACCGCCTCATATTCAAGGGAACACCTACTGACCCCCTCGGTACACTCCTATTGGACAAAGTCATGCTTGTCGTTTGGGGTTTGATTTGTGTAGTTCGTTTAGAGCAGCTTACTTTAGTGAAGTCTCTGCAGTCATGCTGTTGGGATGCTGGGGTTTATGAATTCTAGAAATGTCCTGCATGTCCTGCAATGTCACACTGTGAAATTGAAAATGAAAACCAATGTGCATGTTACACAAAAAGCCTTTTTGTAGGTGCATTCAGTTTGACATGTTTGTATCGTGCAGTCGGAGAGCAAGTGGTCACGCGCTCCTTCCCCATCGCCTCCCTCACGAAAGAGAAGCGGATCTCTGTTAACCTTCCCATGGATCAGTTAGTCCAGGAGGGGCTCCAGCTGCGTTCCTGCACCTTTCAGGTATTGGGTATCACCTGACCTTTCTCTGTTTCCTGTTAACTCCAGAACTCACATTACATTAAGTGCACAAAAAATCCTTTCTATTCAGTTATTTCAGGTTAATATGATATAATTCTAGTATTTTATTATCATTTTATATATATTTATAATTCCAAAATATGTATTAAATACAATATTAGTAATTTTTTGTTTTAATGTTTGTTTATATTTATTGAATATTTAATATATATTTTTAATTAATATTTAGTATTATTTGGATGCCAAAGAAAAACTCAAGAGAATGACGTCTAATGGGTTTTGCTTGCAAATATTGCTTGCAAGTGTTTTATTAAGCTATATTTTTGAATTAGTAATGTGAGAATTGATCAAAACCCTTTCTTATTCAGTTAACACAGACTAGTGTTACATTATATATCATTTTTTCTTGTGTCATGAAGCTGATGAAGATTGCCTTTGATGAGGAGGTGGCGTCAGATCTCGCAGAGGTGTTCAGGAAGCACATGCATAAGCTCAGATACCCACAGCACGTCCAGGGCACATTTGCCTTCACCGTGGGTCAGTCTGCCAAGCTGGCGGTGGAGCACAAGACCAAGGACAAGAACCAGTCGCTAAAGTAAGAACTCTATGGATGCTGACCTGTGTGACACGGCTCCCAGTTTAGACCATTTCTGTTTTTCCAATCGTTTCTGTCTCACACACACATGCGGTTTCTTTCTAGATCCAGCCTCTTCTTGTTTGTGTCTCAGTAACACTGGTCAAAAACTGAGAGAGAGGGAAAGAAATAACGTGTAGTGGCGCTGACAAGCAGTAAATTATTCAGCAGTGGAAATTGCGTTAAGATCCTGCATTAGCTGCAAATGGGTGTCAAGGCCAACTCAGATACGCTTTTGAGTGCAGGACCAATCGTCTTCAAGCGCTTTTGAGAGCAGCTTTTAACGTTTTTGAAAAATACACCTCAGATATGATATGCATTTAAATGGCAAATCTTCCCTCTAGACTTGGAAAGTGCTTGATACTTCCACACAAACATAATTCACTTTGGTCTGTGTGAATTTTCATATTATAGTTTTTATATGATATAAAAATAATGAAACAAATATAAAATGTTTTATTTAGTCTGAATATTAAATTAGATATAAGTTGTGCCCATTATTCACACATATTTAACATTTTAAGAACGTGTATGAATAGTAAAGTGTATGTGTGTGTGTGTGTGTGTGTGTGTGTGTATGTATGTATGTATGTATGTATGTATGTATGTATGTATATATATATATATATATATATATATATATATATATATTTTTTTTTTTTTTTTTTTTTTATATAGATTTTATATTTTAAAATATATTTTTATATTTAAAGAAATATGCATGTTAAGTCTTGATATAAGTCTTAAACATAACATAAATCAGATTTTTCAAGTGATTCAAATGTTTGAGCCACTGTTTCTTCTAGAACGCTGTCTAGAAACCTTGTTAAAACTGCAAAGAGGACCATCGGACGTCAGTATGTCACCCGGAAGAAGTATTCTCCACCAACCTTGGAAAACCGTAGCAGTTTTCAGTCAGAGATGGACGAGGATGAGATCTCTGGTAAGAAAAAAAACACACATTTAGAACTGATAAGAGTGATGGCTGATATGTGATTGTGTAATATGATGCAACCTCTCTGACTGAGCAGTGTCTGAGGAGCCGGACCAGAGTTCACTCACGCTCTCCTCCACCATCCGCTCGTCAGACCGGCAGACCATGAGTAATGTGGTCGAGCGGGCCTGCTGTCGGGACTACCAGCGGCTGGGACTGGGAACGCTCAGCAACAGCCTGACCCGCTCCAAAAACGAGCCCTTCAGGATCTCCACCGTCAACCGGATGTACACAGTCTGCCGAAGGTCAGAAACACAAGTTCAGTCTCAGTAAAACCATAATGTTAGCACCGCAATTATACCTTAATCTCACTGGCTGCTTGTTTGTGTGTTTCAGTTATCCAGGGTTACTGATCGTGCCTCAGAGCATCCCCGATGCCACCATCCAGCGCATCTGCCGCTGCTACCGGCAGAACCGCTTCCCTGTGGTGTGCTGGAGGAACTCACGCACCAAAGCTGTGCTGCTGCGCTCGGCCGGCCTGCATGCTAAAGGCGTCGTGGGCTTCTTCAAATCCCCCAATGCGCCCACAGCAGGTCAGAGTCAGAAGCAAAAAAAATTTTTTTTAAAAGAGATGGAGGTAGCTTTTCTCTTATATTTAGAATTATCTATTTAAAGTTATTATATAACAATATCTTGTTACATTTTTTTTAGAAATAGGATTAAGTGTTATTTTGTGTGCTTGTGTATATATAAACACAATTATATTATTTATCTATTCTTTAAATTTTATTTATTTTATTTTTTATTATAATATGTGTTCCTGTGGCTCAAGTGGTAGAGCATTGCGTTAGCAGTGCAAGGTTGTGGGTTCGATTCCCAGGGAACACGTTAAGTAAAAAATGTTACCCTGAATGCACTGCAAGTCGCTTTGGTTAAAAGTGTCTGCTAAATCCATAACTTCATTTATTAATTTTTTTATATTCATTTTTATATATTTTTATTGCAATAATAAATTATAATATATTTTCAGTTTTTATTTGCATTTGTTTACGTTTTACTAATTGTGTAATGTGCTTTTGTCATTTTGTTTCATATTATTTAGCTTCATTTTTTTTTTTTTGCTTTGCTTTTTTAATTTTAGTATTTCAACTAATCTTTTCATCTTATTTTATATTTAAGCATTATTTTATTTAGCAAGAACTGTTTTGTCATTTTATTTAACTATAACTACACTTGTAAATATATTAATTTCTATTATATCCATCCATGCTTTTTGCAGACACTTTCATACTTTTTATCTGTTGATGAATTCCCTGGGAATTGAACCCATGACCTTTGGGGTGTTAGTACTGTGCTGTTTGATATCTACTATTAAGCCCAGTTCTCTTAGTACTAGGCCACATAAAGCAGATTAGAACAGGAAGAGATCAACCAGAGCATATTAATGGTATAAAACTTAAAGTAAACATGTTTGTGGTTGGTTTCAGGCCCATCGCAGGCTGACTCCACCAGCCTGGAGCAGGAGAAGTACCTGCAGGCCATCATCAGCTCCATGCCCTCATACAGCGAGGCCAGTGGGAGGAACACGCTCAGCGGCTTCACCTCCGCACACATGAGCAACTCAGGTTAGGGTTAACCTTTAACCCTTGCTTAACCCTAACAATACTAATCCTCCCAGAGAATGTCAATTAGGTATACCTTAACAATTCACTTGTGATATTCTCCCCCAAATGTGTTACATGTGTCATTTTTGGGGCCTCAGACTCATCAGACAAGCTGAGGCAGCCTAAAATAGGAGCTTTAATGAAACAAGTCATGGGGACTAAAGAGGATGTTCCAGGAACCTTCAGTCGAGGAGGTGAGAGTGTGTTTTTAAGATCCTCACAACTTAACCCGCCATCCATTCATCTGTTCCCAACCATTTGTCAAGTTCTTTATTCAACTATAATTTTTGACATCCAATCCCATATGGGGATTTTTTTTTTTTTTGCATTGGCTTATTATTGGCTGCTCTATTATGTTTGCTGATAGTAATGGGCATTTTTATGTCATCTGACCTTAGCGCTGGGTCAGAGGGCAAGGGTCATCTCCCTCTCTCAGCCTAGAGTTTCTGTCAAGGCCCGCAACTCGCCTAGAGGTACAGTAGGCCCGCCCCTGCTCTCAAATCTAACTAATCAAATCTCTCGACAATGATTCTAGCGGGTTTGAGCACTAAGTGTCCCTGAAGTGTTGTCGTTCTCTTTTCCTTTGCTAACTAATCACTGACCAACATGTCTGTTTGATTTATTTGTATTGTGCGTGAGGATGGGATGCGCATCTCATTGCATGTGATCCACCAAATTGTCATTTGTCTGGTGTTTGTAGAAATCACAAATTCTGAAACATGCCAATTCACACACAGGTGATTCCACAACGCAGAACTGATCGCCCATTCTACATCAGTGAATGATTTTCATTGGTCTTTGTGTTTCCCAGGAAAATGGGGCAGTATTCGTGGTAGTGGGCGGCTCAGCACGTATAACCCTGACGTGGGGAACAGGCTGGCTGGGAAAGAGTCCCCCCAGGCTAATGGAGGCCCATCCGAGACCTATTTCCTTCGCCAACAGAGAGCGTACCTCTACATCATTGGAGACAAGTCCCAGCTCAAGGTTACTAGCTTAAATACTAAACTCTCAAGAGATTTGAGAGTTTGACAATGATCATTGTATTTAAATCAATCTAAACTAAGCCCTCAGTCTTCTTGTTGTGGTCAGGGTGGAAAGCAGGACTCCTTCCAGCAGTGGGAGGTGGTGCCTATCGAGGTCTTTGATGTTCGGCAGCTGAAGAACAGTTTCAAGAAGCTGATGAAAGCTTGTGTGCCTTCTGCACCCAACACTGAACCAAACGCAAACATGACCTTTCACCGATGCCTGGAGGAATCGGAGTGGATGAATCTGGTACCTTACCCATTTTCCCCTTTTACTTGGGTTAATTTAACACTTAAAGATACAGTGTATTGGTCAGTTGGTTCTACAATATTTTATGTTCTTGATGTTTGTGTCCCATAGCTTCACAAGGTTCTACAGGTGTCCGTTCTGGTTGTGGAACTCCTGGAAACCGCTTCCTCCGTCATGGTTAGTTTGGAAGATGGCTGGGATGTCACAACACAGGTAGGACAAACACCTAAGCATGCATGAGCTGTGTCTGCCATGTATTTTGTTTGTCCATGTCTGCATTAATGCTGTGTTGGATGCAGGTGGTGTCCCTGGTGCAACTTCTGTCGGATCCGTACTACCGAACTATTGATGGTTTCAGGCTGCTCGTGGAGAAAGAGTGGTTGTCGTTCGGTCATCGATTCAGCCACCGTGGAGCCCAGACACTAGCCAGCCAGAGCAGTGGATTCACACCTGTCTTCCTGCAGTTCCTCGACTGTGTGCACCAGGTATGTGTACTGGTGGCTGTCTAATACAGGTTTTCCAGTGGGTGGCACCAATAATCAGAGAGCACAGTTGCTGATAACGTTCTCAACCTGCCCCATATTTGCTGGTTGGGAAATCACTATACACTGCACAAGCATTTGTGATGATGAATCCACGTATTTTAACTTTTTAAAACTCTCTTTTATGTTCCACCATTTTCTTTATGCACTCAGATGCATGGCATCATTGCAAGATGGATATTTCATTTGTTTATATGTATTCTTCATTCAGATTTTCAGTGGAGCTGTTTAAATCTATTTCTAGAAAGTTCTTATCTTGTCCATCGTAAAACTTACACCAGCTGTTTGTTGGGTGATGATAAGGAGGAATCACCCCTTTCTTGGAAGGTCTTGTCTAATGAAAAGGAAAAAGAATAAACCTTGTATGATTGGTGATAGGATGAGCAGGTACAGAAAGGCAGCTTGTGAATACATACTGATCTACACATACTTGTCCCAACTTTCTGCTTTGTCACTCTAAACAGACCACACCTTCAAAGATTAGAGATACCTTACCCAAACTCATCCGAGTTGCCCAAGCCTTCTAGCTGATTTACCCTGAAGATAAGGATAGACTTTCTTTCCCCACACGTTTAAAGAATAAGATTGCTTAATAGTGGGATTTCGGAACAGTGAATCTGAACTTGACAAGAAATCTAAGGTGATTGATATCTCTTACACAATGAAGTCGATTAAGCTTCTAGAAATCCAGGAGAGCTTGTTTCTTATCTCATGTCCTTCTTACTGAAAAGGCAGTTTGGAAGAAGAAAACTTGTCCTCTCTGTTCCTTTGAAATGGCTTTTTCCTAAACACTAGTGCTCCAGTTTACAATATAGGTGTCCCACAAGGTTCAGTCTAGAGATGTCCCGATACCACTTTCTCATTTCCTAAACCGATGCCGCTGCTTTGGCTATTTGCCGATTCCGATATCAATCCGATAATTTTATTTTATTATTTTAATTTTATTTTATTTCTAATACTACTTCTAATAATAAAATAAAAGAGATTACTCTGCTCAATTAGCCACCTAAAACATATCAGTTGATTAAGAAAGACTGGCACACTTTATTCAAACACTACAAAAATAAACAAATAAACAAACAAACAAACAAATAAATAAATAAAAAATACAGGTAGTACTTTAGACTTAAAGCTACCAACAGGTTTAATGCTGTTTAAAATAATTTAAACAGCAGCATGGTTGGGGGGATGGGTGGGGTGTATTTGTTCGGGGTGGGCGATATGGCAAAATATCATGATTTTATCATGATTGTTTGTCATGTTGGTTTTTCTATTTTGCAGGCTGTTTGAGCATTATAGCCAAACTAACATCCCTATTAAAAAGACAAAGCTTGTTACATTAAGGTAACAAAATATGAAAAAGTATGGCAGATATTTAGGCCAAAGTGGGAGAAGATAAAAATCCATGTTTAATGCTAGCAGATTTAATTAATTGTTCTGCAGCTTAAGATCTGATGATCATTTCCTCTGCTCATTTTCCCAACAGATCCATCTACAGTTCCCCATGGAGTTTGAGTTCAGTCAGTACTATCTGAAGTTCCTAGCCTACCACTACGTCTCCAACCGCTTCCGCACCTTCCTGCTGGACTCAGACTATGAGCGCATAGAGCTTGGTGAGTCTAAATTGCCTACCAAGAAATGAATCAGCAACTTATTAAATGCTGTGTAATGCCAACTTGTCAAGATGACTCATAATGAGATTGTGATCAGATCTTTTTCAATATTATTGCACTGTCATTGTGAAGTACTATTAAAAGTCAAGTGATGTATTACAGGAAGTTTCAGGATGCTTATTTATAGCATTCAATCACTGAACCCTGTTTGGCCCTATCCCAATGTATTGTCTTTGTAGGTGTCTTGTATGAGGAAAAAGGTGAGAGGAAGAATCCTCAGGTGTGCAAGTCTGTCTGGGATTACATTGACCGGCTCAACAAGAAGACCCCCATATTCTACAACTACATGTTTTCACCTGAGGAGGAAGAGGTAACTTTCTAATTTTGTTCTCACATTCTAACATAGTTTTGAAACAAAATGTGACTAAATGACTCTAGTGCCCTCTATTGGTTAGTAAGTGTAACTTGATTTTCTTTTGTCTTGCAGGTCTTAAAGCCCTACAGTTTTATCTCCAACTTGAAGGTTTGGGACTTTTACACAGAGGAAACACTTTCTGAGGGTCCGTCCTTTGACTGGGAATTAGTGCGGGGTCGGCCGGAGAAGCCACTGGAGGAAGCTGGTGATAGACAGGAGACGACGGCCCCCAAGTCCCAGCGGAGGATCGTATGGCCGTGTTATGACAGCCTCAGTAAAGTACTGCCTGATGCCATCACCAAACTCTTGCAGGTGAGAAATAAATAAGTCGTAATTATAATTAAGTTGTCTTCATACATGTATGCTGATGACCTTCTTAATATATTTTTATTCAGGATGTGCAGAACCTGGAAACTGAGTTGGGACAACCAATGGAAAAATGGAAAGACACCTGGGACAAGATTAAGACGGCCCAACGGGTTGAGTCCAGACTAGAGAGCAGGGTAAGAGATGGATTACCATCTTACCTTTATCTACAAATTACTAATGGGATGGTGTACTAATATTTAGTTCCTTTTTCCCCAGCACTCGTTCTCCAGCTCTCTGCTCATGTCATCTAATCTGAGTCACCAGCGGCGCTCTCAGGGTGTGTATCTGCAGGAGAGCGGGGTCGGCTCCTCCATCAACCTGGCACTGGACTGTGAGGTCAGCGCCACATCCACACCTGCAGCTGGTCGACCCAGTACCAGCACACTCTACAGCCAGTTCCAGAGCACTGAGAGCGAGAACAGGTCTGTGAACACACTCTTCATCGGTCACATTGGGGCAATGACATTTTCAACTTCAATGTTTGTTTGTTTGTTTTTTATTAAATTTCAGGTTAAAAGGTTAACATTTTATGAATGTATAATGGAAAGTGTAAAGTATATTATAGCCCCCCCAATTCTTAAGAATTTATATATATATATATATATATATATATATATATATATATATATATATATACACACACACACACACACATATATACACATATACTTTTTTTTTCTTTACCATTGTTGTCATTGTAAAACTATTAAATAGTAATTGACATGATGAAATGCTAAATAAAAATATAGAAATATTAGATTCATTGTGAGTATTTATTTTTAGAAATGTTGCCTTGGCAGCTAACTGGAATAGATAAGTTAAAGTTGAAGTATTAAAATGACAAAAATTTTAAGAAAACAGTTTAAAGATTAATCTAAATATTGTAAAAAACCCACATTTTAACAAAAATTTTAATGAAAATTGAAACTGTAAAAATAAAGGCTAATAAATAATACTAATATGTGTGTATGTGTATATATATATATATATATATATATATATATATATATATATATATATATATATTATATATATATATATATATATATATATATATATATATATATATATATATATATATATATATATATATATATATTTTTTTTTTTTTTTTTTTTTTTTTTTTTTTACAAATAATGCATATAAATATGTTTTAGCAAATATAATTGATGTCATTTTAATATGAACTCAAAAACTTCATCTTAATAAAACTGCACAATGCTCTTTACTGTAGGTTTGCATGTTTGAAGGTTAGAACATCTTTTGAATTAAAATGTAATTTTTCTTTTCTTTTTTGGATGTAGGAGCTTTGAGGGTATTTTATACAAAAAAGGCGCATTGCTGAAACCTTGGAAACCGCGTTGGTTTGTACTGGATAAGACCAAACACCAGGTACTTGCTGCACTGAAAACTTTGGTTTCGGAACTGTAATTGATTCAGTAAACAAAGCATGCGTGTCATAAATTAAAATGTATTATTTTCCAATGTGTTTATTCATTTTCTCTTTTTCCTAGTTGCGATACTATGAATCAAGGAAAGATAAAGAGTGTAAGGGAGTGATTGATCTAGCTGAAGTGGAATCTGTCTTTCCTGGGACGCCCACAATGGGAGCACCTAAAAACATAGATGACAAAGCCTTCTTTGATGTACGGCCTCTATAATTCCATCAGTGCATGTTGCATTATTTGACCATGGTTCATGATTAATGTTTTTCCCCATTCTTTCAGCTCAAGACGACCAAAAGAGTGTATAACTTCTGTGCCCAGGACAACAAAAATGCCCAGTTATGGATGGATAGTATTCAGAGTTGCCTATCAGATGCGTAGGGGGAGGGGCCTTGCAGAGGACAGAACTGTGACACTTTGTGGGGGGCGGAGCCAGTGACGGAAAATGCTCATAGCCAATGGGCAGTGCTTGCCTGCTGTTTACAGAGGGAAGTTGGACAGGCTTCCGTATTGGTGGTATTGAACTTTACGATGTCGCACCTCACCACATTTCAGCGTTTTTGTTTTAAAAAAACATGCCGAAAATATACAAAAACCCAAGAAATCCCTTAAAGACTGATATATGTGGACTCACCCATGCTTGGCTTGTTTCAAACACACCTATTCGCCCTGGATGTTGTCCTACGCTTGTTCGAAAAGACATGACCTGCGATTCTTCATCCCATATTGCTGAAATACTGCCAATGGCACCTTAAGCTATGCAGGGGCCCAAAAAATGCCCAATAACTAGCCACAGCTCACAAAAGAGTGACCTTTAACCCCTTCTGATCTCCTTACTGTCACTATGCCACTGCTTGGAATCGTCCATCGAGTCTGGACTCACACATCACAAATTCTGCCTTCTCATTGGACGGTCAAGTTCTCTCGCTCCCTTCTGATTGGTGGCTTCGTCCGTGCAACGGTTCATGAAGGATTTAGTGTTTTCTTTCACATTATCTACATGGAAATAATCTAAAAGCGTTCATTCTCATCACTTTCGACCAAGTCCAAACAGTTATCAAGATGCCATCCGGAGATTCAGATTGGACTGTTTACAAACTAAATTCTTGGGTTCTTCCTATGAACGTTAAAACCACTATTGCTATTGAGAATTGAAGGGATGTTGAAGGAAAACGAGGGATGTGTTTTGTCATAATTGATTTTTAGAAGACGAAAAACGCAGACTTAAAAGGGGAAAATGGTGTGTGGATGGGTTTCATGACCTCTTCATTTTATCAAGTGTCTGTTTACACCAATCAGAGGCCAGAGACTGGAGCTGCTCGCCGTGACACCTGGTTTCAGCATCATTTCCTGTAACGAAAGTATGCGAATTGTAAATATGCATTCTAAAGGGGTATAGATGTATTATTGGATCTGAATGAGATATCAGACCTGCCATATCTTATTTAGTTTCTGAAAAACTGAATCCGCCTGTTCCAAAATCAGATGCCGGTTGTCATGCTCTTCTGTTCTCCAGCCTCTGAGCCCTGGATCTGTCAGAATCAGTGTTTATTTAGTCTGTTACCTGTTCTGTTCAATCCTGTACATAGAGGAGTTTGTTTATATTATTCCTTTAGAGAAAGAGTCTATTTTGCTGGACTTGGTGAGGATGCATAAAAGTATCGCCTGTTTATCACAGGACTGCACTGTTGCAGGGTTGTTGTTTTATTTTTATTTTTTTTTATTATTATTCCAAATACATGAACTAACACACACATACACAAACACATGGTGTAAAATAGGGTAAAACTTCAGAATCGTTGACAACGAAATTTGAATTGTAGAAATTGTTTTTTGTTCCAATAACTCCCTTGTATATAATACTCGAATATGTATGTTAATGGTAGTAATTTATTTAACTTTGTCTCCTGAATATGACATCACCACTTAACTTTTAAATTAGATATCCAATATGTGCCATTGTTTATCTATATGTTAACGTGACTAAGGATATATATATATATATATATATATATATATATATATATATATATATATATATATATATATATAATTTGTATTTTATTTTTTTGAAACCTTGGGATTTGTCTCATTAAATAAACCCTACATTTATTTTCTTTTTTTTTTCCTCTTTAAAGTGATACTTGCTCAGTACAAGTTCACATAATTTGAGTCCTAGGGGTGTCGCAGGTTTCATAACAATTGAGCAAAATTATATCATAAAACTGCATAACGTTTTTAATTATTTATTTTTCATACTTTTTTAATTCGATTTATTTCATCTGATCCAGGTTGTTGTCAATCATGCCGTATATTTTTTAGAATTAAACCACTGTGGGCTTCGTGGCCTCCTGACATTTCTGTGTGTGCTGCTTTTTGTCTCCGTTTACTAGTGTCACTGCAAAGTTTTATATTCGTTTAAAAATTAGAATATATATCCTAATCCTTCATTAAACCATCAGAATGTGTAACTCAAACTGATAGATGGGGGTGAATAATTTTACCGTTTAGTTAAATTAGAAGCGAAAAAAATTATTTATGCTTTAATAGTATTCCAAAGCAATAAAATAACCCAAGAAATAATAATTATGTATCATTTACTCAACCTCATCTCCTAAATCTGTATGATTTTTTTTCTCAAGACGTTGAAGGCCAAATGAAGGCCACTTTCATCATTCGCTTTCAATGAAAAACGCAGTTTTTAAATCTTTTTTTTGTGTTCCACGGAAACAGTTATACAGGTTTTGTGTAACATGAGGATGTGCAAATAATTTTACTTATAAAACTTAGAAATCATTTTGTGTACCCTGCATTTTAAACGTACAAGTACATGGATTTATGTAGAGACCCATAGCTCCATCTGCTGGTATTGTATTAACATTACACTAGCCGTAGCTTGGTTCAAATGATGTTTTGGAAGCCAAATTCAGGTCTGATATTCACGTTTAACATGAAATTAATAATGACGCGAATCAAGCATTTCATTTTCAATTTTATCTTTAGCTGAGAGTCCAGACACTAAATCATTGCATTGCAGGTTTATACTAGTGCTTCTGTACCTCAGGCGGCTACATGAGTAACGTTAGCTGACATTGCATTTAACTTAGAAAACAAGGGGATTTTTTTTGCATTTATTTCGTAAGTGTTTCTAAGCGTTCTCCATATTAATACAAAACATTCATATATCTTTAAATATAGGTGATGAACACGCGTTTACTTTATTTTTAAACATTTAATTATTATTTTGCCATTCACATTTGGGACTTTTATTTTGGAATGGTCTTTACTGTTCCTGTTGTTGTGACGCCAATGACGTAAAATCGTTTTTGAAGCGCTTTCTTCACGCTGCTCTCACGTGGAAACCTAAACATGGAGAATTCAAGCACAGAGAACGTAACTGATGGCCAGGTAAAGGATGTTTTATAACCTTACCTATGTTTTGATCGTTCAGTAGTTTAGGCAGACTTGGTAACGTTACGTACTGAATTCCTACTAACGGTTAGAAAAGTGTACATTTGAAATTACTTAAAACGTGGATTATAAACGAGCATGTGCTTCAACCCACAACAGTACAGTCACAATTATGAACTGGCGATGGATAATGCAGCTCACAATGAGAGAATGAAATATCAAATGTTGGATGGTAAATTGGATTGCAAGTCACAGCATTACTGCCACCCTCCTCGGTTACTAATCTTGCATTCTGATTAACGTACTTGGGGCCCTCGGTATTTATCCAAATAAAAAAGATATCACTAATAAAGCAACGAACAGCACTATATCATTAAAATGATTTGCACTTATGTTAGATGTAGAACTGACATAAGTTTTCTGTACAGAAAAGGCTGTTTTATTTTACATGTGGCGGGTCGCCCCCGTGTTTATATCACGTCACCATATCATGTAGTTTACCGCGTTATGACGAAAACAACGATAATAATATATTTGCGTAATTATTTTTATATAAAATGCTTTAAGTCAAGTCAGTGCTCAAGCCATTTTAAAAGCATAAACAAAAGTAACAATTTAAAGGTATAGTCAAACGCGACAGGCATTTAAATCGATTTAAATTAAAATTTAATTAAATTTAAATATTTAAATTTATGCATTTAGCAGACGATTTTATCCAAAGCGACTTACAGTGCATTCAGGCGAATCATGTGTTCCCGGGGATTTAAATGTCAGAAATGTAGATTTAATAAGTCCAACCCACAATCTAGAAACGTAATCAAACTCCATGAAGTTCGTATTGTGTTGTTATCTTAGATCACAATAACAATAAATCTGATGTATTGTGTTTTAACTGTTACAATCTTGTTTCTTTTACAGAATCCAGATCAAGAATCTGAAAAAGAGAAAATGGAATTGGATATTAATAATACACAGTTTCAGACTGAAACTACATGTGATCAGAACTTTGATTCTCAACTTGGACCAACAGATGAGCCATGCACCAGTGGTCAGTCTGAACAACTAGGAGATCAGTGCAGCAGAGGTCAGCTTGAACCACCATTGGAATCATTTACCAGTGATCAGTTTGGACTGAAAAGGGATCAGAGCTCCTGTAGCGAACTTGGACCAACAGCAGAACCTTTTACCATGGATCAGACTGAACAAACAGGAGATCAGGGCACTGGTGGTTCATCTGGACTGACAGCAGACCACTGCACCAGCATTAAATCTGATCAAACTGGAGATCAGAGCTCAAGTGGTCAGCTTGAGCCAACAGGAGAACCCTTATCCAGCAATCAGTCTGGACTGGCAGGGGATCAGATCTCCAGCATTCAGACTGGACCTGAAGAGATCCGGAGTGGAATTGTGGTTAGTCCACACTCTGGAACTGGATCATTGGGTCTGCTGAGCATGCAGTACAGAGGAAACGGCTCAGATGACAACTGTTCAGACAGGTAAGATAAGAGGACATGAAAATCTGTGCTTAGATATCTTCCTATAACGCTCATTTATGATAATTTTATCATTATATACATAGTGTAAATAAAAAACTAATCTTATTGATTATAATTGATTAATTCTTATTTTAATGTGATTCAGTGACTCAGACTCTTCGTCCTCCACATCCTCCTCATCAACCTCCTCATCCTCTTCCTCCTCTGAGCCTTTTAATTTAGTCATGAACAATGCGGAAGATGACGATGAAGGTGTTGCCATGGGCAATGAGAAAAAGCCTACACCACTGAAAACCCAGAATGAGCTGCTTATCGAGGTGAGAGGGAGAGGCAAACGCCAATCTATAAACCAAACTGCTGTTTCTGTTGGCAGTATTTCTCAGTTTCCTGAGCTTTCCACTTGTAATCGAATAAACTAAGAGCAATCTTAATGTCAGACATGAAAGAGAATGAAGTTTAAGTTATCTTCTGTTGTGTAGGACCTTCCTGCAGTGGAGAACCTCCACATCAGCCTTCCAGAAGATACAGAGATGGAGCCCATTGGCACAATATCGAGTGTTGTGGAGCAGTTAGGTATACAGGCATCTGCCATTCTCAAAGCATAACTTTTCCTGTCATACAAGGAATTTTTTTTTTTAAAGATGCATTTATTTGATAAATGCATCTTTAAAATGCATCTTTATACATTAAAAAATACTGTAAAGAGTAATTATTATCTCAAATATATTTTAAAATGTAATTTATTCCTATGATGCAAAATTGAATTCTCAGCATCATTACTCCAGTCTTCATTGTCACGTGATCCTTTTTTGTTATGAATAAATAAATATTTATCAGCTAATTTAGCATAAAAATTTTTTTTTTTCATATTTTTACATCTTCACTGAGAGGCATCATGTAAGCTTTGTCTTGACTGAATTTAGAGGACATTTCATATAAAGGCGATTCATTTTATTTAGTGATTGTGGAGTCGTACAAGAACACACCACCACTGAATGAAGACAGTGTGTTATTCACCAAAAACAGAACCTCTATTGGCAAGGTCAGTAACAGTTATCCTTCTGTGGCCTATTTTATTTTTTTGTAACCATCCTTAAAATTATCTGTTGTCTTATAAGGTGGTGATTATAACACTTGAACTTCTTGATTAAGTCTTCATATTGTCCAATAAACAGAAGTTTTTTTTTTTGTTGGACTAAATATTGTCGGTTTCTCCTTAGATCTTTGAAGTGTTCGGTCCAGTTTGTCAGCCATACTATGCTTTGAGGTTCAACTCCCATGACGATATCGACCAGAAAGATCTTAAAATTCGAGATACAGTTTACTTCGCGCCCAAAATTAAAGATTTCACCGATTACATCTTTACACAGCTTCTCCAAGAGTGAGTACCTCATCATTTGAGAAAACTTGGGTGTGTTTTACTGAAATGCGATATATATTTTTTTCTGCTGTGGTATTTTCTCCAAAAAACATTACATACAAATTATTTCTCTCAAACAAGGACCAAGGGCTCAGATGCATCCTGGAAAAATGACCAAGAACCACCCCTTGAGGTAAATGTGAATCTATTTTATAACAATTATTTAGGAAATCAGGTCAGCGAAGGCTTAAACTCTAGGGAATAGAGTGATATCCTGCCCTAATAGTGTGTCATCAGTATTATCTGTTAATAAGTGATGGTTTAACCTCTCAACTGATTGGTTTTTATTCTGTGTGTATGTAGGCACTTGATTTTAGTGATGATGAGAAAGAGAGGCTCGCCAAACAGAAGCTTAAAGAGCATAAGAGACGGCAAAAAAACGATTCTGACTCAGGTGAGTCAAATTTATCTTTTTTTATTTATTTTATTACTGATATGAGTTGAATTCGAACCTGTTTGAGCACCACAAATAATGTTCATATGTACTAACTGCACTGTTAACCACTGTTTGACTTTCCAGAGGATGAATCGGATGCCCATAAATGTCTGCCCCCTCATAAATCCGGCCGGCGGAAGCCTCGACAGAACCGCAGCGTTCCTCGTGGGCAGCACCACAATCGTGGTGGTGCTATTCATAGCAACTATCACGCTCGGCCCCCCTTCCCACCTGACTACATGTTCCCCCCTCCAGATCCACACATGTTTCCCTTCCAGGGCCCAATGATGCAACCCTTTCCCGGACCGCCACCCTTTCACATGGGAATGGCCCCTTGGCCCCCAGGGCCACATCAGGGCTTCATGTTCCAGCCCCCACCTCCACCTCCTCCTCCACCGTATAATCAGTAAAGCTGTGACTGAATCCTCTTTACAACCTGCGCCCTTAAAGGGGATCACAATCTTTATTCCAGTGTATAGTATGAGTCAAGCATAACTGTATATTATTAGCAATTTTTCATTTTGTATTAAAAATGATTAATTTCTCATTTTCAGTGTGTCTCTTTCACTGTTCTCTATTTTCGAAGTAGCTGTATTCTATTTATTACAAGCATACACTAAAAATGAGATAACGGTTCCTGATTTTCATTAAAACAGCCTAATTTAGTTTTAATGTTTATTATTACAACAAGTGTTTTCCTGCCAAGAACTGTGCGTTATTATATGTTATTATTGACAATATTTAATTGCCAGTTTTGTAAAGGCATTTAGTGAATGAAATGAGTCGTTCCTATGCTCTTCCTTTGGGTTAATTTAAAAAGTTAAAACAAAAAAAGACAATATTCATAGGCCCTCCTGTCTAAGATGATTTTAATAAAGATAAATAAACTCAGAAATCGCATGCTGGTTTAATGTTGTACATCTTTATTTACTCAACCCTAAGTCTTATTTGGGCCTGTTTGAAAACCACTGATTTAATCCAATCTGTTCTTCAATCAAAAATCATGCCCCTGGTCTATTATGTTCAAAATGGCATCAGTTTCATGCCCTATCCCATGATCCCATATCCCTTTTCCTACTGATATAATTTATGTCCCGGGATGCTCTTATCTTTCTGTTGTTTAGAAACAGCAATTCTGAACTCAGGAACCCGAGCATTGTGACTCAAGGTCGCAGAGTGTTTCCAGCAGATTGGCAGTGCTCAGGGCAATGCAATCCATCTGGGAACTGGCAGTTTCATTCACTTCAGTGCAATATGGAGCACCTGGATGGGGAAAGTGTGGACTGCAATTGTTATCTCAACCATGTTTGAAGCTCTGAAACAGGAAGAAAATGTTATTACACCGTGACAGCTTTATTTAATAACTGGGCATGCATTTACATTATTAATCTTTTTTTATTTTTTCATAAATCTGCCTTGAAGAATTTGAAGAGATGTTAAGACGATCACCAAACTGTGTGTATATAAAATGTATTGTATGAATAAATGAAAATAAGCATTCTAGTTAATTAAAATGTAAAAAAAAAAAAAAAAATAAATACTTTGCAGTTGACCAGAAACATTAACTACACACATAGTTAGTTCATATGTTCATATCTAGTAATTAACTAGTTGACAATTAACATAGTTGACAATTTCACCATTTTGACTTAAAATTTCAAAGGCCTTGTCTGGCCAACCACGTGACATTTTCTAGACTAAAACTCTATACATTTTCTAAAACTCATAGTCACACAATGCTGATATTGTTAACATTAATAATTTAAGAAAAAGTACAACAATAATAATCATTTGCACGGTCTGATGTGAGCTAATCATCTTTAGAATAAATCAGCGATTTATTGTAATACTTTTTTCCTCAGCTGGTAAGAACAAATGGGTTTGCTATGACTTGTTGGAAGAAAATTGTTAGAGGAAAAAATGGACACGGATCGGCCTAGTCTAAATTAGGCTAACATATCGATCTTTTGCTGTGGTAAATCGTTTGTTTCTGCAGTTACAAAGGAGTTTTGGTCAGTTTGTTAGCTTTAAGCTTAAAACATTGATTCCCTTTGAGCTATTTTAGTGTGTTTATGTGAAACGGAGAGAAAATGACCGACACTGAGCTTGTTAACGGACTCCCAAATAAACAACACGTAACCTTGAGCAGGAGTATCCGTGTAAGTATGTGGTTAAACCTTCAGTTTACACTTTACACAGGACCCGTTCCCAATGACTTTCTTCATTTAACGGGAAGATTTCGGGCCTCGTTTCAGCTGCAGCTCGTCACGTTTTCTCTCTCACTCGTTGACACGCAGTCTGAATGGTTTTGCAGGCAGAGCTTCTGCGAATGACAAAATGTCTCTCAGGCAGCTGTAGTTTCTTAATGAATGAAGCAAGGTTCCTTCCCTAACTGTGGCAATTGGTAAGAACAACATCTGCTGCACATTGCATCTCCTACAGGCCATTGTAAATCGAGATACACTTGTGAGAAGGCTAATCTGACCAAGATACGAGACACAAATAAGAGTTCTTGTCTCCTCACTAGTGTATTTATATATAGACGATCCCTCCTGACAGTTTAGCATTAGTATGTTTGTTTATTGCTGTTAGAATAGCATACTTGCTACTTTTTCTTTAAGCTAATAATTTCAATAACACTACTCAACAAATTTTACTATTTGCTATTTATTTATATTTGTTAATGTCTATTTGTATAATTTTTACTATCTGTTAATACTAGCATTAAAAACGGGGACCTCTACAAAATAAACAGTTCCTCTGTATTTAATATTTATAGGTATGTGTTTAAGTATATATATATATTTGGTGCAATAACTTCAGGCACAGCTTTAATGTGACATTATTTGAGGTCTAAAACATGGCATATTTTTTTAAACAAAAATGTTTATTATTGTCATTATTATTATTATTTTCCAGAGCTGCATAGAATGAAGGCTTAAAATAATAAAATAATAATCCTTGATAATATTTAATAAAACAAATTATTATTATTATTATTATTATTCCAGAGCTGCATAGAATGAAGGCTTAAAATAATAATATCTGATAACTTTTAATAAAACTGATTAAGAATTAACTTAAATAAATAGTAAAAATAACATAAAATGAATAATTAAATAAAATAATAATAAGAGTCAAATTGAATGAAATATATTACTAGAAATATCTTACATCAAATGTCTTATACCAAACTTACTTCTGGTTTTTAATTAGTTACTTTGCAGTTATCATGGACCCAAAATGTATATCAGTGCAAAAAGCATCAAGATGTCCTCAAAAGTTGGATCTGTGAGACAATGGACCACACAAAGCAATAGCACAGTTAACAGATGAGTGAAGAGCAAACTGAGGTTAAAGATAAATGGGGGAGCAAGAGAGCCAGAGCGAGTGAGCGAGCGAGAGAGAGAGCGAGGGGGAAGGAAGGAGGGAGGAGAGGCGAGAGGAGGGCGCGCAGTAAACGACACATAATGCACAGCGAGTAACGGGAACATAAGCTGTCAGTGTCCTGAGCTGCACACAGATCTCATTAAAGGTAAGCAGAGCAATGCTTTCTGTGTGTTTGAATGATCATGCTGCTGAAATACCCTTGATGCTGTGCAGGGTTTCAGGCTTTGTTTTGTACAGAGGTGACGATAAGAAAAACAGAGAGCAGAGGAGAGAGTGAGAGAACTGCACAGTTGTTCAGGAAGAGCAATAAATCAACTGTAAGCAGTTTAGACGGTGATTTCCGCAGTCGTTTAGAAGGATATCGAACTGATCTGTGTGTATTTGTGTGTGTGTGTGTGTGTTTCAGGATGTATCGACCGTCGCAGCACAGTGTGTGTGGAGCCTGACATTCCTCGCAGGGCTGTGTGTGATTGTCCCTTCTGTTTTCTGACCATTATCACTGCGCCTGCTTCATTGGCGAGCGTGTTTGGACATCTCCCCCCCCCCAACTTCCTGAGGCCTGTCGCCACGACAACCATGGACTGCGGATTGCGTCTGCCGCCCGTCATTGAGGAGGTCTTGGAACCTGCAGGTGTGTGTGTGTGTTGTGTGTGTGATGCATCTACAGGTGTTCAGTTGTGCATGGAAATAATTCTTGTTTTCTCTCCCTCTACCTGCCTCTGCATTGTTATCTGGTCTGTCATGAGGCAGAAGGTTGTTTGGAAGGATGAGACGGTCTCGCTGTCTTTATCTGATGTTAAATAGAGACAGAGAAAGTGTCAGTCAAAGGAAAGGTTATGTGTGTATCTTGGGGAAGACGAGATATGTGTAGGTAAACATCCAACCTCGCCTCAGACACTGATGTCATTATGTGATGGTGGTTTTCTGCTTACACGTCATCTAGTGCAACTGCTAGTAAAATTGTGTTCGATATTAAGATTTATGTTCAGATAATATGTTTTGCGTTAAAACTTAATTTTCTTAAAGGCACAATATGTACGATTTTCTGACTTGTGTACTTATATTATCCCAAATGTTTCAAAGAATGTTTAAATCCAGAGAAATTGGCAATTTTAACTAGTGATACAGACCAATTTTTGGTGATTTTGATGATTTCGATGATTTTGTTTTGGAGAAAACGTATGGAAACACCGAAGACAGTTTAATATGTTGTGTGTTTTAATAGACCGGTGATGACATAAACATATGGAAACACTAAATGATGACCGCATAGAGTAGCATTATAACAGAACTTTCAAAACGTATCTAGTATGATAAAACGGCGCTGCTTTTTTCCCCACATACGCACGACTGGAAGGAGCTGAAGTAGTCGACTGTGGCATAATAAAAGCTCCGTTGCTTTCGAGCCATGTGTCGCACTCGTTCAGTGGCCTCTTTTTGTTTCGGCTGCTTTCAGCCTCACTTTGCTTCATTCTACTACGTTCATAAATCATTAGCTCATCCATGAACATGATTTCTGCCGGTGTCCCGTAGGATTGCATTAGCCACAACTCCCATGATTCCACACTCAGTCACAGCATCATCAAACTATTCTACCTGGTCTTTGTTTATTTTGTATATGCGCCCTCTAGAGGTGAAGAATTATATATTGTGCCTTTAAGTCATTGGCATTTCATCTTTTTTAAACAAATAAAATGTAGTTACTTTTTAATGCTTATTTCACTATTTTTCAGTAATAATAATAATAATAATAATTTGCCAATACGGTAAAAAATAAACCAAGAGAAACAAAATTCTTAGCAAGTTTTAATTGTCTTTTTTGACAATTTATTTAGGTGTTTTATTTAATTATTTTTGTTTTGCTGAAAAAACATGGATTAGGATTGTTAAAAAAAAAAACTAATTATAGCAACAACAACAACGATAAATAATAATAATAATAATTTTTGTAATGCCTCAATGCCGTTATTATTATTGTTGTTGTTATTATTATTATTATTATTATTATTAATCTATCCATGTGTATTATTCTTATTTTTGTCAACTTAAGAATGGAATTGCAATAATAATAAGAATATGATAAGAATAAGAATTTGTAATCTATCTCTGTGTATTCTTATTCTTATTGACTTAAAAAATGGAATTTGCAAAAAAACAGAAACAAAAACTACTTTTGAGGGAATAAACGTTCAAATAAATAGTTGCCTCTCAATATTAAAAGATATGGAAAGTATTTAAAGTAATAATAATAATAATAATAATAATAAAAAAAGTGTTTACGAACTACCCTCCATCATAGCTCGAAATAAACATTAGCACCTAAACATATTCAAACTTGCCAAATTTTGACACCATTGATTCTCATGCTTTTCATAACCAATCTTATCAACCCACCAAGTTTGGTGTACTGTGGTCTGCTTGTGAATTAAGCCTGTTTTGTTTTCACATGCTCTATATTTGCAAGTAAATTGGAGTCGCTTTGTTACCATAGATGGGAACGCTTTGAAGATGTGCAGCGAAGGATGATGGGAAACCAAATACTGACTTTCAGATATGTTTCATGCTCACTGGGGTGTTGTTATGAAACTATCATGTTTGCAGTGTTTGGGGGCATACACTTATAGGCACACTGCAATGCTGCAGATTTCTCCTTGGAAGGGCTTTTACGTCTTAAATAGCTGATGTCTGAGCACTAGGGGGATTGTTTTAAATTGTGCATCTGATCAAAAGCAGTGCCGTATGTGATCTTCAAAGCTTCAGTCCCACCTTTTCTATCTCCATTGCTCCTTTCCCAGAGAACCTCGCATCCTGTCACAAGATGCACAAGGATTGTTTCACTTGATCTTACATGGTATTACCGCAGTAAATTGGGACATATGCTTCTGTAGGTGGACCTGAGATGGAGAGATAGATTGAAGGAGGTTTAAAATCTCCTGTGGTGTTTGGGGAGCAATAGAGTATCATTTGAACACATCACTTCCATATCACACTCCTTATTTGCAGTGCTTCCGTGACAATTCCTTCTAAATGCCCTGCTGATTTAGCCAGCAGTGATGGTGCTGCCTACCTCTCCTCCATCCACCAGACACCCACATGTTCCACATTATTCGAGTGCCACTTGCATTCCCTGTCCACCCCCGGATGATGAAAACACACGTTCTTTCTCTCACCGCCCACATTCTTGGTGCCATAGCATTTACAAAGTTTAGGTCCAGTCAAACTCCAAAACTTTTTGTTTTTTAGTTCATTTACATATAGAGGCCTTTTCTCAGTTCATGCCTGTTTGAATCTTTGTTCATGTGAGCTGTGTTAGAAAACTTCACTGAATATTAACGTCATGAGATCGAATTTCTTTCTGTCGCTCTGATAGAGAATTTAGTTTTCGACTCGTCTCCCAGTTAGTGAAATCTGCACTCCCAGTAAAAATCAGTGATGCATTGCAACAGGAAAATGTTAAAATACAAGACACACTATTGTGAAAGTATAACGAGACCAATATTATCCATCATCATCTCAGAATGAGACAAGTGTAGTTGCATCATGCTAGTCACAAACATAATGTTTGAGTTTATGCATATTAACCTTGTCTGTGCAAAGTTTATTTAAATTTTCAGCTCTTGTCATGACCATAAAGTTATTAAGATTTTCTGACCTTCAGCACATCCAAGATGTTTGTTTCTTCATCTGAACAGATGTATAGAAATTGAGCATTGCATCACTTGCTCACCAATGGATCCTGAATGGGTGCCATCAGAATGAGAGTCTGAACAGCTGATAAAAACATCACAATAATCCACACAACTCCTGTTCATCAGTTAACGGCCTGTGAAACGAAAATCTTCATGTTTGTTGGAAACAAATCCATCATTAAGATGTTTATAACTTTAAACTGTTGCTTTTGGCTTTCTCCAGTAAAATAAGATGTCTTGTCAGCTTCAGGAGAGAAATATGCACAGATTAAGCACAGTTAAAAGCAAAAACAGCTCTAAAAAGTTATAAAAAATATTTATCAGCTTTTTGGACTCTTGTTCTGACGGCACCCATTCACTGCAGAGGATCTGTTGATGAGGTAAATTTCTGATGAAGAAACAAACTCATTCACATCCTGCATGGCCTAAGAGCGAATCCAATTTCAGCAAATACAATTTTTTAGCTGAACTATTCCTTTAATCTATTACTATCCCATAAAATTCAGGAAGATGCCAGAAAGTTACTGTTTACATATAATCTATCATTAAAAATGAGATTGCATTGCACACATTGCAGCTCGAAAGCATTTTAGAAATGCTTTGCGTCAAATACTTTTTCTCAAGTATGCTTTTACTAGACACTTTTAGTTTATTTATACAATCTGAAGGATTTACTGAAGTTATTTAAGTGACAGCATGCCACAAAAACTTATTTTGAACGCAGAACATTCCTTCGTTCTTGTTTATATGTCGTGGAGATTTACGTACATTGACATCTGAACTCTGAATGACACAAACAAGGTATACTGCAGTTTTCCTTCCTCCAAGTCTTCCTCTCCTCTTTCCTGCGGGTTTCCTCTTCTGTCGCTCTCTGACCCCATCTCGGATGTGAGGAGTGGCTCTTTGAACGTTCCAGAGGAGCTGACGGCAGGAATCTCAAGGGCAGTTCAATTGAGATCATGCTTGGTTAGCAAGAAAAGTTACATGCAGAGAGAGATAGTGTGTACGCACCACGCTGGTAAGTGAGGGCCCACACACAGAAAAACATCTTTCTCATGAGCAAGAGCTCAAGGAGTCCACAGAGAGCTCCAGCCTTGAGAGTTTGAGAGATCTAACTCAATTTTCTGCTGTGTGTGTGTGTGTGTGTGTGAGTTTTTTTGTGTATGCTTTTTCTCAAAACATTAAATCCGCACATGACCCATTTTACCTCTCTAACTCATCATTGTTCTAAAGGAAAAAAACACTCTTCTTCATAATCTTTCATCAAAAGTTTCTCCACATCTGAAATTACTTTTCTGAAGATGTAACCCAGATTGTGTAGATGGGGTGGGGGGGTTGGATATTAACACCCCTCTAGATTTTGACAAAAACTCACTGACATTACGCTGGTGTGTTGTGGGAAGTTGCCAGGACATTTCTATGTGGTTGTTAAGGTGATCTGAGTGGTTTATAATGTTGCTGTGTAGCTACTAGGCTGTTTTAAGTGGTTTCTGACTGTTCCATGTCAACTTTGAATTCATGTGCATAAAGGTGCACTGTGTAATATTGACAGCTAGGGGTTGAATTAGGTACTGCTGTCTAAATTCTAAATATTGGAGAGAGTTGTTTTTCCTGGCCCTCCTCCTCAGACTTGATGATCACACGGGTTGCCAGATCAAAGACACAAAGCACGCAATTGAGAATGGAAGGTGACGAGTCTTACTCTGTAAATTGATGAGTTGATTTATGACAATTTTAATATGTCTCTAGTCATAGAGATTTTTAGATGGATGCAGAGGCTTTTTTTGGTTGGGTAGAATCTGCGATCTGTGATCCAGTTTGTTTGCTGGCTTGAAATGGCTGCAGTATGCTGCGTTTACTACCAACTGGAGTATTTGGTAAACTGGCAGTCAAAAACAGACATTCCAGCACCGAACACACATTTCAACGTAGGACTACTGGCTTTAGCATTGTTTTTTTTTTTTAAGAAACAGGTCTAATAATGTTTCCTAAATATGCTTTAGTCCAGTCAAAAAAAAAAAAAAAAAAATACATACAGCACATTTAATGCATTGCAATTACCATTACACCAAGTAAAACTATTATAATTGTTCACCATTGTTCCAATGTATAGCGTTTACTATTCACTGAAAGAATGGTTTGGTGCTTTTTTTATTATATAACTCAGATGACGATGTTGTTTATGTAGGAAATATTGGGGCTTGGGCAGGGGGTTGTAACCATGACAACAAGACGAGAGCATGTGAACTCCTGCAAACTTGAACGTCATGAAGCTCCTCCTTTTGCGTCTAGAGTGAGAAAACAACAGACTTGTTTTCCAGTGCTGCTTTCTCCTCTCCGCCGCCCTTTTTCCTGCTTCCCACTTCCACCCCTCCACCCTTTCTCTCTTTTTCCTTATACTTCTCTCTCTATCTCTTTTCTTTCTCTTTCTCTATCTTTCGCCTTCTCTCCTCTCATTCTACCTTTCCTCCTTCCATGCCAGGATGGATTCGACGTGAATAATTCATGCCTCTCCTCACTGCACTAGAAATGTGACACGCACATACACACACACACACACACACACACACACACACACACACACACACACACACACACACACGCACATTTAAAGCACTCTAATGCTTCTGGGACACGGTGATATCTCACTTAAACACAACTCTCTCACCCTTTTATGCCGCATTTCTGCAGTCTCCTATACAAATCTTTTATTCCAGCTACATGGTGTTATGTCATTTTGGTTTATTCTTTTGTTCTTTAAGAAAATGCTAATTGGTTTCAATGTTTCTCTCCGAGAATTAATCCGATTTGGAAAGACAGAGTCAGAGTGACTTCTTTGTACGCAAGGCTTGTCTTACAGTTGTCTGCGTGCGTGTGTGTAAAGGTTTTAGACTGGACGGCTCTACCACATAGTGGGCGAAAAGCTCAGATATCTTGCTAACAGGACCAACAGAGATATTTTTGGTTTTGTTCAGGACTAGGAAGCCCCTGGCTATTAAAATGGAACATTTAGGAACAAACAACCAAATATAATACAGAATTGTTTGTTAAAGATGGTTGTTCAGATGTGTTTTATTTAGTTGAGTTCACAGTTTCTTACTAGAGCACTGAACAGTTTTTTTTGCATGCTTATATCTATTTAATTGCAGTAAAACTGATGCGAATAAGTATTTTAATACACATTTTCTGAAATCGAAATAAATTAATGCTACATAGAAATAGAAAAAATTGCAAAACTTTAAATTAAAATGAAACTAGAAACATAAAAGTAAAACTAATTTTTGCATGCTGGAAACACTGAAAAGCGGTCTTTAAACAAGAACATATCAGATTTAATTGAGTTTCGACTGGTATAAAACTTCCCACACTAGATTTTAAATAATTATCGACCATTATAGTCATGGAGGGATGGAGCACACTTTCTTTTTTACTTATTCATTTCCCTTGTATCAAAGTCTGATGTGATGCTTTCTGCTGCTGTGGCGATGTCTAACTTGTCATCACTTAATGAAAACTAATTCACAGTTTCAATAATTGGGGTGTTTCGATAATGCGTAATCCTCCCCCACCTGTTAGGCCTAATTAATATTCCTGAAACACAGGTCTATTCATACAGGCAGATGCTGATTTACATTGTGTTAGTGTTCGTTTACATATGAGTCTTTTAGGGCTATACAAGCTTTATGTAATACATATTTTTTGATGGATCGCAATGTAAAATATGTCACTCAACACCCTCCTTTGCTCTCTGCAATGTGTGCATGCACAATATTAGACCAAAATTTACCCTGTATTCATGCTTAAAAAATTTCCTAATTGTGCATAATTCATCAGGGCACATTGTTGTAATGTAGAATAGCCTTTTATGATATTCAATCGAAACCTTTTGCATCTCTGAAATGACTCATTTTCCTGTCACTACAAGGGTATATGAAAGATTATGTTCATTATTGCAATTAGTGCTGTTTCTTATAAGAACGTTTTAGAGAAATAGGGAACTTTGTTAATTACTGAGGAACTTTCATGACTTTCCAATTCCATATTACTTCATTTTCAATGTGAATCAAAAAAGGAGGTGTTTCACAGAATGTCATGTGGACTCGTGGAGCTCTCAAATTTACAAAAATGGCACCATAAAAGTATTTTATGAGACTTACCTATATTTTTCCCCTCTGCACTTACGATCAGATTTTATTTAGCATTTGCATAGATTCCAAATGCGACGTCTTGCCAGGCTTGATATCAGTGATGATTGCAGTTAGTTATCATATGTCTTGCAACTATGTCAAGTTTGAATATGCAGAAGTGCCAATTTTATTATTGGATACTTTGACTACCATTATACTGTAGCTTCGAAGGGTTTTGTCGACTACTTTCATGGTTGTATTTATTTTTTTGTGTGTCAAAGCAGCATGATTATAATATCGTCATGCTTTACCATTATATTTAACAAATTAGTGATGGGTAATAATACTGTTTCGATTTTTCAACTATATGAACAATCTAGCAGTTTAAATTTTCTGTATGCCATATGTATGCTGAGGAAGTTGGATATAAGGAGAAAAAACCCTGTTACCATTTACATTTGCTGAATGGAATAGAGCAGCATGAACATTCTGCAAAATGTTTTCTTTTGTGTTTCACAGAAGAAAATAAGTCATACTGGTTTAGAACAACATAAATCATGAAAGAAATTTGTTTTTTTGGGAAAACTGTCTCCAAAAACACCACAGCACCCATTATTAGGATTTTGTGTGTGTGTGTGTGTGTGTGTGCATTCACTTGAAGGTCCCTGTAGGTGACATTTTCAGACCCCTTTCCCATGCATATGTTTTTCAGCAGAGTTGTCAGTTTATTAACTGACAGTCACCATTTAGCCAGCTCAGTCTGGGTCCTCTTCGCAGAGACTTTGCAGGCTATACTTAGCGTGTGGTTTACTGCATGCTTAAACAACACCAAACACCGACCGCATCACTTCCCTTAGTCAGAACCCTGCAGCTAACGCTCTAGGAGACCCATTGACTTTATGAGCAGCTGTTTAACATTGTCAAGTGCAACTTTTGACCCATTACTGAAGATGCATTTTGTAGCACTTTAACCTCTGCACAACACCGCAGCTGTAGTGCTTGTTTCTGGCACGAGTTTACTATGGAAAAACAGCTTGCTGCATTGCAGTCATGCTTTAATAATGAGAAGGAATGCAACTTAAGTAGAAAATGCCTTAAGTGTATGTGCAAGAGTCTATTTTTTTAGGTTAATCTTTGTGTTTTGTGAATGTAACGATGTTTAGACTCTTATTTTCAGTGCAGTTCATATGGCGGCGACAGGCTGCATTAAATTAAGTGTTTAAATATTATTTTTGGATTTGATGAATAGCTTGAGACTTTGAAGCTGAAAGGTGTGTTGAAGGATGTATGTGTGTGTTAAGGTTAAGGTTGAGGTCAGTGTAATGTTACCCTTGGCTAGCATTGGGAGTGAGAACAGCGCTATAAACAGGAAACTGATGTCACAGTCTGGATTTTAGCCAGACACTGGCTGATTATGGACAGAACGTGCATATGTACTTAAAGTTACTGTATAATAGGGGTCTTTCAGACTAAGAACTAATTTCTGGCTGATCCCAAAGCTACGCTTGTGACCAGAATGACATTCATTTTCTGAGCTCATGGGAACTCTGAGAACCAGACGAGATCTATATTGGTCTGTTTGTGATGGGACTCTTTGCACATCAACATTTACTGCCACTTATGATATTAAGAGCCTCTGGACATGGTCTGAAATGGTTTCATTTGATTATTATCTCCAAAGTGCTCATTTACAAATTAATCGTGTCAGTCGTTTTGTAAATGAATGTTCTGATTTCAGAGTCGGGTTTATATTCCTCATAACACATTTCTCATTATTGTTTTTATGCAGCTGCAGATACCATCATGCAGTTGTAATCAGGCGAAATTATACAAATTATGAAACAGACTCTCGCATTCTCCTGAGCTATGTCTGTTAAACAATGATGCCTATTCTTGGGCTGTGTTTATGAGGAATCGTCATACTCAAGAAAATCACAAGAATCTGAGTTCAACAGGAAGTGAGGCATCTGTTATGTCATATGGTGCATTATGTTATTGCAAGAGAAAAACAATCTGTGCTGTTAGATTGTGAGCATTTGATGAAGTATAGAGTACAGCTGGAGACTCACTGTAACCATTAAAGGAGTATATGCGTATTTTAAATGAATTTTTTATAGTATATTTAAAAAATCTAGTCTTAAATATTATTAAAAATGATTCTAACATATTACTTATGAAGTTAAGTTTTCTAGCACAAAAGCAGTTCTTTTTTTGTTGTTTTCAAGACCCTTCTAACATCAACGAGATGAGATTGTTTATGATATACCCCTTTAAAAGAATAGATCCCCAAAAATTTTAATTTACTTACACTCAAGCCATCCAAGATATAGATGAGATTATTTGTTCATCAGAAAATATTTGGAGAAATGTAGCATTACATCACTTTGTCACCAATGGATCCTCTGTAGTGAATGGGTGCCGTCAGAAGTGACATTATAAAGTTAAAATGCCTTAATAATGGCTTTGTTTCTTGTAAATACACAGCTTCTCCTTGATTACTTGTGAATTATGGTGATGTTTTTATCAGCTCTTTGGACTCTCATTCTGACGGCACCCATTCACTGCAGAGGATCTTTTGGTGAGCAGGTTATGTAATGCTAAATTTCTCCAAATCTGTTCAAATGAACAAATAATATCATCTACATCTTGGATGGCCTGAGGGTGAGTACATTTTCAGCACATTTTCATTTTTGGGTGAACAGTTTCTTTAATTTTAAAACATTATGTATAAAAGTACGCAGAACTATATGTTTTTTTTTTTATCAACGATCATAGACTGAGTACTAATTATTCAGAAAACCACTGAAGCTGCTGTTGTGTAACTGCTTTGCGTTATTCGTCCTGAGGGATGCCGCATGATTGCGATGTGCGTTGCATATCCAGTGATTGATCCAGATGTCTGTCTGGGTGTAAAAATAATTCTCTGTCCCCACAGAATAATTCATAGCTCTGATATGCTGGATAAAGCTGATTGGGGGCTATCAAAGCTGCCTATAATCCTTTAAAGCTCAAGACCCTGCCTGTGCTGCTGCTTCTGCCTGTATGTGTGTGTGTTTCCCCACTGGTTCATTACTATTTAATAGATGTTTGAAAGACTTTAATCTGCAAAGCATGATCAATAATACAGCACAGGACTCATTACAGGAGAATATATATCATTCAGGAAGAGAGAGGGGAGTGAGAGAAAATAAACAAGGGGAAAAGAGAAAGAGGGAGTGAATGAGAGAATGAAAGATGTAGGAATGGAGGAGGAGTTGCTGGCGAGACAATTCATTTTCCGCACTGACAGATTCTGTTAATCCCACGCAGGCATCTGATCTAAGAGGATCAGAGAAGTGAATCGTCTAGTCAGGTCTGGCATTGCTGACTGTCTCTGTGTCCTGTGTGTGGACCTCACGTCCGTTCAATTCGTCGTTCATTATCCAATTTACATTTGCCTTATGATATTATAGACATATATCATTGATTCAGCTAAATTCTTTAAGACACTGCTGTAATCATTTATTTATTCATATACACATATAAAATAATTAATGAATAATCATACATGTTAAAAATAGTAGAAGTAATAATTTATATTTATATAATTATGATCTCTCACACAATCCTTCTATCATTAAAGGGATAGTTCAACCCAAAACGAAAATTACTCAATGATTTACTTACCCTCAAGCCATCCTAGGTGTATATGTCTTTCTTCTTTCAGACAAATACAATCAGAGTTATATAAAAAAAATATCCTGGCTCTTCCAAGATTTATAATGGCAGTGAATGGCTGTTGATTTTTTTGAAGTCCAATAAAGTGCATCCATCTTTGATAAAAAGTGCTTCACATGGCTCCATGCTTGTGTATGACAGTTAGCGTAAACTAGAGATTATGGTTTATAAAGTTTTAAATATGCATATTTTTCTTGCACAACTGCATCAATTCACTTCAGAAGGTCTTTATTAACCCCTTAGAACCACGTGGAGAAAGAATAAAGTCATATACGCCTAGGATAGTTTGAAGGGGATTAAATCATGAGGTAGTTTTCATTTTTGGATGAATTATCTCTTTAAAGAGATCTAGAAAGTGAGATTGTAGGAGAGATTTAGTGTGTAATTGGCTGACCAACTGAGTGGTCTGGTTCTATGAGTTCAGAGGTCAGTGGGCAGCACCTGTTAACACTAGAGTTATGGATCAGGGAGAAGAGGGGGTGTTAAAAACGTGGCGGTAAATTTAAGAAGAGAGAAACAGGTGACTGTTGGAAAGATGGACGGACCCGGGAAAGAACAGGTGGATCATTTGGAATGCAAGAATGAAAAAGAGGTGATGTGAATAGTACAAGAAATAAGGGTGTGAGGAAAAGAAAAGAGGAAAGGGATAGAAGAGAAGGAGGGTGTTGAAATAGGCTATTTTTAACCAGTTGGCTCCTTACTTTGGTGGGTGATTAGCATACCCCGGAGAGGAGAACGACAGCAGGAGATCAGCTGCTCACATTACATGCTCTTTCATTCAGTTTGTTTGCCTCTTTCATTCCGCATATGTAAAAATAGCAAATGTGATCTGTTTAATGTGTTGTATCTTATTTAAAACATATATTTTTTATATTTTATGTTATTATTAATAATATATAATAATTTTACACACACACACACACACACACACACACACACATATATATGCTTGTGTAAAATTATTATTTTTATTAATAATGTAGCAATAATTACTAATTTAACTACTGCACTATTATGTGTGTGAGTGATTGCATATATTTAGACTACACACACACACACATACACACACACAATTATATACAGTGTATATATATATATATATATATATATATATATATATATATATATATATATATATATATATATATATACTTTATATATATATATATATATATATATACTTTATATAAACATTTGATATATGTAAAAAAATTATATATGTCTACACATATGTACATATATGTACTGTATATAGACGTACAATTATATATGTCTACACACACTCTTGCCACTAGAGGACTCTATGGATCTCTTACAGTTTGAAAGGGCTACTGCTGTTGCTGGCTGTGAATTCTTGTCTGGACTATGTGTGTGTGTGTGTGTTTGTGAACAAACAACAGGTGAAGGCAGAGGGGCGATTCATGGCCTAAATCCTTAAAATAGCACACATTCCTCTAGCACTGGGGCACTGGTGGCCCTGGGTGGGTGTTTTGATTGCTTGAGGGGGTCTGTTGGTAGAAGAGAGCCATGAGAGCCGGAGGCCAGCAGGTGATGAAGACTTTCCTGTGATGAAGGTGTTGGACTGAATGGATCTAGTAGATTCTCACTTGAGACGACAGATGGGGGGGGGGGCATGCATAGCTGCACAACTCCTTTCCAAGAATGTGGGGATGACAACTACACAACTTTTAAATGCCATTTTGTGGCATGAGCTAATGTTAATTAGAGCAGGAAAGAATTGGCTGAAGGAATATTGTAGGTTCAGTACAAGTTAAGCTCGATTCATAGTATTTCTTTATAAAACAATATAGATAGATAGATAGATAAATAGATATAGTGTTATTTCTATTTGCATTTATCTGTGTAATATATAATGTCAGTTAACATTATTTTAATGTGTGCGAAGAAACTATTTTATATACAGTATATCTGGTAGCTGAAAAAATGTAGAATCAAGTATTACATATAATTGACTGATTAATTAATATTTGTCTCTTTTTTTGTCTTGTCTCAGATGATGTGTGTGACTTGAAAGCGGAGCGGCCAGGTATAGGCAGTGAAATGACGGCCAAAGAGCGAGGCTCGATAGACGACAACGAGGAGAGAGACCAGGAGGAGGTGGAGGTCGGAAACGGAGAGAAGGGGCAGGAGGATGAGCGGGAGAAGAAAGAAGTGGAGGAGGAGACGGTGGAGGAGGAGAAGGAGGGGGACAGAGAGGAGCAGAGAGGAGTGGATGATGAAGATGAGCTGGAGGTTCTGAGGTCGCAGGTGGTGCAGCTGCTCGTGGAGCTGGAGGAGACCAGAGAGGTGTCACAACGACAGGAGGAGAGCTACAACGAGCTTCAGGGTGCGTATGCTTTTGGGGTCTGTTTTTAGGGTGTGACATCATCAGCGAGGAGTTCCCTCTGAGCATGCTCAGCTGTCACTGACCGCCAAACCACCTGTTCCTCTCACAAACATTCCTGGCTTGTTAATATTGTGGGATGCCAGTGATAAGTTTCTAATTACTCACGTCCCTCCAGCCGCCGTTTAATGTCATTGTTTTGCTTTGTAGGTCTTTTGGAGGAAGAGAGGCTGGCAAGCGCCCACCAGGCCGAAAGTTTTACGAGACAGATCCAGAGACTTCAAGGTGAACAGAAACACAATTAGAAACGCATCCCAACTCTAATAACTGCAGTCAATGATAAAATAAATAAACGTAACTTTAGTCTTTAAATATGACGGATGCAAATTATTATACCCAGTCATCAAGCAGCAAAAATATCCTCTTACATTTAGCATACTGAATAACAGCTGTGTCCAACGCTATTGAATAAACATTCTTGATATATCAAGCTGTTTAATGATTTCAACACAGACCACAGATGATTTGAAGAGGCTATTTGCATATTCATATCTTTGTGCAGGATTAATAATAGAAAACATTTGCTATAGTTGGACATTTTATACTACAGATGGTGTTACTGAATATACTCTTACTCTTACTACCCAGATAACATTTGCCACAATGTGCAATATATGCTATTGTACAATGCACTGGGTACTTTTTTCAGTATGCACTAAATACTATGCAAACACCTTTGTTCCAATACAGCTTTTATTTTCTCTTTATGAATACATTAAAATTGATAATATCAACTTATTGAATTACTCTCTGTTCAAATACTCATTCAAGGTCTTCTTGTATTCAAACTCAGTGTTATCTGTGATTGTATTATGATGGAGATTATCTCAATCCTTCAACCCTGAACATCTCGTTTCCATTAGTTTGGTCGAGTGCAAGAGGGCCTGTGTGAGAAATGGGAAAAGCGGAGATGATGGAATTGTTGTTCACTTCCCCAGTGACTCACTTTCACTCTCTCGGCGGCTGTGCTTTAATTAAATTAAATGAACTGTGAGGAGGCAGAGTAAACCAGCGTTTGCAGAAGTGCACGGGCTGTGCCGAGGTACCACCATGAGTAATGGCATCACAGATGTGAATAACACAACCAACCACTGGCAGAATCAGATTCACACGCTGAAGAAACGGCTCTTCGGTTTAATCACAGCCTGTGCCGAAGCGTCTTTTCTACCATCCGTTTTCCCGCCTTGCAAGAAGGAGACTGATTATAGTTTTCCAGAAGCCCCTGCAGACTAAAATTCATACTTCGTGTGGTTAGTTTTAGCTACTTGACAGCAGTGTTAATTTCGTTGACGAAGACTATAACGAAAAATATTCGTCAACTAACCTTTTTCACGGACGAAAACTAAATAAAAACTAAATAAAAAGTCAGATATGATGACGAAAAACGTGACGAAATATAACTGACACTTTAGTCAACGAATAAAAATGAGACGAAAATATATGGGCGGGACGAATGGAGAAGAGATCCAATCAGAGCGAATCTTTGAGGGTAGGTTGATCTATGCAGAAGCAGCCGAGCCATTATAAAAAGCCGCGGCAAATGCAAGCGCCACAGCTAAACAAACGCAGCAGCAGTTACACAGAAAAGAGAACAAAGATGAGTTTGCAGAAATTCGCACAGTTTCGAGGACGTTTTCATAACAGTTAAGTTGTTTACACAGGGAACTACACTGCGACCTTTTGAAATGCCATTGCGACCCAAATTTTTATGGGGTCGTAAATGTATCACTGATTATTTTTGTACCTACTTATGTGTAATGCTATGTTTTAATATGAGCATTTATTAAAACAGAAATGTGTAAGAATACGTTTTATAACGTGCTCCGAGCATTCAACGCATCAAGTTGGCTTCAGCCCCGCGCTGCGGGAAAGTTGAACTGAGCAGCTGCTTACTCGCGTAACACTGAACCGAGTTCTCCTTCAGGACGTTTGCGTCCTCCTGCACCTGAACGAACAAATACAAATCGCATTTTAAATAAACATAAGAAAAAGAGCGAAAAGTGAAAGAGCTCAATTCAGCAGCGCGGTGTTCAGGGAGCAAGCAGAGACGCGTCTCAAAGTCTTCTTGCTTTTGTACCGACAACAAATACATACTAAATATGTCGAAATACCCGTCTTGGAAAGTGTGTTCGAAAAGGTCTGTAGTAGTGTCTTCAGTGAAAGTAAAGAGTTGGAAAGAAATCGGATGTGTATCTTTATAACGGATCCATTTGTCTCTTAAAGTGACCGCGCCTAATTTACTAGCTCTGCTGTCAGTGTCTTTAATGTATGAAAATGAAAGTAAATCACTCACTGCTCTTGATTAAATTACTTTGTAGTTTTAACAAGAATTTATCCAAAGTCAATCCAAAAATCAGATAGAATAGATTATATTGTTTTACTAGTGACTAAAAAATACAAAAAAAAAAATGATTAGGGACCTGAGCATGTTTTGCTTAAGTGTTTCTTTCTTTAATTGCTAATGCAACCTTTTCACACCACAGACTGAACCAAATTAAGCATTGCATCAGACATTATCAAGATGAATTTGTTGTTCTGACACAGTTTAACCCTGAGTTATTGTCATATTTTATTACCAATTTCTAAACTACAGCAGATAAACTGTGATATTGTAAGAAACGTTGAAGGTGTCTGAATACATTTTGGTTTGATTGTGTATTTTATTTTACAGTGAAGACTATGCAGTGTTATTTAAATGAACAAAAACAAACTTAAAAAATGTAAACTTTGTGTAAATATCACAAATAAAGAAATAGAATGAACATACAATACAAAAATAATATAGGTGGTTGTCTATTTCAATAATACTGTACTTCATCTTGAAAGAATGTCATTTGCATTGCATATCATTCAGGACGAATGCATATCTTTTTCAGAGAGCATGTATATTTTTCATTGAGAGCAGGCCTTATGTTTATTTTATAAATACCATTCCATAACAGACTGATGGAAACATTTAGTCAAGTCAACTAAGTTGACTTTGTTCTACTAAAAAAAAAAACTAGACTAAGACTAAAAGACTTAAGACTAGACTAAGACTAAAACTCTTATGATATTTAGTCGACTAAAACTAGACTAAGACTAAAACATTTCAGATGACTAAAATGTGACTAAAACTAAATGGTGTGTTATTCAAAAGACTAAGACTAAGACTAAATCCGAATTTGCTGTCAAAATTAACACTGCTTGACAGCTGGACGTGCTGAGTGAATGCTGTAATGAGACATGAACCGAAGGCCTGTGTTTTTCACTTCAAATGTCTTTGGTTTTCAGTGAAGTGGCTGATTATAGACCTCAAATGGTCTTGATGTCCTCAAACAGCACAGATATGCAATGCCTATAGAAACAAAAACTGGATTTATCACAACTTTGCAAATGTATTAAAAAGGAAACACTTACATAGTAATACCATATCATCCCATCACTGTACTTCAGTCCTTTTTGTTACTCAGTTTTTATTTGAAAATATTGTTGTGTTGCTGTTTCTGACCCACAGCTCAGCTACGTTCGGTGCAAGAGGAGCTGGACAGTCTTGAGGAGGAGAAGGCCAGCGAGCTGTGGGAGGCGCAGGAGGAGCTGCGTGTGGCGCAGGAGGAGGTGCAGGAGCTACAGCAGGCGGCGGAGGAGGCCGCAGCCGAGCGGGAGAATGACATCGCTCTGCTGCAGGAGGAACTGTGCCGTCTGCGTGCCGAACTGGAGCGTCTGCGCGGCACCACGCAGGAGTACGAGCTGGAGCTCACCACACTGCGGGCCGAAATCAGAATGAAGAACCAGTGCAGAGAAGAGCAAGAGAAAGCAGGAGAAAAAGGTCTGAGTCCCACCACACTACAGGCACACACACAGCAGTGAACACACACCCGGAGCAGTGGCAGCCATTTATTCTGCAGCGCCCGGGGAGCAGTTGGGGGTTCGGTGCCTTGGTCAAGGGCACTTCAGTCATGGTATTGTCGGCCAAAGACTCGAACCCACAACGGTAGGGTTAGGAGTCAAACTCTCTAACCACTAGGCCACGTCTTATCAGATATCAGCATGAAGCGTAGGTTATACTGGCTAGTGCTGGTGGATCAACATAGCTATGCTGTTTGCCAGACATTAGTGAAGCCTTGTTGTCCAGCTTGATCTTTCTAATGAGACTGGTTGGTCAAGGATGTCCTGTTAGTTAGGGACACCAGCATAAAGTGCTCCACAATGAACTCAACACACTCTTAAAAACTGTGGGAATATGGGAATAAATGACCTCTAATGAGCGGTGAGATGGTGCAACGAGGAAATAATACAGCACACACTCACACCCCTCCAAAACAACTTTCTGCAATTGGCAGGATGGGCCCATTTTCCATGAGGGTGTGTGTGTGTGTGTGAGATTTGTTGGCTTTGTGTGATTTGGCACAATCTTGCTCCAATGGGTTTGTTTGGATGTGCTCAAATGCATAAGCTAAGAAGTGTGAAATAATGTGAATGCAAATGTCTATTTCAGGTTTCTATATTTAAGAATTACATACACAAGTAAATAATTAAGAGAAAATTAAGTGTGTGTGTGTATATTTGTGTGTTAGTGTCAGTGTGTGGTATTTGCGTATTGTGCACAACATTTTTTCAAGGAAAACCTGAAATCTGACAATTTGACAACATTCATCATTAAGGAAAAATTGCTTTATCATAGTTATTGTTGTTAACTAAATAAAAACTATTAAAAACTGGTTTCTGTAATTGAAATAAAGCTGTAATAAAGAATATAAATCTGAAATGAAAGTATACATTTTATATGGAAAAACCTAAATGTAAAAAATAAATAAATGAATAATAAATAAATATAAAAATATGTTGCTGAAAATAAGTTAAAGTTAAATAAGTAAAATTAGTTTGTTAAAATACAAAAAAAAGCTAATAAATTTTTTATACAACATTAAAACACAAAACTTAAATTAAAAAGAAAACTGAAAATATAAAAATGAAGCTAATTACAAAAATGTAAACTATAATATACAAATACATCAAATTATGCTAAAAAAAACATACTAAATAATGCTTTAATGAAAATGTTAATAAAAATGTTTATGTGAGGATTAAGTGATACTATGCTAATATCATTGCAAAATATTATCAATATAAAAAAGGTTTATATACTTATTAGTTAAATATGGTTCACAATGATAGAAAATCAAATGTATGCATTTTTGTGGGTCTTCTTATCTATACTTTTGGGTTATAATCCATCTATTCCACACACATGAAAAGTTACATGCTCAGTGGAGTCAATTTTTCCAGACCTCGTCTGTGTTTCTGTACATTAGCCAGCTGAGATTTCTCCAGCAATTGCCTGATACGACATAGTACTCTGATATTACCCAGAATGCATTGTCACTGACAAATGCGAGTGTATTACAGGTTCTCTCAGTGTCTGAGTGTCTGTTTGACATTCTGACAGAGTGCAGGACCTCTGCGGAGCCCCATTTGTCTGGTGTTGAAAGGGCGCTGGGGCTGTTTTCTGCTCCCTTAATGCCAGTAGAACTTTCCTATATTAAGATCTGCAGTAAAAACAACATACCAGTGATTACTTCTGGTAGGGTCGTGTGGTCAGATGTGCTGATCACTAAGCAGTGTTGAACACAAACACATCAGAGCCTCTGATTGATGCATGCGTGTTACCTCTGATCTGGGGTCAGATGCGTCTGATGGTTATCTACACCCGTACACATCCAGGCCTGGCTGAGACAGAGTGCAGAGTTGTTTGCTACTGAGATTCTTTCTAGATTAGAGCCTATGCTATCGGGGGTTGAACGTTGCACCATGGGGGACGTGCAAGGAAAACATGACTCTTGATTGACAGGTCAGACTGCTGCAGCGGGAAGAGAGCAGAATGGGTTGTTTCCATGGAGACTAGTTGCAGGGTTTGGTGTGTATTTACGGCTCCCTGGACAAATGTTCAATATTTTTCTGCAGTGGATGTGTAGCAACTGTATCATTTATTTCACAGTCTGAAACAAATCTATTTGGGTGCAATTTGGCCTTTATGTTCCAAGTGGTATACTACTATATTCATACTAGAATTTTTTTAAATGTATTATGTATTTTTTGGATCGTACTGCTAAAAAAAGTCGATGTATTTGTGCAAAATTTGATGAAAAATAAATACATGATCACTTAAGTAGATGTGACTACAATGTAGTATATGACTCTGAATCAGTTATCGTTAAATATATAATAGTTTTTTTGTTAATTATTATTCTTTTTTAATCAGTTCTAAATTTTATTCTGCAAGGATGCATCCAATTTATCAAAAGTGACTGTAAAGAAATTCATAATGATACAGGAGACTTCTATTTCAAATAAGTGTTGTTCTTTTAAACTGTTTCAAATGCAAAGCATCCTGGAAAAAAGATATGATGTTTCCACAAAAGTATTAGGCAATAATAAATGTTTCTTGAGCAGCAAATAAGCGTATAGTATGTATGTTTTCTGAAGGATCATGTGACACGGAAAACTAGAGTAATGATGCTGAAAATTCAGCTTTTCATTCGCAGAATAAATTAAATTTTAAAATCTTTTAAAACAAATACAGTTATTTTGAAGTGCAAGAACATTTCACAATTTCACTTTTTTCTTTATCAAATAAATGCAACCTTGGTGAGCATATGAGTTCAAAAACAATCAAATATCTCACCGAACCTAAACTTTTGAATGATAGTGTATTATTATTCAAGTGTCAATTTTTGCATCTTTGGTATGCTAGAATTTTTGCTCAGAAAATGTGACTACATTTGGAATAGCATACTTTTCTTGCATAAAATGTGAACACTATACATACTGCATACTGCAAAAAGTAGTATGGTAGTATTCCATTTGGAACGTACACAAATTTAGAACAGCAGACATAGTAAAATGCTAATTTGCTATTCTGAATTTACCGGTTTTCCCTACTTCTACTGACATCTGTTCTTATTTTGTGATCGGACAGGTGACATGGACCAGCTGATGGAGGAGTGTCGCTCCCTGAAAGATGTGTGTCAGACTCTAAAGAACGACAACAAGCAGCTCTCCGAGAAACTGGAGATGCTGGAGCAGCAGCGAGCCAGGTGATTGGCCACATGGCCTGTCAATCACACACAAACAAGACAACTCAGCCGCTGAGCTTTGCAAATTCTGTCTCTGTTAATAAGGCCGGCGTGACCGCTGAAGCATTCAGCCGTAATCTGTCTCAATGGACACTCTCGCTAAAACTATTTCGCAGCTATGAAGGTGTTTCACAGCAACATGAAACATTAATTACTGTGTATTTCATCTTATCCAAATATTTTGGCAGCGAGATGAGGCGCAGTTGCCTTACAGCTATTTTAAGACATCAAGGTTTCTTTGACTTTATTATTCTAATTCAATCTCTATTTGAAATGAATGCTTTTAAGTATACCATTATGTTTTTTTAAACTAGTGTTAAATGTTTCAGCTCAAAAGAATTACTCTTCTGGGAAGTGAGGACAGATGATTTTATACAGTCTAAAATGTAGAAAATGTGCTGAAGTTGATCAATATTTCATTTTACATAGGCACAGTTTAATATTCTAATGCATCTCTCAATAAATTGTTTGATTTAAGCTGTAAATCTGCCCAAAACACACATTTCAGCACCTCTTCAAAAAAATACAAAATGTACAAGCATAATTCTCTTCTCTAGTTAACGGGGTTTGTCAGGTGCATTATAAATTTGAATTTGAATACCTAAAGTTTTTATTTTATTTTATTTTATTTTATATAGTTTGATTTTCTATGACATGTATGTGTTTAATGTAAAGGCTTTTTTGAGCACTGTGAGAGACTAAGAGAGTGAATGAGGGAGAGAAACCAAATAGTTTGAGATTTTTAATAAATTATTATGAGAATGAATCAGTGATGAGTACTGCAGTGCGGCTGTCACACACACACACACACACACACACAAAGTCATAATTTTCAGCTAATCTACGAAGAGTGCACAAGTTCAAGTAAATAAGTACTACACTAAAAATGCACCACAACATGTACATCTGTCTATAATAAATGTACTGTATATTTCCTGCTTTTATCCTGACAGTTCAGCTGATTCATGCCTGGCACTGAAAGTAGAGCAGATTGATGGAGAAAATGACACAGGAAAAGATGTAGAGAAGGAGGTGATGGCCGAGGGATTCGTCAGCACGTTGAAAGTAGGAGGTGGGGAATGGGTGGACGCTTATACCCAAAAGAACATCTCGTTTGAGGGCAAACCCGTCACCCCGACGAGCGTGAGTGGAGGGTTCTCAGAGGTGTTCTCCCTCAGAGACCAGCTGAAACAGGCCGAGGAGAAAGCATCACAGGTCCAGAGAGAGGTACGGCATGGCCAGTATTTACACTAGTGGTAAAATTAGTTGCCCACTTGGCCAAATAACAGATGTTTCAACTTTAGATGAGTGCATTTTCAATTGTAAATGTTTTTGGATCATTTTTGGTACGAAATAGCCACCTGAATTTTTTATTATTTCTCAGTCAGTTCGAATAAATTCCAATCAACTCCAGTCAATTACTTGGTTCAAATGAAATAAATCAAGAATTGTGGTTCATTTTAACTTTACTTTCTCATAGATCAACATTTATACAAGAGATTTGTCCAGCAACAGACATTGTGTAAATTTTGATATATTTAATTAAATTTATGATGTGTTTATTTAAATGTATGAATGTATGTATACTTTTATGTGTGATGATAATGTCATATTGTTCATATTAAAAAAATTCTGACACAAATACTAATTAAAAACTTTCTCCACTCTCAGTATGGGGTAAATTGAGTCACATTAGGTGTCAAACAAAACCATCTGTCATGGTATTGACAAAAAGTGTGAGCCAAATACTTGATGCTAGCAGAATATCTGATAATTTTGCCTTCAGTTGTTCAACAGAATGACCTTGTGGGAAATAGCGCTGAAAAACCCTGACAATGTGACAACAAAGAAAATCAAATTCCTCTGTTCTCTATTGAATAATGAAATGATTAAACAAAGATTTTTAGTCAACTTCTTTCTGCAGCATATGCTAAAACTCTCCCTGTGACTCAGTGAATCTAATCAGTTGTCCTCTTATCATTTGTTCATATCTCTCCCTTCTTTTAGTGTGAGGGACTAAAAGGGGAGCTTATGGAACTGCAGGGGCTGTATGAGAGCAGCCAGAGAGAGAGGGCGGAGCTAGAGGCGGAGCTTCAGCGTTGCAGGGCGGAGCTTGATCAGCTGGCTGGGAGGAAGGCTCAGGTGAGGGGTCATAAAGAGGGTCAGATATCAGTTCATGGCCTACTGCTTTCTTCCAAATCCACAAGAGCCATCAATCTAGAACTTCAGACAGTGAACATGTGAACTTCCTTGGGGTAAAAATGCGACCTCCAATAAATCACCGCACTGTCCACATGCTGAAAACAAACAGATATTACTCACACAGCAAGTAGGGCGAAATGTTATCAACAGAATGACACAATGACTCCATCGAACTACATGTTTGTCAGCATTTGAAAATGCTCTGTACATGACTAACGGTTTGCATGTGGGCAACCACCATCTGTCCAACAGCAGTACCTGTCTTTCAAAGCGCATCCTGTCTTACTAAACCACTTCGCCATTTTCGGTCGAGTGTGTATGTTTCACTTTGGGTTGCTTTTTGCCCTGTCACACACATTGATTCTGGACTGTGTGTGTGTGTGTTTTCACATCTTGTGTTTGTCAAACCTTTAGCAGCTAATGTGTCTAGCTAGTTTTCTTGATCCAGTTTGTGTGTGTGTACAATGTGCACTGACATAGAGGTCTTTCTAACCCCTGTTCTGTCTAACAACAAGCTCTTAGAATAAGTTTTTCCAACTTCTCCAGTTTTCTCTTATCAAAGAGTCTGTCCAGTCTGAGTACCCTGTCCCATGTCAATCATCCGTCCTTCATAGTTGTACTTTAATTGTGTGGTTAACCCCTCACTCACACCGTTCTGCCGCCTACAACTCCCATGATTCCTTAAAGGAATGTTCTGGGTTAAATACAAATGGAGCTCTATCGACAGAATCTGTAATATGCTAAAAAAATTTTTAGTGAAAAGTCACTTTGTTTAAATATATATGTTTAATTAACTGCAACATTAATTTATGAACTGTACTACCTATAAAAGAAAAACAAAGATCCACCAATCAGAGAAGTCGCTTGCTATGTAAAGTGTTTTTGCCATAAAGGATAGGACTCTCCCTACACTCTACTTAAACATTTGCATACATTATACATTTTTGAATATTTTTGCATGTTGGTTTTGCTATAAATGATTTTTGATTGTATGTTAATGTAATATATAATGTTGTTTTTATACTATTAGTCAGTGGTTATGTATAGCTATGCAATGAAATTTAAACAACCAAAAATATTGAGCAAAATGAAAAATGTAATTTCCATTTTGGTAAAATGAAATTAAATGAAATTTATAAAATAAATAAATACATAAATAAATAAATAAATATAATATATATATATATATATATATATATATATATATATATATATATATATATAATTCTGTGTTATATATTCTAATGATTTGTTTATCATTCATGATGATTTATGGGAAGGTTAGTTTATTACTTCTGAATGACTTGAAGTACATATTCTTGCACCTTTTCTTTTCCCAATTTTCATATACCATGGCTGTGCTCTTTTTTTTGACTTGTCCTTCACTTTGTAAAAAAACATACTGTAGATAGTTGATAGATGGGCTTACCGTGCAAACTGATGAGGGAAAGACACAATGCTCTCTCTCAACATGTTTGGTTTGTTTGTTTATACAAACTGAAGGATGAATCTGAATTCTTTTCTGTAGCGTTCAACAACATGTCCCAGATACTGTCGACAGATTTAACCCGGTACATTGGTTTAATACAGTGGGCTGGCTGTGCGGTGTGGGCAAGGATCTTTAAATGCCAAGATGGCGACCTTAGCTCTGTGTTTATCAGCACAAGGTTTCCATTTTGTGTTTAACCATCTTTGCTGTGTATCTAATCTCGGTGTATTTTCCTGTCTCCCTGCTCCCCCGTGGTCTTTCATTGCTTTGTTCTGTTGCTTTCGAACCACTGAACACCTACATAAACATACCATAAACACCCATACGCTCACGACGCACACTGAACTATATCAAATTCCAAACAAATTTGATGATTCCTGATAAACTGCTGGCATATCTATCTATCTATCTATCTATCTATCTATCTATCTATCTATCTATCTATCTATCTATCTATCTATCTATCTATCTATCTATCTATCTATCTATCTATCTATCTATCTATCTATCCTCGCAATTCTATCTATCTATCTATCTATCTATCTATCTATCTATCTATCTATCTATCTATCTATCTATCTATCTATCTATCTATCTATCTATCTATCTATCCTCGCAATTCTATCTATCTATCTATCTATCTATCTATCTATCTATCTATCTATCTATCTATCTATCTATCTATCTATCTATCTATCTATCTATCTATCTATCTATCTATCTATCTATCTATCTGTCTATCTATCTATCTATCTATCTATCTATCTATCTATCTATCTATCTATCTGGTTGTGTTCTCTCCCTTTCATCCTCACACTCTTCATTCTTTCTCTCTATTACTTTTTTATTATTTTCCATGTTTTCTTTACTTGTATTTCCACATGTGCACAAACCTCCCATGTGTGATCATGATCTTATTTTGAGTGTCTGTCATTTTTTTCTTTTTTTTTTTCCTCTCACCACCTCTTCCTCCTCTTCCTCTCTCCATCCCTGCACCCCCCTGTGTTTTTCCTCAGAGCTCCACTCCTTCGTCTGAGTGCCCTATTCTCTCCATACCCTTCATAGGAATGGTTGTAATAATGGGCCTGATATGGTGCTGCTGGAAGGAGCTCTTGTCCTAAAGGGGAAAGGTATGGCTTTGCCTTTTCTTTCTGTAAGAGTCCAGAGATGAGCATTTTGTCCCTCCTGTATTGTGAAACTCATCTTTATCACGGTCAAAATGTCACTTTTTATAAGCCATAATGAATGGTTCCTTACGAGGGCCTTTTATGGATGTGCACATTGTTTCACAAACATAGTTTTGCAATTAACTACTCTGAAAAACCAAATAGTTGTATTTATTCCTGTCATTTCAGAGGTTTAAAACCTTCCTAAACAAAACAGAAACCCTCATTCAGGATGGAGTACGTTAAAAATGGGTCAATTCTTTGAGTAATAGTAAGCCTGTATACAGAAAAAGCATAAAAAACATCCCGTTCCCAAAGGGGGTTGACTTGTTTTTAGAACATTGCCAAAGTAAATTGTGCTTTTGTAGTTTGGACAGAAGTTCTGCATCATAGACATTTCTTATGTTCTTCAGTTTGGCACCATCAAAAATCAAGTCATATTCAGAAATGCTCTGAGAATTCAGAACGTTATTATCCCAGCCAAATGCATGACACAGCTCTGATTTCAACAGTTCTGCTGCCCAGCGGGGCCGACTGAAGCCACACACACACACACACACACAGTTCCTTGATTCTGCTGGACAGTCATGCGGTTTCCACTGCCAGTCTCACAACACCAGATGGAGAGAGAGTAATAGAGTATGCAAAAGAGAACGTGTGCGACAGTGATTGGAGTTTTTACTGGGTCATTGCTCTTGGCTTTGTATCTCTCCACATTTCTGGATGGGTATATATAGCTCTCAAGTCCGGTGCTGTTACAGAAGATGACTGGAAATAAACAACAAGACCTCAGAAGTTTCAATTAAAACCACCTCAGCTCTGTAACTTCATTCACTGTTTTCTAGCCAGAGAAAAATTGTGAAACTCTGTGGCCAGTTGCGTAAACTTAGCCACCATGACTGTGTCTTAAGGACAAGTCTGACCAACTAGCAGTTGCCAAGAGGTAATCAAGTCTTACTTTTCCAATGCAAATAAGAAAACTCTACCTTTTCATAACTGAATTAAAAAAAGTTATGACCAGTCTTGGAAAAAAAGAAAATAGGTAACTTTTTAAAACCAGTCTAAAAAGTTTATGCAACCATTTGTGTTTCAGTTTCATAAAAATTTGTGAGTTTGTACCTGTTTCAGTTTGGGCGATGCCAATATGAAATATGAACATCAGAACCTCTCTGTTAGAAAAAAAGTACACAGATTTTAAAGTTAATAATTTAAATTAAAATATGCAAAAGTTTACTTTTACAAAATCAGAGATACAGGAAATATTGTCAGCCTAAAATGTTAAAATTATATATGTATATAATACTAAATATTTCATTCAAATATAATTAATACATTGTGTGTATTTTCTATCTATCTATCTATCTATCTATCTATCTATCTATCTATCTATCTATCTATCTATCTATCCATCTATCTATCTATCTATCTATCTATCTATCTATCTTTTATTTTTATTTTTTATTTTATTTTATGTCTAGGTTTCATGTGGCAGTGCTTTAGAACACTTACCGAGCAATATTTCAGAAGACATTCATATATCTATCTAATAATTTTTTTTTTCATTAATATATATATATATGTATATATATATATATATATATATATATATATATATATATATATATATATGTGAGAGGAAAAATATAAAAGATGTAAATATTTCTTCCCTCTGATGTCATTCTCTTCCTCTCATTGACCTCAGGAGAGTGAGGGAGACTGGAACCTGGTGATGGTTGTTGCGTTGGCAGCAGCAGCAGTTCTTCTCATTCCCAGTTTCACCAGAGCTCTGGCCTGAGTGCTGGACAGGAAGTGACCTCATCATCCCACTCTGCCCATGGTACACAATTCTATCACCCGACCACACTTAACCACCAATGGGAACTGAAAACCATCACTCGCCTGGGACATACGGGAACACTATAACAAATGGCTTCCAAACTTCATGGCTTTTTGGTGTGCGTTATGATGCTGGTTGTTTGCTGTTTCAACTGCTTTCCTCTGCTTTTGTAGACAATCATATCTGTTTCGACCAGCAGTGCTTCAGTCACTGACGCCATGCTGTGGGTATTTAAATGGCCAGAACAGAGGACGACTCCAAGTTCTTCTGACTCTTCGATTTCCATTTCTTCAGTTGTTTTTTCTTCCCCAAAACTATTCGCCTTATCACTTTACGCTAGAACATTTGCACATTTTACCTCTATAAACAGATTCCTGATCTCTTGGGGACTGAAGAGGACAACATTCTTCATCAACAATGCTTTGAATGCAGCATATTGCTTTGTGCTTCATTGCTTTTCGATTAGGTAGGAGCATGCAGTACTTATTTAATCTTCCTGGATCTTCCCATTTAAAATAATTACGTACCGAAGTCTCAATACTGTCAGAATTGTTTGTGTTTAGGTACAATAACCGAGAACTTCCTTCACTTTAGACCATGGCATGTTCTCTTTGGTTTCTAACTCAAAAGCTCTGTAGTTAACTGTACAGTACTTCTCTATATGCTAGCAAAGGAGAATACTCATGTGATGCATACTGTCTGTCATTTTTACATTAATTTTGCTGAAAAAAAAATCCAGATTTTGAAGACTCCAGGTGGTTTAAGGTTATTGCAGCAGGTAACCATGCTTATTTTAAACTTATAGATATTTTTGTAGCTGAATTGTTTATTCCAAGACATGAAATTTGTAGATTGATTTTGTGTATGAAGATTGATAAATGATGCTTAAGAGTGATAGATATTTTTATACAAAGACTGAATAACGTACAAGCTAAAAGAACACTAAAAAAATTCTGAGAGGAGTGTAATGAACAAGCACAGATCTACTGTAATTCCACGATGCATTGCTGATTATTTGCTGTTGTTGTTTTTATTTTTATTTTTTTGCATGTTTGCAATGACAAAACACAGAGGACTTCTATGTCTATACAATCTCTTCTCTGCAAGGAATCTGACAGAGTTGGAAATTTTTTACAGAAAGAACAAAATGGCATGAACTGGTAGTTCTCAACTGGTGCCGGGACCCAAAAATAAATCGCAGGTCATTTATTTTTAAATAAAGTTAAAATACTGTAGCAAAATGAAAAAGCTTATAAATAATGAACTGAAATGCATATCTTTTTGTAGTCAGTAAATCTTCCCAAATTATATCAACATATCACTGGACCTATGCAGTTCACGCTAATATACATTTTTGACATTATTTTTAAAACAAATTTTTTTTTTATAGTGTATTTGGTTTTCACTTGATGTCAAACCAGTTGAGAACTACAGTTATAAACCCTTACAGAAAAACCATAACAAAGATGTTTCTTACAAAGCAATTGAAATCTGTAGCATAAATAAATAGCATGAATTGTTTATCTAGTTAATAATAAACGCTAGAAGCAGAAACTTCCATACTGCCTTTCACAAAAAAAGTTATAATAGTAAGAAACGTGTCTTAAATGATGTATATTTCACTAAAGACATTTAAAACTGAGAAATGTGTACTTATATGTAGCTTTTTACATCAGAGATTAAAAATTTGAGTTCTTTGTGTAGATTTGGGCTTATAACAGCTGTACCTTCTTTTATGAAGATTAATAATAGTGTCACTGAACTCATATCCATGTAATGGTTCTAGTAAATACTTGCGTTAAGCCTTGAGGTACTATTGTTATGAACAAAATCTTTGACTTTATATTTACAGTATTTATTGCTATATAATCATTTCTGGTATACACACAAGTTGTCTTCACCTGATGTCTTTTGGTGTCATTTTCAACGAACCGCACAAAGTAGACTTCTTATTAAAGTGACTTAATCATAGTAGACATATGTGCTTGTAGACGGCTGACTAGCGCTGTGGCAGTGATCTTTGTAGTGTGGTTTTAAGACCTGGCATTAGTTGTTGTTGAGTGTTTGGGAATATCTGCCGTATCCCAAAGTCGTTCCAGTGCCGTTTTCTGCTCCTGTTTATAGACTCAAAACTCAGTGGCAGCACAGCTGAATGCTCAATGTTTCAATGGTCAGCTGACTTTCTATGACACAGTGCATGCTACACAGTGATTTGTCAAAACAATTAAAAAAGTGCTATTTGTCCTGCACTGCATTAAAAGGTTTGTTACTTTGATGAGATTGCATATGAAAATTTTCACATCGATAAGAGTGAATTTTATTTTACTGTTCCACTCAGCACTTGTAAATGATGTAATATGTACAGATTGTGTATTTGCATGTCTGTGGAAGTAGATTCTGCATGCTGAGTGATAGAAACCAGTGGTAGATTTTAGCTCCTGTGACGATTTTGTACGATTAGAGCTTGCACGATTTGTTTAAATCCAAATTAACCCAGTTTTTAAACTGTTTGCTTTTGTTTTGTGTTGAAGATGGAGAACAATGCCATTTATGTCCTCTTTTAATTTGTTTTATCTCTACACTTTTGCTGTGGATGACACCATAATGATTATAAATTGTCCAAAATATTTCCAAATATGCAATCAGAGCAATCAACTTTTGGAAAGCCCAGGCTTTCTCCAAGTTGACCTAATTATGAACTATTGCATAAAATGATTCACTTTATCAATGAATTTTGAATGTCGTATTGTCTATATGATAATTTAAAGAAATAGTTCCCTCACTATCAGGGCTCATGTCATCCTAATGTGGAGATTGTTTCTACAGATTTGGAGAAATGTAACATTGCGTCACTTGCCCACCAAATGATAATCTGCAGTGAATGGGTGCCATCAGAATTAGAGTCCAAACAGCTGATAAAAATATGAGAATAATCCAACAGTGTGACAGGAGTCGATCAATTATGGTCTTGTTCATCAGCTGTTTGGACTCCATCCATTCACTGCAGAGGATCCAATGGTGAGCAAGTAATGTAGTGCTAAAATTCTCCAAATCTTTCTGATTAAAAAACAAACACATCCACAGCATTTTTAGGTGAACTGTTCCTTAAAGTCCATTCTCCACCCTGGTTCTCCCTTCTGTTCTGTTTATCTTGTTATTAAAGTCTTTTGGTTTTGAGATAATTGCAAATTGTACATACTAACAAATTCATTAGAAATGCATTTGTAAATGGCGCTTTACTGGATGCCGGAAGGTGGTAGATGTATGGAGATGTTGTGGCGATGCTGCTGTGTGTCTGTATGTGGTTGTGTAATTGTAACTGTTCTGTACAGTGTCTTTGACATGTTTACATGTTGTCTTGCCTTAAAAGGCATTTATTTAAAAAAAAAATGAAATTTGAAGTATTTTGGTAACCATGTATATTTTGTAAATGAACAGCAACTAATAAAGTAGTTTATCCAGAGCATCATGATGCAATATATGTGCTCGTTTATTTCTGTCGGATCAGTGAACTGCTTTGAGCTTGATTTTGTTTCAGGCTGTTGTTGAATCATAAGGTGAGTTGATATCCATGACTTTCACTAAATGATGAACAGATGTCCCCCTTCATCTATCTAGTCTTTCTTCTGACATTCCCATCTGTTTTATTTGTCAGTTCACATCGAAGTGTGCTGAGGTTCTGAGTCATGCCTGTGACTTCATTGTAAGTATATGAACCTCTTCTATTTCTGGGTTTTGCATGTCAGAGGTTTCATTTCTTTAGAATTTATGTTTTTTTTATGTATCACACATAAAACAATAAGAAAGTCCATGGGGGTCTTATTTTTCCAGTAATACTGAACCAGATGCATGTATATGGTTTAGTCACAGTTCACCACAGGAGAAAACACTGTGAATTACAAGAACTCGTTGTGTCTTACATACACTTACTTGTATATACATTTCCGTACAGACCCATAATATCTCACAGTGTGTTGTTGTAATGAGTTCAGTTGTATGACTATTCTATTGCCGAACTTTGTGTTAGATGTTTGTAATATTTTCATAAAATGTTTAAACCACACACAGAGAGTATGTATAACATGTCAAATGATACAAGCTTCCAGGTTGTGACATTTTACAGCACTGTGACCTGGGGTCAGAAACCGGTTTGTAAACGAGTTGAAATAATGCCATCATTGTTTACATGATATGGCCATATCTTTGTAACAATAAGGTTTTGAGTCTAAGTCTTATGGCACAAACACTAAACTAGTCTGCCTTATGTAGGTTATTATAATCAAATAATCCATAGCCTCTAGGTACAATATGCTGTTAAACTCGTTTAATACAATCAGTAATCATATTTTAGTGAAAAATTAATCAAAGCTTAATTAAAATCCTGATCATGCATAAAATGTAAAATAGTTCTCATGGTGCTTTCTAACATTCAGGCCTGTGCTTTTCATTGAAGGTCGTTTTTAAACTTTGTAAAACCATGCAGCATCTAACTGCATAATAATACATATTTTATGTGTTTCATCAAGTGTACATTTGAACTGATTTTTAAGATGAAAGAATACATTTAGAAACCCTGCACACACTCAAAATGACCGTTTTGTTTAAAAAACTGAATTTAAAAATTTAACACAATGGTTGGGGTAGGTCCATGTCTGACCCAAACATTTTTTTAAAGTGCAGGTTAATGACCACTGTAAAAAATTGTAAACATTTCATTGAAAAAAGTACCATAAAACCATAGTATTGTTCTTGTTACCTTGATACACTGAACAATTTGACAATTTAGTAGCAAAATAAATCATTTTTACTCAGAAATTGCTAGTTGATTACAAGGAAACAGAAAGTAACACACTGAATAACTTGTAAAAACATGCTCTGAAAGTCTTTGATTTAAACAATACACAACCTTAACAAACTTTAGCACTCATTTGAATTTTATGTAAAAAGTGTTGTTTTATGTGCTCCATATTTGTTGTGACATGGCTACTAGATATTTATGTATTAACATTCATATTTTTTATGCATTTGACATTTATTTTCATCCAAAGTGCATTTTAGAGAAACTGCTAGTTTAATGACGTAGTTAAGAACTGTAACATACAGGTAACAAAATGACTCCGTGTATGACTATGAAGTTTTACAGTGTATGACTTCATTGACTGGAATAGAGGTTTTGTCAACTGCAGCCATAATATTGTTCATTAATAAACTGTCAAACTATTTATACGTTTTTAATAAACAGCCTGTCATCCCTTCTCCTTGGTATGCTTTGATGTGTATTTAGCATACTGTGTTAAAATGGCTCACTGACATAATTATGCTGTCATTTGCTTTTTCCAGCCCCATTTGTTTTTAAAAAAAGAGCCCAAGTTTTACAACAAGCTAAACTCCAGCCCCCACGTGCCCAATTTGGGGTTTCTAAAAATAAAAATGACAGTCACAACTGTCGCGGCGCTCGGGGTCTGTCCAATCCCCTTCCCCGCTGTGCGCTTCGCCCAATCGGGCGCCGGTATCACTATCTCGGTCAGATTAGAGAATCCCCCATCCATAGCGCAGTTCTATATGGTCACGATGACAGCAGCATACCAGGAGATCCAGCAGACTGACGTGTGAGCCCTGCCGGAGGGGTCTCAAGAGTTTTAAAGCGCCTCATGCTTCATTTAACCATTCAAGTATATTAAGTCGCGTCGCTTTCCCCGTCTTTCCTTTAATTTCGAACGCGAATAAAGCAGGAACGAACTTTTTTCAAACGGCGTTCTGAAAAGTGACGGCTGGAGGAATTAAAAAGTGAACGCAAAACATTCGCGCAGCAACCGTTCTTTCTTTAAAACTAGTTCAAAGCTGGTTTGGTTCTAGAGAAATACTTCTCACGCTCTTAAACTTTCTTTCGTTTTCTTTCCTTCTTTTTTTCCCCTTCAGAGTAGCGTGCGCGCGCTTGTCCCACTCCCCCCTCGCGCTGTAAAAACTCGCTGATTGTCGTATAAAAAGGGGGGCACGAGAACATTGAAAAAAAAAAAAATGATGAGCAATAATACATACTTCGACCAGCAGCTGCCGCCGCAGTATTACCAGGGCACCGACAACGGAGAGGACGGAGACGAGGAGATGCCGGCCACGGAGAAGGACCTGGCGGAGGATGCGCCCTGGAAGAAGATCCAGCAGAACACCTTCACCAGGTGGTGCAACGAGCATCTGAAATGCCTCAACAAGAAGATCAACGACCTGCAGAAGGACCTGAGCGACGGCCTCAAGCTCATCGGGCTCCTGGAAGTTCTCAGCCAGAAGAAAATGTACAGAAAGTACCACGCCAGACCCAATTTCAGGCAGATGAAGCTGGAGAACGTGTCCGTCGCGCTAGAGTTTCTGGAAAGGGAACACATCAAACTGGTTTCTATAGGTAAGTGCTGTTTCATTGCGTAAATATGCGCTCAACTTGGTGGTAAACGCGCTTTGGTACGATTTTATGCAATTTAGGTAACCATAACTTTCTTAAAGATATTTATAATAAATCAAAGGATGCGTAAAACTTTAATTAAGTGACTGTGATTATGTACCGTTCCATAATGGAACGCGTATTGTTGCTATGGTTACCTCGTCCTTCTAAATTCGCGAGCGTTTACTTAGCACACTATGACTTGTAATCTAACTTTTGTGGCTAGTGAAACGTTCTTTAAAAACCTTGAAACGTATACTTGCATGTAAAGCAAACATAATTTTGAAGGGCACCTCAACTGTTTGTTTGAACGTTCTGTGGTGGGATCAAGCCTTAATTAGGGCCAGACCACGCAGACTACTCATAATGGGTCTGTTTTCCATTTTAACACTAAATATTGATCCTCATTTGTTGTAATTCTGTGTTGGAAGCTCTAAAGTATTATTTTAGTTTGCCCACACTCATTTTTCTCCTTTGAATGTACAGCTGGAGCTCATACTATCTATTCAAAAATGTGAATGATTTTTGCCTTCTCTGCATAATAATATTCTCATTAAAAACACTTTATAATACTTTTCATTGAAAAGCAAATTTAAGGCCAGTATACAGTACATATGACAGATTAGAAGTGTATGTCCATTCAACTAAAAATCAGAGTTTCCTGATGTTTGTTTGAATGCACATTAAATATATGTGCTTTTTATGTAGATGCTGGAAATCATCCGATGCAGATAATCTCAAAGTGACCCAATCTTGGCTTTTTATTGCTTAAATTATAGATCAAATTTTGATTGTCGTTTGACATCAGCTGCTCCTGTTGATATGATCATATTCAATATTATATGAGACCAAAAGAGATCCCGGGACAGTAGTTTTACATTTTGGGATGCATTTTGTACCCTTAGGCTTTGGGACACGGTCCCAAATTCTGCTCTAGATCAATTTTATAATGGATTTGTGGATCCACCTCAAAGGGCATGCAGGCATGAAATAATTATTGATTATATGTCAGAAAGCAATTTTGGGAAGTTGTTTTATTGCATTTATTAATTATATTTATTTGTATTTAAAGATATTCCAGTACTTTTAGTGCACTGGCAGTCTGATACTAAACTAATATCAGTTAAATGTGGCTGATCTGAGATAACTTCATAATGTTTTATTACAGTGCACCAAATATCATCAGACATATGTCAAAAAAGTACAATGGCTGTTTCTGGGTCATCTTGGCTTCTTTAAAATGACTCTGCGATCTGTTCTAGGGTCAGTGCCATTTTATTTATACATTTTTTTTGCAGTGGCAAAAGCCTTATATTGTTCTGATAGTTCAGTGGTGGGTGTCAGGAGTTGGCAGCATGGCATTCTTTCAAACAACAGAAAAAGGGCAACGTTCATTCCTATTACTGTTGTGGGGCTGGTATGTTTATAATAAAGACTGGCTTTTAGCCATTGATAGGCACTGAATGATTATTTGATTGGACTTTGACTGCAGATGTGAGCCTCCTACTGGGTTTGGGGGAAGGAGTCAACCGTCTCACACGCTGGCACATGACTGCAGTGCTTTGAGCCCGGCTGTCGTTGGCAATGAGACGGATCTTTCCAGAAGGGCACCTGCCTCTCAGAACTCCCCTTACGCAAGAGTGTAGGGTGACAGAGGTGCAGGAAAAACTCTCGCACCCTAGTCCAAGAAACCCTGTGTGTGTGTGTGAACTGTGTGACATGGGTGTTGGCCTGCTGCCTACAGGAAATACCACTCACCTCATTTTTTTATTACTACACACTCAGTCGCTCATGCAGATGTACCTGAAAGTGTGAAAATAGAATTAGATGCATTTACAAGCATACATGTAAATAATACGGAGTGCCTAAAGGGACATGGTGATGGTAAAACAGAATGAAATTGGGGGGGGGGGTTGATTTCCATGCTTTTGTGTTTTCTCACAAAACTTTGTTATTTGCTTGCGACTACTGTGTCCCCCCTAGAGATTTAGCATTTACAAAACTGTGTGTTAGTTTTGTTTTGCATGAAACCACAATGTTCCTTGGAAGAATACAAAAGTTATGTGAGAGAATGCAAATTTTTTTAGGAAATGCAGTATAGTAGTTTTGCAAGCGAGCAAACGTTTTGCGCAATAAATCTTCTTTTGTAATTTATTCATTTGTTTTACTAATTTGTATTTAGATTTTTTTTAAAAATAAGTAGTAGTTTTGTTATAGTTATTATTATATTGAAATTTTTACTCTTGCAATTTCAACAAAATTTAATATTTGAAAAAAAAAACATCTGTAATCTTAACATTTGTAAATAATTAATGATACACTGAACAGCAATAACAATACTCAATTTGCCACAAAACTAAAATGTTATGTTTGCAAGACAAAAATCATGTGTACATAAATACAAAATGTTCACCTGAGAAACATTTGTGATAAGCATCAATAATATGAGATGGAAAAACTATATTTCAGTACTTTTGCGAGCGAATTTTCAGGGGAGCATAATCGTTTGCGAGAGAATGCAAAAGTTTTGTTAGTGAATGGGAAAGTTTTGAAATATGTCCCTTTAGGGGCACTGTAAAATATAGTTTTACCATGATCAGTGATTTTTTTCATTTGGAAAATACTAAATATAATATAGTCGCCAGAGTGCATAAAATAATACTGATAGTTTCTTTTCGTATTAAGAAGTGAACAAGCAGTTTGTGGAAAAATAGGAGTAGAAAACCCTTGAGTTTTGGGTGTAAGTGATGATGGCTCTGGGACAGGGATCTTCAGCGTTTAGCCCCTGAGTGAGTGATTGATAGATAGACAGCTGCGCTCTGGGGTCCATCTAGTAACAGGTGCTTTAAATAGTCTTACCGACCCAGAGGGGGTTGCTGGAGCTCTTTTGGATAGTAAGAGAGAGAAAGAGTGAGTCATGGGATAGAGATGATAAGCACATGATTCACATAATTCTCTTTCCTTTTCTTGAGGGTGGTTTTTTTCTACTTCAGCAGTTCAGATTTTTACTGGCTCTGCCATAAACGTGATTAATGGTTAATTTGAGCAACATCTATCTTCTGTCAGTCAATTACAGTAATATTTCTGCTACATTATATTTGCTGTAAAATAGATAATACAATATTTATTTGCGGGTCAATAAATGAAATATAATTAAATGTATTATGTTATCTTTAGAATTGTATTATTCATATTAGATATTACTTCAAATGACATTTGTAAATAAACACATTATTTTGTTTTATTTTATTATTTCATTTGTTGGACTTATTTGTATTAAATTGAATTTATACCATGGTATAATTACTGTTAGTCTGCAGTTCAGCAAAATGTTGTTTTCCACCTTGACATTTGAAAATAAACAGACTTGTGAGAGATTGAACAGCAAAGGCAATGTTAAATTTACCACGAAACTAAATGTTTATATTTGCAAGACTTAAATTACATGCCCATGATCAGCGGATCTAAGATGTAGTGACAGTTTAGCACTTGGGCTGTCTCTGTGTTTCTCTCTGAAGTGAATGTCCCTGTTGCCAATGTGAAAGGAAGTCTCTGTTGAGATGTTGTAACCCAGAGGATAAGTTTCATTGGATTTAAATTGAAGTCATAGCATGTTTTCCTGAAGTGCTTTGGTGGCTTATCAGCACAGTGACTTATCTCTACCAAGTCACGCTCTGTTTCTCTGCATGTAACACTTTCCTGGCCCATTAACCAGATTTTTCCTCTGCTGCTCTACACTGAGAAGTAGCAGTGACTTTATCGATTCGACCCTCTAGTTCACCTCTGACATTGTTTCTGGTGAACGTTGCGTGTTAGATTTTTTGGTCGGCTCCCAGAGTTTGTCTCCGGACTCAGCTCTATGTAATCTTTGGCCACGAGAAGGATTTCCATGCAGAGTATCCAAAAGTCAGGCTTTCTTTTTCTGAAGAACAACAAGCAGTCTTTCTTGCAAACATGGTCTCCCTATTGCTCTCTCGTGTCCTCCAGCGTCTTTAATTGTTACCATGTGTCAAGGGCTAGTCAGTCCGCTGGAATGTTCAAGCACACACACACACACACACACACACACACACTCCCTCCAGAGATTTGACATGAACCGCTGTAGTGCTTTCCTCAATTTGTCCCACTAGGTTTATTAATATCTCTGGTAAAGAAAACCTAAAGTGTGGTGTTGCTTTATTGCAAAATGTTGCATATCAAGGCTGCAGATGGCCCAGGTGCATCCTGGGTAGGCGGATATCAGGTGTTTGTGAGGAACGGTTGTGCAACAGCTCTTAGTTCCTTTGTCTGAATGTGGGAAACTCACCATGTGGTGTAAAACACAGCCTTTGTATTTATTTCTAATAGGTTGCATTTGGATTATTAATCACTCTAAATTAAAAAAAGACACTTTGAGGTCAGCCTACTAGAGAATTATTTTAAAGGTTTATAGTATTCAGTTCAAGCTCATGACAGCAAAAGGCCTCACAATATCAGAAGGGTTTATTTAGGCTATCTTTTGACGCCCGCTGTGGAATCTTCTGTTACTCTATAAATCCAACCCCATCCTCAAACTCCAGGACCATGTAGGAGATCCGAAAATGATGGAAAGCAGACGAGGGAAAAAAGGGCGAGTCGCTTTTGATTATGAATGGGGTGCTGGAAGGCTGACTGGGGCTTCATCTGTGCTGTAAGTGATATTCCATTTCCTGCTTTCGGTGCTGTTTGGATAGAGTTACACATTGTAGAACAGGAACTTTTGTTTTAATGCACGTCTGAGATTCAGAATCGACTGGCTGCTCAACTTAAAGAGGTAGTTTGACCAAAAATGAAAATTCTGTCATGCTTTAATCATTCATCAAATGTTGTTCTAAAGCTGTATGACTTTATTTCACCAAAAAGTGTATATAAATACATATAGAGGTGAGTAAACAATGACAGAATTTAATTTGAACTGTTCTTCAGTGGAACACAAAAGAATATTGTGAACATTTGAGTTTGGACAAAAACAGTATTTGGAAATATCTTCAAATAAAAAGAGGTTTGGAATAACACATGGTTGAGTGAATGATGACAAATGTTTTATATTTGTAGGTGACCTATTTCTTTAATGTAATATTTAGATTTTCGGGCTTTCAAAAATAAATGAATCTTTTAAATCCAGCAAGGATGCATTATATTTAAAAAGTCACCAAAAATACATTTATAATTTTACAAGACATTTCTACATTACATAAAAGCTGTTTAATATTTGTATTCATCAAATAATTCTGGAAAAAATATATATTCTATGGTTTCCACAAAATTATTAAGTAGCAAAACTGTTTTCAACACAATTATAATAGTCCGAAATGTCTCTTGAGCAGCAAATCAGCATGATTTGTGATGGATCACATAACACTAAAATACTGGAGTAAAAAATATATTGAAATAAAAATAGTTTGTTTAAATTGTGGTAATATTTCACAATATAATTTTTTTTATTTAATTTAATATATTTTTTATATTTTATTTTACATTTAATTTAATTTGTTTTGAAATATCTCACTGACCCCAAACTTCTGAATAGTATTGTACTGTAAGTATGATCTGTTTATATAAATACAGTACATATAATACATGTATTTTTATACAATTATATAAATACAATTTTATTATGAAATTATTTGGAATTATTTGAATTACAGATAGAACAACAATAATGTGATATAGAATATGACTAGAATAAAAATTAAGGGTACCAAATTAACTAGGATAAAATGTATAGAAACCTGTGATCATATACAGGAGTGATAGAGACGTGCATGTGTGTGTTGTTGGAATGTCACTCTATCTCTGCAGTAATGGAGCGGCTGTCAGGGTTAGAGGTGAGGTCAGAGGTCAAGATCATGACTGGTTTGCTGATTTGACAGCCATGAAAGTCTCTAGCAGGTGTTTAACAACAACTATGAATCCAGTGCCCTCTGAAATCGCTCTTTTTTTTAAACGTATTATTCAATCTGTAAGCTCTTCGTGTGTTTTTTGCAGTCTCAAGTCTTTGGCAGACATAAAGCAGTTCTTCTGTATTGTGTTCTCTGTAAGTCGGGGAACCCGACGGCCCAAGTGCACTCTGGGGTGTTTGGTGTCAGCAGTGTCAGGCACAGAGGGCTGTCAGAGGCGTGATGATGTCATCAGCTGCCTGACCCTGAGTTGCCAGATTGACTCAGACAAGAAAATCCCTCATCGTCCACAGGGTCAAATGTCTTCGCCTCGCTCATTTTCTCCAGACACAGACTGACTAAACCCTGAGGATTGAACCGAGCTTTATAAATAGACAAATGACTAATATCATGATGTAAAGGTATTTCCCTAGAATTAATAGTTTAAGTAATGTAATAGTAATAGTAATGATAGCCTTAGCAAATGCCACGGATATTTTCCATCCATTTGATTGTGGTTTAGTGGAAGAGGTCTTCACCATTTGAACTTTCTCCCTCATAACTCTGGAAAGACCTTTACCTTCTCTTTTCTAATGAGGGGGAGACTTTTAGTGGATTCCACGAAGAGAAACAGGCGTCATTTAGAGCATTTTTCAAAACGAAGCTTAACAAGGAATTTAAAAATCCCTTCTGACTAACAATCGATGACAACATCCCGAGCCTGGACTGCATCTTGATGTGTTCTTGTTGGGTGTCAGCATTGAAATGGCTGATACATGCACAGCTAATGGGCTATAGGCTTGTTACAGAGAGCTAGTTCTTGAAGGAACATAAAGGATTGTGTCTGTGTCTCAAGTGTCTGTCTGTGTTTATAGAAATGTGATCTAAAGTGCAGACAGGATTGACTCTAAGTGCTTTTTAACTCATTCTTTCTCTCAGCACTGCATTAAAATAATGAAGACAACATATTTGTTTGGCTCTTTTGAGTTTAATTTAAAAAATATTTTAGTATTTAGTATTTTTCCAGTTAATTTTCAAATTATTATTTGTTTTTATAATAGTTTTACATAATGTTATATAGTTTAAATTGAATTATAATCAATATTTTTGTATTTATTTTTTATATTATTTTCTATTAAAATGACTGTGTATTATTTTTTATGATATTAACCAGCTTTGAATTATTAAAATGTTGGTGGTATACATAAATCATCATACTGCAACTCTTGCTTCATGTTGCTTCCAGATATTTCTGTTTATTTGTTAGTAAAAGTCAGCATTTTGTGTCATCCCACAGATTTTGGCTTACACATTTTGAGGTTCGGCAAAGTTGTCTTCAAATGATTATTAATTTGTTTTTAAATATTATTGTCTACAATTTTATATATAATTATAATCAGTATTATTTATCTAATTATTTTCTATAATTTTATTTATTTGTAATCATTATTATTTATATCATATTTATATTTACTTTGCTGTAGTAAAGTCCTCATGTAAACATTTATCCTTTAATCATCCATAGTGCATGTGTGCTTGTTTACAACATTTGTACCGTCTTTTAGTCATACTTTTCTCGGTAACTGCTTCAGATGTCCTTTCCTGATCCCCGAGGTGCCGGAGTCTGTCTTAATTCAGGCGCACTGGAGGGAGACTGGGACAAAGGCTCCTATGTGCCTGTTCTGGATGGAACTTCAACTCTGAAGCTTTGTTGAAGGATTGAGGGGAGGGGGTGAATGCATGCTGCAACAGACAGTTAGAATGTGTGTGTGTGTGTGTGTGCATTAGGCCCATGAGGGGGAGGGCAGATCTCTGAGCACATCAGTTGTTGCTTTAGGATGCCTGTTAGCAGCTGTGACGGCAGCTGACTGGGTTCACTCAGGAGAGGAGATTGCCTGATTGTTGTACTCACTATTAACAAAACCACCGTCTTTCTCAAAAAGTCACATTCCCCTTCTCTAAATGAGTCCAACATTGCTTTTCTTGTTTTGAAATGTTTTATGCATGTTATCACCTAAACGTTGAGGAAAAAAAGAACAAGGGGGCAAAAAAGGAAAGATTTTGTGTTTTGTTTTCCCTTGTTGGTGGAAGTTACCATTGTTTCTTTTTCACTGTGTGAAATACCTCCAACTGGAGTTTGGGTTTGGGGAGGGAAATGCCTCTCGGTTTGGGCCTCCTTAGTAATGACAGACTTATTACAGTGTTTTATTACTGGTTTACATTGGAGACAGGCTTATTTTCTGCTCATTTGACTTGAAGAAGAGGAATAACCGAGAGTTAAACATACAAGCCCAGGAATGAATGCCTCTTATGAAACATTGCATGAAAATGAACCCCACATTGTTTTCTTGATATGTACTTGAGACTGGAAAAACTACACAACTTTTGCACCAATTAGCAACAATTCTACTGAATGGATTTAAAGGGTTAGTTCACCCATCAGTGCAAATTCTGTCATTAATTACTCACCCTCATGTTGTTCCAAACCCGTGAGACCTTCATTCATCTTCGGATAATCATCTTCATGGTACTCTTGTGAATAGTGGTGTGAATATAGCCTGCATTTTTTTTTTTGAGTGCAAAAAGTAGGGTATTCTCATAGGTTCAAAACATGACGGTTGAACCACTGATGTTTAATGATGTCTTAATTTGTCTATTCAAGGTCAGAAAGCTCTCGGATTTCATCAAAATATATATTTATTTGTGTTCCGAAGATAAATTTACCGGTCTAATGAATGATTTTTTTGGGTGAGCCGTCCCTTTAAATGAAAGTCATGTGACACAAATGTCAAATTCTAGTGAAATCTACAGAGCTATTGGTGGAATTGGTTCAAAGAAATGGATTGGTCCATCACTTTAGCTGAGGGGGTTCAGGTTATGGATATATTTTGCATTTGAAAGGTAGAGGTGAATGTGTCTCTGTTTCAGGCGGTTTTATTGCTTTGATCAAGTTTTGACATCAAAGAGTTGTTTTAGAGGCCTACTGGTGCCATTTTGTTTAATCACACCCTCACAGTTTATCCAGCTGTTCTCACGTCTGTGGGATACGTGAGGTCAGCTGTGTAAGTGTTGTTCCTATTGTCCATGGTCTCGAACAGGTTAGACAGGACCATGTGGCAAAACAACAGAATGATTGTCAATGATGGCCTTTTTTTGGACTTTCGAAGACACACCACCTGCCATAACACATGATGTGCCATATCTCAAGATAGTGTGTGTATGTGGGAAGATCTTTATTTTCTCTCGTCTTTCTTCGGGCAGAAGTTCTCCTGGATCACTTTTTGATCTGCTTCACAGAGAGCTGTGTATTTAGTAAAGCAATCTGGTCAACACGTAAGCGACATGCCTGTTTTCACAGTTTCCATATCCACGATGATGTATCAGTGTGTAAAAATGTGTTTACGTGCAAAGGACGTTGATAAATGAACTGCTCTGTCATTGTCCAGACTCGCTGTTTCTGTTGGGTTTCAGCGTTTATTTAGTTTTTGACCTCATGCGTTCTGGTGAGGGAAGTCAGTTGCTGCCTTGAAAACGCTCCCAACGGCTGCCGATTTGCAGCATTTGGCAACTTGGGCCACCACACATTTCTTTCTGTACTCTGAAATAAATTATTAGAGACATGTCTGTCAATTAAAGTATCACGTTTTCCATAAAGTTAGGTCAGAATCCATTAGACTGTTGTACGGTTTGACATTCCTGTAAGCAGTAACAGCTTGTTCTTGTTTCAGGAGTAAGTGTAATGCAGTGACATGGATGCTCATGTCTAAGTGGCACTTATTGGCTTAGAAAAAGATGTTTCCTGTCGTCACTGGCAGCAGTTGTATTTCTGATGTAATGTGTGACCGCAAAGACAGCAAGTCCTGAAGTAAACTGAACAAATTTTGGCACTACGTCTCACGAGTGCTGTGAAGTGTGCTTGCCTGTATATATGCTATGTAATGTTATATTTTACTGTTCAAAACAGTTGTTTTTTCTTTTAAACCCCATAAGTATCACCTGCCCACCCGTGGGCCACTTGGTGCTTTTTCTTCATTGTCTTTATCACATATTTATCTTTGGAAAGCTTAAAACCTCAAAATGCATCCTTTGAAAACTATTTTGAAATTGGACATTGCATTAGCATGGAAATGGGACTTCAATATCTTTTAGCGTAGTGGGTGGATTCAAGTGTCATATATTACAAAATGTATTATGGTTTTTTAGAATCAAAACTGTTTATAATCTTCAAACATTTACATTTTGTCAGAAAGGTCTGAGTCTCAAGATTTCATATTTGGTGTATATTGTGTGAAAGAACTAATATTGACTGAGAAATATAGGCATTTATGACAGAAAAAATGTATCAGAAAATGAATTGGAGTTTGGATGGCTATGTGTGGTATAACACCCTCAATAAAATCTAACAAGAACCTCAATTTTTTTTTTTTTTATATCAACTTCAAATTTGGAACATAACTTATTTAGACATAAGGCTTTAGTTCTATAGAAATTTTAGATTCAAAAATATTTTGTCAGACATTTCTTTTATATAAAATATTAAAATTGGTACTGTGCATTTTTTTTAAAAGTAAATTTTTAACTTCTATAACTTTTTGAAACTTTTATATTTTGAAATGATTCCAAAAAATGATTTCTGAGGGATCATGTGACACTGAAGACTGGAGTAATGATCCTAAAAAAATCAGCTTTACAATCGTAGGAATAAAATACATTTTAAAATATACTAAAATAGTAAAGTTATGTTACATTTTACAATACATGAATTATATTACATAGTGATCAGATTATTGTTGAATGTCACTCTGAAAGAGACAGTAGCCATATTAACTATTAATAGTTATTTCTCCATGCGAAAAGTTAATTTGCTGGACATGTGTCTTGGTACTTTGGCTTTGGGCTTGTCATTCAAATCAAATGTTAGCTGCTTGATTGTGTGTGTGTGTGTGTTTTCTGCAGTATCTCTAACACTCTTCCATTGTTCTTTGAAGATCCTGTGGAAAATGTGAGTGTTGATGGCATGTGTCCATGATGTCTTCATCCCACCCCCTTTCCTATCTTTCCCTCTTGGAGAGACACAGTAATGGAATTATATTTTCCGGCCTGTCCACAGAACCATGAACCTGACCTCTTTGACAATGGACACACGCTAACAGAAAGTCATCTGAATATTTGGAGTGTCCACGGTTTCAGGATGTGACTTCAGGCTGCTCTGTGTTTTGTGTGCGACTTGGAGAAAGTCAGATAACAGGAATGTTGTCTTTCCACAGCTACTGGGGGAATCCCTGCTCTCGCTCTCTCTATCTATCTCTATCTCTCTTCAAACAGACCTCTTCATATGAACACGGCAGCTGTTGAGTAGAAAACAGAACTGAGATGAAACCCTGTGCATTTAGAGCCAAGCCTTTTGTGACAAGACACAATTTAATGTATGTTTGCGCAATTGTCAGCTTTAGCTCAACAAGGTGGTCTTTAAACAAATTATACTTTTTTTTTTTCTTAGGTCAAGAGGTTCCAGTTTATATGAATTCACTTTTTTAGTTTTTAAAGGAATAGTTCATCCAAAAAGTTCACCTTCAGGTCATCCAAGATGTATTGTTTGCTCACCAATGGATCCTCTAAGATTATTGGATTATTAAAAATAGAGATTATTATTGATGTGCTCTGTCTGTCAGGCTCCTATGAGTAGTGTTTATAGCTCAGATCTCAACTTTGATATTGATCTCATGTGCTTTGTTGCATTGTCTGTCTTTTCAAGTCCTCCAGGACTTCACTTTGTGACTGTGTGTATGTGTGTGTTGAAACTGTGTTTTATTTGACTGTATTGTACAGCCATTCTGCATTGTGTTTTATGGCTTTAAGGGAATAATAGGAAAATTATGACCGCATATTTTGCCTTTGAACCTTTCATTACCGTTTGCTCTGTGCATACGGCATATTTTTTTTTCCATTTATTTATACAGCTCGCTTTCAGTCGTCCTTTCTCTTGTTTATTCTGTTTTGATTGATTAGTTTGTCTTTTACAGTTTGTGAAACAAAAGGTCCTCATTTATTATACATTCTCTCTTGAAGCGGTGTGTGTGTGTGTGTGTGTGTGGGTGTAGGCTGCATATGTCCTGAGGCAGAATGTCTCTTCCACACTGAGGCCATTGTCTCGGTTTCTTCTGTCCTAGTGACCATGGCAAACTTTCTCTCTCCTCCAGGGAGACTGCGATGTTTGTTTGGTAACCCCGAGCAACAGCCGTCAATCACCTGATGCATCTAAGCTGTACAGATTTCTGATGGCGTCACTGGCCGACGTTCAAATAATTCAAAGGGCAACACAGAATGACCTTATTAGAAATTCTTATTAGAAGATCTTATTAGAAACTATAAATACGTATAAACAAATGATATTAAACAAATTGGATAGCAAAGATGGTACGACTCAATCAGTGCAAACACAATCAGTAAAAAACAAACTGCGGTTTCTGGAAAAAAAATATCAGAAAAGTTCAATTTAATAAAGAGGATCTGCTTTATGGATCTATTTTGCCATGTGCACGTAATGAAAGAATAAATCTTTTTTTTAAAACCATATGGGGCAAATTCACTAAACAGTCACTCAATTAATAATAATATACAATTTAACAATTAATTGTGCTGATGTATTTCCGTATCGTCATTTTAAGTGCAAACTAAATAAGTGAACAATATTTGAAAATATTAAACAGCCTTATTTTAGTATTAATTGTATATAATTATAATATTGATTAACATTATGAATTGGCTTTTGTTTTTATATTTTCATGTTTAATTTGAATTCTAGTTGTGCTTGTTATTTTTCATTTGTAAAGCTTAAATTCATATTCTTAGCCATAATTCCAGTTTTATTTCAGAATTAAAAAAAAAAAGTTATTTAAAGTGCAAACTTGCATATTTTAATGTAAATTAGGCTTTTTATAGAATTTTCCTTATTCCCAAAAGTCATCACAGTGTGCCAGGCACAATATGTGCAAACTGTCTGCTGCAAAAGCAGATTTTTGCACTCAAACTGAACCTGCAGGATGGGAAATCACATCATGAAAATCGGATTCAGCACAATTTTGTTCCTTTACTGAATTGGTTGCAAAAACAACGCAAGCACTGCATGCCAACAGCCCTATCAGTCAGAGTAGTCCATTCTTAGTAAATTCCCTCCTTTGAAGAACTTCCAATAATGACAATATGCTGTTCATCAGTGAAATAAAGCAATTGCTTTTAGCTGAAAAGGGCAGCAATCCCCAACAGCTGGATTCAAGATGAATGCATCTGTACTCGCTGCAGTAACACCATTACATGTGTTTTCTCCTATAGCTTTAGCCAACAGTGGCTTATAAAATGTTTCCAGCATCTGTTTCTTTATTTTTATCTCGTCTTGTTGGTGTGATTGAGCGGAGGGAGGATGTGAATGATCCGGACTGGCTTTAATCAGGGTTAGGAAAGTGTCTCATTACTCACAGAGCCAGAGATATGCTGCATTCACTCAACAGATCGAGCTTTGAAGCACTACTGCTGTTCCTCATACTTATTATGAGACATGCTAAGGCAAGCGTAATTTATTATTTCATCATTTTTAAAGACGATAATGCTAATATTTGTAGTTATTTAGTTATTTTTGAATTATTTATAAAAGTTTATTAAAAGTGATCTAACATTTTTTTGACATTTTGGTGACATTTTCCCTTCATAACCATATACAGTATTGTGATTATTAATTCCAAAATTGTGGAATAGACATGGAATGGGCCAACAACCTGTCACCTCATTTTGGAGTGAGACAAATGAGAAACACTTCTGCTTGTTCTCTGAATTACCCCCACTCTCCATAGCTATCCTTTCCTTTCTCACTGTCCTAAATGGTCTTTTCCCAGGCTCTGATCCCATATTTGTTTTCCTGCCCATTATGTGGTGGTGCTGTACCCTAGCGGGCTTGAATTCCTGGCCCATGTCATCAGCCGTTCCTCAGAAAGGCTTCATTTGAAGCCTCTGCACTTTATTTTGTCGGAAGGAAATACTTAGTTCTGATGTCTTTTATTAAGTGTGTTTGAATCCAGCTGTTTCGATGGTTCTATGTGTTGGGCAATGTGTTTTATTTTCAGAAATTTGTGTTTTACCAGGATGCACATTGCAGGGTTTTCTCAGGGTGGTTTGAAGAATGCATTGAGAATAAAAACCACTGCACTCTCTTAGGTGCAAATCTGAAATTTTTACTTTTCTTTTTAGGAAAAGTAGACCAAATAGCTGTTTGCGCTTGCTTGGTGTTGGTGCCTATTGTCATATTTGATATTTATACCCAGACCTTTTATTTTGTATGTATATTGTCAGATGAGGATCTAGATCCCCTGAAGCAAACAATAGCAGCCGACACACACCTGTTTATTGATATTTGATAGTGTTGATGTGAGTGTTGAACAGCTGAAATGTGTTTTTGTGTGCTTGCTGTCTGATATCTGTCTGAACCTGATAATTTCCAGATACATATACTCACTCATCGCTCTCTTGACTTCTTTTTCTTCCTCTATTTACAGCTTTTTTGGCATGGTTAATAATTCTACATTACAAAGAAAAATATTCTTAAAAACACTGCAAAGCAATGTACATAAAATGAGATATACATACAAAATGCATGATACTTATTTTTATTTAGAACTGTCCTAAATAAGATATTACATATAGTCCACATTCAAAATAATAGCTGAATTTTTAAAAATGACCATTCAGAAGTTTAGATACGCTTGATTCTTAATACTGTGTAGTTTACCTACATGATCTACAAAATTGTCTTTCTTTTTTTTAAATTAATGGTTGTTCTCGGGTCTCCTGTTTGTCCTGGAAAGTTAAAGAACCCACTGTTCTTCCAAAAAAATCATCCAGGTCCCATAAATTATTTGGTTTTCCAGCATCTTTTGCATGTTTAAACCTTTCTTGCAGAGGCTATATGATTCTGAGATCCATTTTTTTTAAAGTAACGACAACTGAGGGACTTAAACGCAACTATTAAAAAAAGATTCAAACAGTTACTGGAGCGTAAGAAGGGAAAACAGTGCATTAAAAGGCGGGGCGGGGGTGAAAACTTATGAACATTTTGGAGATGTGCAAGTTTTTCTTCTTTTGTTTAAATATCATTTTCATTCATCTAGTGCTGCCCTTCAGAATATGTACACCAAATATTATGCATTAATAAGAAAGAGAAATAGTAATATTCTACTTTTCCTTTCTTTTCTCTTTATCGTACTCTCATTCTCTCTTTCTATACTTTCTTAACGGCGCATATCAAGAACATTTCCAAATACTTTCTCCTTGTCTGTTTCTGTTGGGCTTGGCATTGATGCAGAGTGCACATAAATGTCTGGATGCATTCCTCTCTAAGCATCTAGAGCGCCATGGAACCCCAAAACACTAAACCCTGTTTCTTGAGAGGGGGCCACAGTGAGCGTAACACGCAGTCCTCGCCAAACATATGAGAAAATCTCAAAAGCAATATATAAAAGAGCAGTGAAGAATTTGATCTGGATCTTGTTTGATTACAGCAAGGCAAGAATGAGAGAGAAAAACAGAAACTGGCAGTATTATTAGATATTGGATTGCGCACACTGCAGCGTTTAGTGCAGACAGCTCCGCTGGGGGTTGAAGCAAAGTGTAGTCAGATTCAGCCAGTGTCCCGATTAAGTTTCATCTGTGTGTGTGTTTTATTTAAACTGACCTCATTCCACAGATCCAGGGTTAAATGACATCAGCCTTTGGCATTCGGTCTGTGGCTTAGTAGTGTCCATCTTAATTCATATTCCACACTGTAGTCCAGAGTCTTCTGACTGTAGCAGAGCAGTTTCAGGAAAGATTTGGCTAAAGGCAATGAGTAAAAACACTTTCTATGAATAACTGGGTATAACAAAGGTTTTTTACATGCTATTTTAGTATTGTTTTAGATTTGGGATTTGTGTCTTTACTGCATTGTTATTGGAACACAAATATGTACTCTATGTGAAAGTATGCTTTGAGTGAATTCAAGTACTGTATGCTACATGGATCTTAGTCAACGTTTATGTGTGCATTAGTAAGTCATAAGATCCAAGTTGAGAGAGTTGGTCCTTGCTGTTTTATTTTGCACATCTAAACCTGTGAAAGCTATCAACACAGCAGGCGAGAAGAACAAACAGTGCGCTGCGAATCTCTCTATGAGTAAACGGAAAAAAACACACGCAATGCTAGGGAGGACATCTGAAAAATAAACACAGGAGTTGTCATTATTTCTGTTTTTTTTTTCTAGTGTGTGTTGACATGACCGATCCCCCTTCAGTTCACCCTGAGCTTCTGATCTTCACCCTAAACTAATATGTGTTCACAGTAGCGCCACAGGAGTAATAAAAACCAACCTCAGAATGTTTAATGGTTTCCTACACCAAGCATTGAAACTCGCAGATCTTAAATAGTCTTGAAAACAATATGGTTTTCTGCTCGCTGTCTTTTTATGATTCCCAGTATCTCCACAAAAGGTGTTTCAGCGCTCATGTGTGGAATAATACATTTAAATCTTTCTTTTTCTCGTTACAGATAGTAAAGCTATAGTGGACGGCAACCTAAAACTGATCCTGGGGCTGATATGGACCCTTATTCTGCACTACTCTATTTCCATGCCCATGTGGGAGGATGAGGACGATGAAGACGCCCGGAAGCTGACGCCCAAACAGCGCCTTCTGGGCTGGATCCAGAACAAGGTCCCCCAGCTGCCCATCAACAACTTCCACAGGGACTGGAGAGATGGCAAAGCCCTCGGTGCACTGGTGGATAATTGCGCACCTGGTGAGCGGACATCTGTGGTTTATGACCACTTGGCTTGGTACATTAATCACGTGTGGGCTTACATGAAAAGCTATCTTCATTAAGTAGATTGAGGGACCAGTAATACTCATCATGGAGATGTCAAGAGTCATGCAGAATCTGCTTTGCCTTAGGAGATGGGAAGCCAGTTTGATAATTACAGCATATGATCTCACTGTGGAAAGACCAGAGCCAATAGAAAAATAGAGAACAATTGGTGACCTCAAAACAAGTGATCATTGCTTTCCAAAACATGATTCATGAATCGAATACCTCTAGATTTGTTTGGACTTACACTAGTGGAAAATCCAGAACCCGTGCAGTTCAGAGAGAGTTTAATGAACAGGTCAAGTTCTTTTGAAAGTGTGCATGTCCATCCTTGTCAACTCTCTAATCAAAGCTGCCATTCTGGCATTGTGTTTGTTTCCAGGACTCAGGACTTGGCTATAAATCCTTTGGGAAACTAGTAGGAGAGTTTCCTAGAACATGCTCTTGGATCAACAAACTTGTTACAACATTTCAAAATAAATAATCAGAAGTTAGAGTTAGCGCTAAGCTTGAGCAACAATAATTTTCTTCTAATATTAGGGATAACTAATGGTTAGCAGCAAGCTTTTAGATATGAACAAGATGGAATTGATCCAGGAATATGTTCTACTTTTACTTACGTGTTTTGATGTGATTAAACTTTAGAAAAATCCTTCACAATAGAAAATAGGATTAGTACTAAATGCTTCGATTTGTCTTTCGTTTAAACATTTAAGAATTGCATTAGCTTATGTTGAAATGTTTCCATCTTCCAAGTCATTTAGAGATGTGCTTAAAAGAGTCCAGTATTTTTGACAGACACAAACTGCAGTTTAATTGTCGACTTTAGTAAAGAGACAGGTGTAAATATGGCGCTGGGTGGAAGGCCCTGTCTCATTTTAGGGTTCATTTCACACGCAAACACATTGGGCCACAACTAGATGCACTGCTTTAACATTCAATATTAATTCATGTGCAAGACTGGGATTTGACTGGTGTCAAAGACAGCTTGTAATATTGAGATATTTAAAAATGATTCATCAGTAGAAGTGGTTTAGGTACTGACTGAAAGGGATGCTAACTAGAGCTAGAAGGTAGTTGGGTTGATAGCACTAAATAGCACTAAAACAATAGCACTGCCCAGATGGCTTCACTGCTGTATTTTTCCTCCAATGCTGAGAAACTGAAGGGCACTGCCATAAAATACAACCACTGTCTACAAATAAAAAATGCAGGGTTTACATTTTGACACTGAGAAGCATTGTGAGAGGTGAAAGATGCAATATCTTTGCATGTTTTAGGCGTGCGTGAGTTTGTTGGCTCTGCAGGCTGCTAATGAGCCCCTGGTCTGTGCTGTAACTGAGCGGAAAGTGTCAGAAGCTAAGACAGCAAACATACTTAAGTGAAAACACATGCTGCTTTATGCATTTCCTTCCAACATGCACTTTATTTTATTTTTCCCCATGTGCATGTGTGGAAAAGCATCTCTTAGCAGAAGTGAAGCCAGAAAAGTTAGATGAAGTATTTATTCCAGTATTTCAGTGCCTGTATGTTTATTACAATATATTAAAACCCCTAATATTTCTATTTATTCACATTCTATTTGAATAGAAAAACTTTGTTTTTAAAATCTCCCATTGACTTGCACAGAAAGAATAATCAAGTCCTTCTAAATCTAAACATCAGTTATATTTTTATTGTAATATTTGCAAAAGTTGTGGATAATTTGTGATCGATTTCATATTGTATGATACATTTTTCTCAATTGATTTACATTTTAATGAGATATTAATAGAAAGTGAGCTGTACTTCAGCAGTCTCAAACTTTTTAAACAATGATTTTCCTCAAAAATATAACTGCATACAGACTGTGCCCCATTCACACTTTGTTTACCTCCCCTGTCGTTTCCTCCATCTAATTTGTTTTCCACTATTAATGGGGGTTATGTTACTCTCTTACCACCATCTTGGATCTTCTGGGACCTGTAAATACCACTCTTGGCAATTCTGAATGCATTAAAAACCTAAAATTAAAGCTTTATCAGTGTTAGCAGTAGTATGGGGCCTGTTACAGATACTCACTGTCCAATCCAATTATGGGGCCGCTGTGCTGGAGAATCTTGGAAAACAATCCTAGATCTGATATTAACGTTTTGGCAGTCGTTGAGGAGTCTTGTGGTTTCGAGGCTCTCTGGTTCCATTTGAACCTAAACACCTCTTGATCTTTGAGTGTAATCCAGCATATAATAACAGTTTTTCTCCAGACAGCACTGGTGTATTTGCTTCAGGGAAGCGCTCGCTGCTACGGGCCTGACCGCACTTATTAAAGGTTGGAAAAAAGGGTGAACTGACGGGAAACCGCTCATTTGAGAGCATTTAAGGTCAAGTTGAACTAAAGAACATGGATTAATAGATCCACGCTGTGGAACAGTGGGTCTGCAGCCCAAGATAAAGCTTAGTTCATCTACGTGTATAAAGCAATATGCAAGAGCATTTTAGACCTATACAGTAGCAGTTCTGAGCTAGAAAATGTTTCTCATGGTTTTATCACGAGTTGACTTACAACTCTGTCTGTGTCTTCATCTAAGGCCTGTGTCCGGACTGGGAGACATGGGACCCGAGTCAGCCAGTGGAGAATGCAAGAGAAGCCATGCAACAAGCTGACGACTGGCTCGGTGTGCCTCAGGTAAGAAGCAGTTGCTTATATTTATTAGCATGATTTGAGTCTGCTTTCTTCTTTAACAGAGCAAGGCTGGCTGTTTTGTAGGCCACTGTTGACTTTAAGAAGTAGATTTTAGCTACTGAAATTATATTATGACCTCATGATCATGATCCTTGTGTGAGTGTGTGTGAGTCAGAGAGTGTAAAGGAATCTGGGGTGTGGTTCACACAGACTTTACAGTCTGAAGAGCAAAACATTTTCATGAAAACATGAAATCTGATCAAAATCATGTTTTAATTCATCTTCAGATGCTCACTTTTCAACATCATAATACACAGTAGTGTCTATACATGAGAAATTCATAATTTTATTCAGCGAAGATGCCTTAAGTTGATCAAAAGCAGCAGTAAAGACTTTAATAATGTTAAAAAATACATTTCACATGGATGATGTTCTTTTTATTCATCCAAGAATCTTAAATATTCCTATATATATATATATATATATATATATATATATATATATATATATATATATATATATATATATATATATTAAAGTTGTCACCAAAATATTAAACAGCACAACTGTTTTCAACATAGATAATAAAAAAATAATAACTTTTGAGCACCAAATACATTTTTAAAGTTTATACAGAGTTTATAATATATACTATATATTAGCATAGAACATATATTACCACATTAGAATGATTTCTGAAGTATCATATGCTGAAAATTCTATTTTAACATTACAGAATTAAATAATATTTCAAAATATGTCTTTGCATTTACATTTTTAGCAGAAGCTTTTATCCAAAGCGCCTTACAGTGCATTCAGGCTATACATTATTATAATTTTTTACTAGTATGTGTGAACTCTGGGAATTGAACCCACAACTTTTTGCGCTGCTAATGCAATGCTCTAAGTGTTTTTGATTAAATAAATGTAGTTTCTTACAGACCCTCAACATCTGAGGGTTGTGTTTATATGATATTTACTGCACTGTCAACAACAGATAAATTATGGGTTTTAATAACAAAGTGCATATTTCTTTCTGTCCCTGTTGGTCTCTCGTTCGATCTCCACTTCTGTCTTTCTGCTGTGTTAAATACCATTTAGAGCTATTTGCAGTTAGCTCTTAACCTTTCAGTCTAGTGTTAAATATAGCAGGACACTTAACCAGTAGGACATGAAAGACGGGACTGAGAGGAGAGAAGAGACCGAAAATATTTTCCACAGCTTTAAAAACATTGAGTACTTCATCAGTTTTGTGCCTTAGACCATGACAGAATAGAGCTGTGTTTATATCTGACAATCTGGCAATGACGGTACTTAATAAATGGCAAACGAAGTCAGTGAGATGTGTTTCTTCATCTCAGTCCTGTTCTTGAGGGCTACAGCATTGCACATTTGAGTTGTTTAGCTATCTGATTCAGCCTTGCAGGTCAATGTAACCTCTACTACTGGTTGTATGATGTATAATAAGTTGTATCAGGTGTTTCTGATGAGAAAGACTTCTAAAATATGGTACACTTGTTGCCCCAGGAGCTGGATTGAGAAATATAGCTCGAATAGCTTCCAGGATTAAAATCAGAAAACAACCACTATGTAGCAAGTAACTCTTACCTCTAATTTGCATTTTGTATATCCAGGTGATCGCACCTGAGGAGATCGTGGATCCTAATGTGGACGAGCACTCAGTGATGACCTACCTGTCTCAGTTCCCCAAAGCCAAACTCAAGCCTGGTGCCCCACTGCGATCTAAAACCCTGCACCCCAAGAGAGCCAAGGCCTATGGTCCAGGTGAGACTGACAGATGATGATGTTAACACTTCAGTGATTAGCCTACTCTTCCTCGACTTGATCCTCTGTATTTTTACATCTCTCTATAGGGATTGAGCCCAGAGGTAATGTTGTGTTGAGGCCAGCTGAGTTTGTGGTGGAGACCGTGGAGGCCGGGCTTGGAGAGGTGTTGGTGTACGTCGAGGATCCAGAAGGCCACACAGAAGAGGTCATATTCTATATCAAACTTATTTTTAATCTCAAAACAATCCAGAATGTCTCAGCCAGGCATTTATAAACCATGCAGGTTCCTGGTGGTATTGGCAAGATTTAGATTTTCTTTTATTCAAGAAAACAAAAACAAAACAAAACAACAACACACACACACACACACACACAAAATTACGAAAAAATATGAATAATAATAATAATTCCGGTTGGTTAAGTTGATTAAAATAATAATAATAATTAATGATTTTATTCTCTTGATTTTTTTTCAGTGAAATTAAGTTCATAAAATATTTTATAGAGTTTAAGTCCAGTACCTGTCTGAATATTCACTAAATAAAATATACAAATAAAATCAAAATACAATAAATTAATTTAAATTAACAAAATAAACATACATTCATTAAAATTAACATATATTTAAATGTGTTGATTATTTCATTATTTTTTAAGATCATAGTTTTAAAATGGAAAATTTAATTAAAATGGAAAATAAAAAATTTATTATAAAAAAATTAAATGCTCATTGTTCTAATGTGATTTAATTTAAATCAGTTTTTATACACAAAGATAAGGTTCTTGAGCCTTATTAATACGAGTGCAGGGATACACAATAATAATAATAAAAAAGCTGTTTTAACAACTAACTGGTGAATGTTTTACTAAAATGTATTTTTTCACAGGCCAGAGTAATTCCCAAGAATGACAGGAACAGGAGCTACTCTGTGCTCTATGTCCCGAAAGTGGAGGGCCTGCATAAGGTATAACATTAAGCAATGCACAGTGGTGTCTGCTGTCATTTTGCTGCCATATTTTCAGGATCTATGAATTCTTCGTAGGACTTTGTAATGTTTAAAATAGCTTTATACGTGACAGATGAAACAGAGTGATTGTATCTGAGGGATATTTCTTTCTTCCTTCAGGTGAAGGTGTTGTTTGCTGGACAGGACATTGACAGAAGCCCTTTCCTAGTAAATGTGTCTAAAGCACTGGGTGACCCAAACAAGGTGCAGGCCCGTGGGCCAGGTTTGGAACCGGTGGGGAATGTGGCCAATAAACCCACCTATTTTGACATCTACACAGCAGGTAATGACAGTGAAACGATGCTGCTTGCTGTGAAACTCAGAATTAGTTAAATGTGTTTGTAACTCATGTATTTGTGATTCCTCAGGTGCAGGAGCAGGCGATGTCGGTGTGATCATTGTGGACTCTCAGGGCCGCAGAGACACAGTGGAGATCATTCTGGAAAACAAGGGCGACAGTGTTTTCCGCTGCACATACGGCCCCATTTTGGAGGGCCCTCACACTATATATGTGACATTCGCTGGCCAGCAGATACCCAGAAGCCCTTTCACTGTCCACATCTCAGAGGGTGAGACCCATGTCTTCACTTTGTGATCTTAATTCCTAGAAAAAAATAAGTTAGACGTCCTGCAGAGTCTACTTTATGATCACATTATTGTTTAACACCAAAGCTGTTAATGCACCAAGAAAACAACAAGTGCTTTTCTTTTTTTGCCTGAGCCTTCGACTTGTTGTTTTTTGCTGCATTAAAAGCATGCCACATTCTTTCTTAAGTGTGTTATGCACCCACTGAAAAGTCCAGCTTAGACTAAAGCTTAGGCTTTTCGGATGAATCTGGTTTGAAGAGCAAATGCTTTAGTATGCTGGTCTTTTCAGTTGCGGCACCTAAAGAGCTTATTTCCCCCTTGTAATGAGTTCAAAGTTGATTGATTGACAGCATGCTGATACTGGAATACATGCTGATAAAGTCCCAGAGAGACCTGCTTTCTTTGGCATTGACTAATACCAGGTTGTTTGGTTTTGAGCTCCATTTGCTCATTGCTCCAGGGGTCCACTACCCTCCTGATGATGACGAAACGCTTTATTGTGTTTCCTCTCTCCTCTTTCGCCTGTGTGTGTTGTTCTAGCTCCTCCGAGTGGCCGGCAGATCGGCTCCCCGGTTCACATAATCCCTCAGTCTTTACGCACGCCGCCCTCAGAAAAGACCAAGAAAATGCCTCCCCCAACACCACCCAAACCCAGGCGACCAAGTTAGTATGGGCCACCCGGGGGGCGTGGCAAATGCCTGCTCAAGCTTGGTCCCCTCCCTCCTGTCTCCTCTCCTCCCCTCACCCTGTGTCCTCTCTCGGGCACGCCACCTCTGACTCGTTGGCATGCGCTGGCGCTTTGCCCTCTGGGGCAGCTTAAATCAACAGGAAGCTTAATTAGATACAGGAAGTGATGGGATGAAAGTGAGTGTGAGTGAAAGTGAGAGTGTGAATGAAAGTTAGAAGAAGATTAGACAATGTTGCGAATGCTGCTGCTGGTCTTGTTTTAACCGATGCAGAAAAAGAGCCACCATTCAGGGGTGATACTGGACGATCACGTAACAGACGCTCGGCACACCGGGACCACTTTTGATTGGATTCTGCTAATATTTATAATTTAGTAATAGTAATTCAGAATTTAACAAATTTAACCAATGCGATAATTATTAATTATTTAAAAAAAAAATCTGAAATAAATTAACAATAGTAACAAATTGGTTTAAATTAGGGCTGAAGATCTTAATCAATCAACTGATTTTATTTTATTTTGTATTTAATGTGTTAATATAACAGCCCTTGTTTGAACTATTTACTTTAACCTGAACTGACATCTGTGACGTCTGGGTGTGTGATATATTCATCTTCATTTTAGGGATAATCATCCACATCCCAACATTGTCATCGTGATCGTCGTCATCATCTCGGCAGTTGCTTGATTTGGCCGTGTCGCTCTATGAATACTAACTCAGAGAATGGGAATGCTTTAATTATCTGTCTTAACATTATTTTCCTAACCAAAGTATATAATTAAGTAACTTTAACTCATTAATTATTCAATTAACATTACTTTGTAGACTTTAGTCTGCCTTTTTATCCAGCACTTAAAGAAGATGATACTGGAAGAAGAAATTGTTTGATCAGTTCTGAAAAAAGCACTCAGGACTGAGCCAGACTGTTTTAATAGCCATTTTATTGCTCTAAAAAAGCTCATCAGTGAACTTTGTGTGAAGCACCAAACCTTAACAGTAAGTCACATATTAAAAAGAATTTAGGGTCTTTTTGAGATTGCTAATTGCTTTGTCATAGGCTTTTAAAGGAAACATTATTTTTTTGTTTTTCTTGTTCTTCGTTGCTCGTACCTTTGGCTGGGTCCATATGAATAACTAATATTGACAACTTCATCTCCATTCATGTGTGTATGTTTCATTAAACTTGTTTCCGCTTTTGTACTTATTATCTTGATCAAGAATAACCACTCTTTCCTCTTTTTAGCAAGCAACCCCAATGCCTGTCGGGCCATCGGGCGCGGCCTGCAGCCCAAGGGTGTGCGTGTGAAGGAGGTGGCCGACTTTAAGGTGTACACGAAGGGAGCAGGCAGTGGAGAACTACGTGTGCAAGTCAAAGGGCCAAGTATGCATGCAACTGTCTTGACTGCAATAACGATTGTTGTCAACTTTGCATCATAAAGTTAGGTAGCTGAATTAAATTTTACGTTTGCAGGAGGTGGCGATGAGCCTGTGAAGGTGCAAGAGCTGGGTGACGGTGTGTATGAATGTGATTACTACCCCATTTTCACTGGAAAATACATTATCACCATTACTTGGGGTGGCCACGCCATTCCCCGCAGGTAGGATGCTTTTAATCCTCCACCAGTTTACTGTGGTGAAGTCCCATTCCTGCTTCCAGAAAATATTCAAATCTGTTGAACATATTAAAAGGAATATACAGGATATGGAAATGTTTTTTTTAGAAAGATAATCTGCTGATTATCATGAACATCCGTCTCTCTTCTGATCAAAATGTGTATATGTGTGTAGCCCATTTGAGGTGGTCATAAGTGAAGATGCAGGCCCTCAGAAGGTGAGGGCTTGGGGTCCAGGCTTGGAGACAGGCATGGTTGGCAAATCAGCTGACTTTGTGGTCGAGGCCATTGGCACTGAGGTTGGAACTCTGGGTAAGTATCTTCTTTTACATTTTCGAGCCACTGTACCCAGCGATCTGGTGTTTATGCAGATCTTCTCAACTCTGGCCCTCAGGTCCACTTTCCTGCAGAGTTTAGCTCCCAACTCGAATCAAACACACCTGAACAAGCTTACTAGAAAGTACAGGCAGGTGAGTTTGATCAAGGTTGGAGCTAAGTTCTGGAGAAAAGTCAACCTCGAGGGCTAGAGCTATCAACCCCTGGTTTATGGTGTGATAAGATGCCCGAGAAATTGCTAAAACTCTTTCCATGCACAGGTTTCTCCATCGAAGGCCCCTCACAGGCTAAGATAGAGTGTGATGATAAGGGAGATGGGTCTTGTGATGTTTTGTACTGGCCCACTGAGCCTGGTGACTATGCGGTCCATGTCATCTGTGATGATGAAGATATCAAAGACAGCCCATTTATGGCCCACATCCTCCCTGCAGCCAATGACGTCTTTCCTGAGAAGGTCTGCCCTGACAATTGTCAGTAAAGATCGCACATTCCTTGGGACTATTAAATGACAGCCGTAACTAAACTAATTCATGTTTTTCTGCAGATTAAGTGCTACGGCCCTGGGCTAGAACCAACCGGGTGCATTGTAAACAAACCTGCTGAATTTACAATTGACGCCCGTGGAGCTGGAAGAGGACATCTACAGATTTACGCTCAGGTTAATTTTCATTCAAGTCCCAGATGCCTCTTGCCTCACTTTATTGGTAGAAAAAAACGTTTTTGTCTATCTTTTATTCAAGGATTCAGAAGGCTTCCCAATCAACATCCAGATCACAGATAATGGTGACAGCACATATTTCTGCATCTACATACCCACCAAGCCCATCAAACACACTATCGTCATCACCTGGGGAGAGGTCAACGTTCCCAACAGTCCATTCAGGGTGAGAGCTCACTGTCAACATAGGCAGACTTCAGCCAGCTGATGACATTTTTATGTTGCTGTTTGTCAAGAACTTTCATAAACTGGATCTCCAACAATTTCAGTCTTTCAATGAAAGTCCATGACTACATTTTTCCAGTGTTAGATTTCGAACTTTCCCATTTACGTGATCATAGATTCCATATTGGATCATAACTTTACAAGAACCACTGTCCTCCAGGAAGCTTTAAATTTCTAGTTTTACAGTACTCTGGTTTTTCTACATTTCTCAGGTGGCCATTGGAGAAGGCAGTCATCCAGAGAACGTGAAGGTTCATGGTCCTGGAGTAGAGAAGACTGGCTTGAAGGCCAGTGAACCCACTTACTTTACTGTGGATTGCAGTGAGGCCGGACAAGGTCAGAGCCAACATCATTTCTTCCGTAATACTTATTATGGTCACATTTGACAGAATTTAATAACAAATTATTTTCTTCTTCTCCCATCTGTTCTGTTCTCCTTAGGAGATGTCAGCATTGGGATTAAATGTGCTCCTGGCGTGGTGGGACCTGCCGAAGCAGATATTGATTTTGATATCATTAAAAATGACAACGACACATTCACAGTGAAGTATACGCCCCCTGGAGCAGGACGCTACACCATCATGGTGCTATTTGCTGATCAAGTGAGTCTCAGTCAATAATACCAAATTATTCTCAATGCAATTTGAGATCTTTAAATGCATTTTGTTACGAATTAACAGGAAATTCCAATCAGCCCCTTCCGTATCAAAGTTGATCCATCCCATGATGCTAATAAAGTGAAAGCAGAGGGTCCCGGACTCAACAAGACAGGTCAGTTTGATTAAATATTAGGTAAAGATAGCTTATCTCAGCTTCATTTAATGTGTCTTTGCCACAGGTGTGGAAGTGGGCAAGCCGACCCACTTCACGATCTACACTAAAGGAGCAGGCAAGGCAACACCTGAGGTTCACTTTACCACAGCTGGGAAAGGAGAAGCCGTCAGTGACTTCGAGATCATCGATAACCATGACTATTCTTTCACTGTGCGTTACACTGCGTTACAGCAGGTGAGACACTCCAACATTGGGTAGCTGTTCATGTAAATGGACACCAAGTGGTTATATTATATATTATAATATTATAAATTCTATCTTGCTCTATCCTGTTTGTTTTGTGAACCAGGGTAACATGAGCATATCTGTGTGCCATGGTGGTGACCCCATCCCCAAAAGCCCTTTTACCATCAGTGTTGCTCCTCCTTTGGATCTCAACAAGGTCAAAGTTCAAGGACTCAACAACAGTAAGTCCACAGCAGCTTATGTGTGAAATGTAATTCTAGCTATATTTACTGTATTCAATTGTACATATTTTGTGTGCTTATCTGTTTAGAAGTCGATGTAGGGAAAGATGAGGAGTTTACCATTAACACACGTGGTGCGGGAGGTCAAGGAAAGGTGGACGTCAAGATTACATCCCTTCTCGCCGGCCAATCCCATGCAAGGTTGAATCTGGAACATCCAATGAGGTGTACACTGTTAAATACATTCCCCCGGAAGAGGGGCCCTACAAAGTGGACATCAGCTATGATGGAAACCCTGTGCCTGGAAGTCCTTTCACGGTGGAGGGAGAGATGCCTCCAGATCCCTCAAAGGTAGGAGTCACAAATAGGACAATGCAGTTTACTCGTCATTGTCTGGATTTTCATGATTTCTGCAAATCCTTTTGATTGGTAACATTTGTTACCCAAATGATCTCATTAGAGATACAAACTTGACATTTCAAGTCATTCATGGACACTTTCTCAAACTCACGGCTACAAATATACTATGAGCTGGCTGGGATGATAAAACTCTCCATATGAGGAGCAACATGGAATGCATTTTAGGAGTAACCAGAGAAATTGGACTGTACCGTGCAATTCTTACCTCACAAATCAGAAAGACCTTCAGAGAGTTTATGAACCACTAACTGAAGTCAGAATGTTCAAATTTAACTACAACCAGATTTTGTAAAACAACATTTCTTGATCCTCAGTGCAAGGAAATTTTCTGTTTGTAAAGGTTTACTTCAGGAATTCTGGTTCCAAAGACAACCCATTTAATTTAATTACATTTTTGTTTGTTGCCTGTTATCTACAGGACTGGATTGTTCCAGTGAGGGTTTTTCTTCTCGAGCCAGATGCTCTATTTTGTATATCAGTGAAGAAGCCTAAAACAAACACAAAAGGCCATTTAGCCATTGTGGGAATTATTACAGAACAGTTGTGCTTAATTAATCTGTCAGGGAAAGGTGAAGTCGAGTGTAGTGTGCCAAACAAGGTACTTCATCCACATGTGGAATGACTGCACCATACTCTGTCTCACTGAGAATCATTAGATGGTTGGTCTGTACAATATCGAAACAGATACAGATCTCTGACCATAAATGGATACAGATGATGAAGGCTGGTCAGCTTTGAAAAATATTGGACTGTCCTTTAGTACTCTTAAAGCACGTTGGACTGTTGAATTATTGAAAATCCAGTGCATACCCAGAGTGGCATTTCACCTTAGATGTGCATACATTTTTAATATTCCAGAGTTCTGGAATCTATTATTCTGCTTATCACATGTACCACATGTATAATTTAATTACATTAAAGTATTATATTAACTGGTTCTTTTTCAGGTTGAATTACTTTTTTGATTATTCCTGATTAGGATTCTGTTATTTGTTATGGAAACATAATCTTGACAACAGTTTTGTCTAACTTTCACATCAAGGTACGAGCCTATGGCCCTGGCCTAAAGGGAGGTATTGTGGGTAAACCTGCTCCATTTGCCATTGACACCAAAGGTGCAGGTACAGGGGGTCTCGGGCTGACTGTGGAGGGTCCATGTGAAGCCAAGATTGAGTGCCAGGACAATGGAGATGGATCTTGCTCGGTATCCTATCTGCCCACTGAGCCTGGAGAGTATTCCATCAACATCCTGTTTGCTGATGCTCACATCCCTGGTTCTCCCTTCAAAGCCATGGTGCAGTCTGTCTTTGACCCCAGCAAGGTCACAGCCAGCGGACCAGGGCTGGAGAGAGGAAAGGTCAATGAAGCGGCTTCGTTCACAGTGGACTGCTCTAAAGCAGGCGAGGCGGAGTTGACCATTGAGATTATTTCAGATTCAGGAGCGCAGGCTGAGGTTCATGTCCAGAATAACAGCGATGGAACATATTCTATCACCTACATCCCTCCTTTCCATGGAATGTACACCATCACGATTAAATATGGAGGACATGCAGTGCCGAAGTTCCCTGCGAGGGTTCAGGTGGATCCTGCTCTCGATACAAGTGGAATCAAGGTCTACGGTCCAGGAGTGGAACCCAGAGGTACAGTAAAATGGCCCATCTAAATGTGCTTGTGTTTAGTACCATTGTGTTTAGCAATGTGCTTCAAACCCTGTATTTTGACAGGGGTGCTTCGAGAGGTCACTACACACTTTGTCATTGACACTCGGGTTCACAGCAAGATGGGTGGAAACCATGTCAAAGTTCGGATTGTTAACCCATCAGGTGCCAACACTGATGCGTACATCACTGACAAAGGAGATGGCACTTATAGAGTGGAGTATACAGCATTTGAGGATGGTAAGATATCCACTACATAGAATTTTTTTTGTTTGCTGAACTGAATTTTCATTGAGATGAATCATGCACAAATTTTAAGAACATTATTAGTGATTAAATTAAATGAAAATTTGTATGAATCAAAAATGACTATTTTACAATAATCAAATTATCAATAAAAACTGAAATAAAAACTTTCTTTCTCTCTGTCAGAAAAAAAGTTATCCATGCACATTGGTTTGACAAGCAATAACTAAATATTAAATAGTTTGTGTAAAGTCTGTCATTTTCTTGCTTCATCCTGACTGAAGCCGGCCTGTGCTTCCAACCCTAGTCTTCATTCATTTAACAGGCCATGTTGGTATTTCTTCTGAACTGAACCTCCCTTTCCTCCCTGAGAATCATGGGACACACACACACACACACACACATACTCAGAGCTGTCTTTTATTCTGAGCACGGCTGCTGTATTGATTGTTCTGTGTGGAGGTCAGTGTTGCGAGATGGAAATTCATTCATTGTTCATTGTGTTTTGAGCAGAAACTGCTGATGTCTGTTTTCCCATGATGCCTTGATAATATTCCATCACAACTATCGATTGAGACTGAGAGAGAGAGAGAGAGAGAGAGAGAGAGAGAGAGAGAGAGAAGTCCCTCTCTGTATAGCCACACAGACTCTTTCTATCAAAAAAGACAGTTCTCAGACAGGATAAGATGCAATGAGGCACCATTAAAGTCAGCCAATCAGATTTGAGCTTGCCAGTATGGAGATTGCCTAATGAGAAAGTACTTTCCAGCATCATATTTATATGTGAAAGAGTGCTGTTATTTCTGTCTTTGTGCAGGTGTGCATCTGATAGAGGTGCTGTATGATGACGTACCTGTTCCTAAGAGCCCGTTTAGGGTGGCGGTAACCGAAGGTTGTGATCCCAGCCGTGTACGTGCCTATGGTCCTGGTCTGGAAGAGGGTCTGGTCAACAAACCCAACCGCTTCACTGTGGAGACCAGGTACATATTTCTACGAAAAACCTGTTGTTGAATATGAACATGTTCTGGAATGGGCTCGTTTTGAAACATCGAGTCAAACACCATTGTTTCATGCAATCACAGATGCTTTTTAAATAGCTTGCATGAAAAAAAAAAAAAAAACACTCACCAATTAATTCAATGCCATTCACTGAGAGTGATGAAAATTAAGCAGTAACCCCTATATGAATAAATCTGGTTTACTGGTTTAAACTTTGGTGTTTGCATGCTTTGGACTGGATGTGAACAGGGCTGAATATACTGTAATTGCATAACTATTTTTAGATTTTCTTCCATGTCTGTATTTTCCTCTCTTTCAGGGGTGCTGGCACAGGTGGCCTTGGATTGGCCATCGAGGGTCCATCAGAAGCTAAGATGTCTTGTAAAGATAACAAAGATGGCAGCTGTAGCGTGGAGTATATTCCTTTCACTCCTGGAGAATATGACGTTAACATTACTTTCGGAGGTCTGCCTATCCCAGGTATGATGTCATTTCCTTCTGTCCAACTCATTCCGTGGTTTGTTCCAAAGTGAACTCAACACGCTAATTATACATTGACATTGAATTTCAGCAGTTTGAGTATATGAGAGTGTTAAGACGTTTCATGACAGTTTGATTTAATGCTTGAATATTTCATACCTCAGGGTCTGTTTTAGAATTTTCTGAAGAAAAAGGATGGTAACTGTACAATTTCTGTGGGGTTTTAAGGTAGCCCATTCAGGGTGCCTGTGAGGGAGCTAGTGGATCCAAGTAAGGTGAAGTGTTCTGGTCCTGGTTTGGGAAGCGGAGTAAGAGCCCACGTTCCTCAAACCTTCACCGTGGACTGCAGTAAAGCAGGACTCGCCCCACTAGAGGTGCTTCTGTATGGACCCACAGGTAAAAATAAATTGCACAGAGAGTTTGGACATATTCCTTGACATGTATAAATGCAATCTAGAATCTCTGCAATCTTTTAGAAATGTAAACACTAGAATACTGGGAGTACTGACTTTAAATGTATGTATGTGTTTAGCGAACATGAGGAAGTGGTTTCTATGCATTTTGATACTTTATATCAATAAATTGTCTATATAAATTCTATTAAAATATCTATAAAAATCTATAAAACTTAAATAATTTAGCAGTGTTCCCCTCTCAGGATTCAATGTTGCCATTTTCAAGGCATTCTATCAATTTTAAACTACTACTTTGTAGTTGCAGTTAAATGCAACTTTGCAGGTTTTTGTATTTAATAATTATTACATTTTACAAATGAGGGGCATGTATTTTGTCCAATAAACTTTTAGTATTGTACACAAGATTTATTTTTTTAAAGAAAAGTAACACTTTTTATTCCGCAGGGATGGATTTAATTGGTCATAAGTGCTAGTAAAAACATTTATAAAGTAATGAAAGACTTCAAATTCAGATGCTATTCTTTTGAAATTGCAAAAAAAAAAGAATCCTTAAAAAAATAAATGTATCAAGGTTTCCACAAAAATACAGTATGAACCAACTTTTTTTAACAGTTGTGTATATAGAAATTGCAACTTAGTTTATAAATGACTGGACACGGGGACCATAGCTTTAGTTCCACATTATGTGTAAGGTTGTGATGACCTTGAAAATGACAGTCTGGTGCTGGAGAAAGTCCTGGATTTGCCTTCAGTCATGTCCATCTGAAGCCTGCAGACACATTCATCAACAGTGTTTTACAGTTGTCTAGAGTAGATGACAGAGAGATCAACTGTGTTGTTATTCTAGGGATGACAGAGCCAGTGAATATCACAGACAACGGTGAAGGCATACACACGGTGACCTACACTCCTGCTAAAGATGGACCTTACACTGTGTGTGTCAAATATGCAGACCAAGAAGTGCCACGCAGGTGAGCTGGCTGCTTTAAGTATTAATAAAGTCTTAATATTAATGAAGCGAATAGACTATGATCAAATCTTCTAAGCTGATTTTAGAAATGAGACGTATGTGATTCTATTTCCCGCTTTTCAGTCCGTTTAAGATCAAGGTGTTGCCTGCTCATGATGCCAGTAAAGTTCGTGCCAGCGGTCCCGGACTGAACGCTTCCGGTGTTCCCGCCAGCCTGCCGGTGGAGTTCACCATCGATGCCCGTGACGCAGGCGAGGGGCTTCTCACTGTACAGATACTGGTGAGTGACAACAGACTCACTCAGGCCTGTTTTTTGACATGTTTTAAGACAGAGGTTTCCCTTGATGATCACATGTGCTTTAACGGCCACTGTCCCCCCTCCGCTTCCCTCTGCCCTGACCTCTGACCCCTTCCCTGCTGTCGCTGTAGGGTCCGGATGGGTGCAGGCAGGAGGCCTCTGTGTTTGTGGAGGACTGGGGTAGGAGGGTGTGGGAAAACCACATTGTAAAGGGCACCATCCCCTTCCATATTCTTAGGAAAGGATGTGTAAGGCGGCCCCTCCTTTCGGCCTCCTCTTGTTGTTACAACTCACCTTGTCTGGCGTTCCTCCCATTAGCCTTGAGCCCCTAAGTGCTCTTGGACTGTCCCCTTGCTACTGTACCCTCTACCCCAGTTTCCCTGCTCCTTTGGCTGCTTTTCTCCTTTATTGTTTCCTAGTTTTGCCTTAGTTGTTCCCTATCTGTCTTTCTGTCTGTATGTCTGTCTGTTGTCTGTCTGTCTATCTATCTTTGTGTCCTCTTGTTTCATATACACCATATTCCTTTGACAATGACGTGCCTGAAGAGACTTAGGAATTGTAGTTTCTTGAGGGTGTTCCTTGATTTTTTTTAAATAATCATGCTACTTTCCATTCTGAAAAGGAAGGGTGAAAACTTCACTCAAACCAAAAAACAAGAAACATAATTTGTCTTGCACAAAAGTGCAATTTTTTTACGTAAGAGTGAACCTTTCTCCCAAGCAGCCATACTCAATCATTTTGTACTGGTCAAGGGGACTTGATACCCTTAATGTTGCCCTACAGTGGTCTCTGTGGACTGACGTGCCATTAGATTTAGGTTTAAACCCTACATGTGGTTTTCCACTACATGACTAACAGTCAGACGTGCCTGCTACTGAATATATTTATTTCCACACTAATTAAAATGAGAAATAAGATTTTTATATGAAGGCTCAAAAGAGCCTACGAATATATAGACACACATACACATTCCCATCCGTTTGACAACTCATTTCATTTTGCAGGACCCAGAAGGAAAACCAAAGAAAGCCAACATTCGAGATAACAGAGATGGAACATACACCGTGTCCTACGTCCCAGATATGACGGGACGCTACACTATTACAATCAAATATGGTGGAGATGAGATCCCATACTCACCCTATCGCATACATGCGCTGCCCAGTGGAGATGCCAGCAAATGCCATGTAACAGGTCAGTTATATGTCCAAGTCTATCGGACATATTGCTTTTTAAAATTATTGTAAAAATTATTTTTTGAAACAGCATCTTATGCTCATGAATTCTAACAGCTTGTTTTGTTGATTTGTAGTGTCAATTGGGGGACACGGATTGGGTGAGTTTTTTTGTAAACATCATCAGTTACCTATATTGAACTTTGCAAGTCTTTTTATGTAGGATCAGTTTAGGCCTTTTTTCTCATTATGGTGAACATCAAAAAGTGACCCATGAATTCACACTATAACTCTCTGAATGGTGTAGTAAAATAGCTTTATTGTGAATGCTGTGTCATGAACAGGCTCTGGGCTCGGACCCACTATTCAAATTGGCGAGGAGACCGTTATCACTGTGGATGCAAAGGCTGCTGGGAAGGGAAAAGTCACCTGCAAAGTGTCAACTCCAGACGGTGCAGAGCTAGACGTGGATGTGGTGGAGAACGCAGACGGGACATTTGATATCTATTATACTGCTCCAGAGCCTGGGAAATACGTCATAACCATTCGCTTTGGAGGAGAGCACATTCCCAACAGCCCCTTCCATGTGGTGGTGAGCACTTTCTTTTTGAAAGAAGCCTCTTATGCTCAACAAGCCTGCATTTATTTAAATAAAAAAATATAGTTAAAACAGTAATATTGTGAAAAATTATTAAAATAACTGTTTTCTATTTTTATATATTTTGAAATATAATTTATTCCTGTGATGCAAAGCTGAATTTTCAGCATCTTCAGAGTCACATGATCCTTCAGAAATCAATCTAATATCCTGATTTGATTCTCAAGAAATTTCTTATTATTATCAATGTTAAAAACAGTTCTGCTGCCTAATGTTTTATATATATATATATATAATTTTTATATCCAGGACTCCTCATGAATAAACGTTCAAAATGAGAGCAAATTTATTTTTATGCATAACATTTTTGTAACAATTTAAATGTCTTCATTTGATCAATTTGATGCATCCTCGCTGGTGGAAAATATTTATTTCTTAAAAAATGAGTGACCCCAGACTTTAGAACAGTAGTGTTTGTTATATTTGTATTGTTTTATTCAAAGATCATAAACAGATTCAAATATGTCTACCAGTGCATGGTGTGTTTTCACAAAACAGTTATTTTCTCCCAAATAAAAACATGTTTGTGCCTCATTCATTGAGATTACATTAAACGTAGCGATTCAATTCCAGTTTAGTGGATCGAATTGAATTAGCTGCATGTAAACGTGTGTGGTGTGAAGCCCTAAACATGTGACCACCTCCTTCTCCAGGCATCTGATACCATCCCTATAATCGAGGAACCGTGTGATAAACTACAGTTACAGCAGCCCTACGCCCCCTACCAGGGCTACACCCCTCACTGGGTACACACCACCCCTAGTCATCAGATAACATCCTAAACGCTCTCTGCTCCTCCGCCTTTATCATTACACCTTTTCATTTCATCCATCTTTGCTTAAGCCATGATCTTTACTGCTGACTGCTTATTAAACAGCTAGTTGGCTGATCATGCATTCGTAGAGTTAATGAAAAGTTGTTGATCTCCTATGGTAGAGCCGTTGTTTTGCACAAGGTTCTTTGTAGCTGCTTTTATGAAATTTTCACCTACTTCTGCCCAACCAGCCTATGCCCTTGTCTATTTTTTTGGTTTCCAGCCATTAACCCTTTGCATGCACTTAGATCTTCTCACTGTACTTAGTTAGCAGTGCAGTGATGCTAAAATCGCTTTCTCTTTAAGGCCACGGAGGAACCAGTCACTGCAGTGGATGCCATGGAGCCAATGCTCCGCCCGTTCAATCTGGTTATTCCATTTACTGTGCAAAAGGGGGAAATTACAGGTATTAAAAAAATATATATAAAAAAAATATATTATCAGAGGTGCAAGGAAGCATGCATCTTATAACAAAGGCCTGTGGAATTCAGTATTTTGCAAAGATGTTTTTTTTTTTTTTTTAAGGTGAGGTACGCATGCCATCTGGTAAAACCGCCCGTCCACACATCACTGATAACAAGGACGGGACTGTGACGGTCAAATATGCCCCCACTGAGAAGGGCCTACATGAGATGGACATCAAATATGATGGCAACCACATACCAGGTATCAGAACAGCTCTAAAATCTGTAGATGTAATAATTGTGCTATAATTGTTCTGTTAAATCATCTCTGTGTTCATCTTTTAACATGAAATCTCACTCTTTCAATATCTCACTTCCAGGAAGTCCGCTGCAGTTCTATGTGGATGCTATTAACAGTGGACATGTGAATGCATACGGTCCTGGTCTGAGTCATGGCATGGTCAACAAACCCGCCACCTTCACTATCGTCACTAAGGATGCTGGAGAAGGTAATACACACACACACACACACACACCAAGCCTGGCAGCCTCACAGTCACACTGCATTAGTCTCACATTGCCAGACTTCTGACTTCCCACATTGCTCTCTCATCTTCTCTCAGGTGGTCTGTCTTTGGCAGTGGAAGGCCCTTCTAAAGCAGAGATCAGCTGTAAAGATAATAAAGATGGCACCTGCACTGTGTCCTACCTGCCAACGGCCCCAGGAGACTATAATATAATCGTCAAGTTTGATGACAAGCACATCGCTGGAAGCCCCTTTACAGCCAAGATCACAGGTAGGGGGTTTATGTGCCCAAATATGGGCATGAGAGAGAGAGAGAGAGAGGATGAACAAGAGAGGGCAAAGTTATGTCTCTCCATAATGTCTGTGAAGCACTAAATTAGATGCTGTGTGTGTTTATGTGTGTGCGTGTGCCTTTACACCTGGAGAATTTAACCACATGAAGTGCTTCTAAAAGTAGGAGCCACTTCCTAAGAGTTTTTAGAAACAGGAAACAGCTGTTTCCCCCCTCCTTCAGTCTCACTCTCACTTTGCCCCTCACAACACTGCTCTCCACAACGGAACTGGGGTTGCACCCACACAGTAAATGTTTATTTTTAATAACTGGATCATATCAGATATATACATATATATATGCAATTTTTAATACTGTTTTCCTAGTTTAATATACTTTAAAATGTTATATGTTTCTGTGACGCAGCGCTGAATTTTCATCAGCCATTACTCCAGGCTTCAGTGTCACATGATCCTTCAGAATTCATTCTAGTATACACATTTATTATCAGTGTTGAAACTGTTGCTGCTGCTTATTATTTTTTTGGAACCTGTGATATTTTTTTTCTTGTACGAATAAAAAGTAAAAAAAGAACAGCATTTATTCAAAATAGAAATCTTTTCTAACAATTAGAATTTTTTTTTAAAAATGCAAAAAAAAAAACAAAAAAAAAAGTATTTTCTATCACTTAAAAAAAAATATATATTTAACACATCCTTGCTGAATAAAAAGTATTAATTTCTTTAAAATATATTTTATGTAAGATAATACAAAATTGATTTTTTTAATACACTTTATTTTTTTATTTTATTTATCAAATAATCCTGAAAAAATTATCACAGGTTTTAAAAAATATAAATCAGCACATCTCTTTATAACATTGATTATAAATCAGCATATTATATGAATTTCTATAGAATCATGTCACACTGAAGGTCAGGGTAATGATGCTGAAAATTCAGCTTTACAATACATAACATAACATAACAAATGGTTATTTTTAATTATTTTCTGTCTTATTCTTGATGAAGGTGATGACTCCATGAGGACGTCTGAGCTGAACGTTGGCACATCCACAGACGTGTCACTGAAGATCACAGAGACAGACCTGAGCTCCCTGACTGCTAGCATCAGAGCCCCATCTGGAAACGAGGAGCCCTGCCTGCTGAAGAGACTTCCAAACCGACACATCGGTAAGTCACACGTAAAGCCTGCCAGCACCTGCCTGCATCACGACTGAACCGATAAAGCAGAATATTCAGAAGCCAGATCATATTATTTGTGAATAGATTCAGTAACGAAGATATTTTAAAGACCCCAGATTTTGAATTTCCAACAGGAAGTTCAGGTTGGACTTATTGAAGTTTGTGTACACCCCTGCAAACAAGAGAAGTGGCTAATATGTATGTACGTTTTCCCAGAAGATAGTGAGACTGCAAGTGTAATGTTAACACTTTTAGAAACTCGATGAACCTATGAGGTTTTTCATAACAAGATGTCAGCAAACAAACTCTGATGTGGTCACGCCTGTAGTGTTTGCCTCAAAAAACCAGATTTGAGACTAACAGCTCCTTCCTGGGATTTCAAAGAGAACAAGTTATCAGCCCAGAAAAGGCTTTTGATGTAAAGTCAAACCCTGAGGCCTATATTTTTTGTTGGATATGACCGTGCTACCATAAAATACTCGGTAAACCTGAACAAAGAACTCATTCCCATTGCTCTTTGCCTTCAGGAATATCCTTCACTCCTAAAGAGGTGGGTGAGCATGTGGTCAGCGTGAAGAAGAATGGAAAACACGTGACCAACAGCCCATTCAAGATCATGGTGGGCCAGTCTGAGATAGGAGACGCCAGTAAGGTGAAGGTGTTTGGGAAAGGACTGATTGAAGGACACACCTTTGAAGTGGCTGAGTTCATTGTGGACACCAGAACTGCAGGTAAATGGTATTCTAGGACATTTGTGGGTTTCATAATGCACTTAAGGTGCAGACATACTATATTATGTGCACCTTAAGCACTTTTGACACAAACTTTTAGCGTTATCTGACTGGATGTGTAAAATTTGTCATGCTCACTGAATGTGTAAACTAGCATGTGTGTACACATTGGGATTTATGAAGGTTGGATTGGATTAAAACCCATTGGTTCTTGTCAATATGTTACAGGTTATGGAGGTCTCGGTCTGTCCATCGAGGGGCCCAGCAAAGTTGACATTAACTGTTCGGACGTGGAAGATGGAACCTGTAAAGTGACCTACTGCCCAACCGAACCCGGAACTTACATCATCAACATCAAATTTGCAGACCAACATGTGCCAGGTACAGCCTAACCCTCAAACTGAAGTCTTTTTAACATGCTTTCCTTCTGAGGTGGGTGACTCTTTTAAACGCTTCTTGCTGTTCAACAGGAAGTCCATTTACAGTGAAGGTTCTGGGCGAAGGAAGAATGAAGGAGAGCATCACCAGAAAGAGGCAGGCGCCCTCTATTGCCTCGGTGGGCAGCACTTGCGACCTCAACCTCAAGATTCCAGGTGAGGAGAGAATGAATGAGGTGTCCAGCCTTTACACAATCTCATGCTGTCTACTAGATATTGTATTTACTACATTCACCATGTTGCAACTGTCAAACTACAGAAGCATTCTGTAGCATTCACAACTACTCTGCCGTGGCCTCATGGGATAATTTTTATGTGCACTTAAGAATCTCACCCAGAGTAGGGTACTTTCGCCTATTGTTGATATACTGTACTACTCATTTTTCGCCTATTACTTCTATAGGCATATTCAGACATAAAGCTTGTTTCTTTTTCCACCTGTTTGCCACTGTCACACGTGTCACTTCCTGTCTCCTCAATCAGATTGGTTCTGTATGAAACTGTATACAATTTAAGTTTTTTTTTTTTTTTTTTAAAGAATACAGAATTTTGTTTCCATTCGAAAGCATGCATTTTCTATTTCTCCTTTTTCATGGCTTCCTTTCTTCCTTCTTCTCTTTCCTTCTTCCCCTGTCTTTCGGGTTCCACGTCTGTAGGGAACTGGTTTCAGATGGTGTCGGCCCAAGAGCGGCACACGCGTACCTTCACCCGCAGCAGCCACACCTACACACGAACAGAACGCACCGAGATCAGCAAGACCCGTGCGGGCGAGACCAAACGGGAAGTGCGGGTGGAAGAGAGCACCCAGGTGGGGGGCGACCCCTTTAGGGATGTTTTCGGTGGATTCCGGGGCAGGGAGAGCCGGGGAACCTACAGCAGCGCCCAGGGCCGACAATCAGAGGGTGTGTGTGTGTTAATCACTGGTTAAAGGGTTAGTTCACCTAAAAATAAAAATTAGACCATGTTTTACTCAGCCTCAAGGCATCTTAGGTGTATATGACTTTCTTCTTTAGGACAAATTCAATTGGAGTTGTATAAAAAATTGTCCTTGCTCTTCCAAGCTTTATAATGGCAGTTTTTTCCATCAGTCCAAAAGTAGTCAAATAAAGTGTGCGCATCTGAGTATGAGTTTGTTTACAGGAGCAAAGGAAGCAACGTTTTCTTACTTTAGTAAAGGAAAACCAGTCTCTTCTTGGATTATATCGAAATCCTCTGACATTTTTCTTCACAAATCCTCATTTTGTACTACTAATTCATGACCAACGTTTTGTTTTGAAACCACTTCCATGTACGACAGTTTGTGGAAGTTAAAGAAAAGTGTTTATAACGTTTTGAATATGGATATAATATGGATATATTTTAGATTTGTCTTACAAAAATGAATAGATTCGCTACAGAAGACCTTTATTGACCCCGTTGAGCCATGTGAGGCATGTTTTATTATGGATGGATGTGCTTTATTTGACTAATTTTAGACTTTTGAAAAAAAAAAAAACACTCGTCCAGTGCCATTATAATGCTTGGAAATCTCAAGGAAGAAAGTCATATACACTTTAGGATGCCTTGAGGGCGAGTAAAACATGGGCTGATTTTCTTTTTTCTGTGAACTTACCCTTTAAAGAGAGAATTTAGGACCTACATTTTTTTTCTATTATCTTGCCCAAAAATTTAGATTTGAACTGAATACTGAACTGAAACTGAACACCAAAATGTTATCCCTTTGCAGCTATTACAAGTTTCTTTTCGTGTTACTGTGTATGTGCGTGTGATGTCATGGTATGTGTGTGTGTTTATGGGGTTTTCGGCGGGAATGAGCGCATACTTTCCACTGCAGACATTTATGACAGGAGAGCTGAGCTGGAAAATCTGAGCAGCCTTCAACTCTGTGGGCAGCCCAGCCAAAACATCCTCTTTTATAGAAGAAATGCCTGAAATGTTATTTGAAATGTCTCATTCGTGTGCCCTTCTCTTATCCCTTCCCTCTCTATGATCCTCTCTCTCAGGTGAATCAGGTACACAGGAAATGACTGCACAGGTGACGAGTCCCAGCGGCAACACAGAGGACGCTGAGATCATAGAGGGAGAGGACAGCACCTATAGTGTGCGTTTTGTGCCTCAGGAGATGGGCCCCCACACTGTCAATGTCAAATACAGGGGACAGCATGTCCCCGGAAGCCCCTTCCAGTTCACCGTGGGGCCCCTGGGAGAGGGAGGGCCCCATAAGGTTCGGGCTGGTGGTACTGGTTTGGACAGAGGTGTGGCTGGAGTTCCAGGTAAGAGACAAAAAGCAGTGTTCTCGTTTACTAAAATAGTTGATGGAAAAATATGTATTTAAAATGTATAAAAAAAATTGGCAATATTGTTGTTGTAGTAAAGAGATGCTATTATAGGTTTGAATATTTTGAAATCATATTAATTTATTTAAAGTTCTAGACATTTTGATTAGTCTATTTTTAAAGCATTTTTATTTCAGTTTTAGGTATTTAAAAAATAAATGTTAAATGTTAACTTTTAATTTGTTCAAAGAAAACGAAAACAAATTGAACCTAATTTATTTAACAAAACAAAAAAGTGTTTTTTTATGGTTTTAATTTTAGTTATATATTATAACCTTGTTTGGCTGCTAACTATAATAAAAATAGGATAAACTACTGAAATTAAACCACTAGAAACTACAACTGAAATAAAAACAATAAAGCTAAATAAAAATTAAAAAATTAATTAAAATGGAAATATAACAGGTAATTTAAATAGGCTACTAATAAATACTGTAATAGTATACAATAAAATAATACAACAAGACTGGCTTTTTATTTTGTTCTGGGATATTGTGAACATTAAAACATTATTTTTTATGTGATTTTTAGCTGAGTTCAGTATCTGGACCCGTGAGGCCGGTGCTGGTGGTTTGTCCATAGCTGTCGAGGGGCCCAGCAAAGCAGAAATTTCCTTTGAGGACAGGAAGGATGGTTCCTGTGGGGTGGCCTATGTGGTGCAGGAACCTGGTACTACAACCTAGTGTTTGCTTTAGTAGTGACATTTCCCCTTAAGTGATTTTAAATTACACTCAGTCTTCTTTTTCTCATTTATTTAATTTCAGGGGACTATGAAGTTTCAATCAAATTTAACGACGAGCATATCCCAGACAGCCCTTTTATCGTTCCTATTGCATCAGTGTCAGATGACGGCCGCCTGCTCACCGTCACCAGCCTGCAGGTGAGTGATTCCAGATCAAACACACTCAAGCACCAGTCGTTCTTCTCTGTAGCAGCGGGACGGGGGTGATTCAGGGACTCTCCAGAGCGGATGGCAGCTCCTTTATCAACACACCCCCTGTAAGAGCACTTGATGGAGAGCACAGGACAGCTTATCATGAGGCGAGACAAGTGTACTTGCAGTTCCCTTCATGAAGAGTGAAGAAGGAGTTTCTCAAGAAAGACAAATGAGCATGACGAAAGTAGCAGAGCATTTTGATGTTGGCCATTGTGAATATGCTTAGTGAGAAAGGCACATCTTTACATATTCAGTTTTAAACTTCTGCAGATGAGATGTTATTCAATCGTCTGTGTGTGCAGGAGATGGGTCTGAAGGTGAATCAAGAAGCCTCGTTTGCCGTGCAGCTGAACGGAGCGCGAGGGGCGATTGATGCGAAGGTTCACACACCATCTGGAGCAGTGGAGGAGTGTTACATCACCGAGCTAGACAATGGTGAGCATATGGTCACACGGGGATTATTTGTCTATAATAAACTGTATGATTTATATGTATTATTATTTATATTCATATCTAGTTTTATAAAAAAAATATTATACTCTTTTGTTTGTTAAACTATTTTGATATTTTTATTTATATAGTGTAGTATTTTTCAAATATATATATATAAAAAAATCACGAGTCTGTATTATTTAGTATATTTTTGTATTATACCACTTGTATTCTATTTTCATAATTGTATATATTTTTATTTATGTTTTCTCTAAATATATTTATATTTATACAAAATAAATGTTCATGTATTATGTATTATTCATTATGCAATACATTACTTTAAACAATTTAGAATATTTAATTATTTTGAATTACTATTTGTTATATATTTATTTTACGTTATATATTATTATAAGTTATATTATCCAACTTGATATGTAGTCATTATATATTTTATTATAATATATTTTATTAATCTTATTTATATTAATATGATTTTTTAATCTATCTATCTATCTATCTATCTATCTATCTATCTATCTATCTATCTATCTATCTATCTATCTATCTTTATATTTTTGTTTATTTTGATTAAACTATTTTTATCACATTATTTTAGGTTATATATTAATATTTATCCAAGATCCCAAATCTACTATATGATCACCGTAAAATGTAAAGACGCAGTACAACTGATATTAATTAGATAGAGGGTGCATTTGAACTTATTCAACAGTGCGTGCCTGTTTTGTGCAGATAAACACGCCATACGGTTTATTCCACGAGAGAACGGCGTCCACTCCATCGATGTCCGTTTTAACGGGAGTCACATCCCTGGCAGTCCCTTCAAGATCCGTGTAGGGGAACCCGGCCAGGCAGGAGATCCAGGAATGGTGACGGCTTTCGGGGCCGGACTGGAGGGAGGAACTACAGGTACAGTACAACACCAATGAGCAAGCAGTCAGGAGCGTTAGACACAAACACACAGAAACTAACTGGCTTCATCTCATCCGTCACAGGTGTACCGTCAGACTTCATTGTAAACACGTGTAACGCTGGCTCAGGAGCTCTGTCGGTCACCATCGACGGCCCATCGAAGGTGAAGATGGATTGTCAGGAGTGTCCAGAAGGATACAAGGTCACCTACACACCCATGGCTCCCGGTAGCTACCTCATCTCCATTAAATACGGAGGACCGCAGCATATCGTGGGCAGCCCCTTCAAAGCCAAAGTCTCTGGTGAGACGGCACACACTACACTACATTACACAAGGACTTTTCTGCTCTTTACATAGGCTTGGACAGACACATTGGGGATATTATCTGTAGTCCACCCAAAAAACAAAACACAAAATCACAATATTATTAATATATGCATGATAATACAAGGAAATCCTCTCTTCCAGGTGCACGTCTGTCCGGAGGACACTCTCTACACGAAACGTCATCGGTTCTGGTGGAAACGGTCATGAAATCGTCCTCAGTGGCCGGATCCTTCTCTACTCTGCCAAAGTTCTCGTCCGACGCCAGTAAGGTGATCTCCAGGGGGGCCGGACTCTCCAAAGCCTTCATTGGCCAGAAGAACACCTTCACAGTGGACTGCAGTAAAGCAGGTACAGCTTTCTGGACAAGACGTGTCTTTGCATTTTACCCATGCAGATGACTAAACAGTGTTTATTTCGTTTTGTCAGGGACAAATATGTTGATGGTAGGAGTGCACGGGCCAAAGACTCCCTGTGAGGAAGTGTACGTCAAGCACATGGGCAACAGAATGTACAATGTCACATACACAGTGAAGGAGAAAGGCGACTACATCCTGATAGTCAAATGGGGTGAAGAAATGGTGCCCGGAAGCCCTTTCCACGTCACCGTGCCTTAAAGACTGTCTTAAGCCCCTCTCCTCTATGCAAAGACTCTACTGATCATCCTGGGAAAGAGACGGGATTCACCGACAATGCCTTTTCATGACATATTAATCAAGAAAACCTCCTATATCTGCATACTCTTTATCCAAAGTCCATTATGTGCTCATTTCACACCGCTATTTGTGTTGTACTCACTGATGTCGTGAGACTAGAGAATGTTTGAATGGTGAAATGCTCATTTGAAAACGCTTCGTGCTGAATCACATCCATCTTGTAACCAGTGAAGTAACTCTCCGGACCATTTACAGACATAATTTAACAGCTGAATTATTTAATCAGTTTTTCTTTTGTTTTAAATCTATTGCTAAAACTGGTCTTATTTTTTTATGTTGCGCTAACACGATTTAGTCTGGACTAGGTTTGAAGCCAGTCCTAATCAAGGGTTTAGATTGAATGGAGAAAGCCTGATATTTAAGTCCTAGTGGACCAGGTTCAGACTCACACTGGGTCTAAACCGGTCCCGAGTGGCCCAGGACCCCTGCAGACTGGGTTGCGTGATTGGTTAGATGTTTTTTTTTTTGTACCAAGCGGTGTAGCAAAAACCGTTCAGCATGTGAATGTTTGAAATCCCACAGTTTTTACAGCGACTATGTTAAAGAGCAACATTTTATAGTGATTTTATATGTATGAATTTAAAATAGAAATGTATGGAGAAACACTAATTGTTTGATATTTTAATCTACTGTTTGGTAAAACTGTGCTGGCATATTAAAGTTTTAATTGCTAACGTGCCGTTTATTGCTGTGGATATGCATATTATATTATATATAACATCACATTATATTATTTTATTTATTATGATTTGTTTAACGTGGACAAGTGCACATTACACATTACTCTTAATGCACAACAAATGTGATTTTTAACCTGTGTAATCTATGGATAGAATGTTACAGTGTCCCCCTAAAAATAGTACAAAAATAATATATATATAAGCCTTTTTTTCATTAATGAAACTTTTATATCATATCAACATTTTTCATAAATGCATATTAATAATAATAATTAGCCATCCAACACGACAAATGTAAAAGCATGAGTATATTTATGCACGTTTTGCTTGTTTGCCATTTGTTTGTTGCATTTGCAGCCACTAGAGGGCGCTCTCTCACTAGTGAATACCAGGTGCAGTTAATGAGGTATTAGTTACAAACTCAATCAATGGAAGCTGGCCAGGAGAAAAGGTCGTTCGGGTCAGTGTTTGAATTATACCATTGATTGCGATTTAAAATAGCAGTACTTCCCCAATTTATCCCAGATAAATCAATGGAAGTCATTTAAAATTCTCAGTTATATGAACCCATCAGTTCAGACAAGCATGCTGTTTCGCTACAGACATCAATATTCTGCTCATCTATCATCATGTCCGAGTCCTAATATATATGAAAAGGCTGGAATATTTCGGTCACTTCAGTTCTATAGAGTTCCACATTGCTCGGTTTGGGCTTTCATAGTGATCGATGACCATTTTGCAGGTGCAGGAATCGGATGCAGTGAGGAAGAGGAGGATGAAGAGGCTCGCAGAACCATCATCTGCTTTCTTTGGACACATTGGTTGAGGAAGATCTATTGCTTCTTTTTAACCATGGCACGTTCTAGAAAACCTGATTCTGATTGGCCATTCTTGGTATCCTGTGGCCAGGTGTTTCCTAATACTTTAAAGATCACTTCCGGCGCTTTCCGTGCTTGCGCAGTCTAACAAGCCAGAGAGCGCACACATCACACACCAGGAAGCACGCGTGCCCTCAGATCACTTGGACATGGTTGTGTACTTGAGGTAAAAACTATATAAATACTGTTCGTTTTCTTACACAAACAGCTCGTTTCGTGTCTCAGCTCATCAATGTGTACTTACGATGGGTAATTGTTTAATTTGGACTCTGTGCATGCTCTTGGAGATGGTGATAATAGAGTCACAGGCAAGAATGGTTTGACCTAAAAATATAAAAATGTGAACTAGTGCAGAAACAAAGACACCTACATCTTGGATGCCCTTGAGGTAAGCTAAAACATCAAAATTTAATTTGAAAGTGAACAATCCCTTTAAGATAATATAGGCTACAGGTATGGATCTAGTTTTGGGAGAAACGAAGATTTTTCGAACCTTTGAATCAACTGAACCAATTGATTCGCAAAATGATAAATTTTTTTCGAAGCGCTTGAAACACCACACGCGGTTGCCGTCTGCTGGTCATCGTGTATTAGCAACCACTTATGCCGAACATGAATAAAAAAAAATACTATTAAAATATGCAAAAAATGATCTGGGGACAGGTAGCCTAAAACTCATTGAGATTTTGTATACTGAATCATGTGACAATTTGTTAAACACTCCAAATCACTGGTTCGAGACAATTTATTTGCAAAGGTTTTGAAGCTTCAAGAAGCAGTTTTTCAAAAGCACCCATTGTGTATTCACCATATAACCATAAAATAATTAGGATAATGCACAGCCATTTATTATCACAAAATAAACACCTTATGTGTAGACTTCACTATACTTGTAGAGTTATCAAAACTTAACTGTTTTAGTTATAATAGGTGTCTTCCTTGCGGAAAGCCCTTTACTCTCTATAGTTATAATCTCAGTATGATTATTCTCTGTAGAGGCAAGAGTTCAAATAGGCTGAATTAAATAGGGTATCTATGAAATCATGCATGATATTCAAAGAGCATTATAGGAGTTAAAAACTGACTTAAGTGACTGGCCCCTTCTAGGTCCACAGGTCAACCTGATCCCTTCATATGCATTTTATCTTATGCTCTCGGGCACCGTACTATCCATATATCCCAAGAACTCTCTTTCTGCAAATAAAGATAGAGAGATGCCTAGTGGCTGCACCCCGTCACCTCATCAGTATGTGAACATCCTCCTGAAAGGTGCTTGATCTCTACTTTCTTTTTGTCCCTGGGCTGGGCCTCCAGGAGTGGGCTAGACAGAGCCCATCTTAATGAGATACGGGGGATGACAGGAACCTAATGGATTCCTGGTCATTTGTAATGAGGATGTAAATGGCAATAAAGGCTCCGGGGCTCAGAATTAAAGCCGCATATTTCTTACACCGAGTCACAGTGGAGTCGTTCAAACGGATTTCTCGTGAAAGGGGAAAAGCCATTTTAAGGAATGGAAAGCGAGAGAATTTAAACGCCTGGTTGTGTGTGTGGGAAAACCGCTTAGCAACGTGAATGACCTTGCACCTGTGGCTGGAGGTATATGGAGGTATAGCGGGGCGTACCGTCCTTCCTTTGACAGTGTTTGATTAAGTGGCCTTAATCTCCTGTGGATTGTGACGCAAACTGAGGAGAGTCAACAAGAACAAACACCTGTTCTATATGTTTTAAAGGCTGACAAATTTTATGAGTCGTTTTAAATTTAAAAAGAGAAAAAACTCAAATGTGTTTTTTTTTTTATATATATAAAATGGATCAATAATTAGCAATAAGTTAATATTTAATAAAGATTTGGCTCATATAAGCTGAAGTTGAAAAATGTTCTTTGTTTATTATCAATAGCGTAGGCATGTATGAAGTAAAGGTCACACAGACGTCAATGTCAAATCAACCAGCTGTCGCATGGTCTATATAGCAAAATTGCATGAACTGAACGCAATGCAAAGATCTTCATGGAAAAATTGTTCATCCTCACTCGAAATTACTGATCGTGGTGATTCCTATTCAGAAATAACACACTGTGCCTGTGAAAATAAAATAAACAAATCAGTCACTTGTCAGGTTGTCACTTCACTCGTCACTTCTTATTCAGAAGTGCCTACGTTTTGGATTGCAGATGCAGCCAGTCACTTGTTTTGTTTCAGAATGAATCATTTATGAACAAATCGTTTGAGTGAATGATTCACTGACTCACTCATACAGACATTTACTGGTTGCCAACTGAGTCATTGAAGAACCTCTCTAGTAATACAGTCCGTGGTTGGCAAATGTATCAAAAACTACTCTGAACTTAAATGTTTCATTGATTAAAGTTAACACTGTTCATGAAAGTTGTTTTTAACGACAAAAAAAAAAGACTATGGAAAGTAATATGAAAACAGTAAAAAGTCTCTGCGCTTTTGGATTGTTACGACTTGTTTCTCAGCCAATCAAATTTGAGTGAGCTAATTTGCTACATTTAATTTGAAATTCGAAATGAGACACAGCTTCTGTTTTAAGATGCTTTGCTTAAAAGCGTTCACAACTTGACAGTTGGCGTTTCAGTTTATGAACATTCTGGATGTTGCTTGAATTCTCCACTAGAACATTTAAACAGGACATTTAAAGAGTTTTTGTTGTTTTATTTTTAACCAATCTGCTTCTGGAAAAGTGTAAGTTTGACTGGTTAAGAAAGACAGAGCACTTTTAGAAACCCTGCTGACCCTGAGTATTTGTCAAGCCAACATAAGTGTTCATAATAGCAGAAAGCACCATGACGGATTTCGGGAACCATTAACAGTCCTTGTGTGCCGTCAGACAGCGCTTCTCATGGTGATGGTAGGTGTCGCGGTGGATGCTGGAGTGTTTCCTCACTGTTCCTCAGGCGTCATGGCAACGCTGTTTAATGGAGGGGGTTGGTTGTCTTATCAGAAAATGCAATCTGCTGAGTTTACTGGGCGAGAGGACAGATTGTGGGCATGATGGGAAATTTCCATCACCTGCTTTTTCACTTACAACTAAGCACACATCTAAATTAGAAAGCGAGCACACTTCCAAGGATAAACACCCTTCGGCAATACTGATTAATTCACATGTGTCATGCAGCCGTGGTTCATTCTATGTATGAAAATATTTACATGTGATGTTCACGGTCTGCGCTGCTGAACCCCCAGCATGCTAAATCCTAATCCATGCTAATGTAAAAAATACACAGTCTTCGATTTTTTTTTTTCCCCTCATGAATCATGAATAGGAGTTTCAATTGATACTCTGAGAGCAATGCAATTCTGTGGCAGCAGCAGGAGGAGGTGGGGTAAATTATTAAGGTGCTGTGATACAGCAAGCCACTGTATTGAGCTCTGTGTGTGTAAATGTGTTTCTGGCCACACAGATAGAGGACCTTATATATGTGCACACAATGCACGTTTATGTTTTTATGGAATATCTCGTTTTAGTAGATGAGTGTATGTTTGAGTCATCTGTCCACTTGGTGGCAGCAGACACTATGTGAACACTAATTGAACGTGAATATCATATGAATGCTGTTAGACCAGTAATATTTATCTGATTGATCAGATTGAGACCGAAAACAGAAGCTGTTCCAGAAATGGTTAGAGAGTTTGAAGTGTTGAGGCCCATTCACACGAAGAACTATAACAATAACTGTATTAGATACTATCACATGATAACATTCTGATTCTTATTAGCTAACGGTGCATTTATGTTGTCTGCTGCATTATGTGTGATTGTGCTCTTTAAAGCAGGATGGATTATGATTAGCTGTCAATGTTTTTATCGTTTATTAGCTGGTGGAAAAAAAGATTTGAAAGTGATTTCATCTATATTATTTCTCTGTGCTGTTAGCATTACGGTTTAGGTGTGGACTCTGCTGTTCTATGACATTTAGTCTTAATTATTAATGTTATAGTTATTGTCATTTGAGTGAATGGGTTTATTAGGAATAGTACACCCAGAAATGTTCTCAAATTGTTCCAAACCTGTATGATAAGAGATTCTGACAAATGTGAGTAACTGTTCCCCATTGAATTTCAGATATTCATACAGGTTTGGAACAACTTGAAGGGGAATAAACAATGATGACGGAGTGGTAATTTTAAAGCTTCTTCATGGAACCATAGATGCCAAGAAAGAACTGCCAACCTTCCTCTCCAACAAGATCACGTCACCTTAGATTAGTTGATGGATTCATTGCGTGACATGAAAGGTTTGAGGATAAAAAGGTTTTAAAATTAGCCATAAATATTTCTGATAGCACGTTTTCATGATGCGGTTTTGCGATGGTGATTAACGCTTAGTTTTTTTCCTCCCTCAGACCATCTGGGCAGCAGCTTAGACCACCGCAGCCAGCACACTAACAATCTCTCTGCTCTCATTTTGCCCTCTCTGATCATCTTGACTTGATTTCAAGACCTGTTTTGTTTTTTTCTAAACTCAGTGAGCTATGAGATTCCAGAGCCTTCATCAAAACCATAAATGGCTTCTGATGGCATTCACGCTCTTGCGTTTGTTGCTTTTATTATGTGTATTATTAGGCTGAACGGATGATTTGCAATTAATACTATTCAGAGTAGGAAGGAAAGAGGAGGTGGAGGAGAAGACCGAGAGATAAAAATACTCCTCCTATTTATAAGAGCCGGAATTCTAATCCAGGAGGAATGACGTATCAGTCCAACCCATTAACAGACCAGAGGATCCAAGCATCACTTTTTTTTTTTTGCCTTTTTCTTATATCTCATCTTCTATTCTTATTTTTCTTTTATAGGATCAGTGACATTCACTTTGAAGCGTTCACATCTCAGAGATGAAATGCATGAGTGGATTTCACACTTTTCTGCAGAAAGAAATCTGAAATTAAACAAAAACATGCAAATGTCTGTTCTTAATAAACTTTCACCAGTCTTCCTCTGCTTCTATATTTTAACTGTCTCTCCCTCTCCCTCCTCATCATGCTGTCTGGTCTCTTTTATCTGCTAACCCAGTTGTTCTGAACCAAAGTACATCTCAGTGGTGTCCCATTCATCTATTCATACTTGGAATTGTGTGTCGTAATGCATGCAACATAAAATGTGAGGGCCATTCTGTGCTTTTATTTGTGTCTGTGCATGCATGCAATAAAACGGCTTGACAAATGCGGTTTTATTTTCTCTGTTGATGGAGAGACGTGATGTAGGGGTGGGATGGAACGAAGGGCCTGTACCTTTTAAAAGCAGCCAAAAGCCTTTAGTTTATAACTCACAGATGAAGCATGATTTCCGTCAAGTCATGTTGATTTCTTTTCATTAAGCTACAAAAAATAAATGAAAAACGTACATTTTCCTCACTCATTCTCTCTTTTGTCTCATGCCTGAAATGCTGCGAAACCTCCTCATTCATGTGTCTGTCTGCACATTGCAAACATTTCCCACCTATTGCTGGTGGAGCTATAAATATTATTTTGTTGTTATTCTGCACATTTGACACCTGTCCTTACCTGTCTGTTACATTTATTTGATGACAAACATCTTACGGGTACATAACAATCACCCATCTGTAATAACATCGTCTTTCTTACCAAAAAAATAAATAAATCCATCATAATATACAATAACAAAGAACAACACGTGCATGTCTTGGCCATTTAGCATGTTAACTTGGTATAAGTGCTAAAGAATGACAGATTACATTTCAACTTTTCCTATTTTTCTCTTCATATCATCTCACAATGTAGTGTTAAAAGTAGAATAGCACATAGTGATTTCTATTTTATTTAGGCCTATGTGAGATATGCAAGGCATAATATTTTTGCTACTATATTTATTATCTTCATGTTTCATCTGTCATAATGTTTCTAATAATTCTAAACATGGTTCGGTCCATGTATGGATATGGCTGCTTGAGACATCATATCCGCATATGACATCATCTCTGGTTGTTTATTTAATCACGCACTCTGGCCTTCACTTATAATATTTTAATTTTTAATGCTGATATGGCAGCATAATTCATTTGAAACTTAACATGTAAATACCTTTTAATAAATGCAAACTAAACATCGATCCATCAGTATTCTTCAAACGTGAACACTATGCACTAACAGTCCAAATGGATGTTGTTTGTTTATTACTAGATTCGTTTGTGGCTTATTTCATGATATAGGAGCCTGTTCCATAAAACAAGCTTACCAATAAAGCCAGGCTTATTTCAGTTAGTCTGACTTATTTTGAGCCAAATCAATTGAAATAAACCTGGCTTGTTTGGTAAACCTTTTTTATGAAACAGGTCCCAGGTATGATTTCCCGTTTATTTTGCAGAGATCATAACATGAATAAAGAATCTACCTTTGCAGTAAGAGTTCTGTAGTAAAATAGTAGCCTTATATAGGGCTTGTAGACTTTAGTAATGATTTTTGACGAGAAGTAGGACATTGAACAAATGTAAACAATAAATAATTCTGTCTGTGAACGCTAATGCATGATCTATGAAAAATGCCCTCCATGAACATTTGAGTGACAATGTAAATGAATGATTGATTCAGTTTATTGAATCGATTTGTTGAAACATGGGCATTTCTTGTTTTAATCCCAAACGGCCATAATGACACGCTATTTACAAACAATATTAGTCTGCCCAAAGCACACTGATATCATAACAATATTTACAGTAATGCTACATTTTATAACAGCTGCAGATTCGTTGCTAAGTTTCCGTGCATATTCTATATATTTCCCAGCCCTGCCGTAAGTGTTAGATGAGTCGTCAGTATTTTTTGTCCCCGTGAGGCTTCTCAGCCGCTGCACATCACCTCAAAATGTTTGTCCTTTATGCATAAACTACCCAGCATGCATTATTCAAATGACTGGAGCGCCAGCCACAGTCTCATAACCATACACAAACACCTAGTCTGCTAAACTGGGAAATAAAACCCCTTTCTCTTCTCATACAACTGACAGAGGAACTATACTAGTCTACCGTGCAATCTGAGGCACAGACAAATGTGTGCGTTTGTATTGTATTTTTAAATTAAGTGTCTGTTAAATGCAGGGGATTGCAAGTTGGACTCCATGAAAAAGTTAAGAAATCGTGTAACACAAAAGCAAATAAATGAAAATATGACTTGCTTTTATGGACTTTGACACTGTGACTTAATTGGCAGTTTATGGGACAGTCAAAAGCCTCCCGGTTTTCATCCAGAATATCCATTGGTTTTGTGCATCTAGTCTTTCAGAAAAAAAAGAGGTGTTTCTTGATAGACTTTTTATTTTTTGACTCTATATTTGTCATTGCTTTTTGTAGGCTCTTACCTCATGCATGCTGGCGTCAGATGCAGGATCAAAGTAAAGTATCTGTTGGTCCATCTGAATCACCAGTCACTTGTTCTGGAGTAGAAAAGCGTTTTTAATTAACTTCTGAGCTAAGCAGTGAATGCGCAGTAATTGTTAATTACTCCAGCGTCTTGCTCAGGTTGCGTCTCGGCTGAGTAAATTGCTGTAATTCTTCAGTCATTTCTCTATTTAATCAGGTGAGGGTCTCACCACCTCCTGGTCCCAAACCGCAGCGCTGTCCCCCTCCAGTGGCCCGTAATTGGCCTAATGAAGAATCCAGTCTCTACTGACATCACATTAGAAACATGTCATTCTCACTCACCCTCTCTCTCGGTGTCTCATCTCATCGCTTTGATGGTCTGTCTATCGGCTCAATGTCATGATGCTCTTTTCTGAAGGGATGAGAGAGGGGTTACAGGTTAAGAGTAGCCCGTAAAGTTCATTACTGGAGGCTTGGAAAAAGAATAACTCCTCAGATGGCCAATTACAGCCACGTGGAGGACAGAGTTTGATTTTCTGGCATCTACACGGATGAAACTGGGCTTCAGGTGGCTCTGTATACTGTATAATACATAGAGTCTTTAGTATACCCCACCTGCTAGTATCAGAGGTGACTGAGGTGTAGATTTGATTCTGTGCAAATGAATAATGTAGTGGACTCTATCATCATGACAGTCCGTCATGTGTATCTGATAATCGTTTGCATTATTGATGCATTTTCCAGTGATTTCTTTGCCATTTCTGTGTGTTGGTTCAGTGCCATTGTAGTGAATATATGGCTAATGGCAATGTAAATTATGTATAAATTAATGCTGCATTTACATTATTAATGATTGCATTCGCATGTTCCTAAGTGTAGTAAAAAGCAAAAAAAAACATGTCTACAGACAGATTTTCAAAATAATCCTCATTAAAAATATATCAACTATAATACTATTAAAATAAAAATATAAAATCAAAACTTAATGATGATTCTTACAAGTGTTAAGCGAGTTTATACAACAACAATAATAATCATATTTAGATTTTTCTTGTTTAATAATTATTTAATGTTCAGAATTATTAAATAAAATATAAACATAATCTATAATACTAAATAATAAGCGCAAATTTATAACTATTATTATTTATGTGTAAATTAGTTTTTACCAGAGTATGTTTAACCTGTTAACTATCACTCACGTTTTTGAAGATAGACTTGAATGTGTATGATACAAACCTAAATTTTTATAATTCATGACTGAAAACATTTTGTAACATGATTTTGATGTGCCATTTACATGGTAATGCAATGTCTGATTTTAAAATGGGTTTTGAAGGATGAATTTTGAGATTTTATGTTTTCAAGTGATATATAACTTCTGATGATTTCTAAAATGTGATAGAGAAAAAGGCAACGAGGAAGTTTTTTTTAAACAAAGGTCAAAGCTCCTTTTGTAATGTAGATTTCTGAGGGTGCACTCTTGTCATAAATTGATCTATTACTTTTCCTACATAATTTTTAACAAAAAATATTGGTATAATATATATTTGGGAGTCTTAGACCTTTCCAATGATATATAGTTTGTCAAGATTAGTATAGTATAGTCAACGTAGGCGTCCCGTATACGGGACGGGGTGACATTTAACAGGTTGATATTTTATATAATTATGCAAGTATGATAAATTCGATTAAATTACCATTTCAATTTTTATATATATTTATATATTTTAATTTCTGCCCGTCATTTTTATAATAGTTTTTTTCTGTATTTTAATATTCATTATTTTAAGTATAATCCACATGTAATATTTAAGATTGTATTATATTACTAAATTAATGTATAATTAATATTAAGAAAAAAACTAAAACATTAAAATAATTATAAAATGATAGTAAACACTTGTTGACTGTTTTATTTTATTTTATTATTATAATCCACATCTGATTTTTAAGATATTTTTTTTTGTATTATTGAATTCATTGATTGATTTTATTAAAATATGAATGAAAAACACTAGAATAATCTCAAACGATAGTGAATACATGTATAATTATGATGATGATGATTATAATTATTATTATTTTTTAATAAATGCATTCTTTGTTCAAAGTATCCTAAAAATGTAATGTCACAGCCACAAAAATATTGTGAACCGACTGTTGATCAATGTTTTTGAGCTCTAAATCAGCATATTAGAATGATTTCTGAAGGATCATGTGACACTGAAGACTGGAATAATGATGCTGATTACTTCACTTTGCCATCATGAATATATTTCATGAAATGTCATTGCCCAGATGTAATACCACTGAGATGAATACTAGAAGTAGATGATTATTTAGCCATGGGGGTTTAGCTGACCAATCCCAGCAGTCACTGCTCTCTCCAGCCTGTTCTGTGTGTACCTTGCTTCTCTCCTGTTCTTTGTCTCTCTTGTCCTTGCTCACATCTTTCCTATTTCTACAGATGGCATCTGATTGAATCGCATTCACTCCTCTCTCTCTCTAAAGGCGAGCTGCTATCACACTCCTCAAAATGGGCACCATAGTTATGTTGCCATGCTGTTCTCAAGTGGACACGCCACAGACACAGAGCCTGTCACTGGAAAAACACTCACCATTCCCGCTAACCTCACCGCCAACAAACTCCAGAGCCAGCCTCTGCCCATAATGCCAGATGGTTGCCTGGTACATGTGCTGATGTAGGAGCCAGTGATATCACTGATGATCTCACCGCTGTTGGCTCGAGGGGCTTTGGTTAGGTGGGATTGACAGGCTTGCGGGAGCAAATTGGAATTTTAACCCCAATTCTCCTCTAGTCTGTAGCTGATGAGGCATGTTGCAGGTGTGCATGATGGACGTTTGCCCCATTACCTGACTTTTTTAAGTGCGTTGGACCGGCCGTCCCATGGTGCCAAATGTGTCCCAAAATTTGGAGCTTGCACACACACTTATGGAAATCAGGGCTGTCAAATTTAACGCCTGCAATTAATCGTCACAGTATTCATTTAGATATTAGAATGGTTTAATTCTGTTCTCTTCAACCAAATGTGCAGTGTGAGTGACGGGCAGAGCCTCTCATAGAATCTTTTTGGCTGTCTACAGAGTTTTGGACTGTACCAGAGACAGGTGGGATTTCCTACGGCACACATTTCAGTGAAATCTGACAAGTTTTATGTTGATATTCAAACAATTTATATATATATGTATATCGCTTCCGGCATATTTAATTATCATTGAAGCTCAAGTTGGAAAGATCACCCATAATCTCCCCCAAAAGCAAGCCTTAATAAACAAACAAACAAACATAAAGATGAAATTTTTGAAATAAATTGGTGGATTTAGTGCATTGCATTATTTATATATATATATATATATATATATATATATATATATATATATATATATATATATATATATATATATATTTTGGGAATAAAACAATTATATTGAGAATTACTAAATAAGAAAAAAATAAACATGAGCTGATATGTTTTCTTGTAAGAGCAAGTTATTCAATTGTGGGAAAATTTTCAATTTAATAATTGCATATTTGGGGCAACCTTGTTTATATACATATATGCAAATATAAATAAATGCATGTATATGTAATTTGTGTTTTTTAAAAGCTAATTTTTAAATGATTTTTTTATTATATACACATGCTTTTTACACTTTATTATTTAATTATTGCATATTTTAAACATTACTTTTAAACCTTTTTTTTAAAAAGCTATTTTTCTTTTGTTTAAAAATTATTTTGCACGTGAGCAATTTATATCCAGAATAAGAAAAAAACATTATTAATATAATTAATATAATTATTATTTTGATTAGATATTATGACTAATACTACAACTATTATGACTACAGTTAATATTATTACTTATTTTGTTATTATTCACACATGTTTTTTGCACTAGTAAACATAAGCTCACAAAGCATGGTCATTGATTTAATTATTGCTTATTTGTAGCAACCTGTGTGCTGTCAGTACACATTTAGTGCACATTTTTCTTTTGTAAATATTCATCAGCAGCCCTAAATATACACATATATCCAAACTAAAATGAGTTGTAGGTTATAGCAGTTGCTCAATTTTTTCAGACTTTTTTCCCACCACACAATCCCGCTCTCTGTCCCAGCAGCCTCTCTACGGGAGGGTTATGAGGAGTAATGGTGTGAGTGTTGCTGTGTAATTAGACGGAGGTCTGCTCGTCCTTTCCTGGGTGACACTGACTCATGGAGGGCAGCATCGGGCCGTTAATGGATGGCTGGTTGTTTGTGTGCGCGTCCTTGGGTGGTGAACGGCCTCTCCTCCTGCTGCTGCTGAGGATGTCGGGCCGCTTACAGTTCAGTGGGCATATAATGTCCGTACATGCATGAGCGCATGCATGCGTTTGGTGCAGCAGGTGTCTGAAGGTCACTTTTAAGCGTGCTAGTAGGGTTGGACACGCAGTTACGCCCCTCTTTCACAGTATTGGCATCTACAGGCCCTGACGGAGGCCTTTGGCTCTTGATGGTCCATCTGTCAGGCTGTCTCGTGCTCTTTCGGTCTCTTTCTCTTTCTGTCAACTGGTCAGACTCTTCAGTCGCAGGACTTGCACTTCCCCTGACAATCTCTTTTATCAGAGCTGAATGTAGAGTGCACTTCTCCCTGCTCTCTCTGGGCCAAGCTCTCCACTTCAATCATTCACCGAAACGAGATGGACAACAGAACAGGAGGGAGGAAGAGGAGAAAAGATGGACAGTTTCATGTCCTTGGTGGAGGTAGTTAATCTTACTCAATTACACATGCTTCCTGTTTCTCCACCCGCTAAAGTGGAGTTGAACCAACCCTCAGCAGTCCAAGGGGTCAAGATTCTGCAGGTTAGCTTGCTCCAGTTAGCTTTTTCAGAGTACTTTATTGCCAAATCAGAAGTAGTTAGATAGTAGATAGATAGATAGATAGATAGATATATAGATAGATACCGTATAGATAGATAGATAGATAGATAGATAGATAGATAGGTGTATTTTAATCAGTTTTTTATCTAAATATCAGAAGCAAAGTTAAAATTAAATTGTGGTTGTTTTTGTAGCTTGAAATGATCAGAATGTTTTGTTTAGATTAATAGTAAAGAATTTTCATTGAATTTCATAAATGGTTTTTATATATTTATATTAGATTATTAATATTGTTATTATTAATTATTGATGCAGGTAAATCATTTGTTTTGTTTATTATAATTTAGAATTTTTCATTGCATGTATATGCATGTATCTATATATATGTATATATGTATGTATGTGTATATATATATATATATATATGTGTGTATATATATATATATATATATATATATATATATATATATATATATAAAATATGTATTTGTGTGTGTGTGTGTTTGTGTTTATATTATGTGTTATATTATGTGTTTGACTAACTTAAATATGCAGAACTATTATTATTATTATCAGATTTTTTCAAAAAAGACCATTTTAAAAAACAACAAAGATTGTTGTTGTTGTTGTTATTATTATAGCTGTGCTTATTTGTTCTGTATTTTTAAAATAATATTTAGTATTCCTTATATTGTTGTATTATGAATAAAAAAACTAATACACATTTATTATTTGTTACATGTTTGTTTAATGTTTGTTACCTCAACAACAGTTAATACTGCTACTACTTATTATTATTATTGATTATGATATCAGAACATATTTTAATGTTTTTTTATTCATAATTTTTATTGCATTTTACTTTTTTATATTTTTATATTCTATTCATAATTTTGCAACATCACAAAATTCATTATTACAGTAGATGTTTTGGCAAATTTGTATAAAGGGGAAAGAAGAAAGGAGGGTGAGTAAGTGACAACAGTTTTCATTCTGGGCTGAATTATTTATATAAAAAGGTCTTTCACCTCTGAACACGACTCAAAAAGTTTGAGTTTAGTTATCAGGCCTTTGTGAAGCATGTTTCACAGCATTCCGAGGAAGTCAAACCTTTAAAAGAGCAGAAATAAAATGCGGGGAAATTGAATTGTTTGGCCTTTGCAGCTATCTGAGATCTGAACATGCCACGTCTAGAAGCAGTTTCGGTTGCCATGGTTACATGCCAGGCCCAGACAGCAGTCGTCAGGGACGGAATGCAGATCCAGAATCTTGACGCATCCAAAGCCTTTGAAGTGTAGAACTGTGGCTCTAATGCTGCATCTGTTGCTGAAGTAATTGATCAAAACTCCTGAAGGGTCAATCGAAAGGATGTTTCTGAGACGTTCCTTTAAGAGACCGATAATGAAGAGGAAGGGAGTTGAGAATCCAGTGCTTTCGCCTACATAACTTGTAAACACTTTAAGGGCAAATGCTTTGTTTCGTACCATTGAGTCTGTTAATGACCCGTCATCCGCGTGCGACTCCTTGGGCTGTTTTTCATTTGTAAATGGTTTTCCACTCGTCTGTGTCGTTCACTCCCTCCCCGAACTGTCTTCCGCCCCGTCCCATCCAAGCACTGCATCGACTGCTGCCCTGAGACGATCTCTTTAAGGGAGTCCTCCAGATTGTTCTACAAATTGGATGCTATGATCAGCCCGGGGCATGAGGCTTCCTTCACTGGAGTTCACTCTTATTCATAACAAAAGGGAAATAGGAATGAGATGCTGTTTTTTGTTATTAGCTTGGAGAAAAATCCTTTTTTGCCCTATGATATATTTTAGAAGAAATACTAATGGGTAATACTGTAGAAATTTAATGACCTAAACTAGACCCTTCCCTCCCAGATCACAGATTGATTTCGATTATTGATTCTTTCAGTAGAAACTCCTTATTTTTAAGTGGTTTCTCAATCACTTTTCTATAAAATGTGTATAGTGAGATATTGGTATCAGCAGCCAGGCTAAAGCTTCTTATGCTGAAGATAAACTATTACCCTTGCAACAAAAAGCATATAAAATGTGAAAAAGGGCCTGTCGCTCTCAGCCTCTCCACTTCTGGAGTTCAGAGGTCAGTGTCAAAATGTCTCCATCCAATCAACATCCAGTGTTGGGCCCGAGCCAACGGCTGGCAGTTTAACACAGCTGATATGACTGGAGCAGCGAAGCCTGCGATTTCTCCTAATCAGGATTTACATATTTCCATTTTCATGAGACTGAGAGTTTCCACTGCCTTGGGCGAGGGCTGATCTTTGATCCTCTATGCTGGTTTGTGAACTGAAGCGCTGGATGTTGGAGGTTTGGCCACGGCGCTGTAGTGTTCGCTAACAATTGTTTCAGTACATTTTAATTGGAGGAAGGAAATCCGACGACTTAATCTGGCCAGTGCAAAACCATGGTGATACCTTTAAATATTTTTTTTTGTGTGTGAAATATCTTGTCTTATGTATCTAATTAGAAATCCCTGTCTCATTGCCCCCAGGTTAAGCCCTTAATTACATAAGCCATTTAACATGGTTTAGTTCAATCAGAAAGTGTTGATTAAAATCTCAGTGGTATAATCAGTTTTGGCTGGGATGATTTCATGCACATGAGCGTTTTGTGTAAAGGGACTGCGTGAGGTTGAAGTATAGGATTCAGATGTGAGTGAATGTGACCGTGCCGTCCCACTCAAGGTCACCGTCCCATTGTTTCAAGTTCATACTAGCAGTAACCATGACGACAGTCATATTGAGCCTTTCTGGGGTTCTTTAAGTACATAATTGACACAGTCTGTGTGTTTCGGCTTCGTTCTGAGCGCTAACTGTGACCTCTTGGATTCACTTACACGTTATATATTTTATAAATCATTTTTAAATGATACTTTATGCCTAATGATAAAAGTTTGTCAGTAGTTTGAAGAAATTATTATTTTTTTATATATATTTATAAAAATAAATATAGCATGTTTGTGATAAATAATAATAATAATAATAATAATAATAATAAAAAAAAATATATATATATATATATATATACACACACACACACGTTTACATTTGGATTTAAATCAATAAAAAAGTTCTGCTGTTCAGTTGAAGTTGATTTGTTCAACTCCTTTCACATCAAGCACTGAAATGACATTTATGTGAATGACAGTTAGTAATTGTGTGCTTTTGCATGTGTGCTGCGTGTTCATCTTTGAGCGCATTGTTCTCCTTTTGGATATTTAGTGATGGTAATAGTGGGCACAGCTGTGGGGACGCTGTCAGTGGGAGCCATGTTTTCTATTGTCTACATGGCATCACTCAACCAAAAAAAGCAACAAGTGGGAGTTATAGACAGCAGGGCCTGGCATTGCACCCTCTACCCGTAATTAGCCTGTTCTGTTAACAGAATCCTGACGAGGGAAAAACAGCCTGCTCCCTTCCTCTAAATTACACAGTATTTAGATCATCCCCGTTCCACTGAGAAATACAACGATAACACAGAACAGCAGAAGAATTTGCGTAATTTCTGAGAGACTTGGTGAGTGTCTCCGGAAAGATTTCTTAAGATGCGTTAAAGATTCCCTGGTGTAACAGATTCTTCTTTGATTGCTTGATCTGAACATTATAGTTTCTCTCAGATTTATAATGCAATCAATCTGTCTAGTCTAATTCACAAGAAAATGACTATTATAAATGATTCTTTGTATCATATAAGTGAAATTAGGCATCAACATGGAACTGGTATTGTCGGAATGGCTACTGATTCAACAGCTATTTTGCATGTCTATACTGAAATAACGATTCATTAAAATGGCACTGAATCTGTCAAAACGGCTACTGATTCAACACATTTTAAAGATTTAACAGCTTTTTGCAGTCAAATGTTTCTATGTAAATGATGCATTAAGTATTCTACTGTGTATTCAGCAGCTGTTATTTGCAGCATAATTTCTACATAGACTGATTCACTTCTATATTATTGCATTATTTTGGGGCAGCTACTGATTCAACAGCTTCTTTTTTTTTTTTGCAGCCAAATATCTACATGAAATAAAGTTTCAGTAAGCGAAAACGAAGCTTCAGTTAATGAATAATACAGAATAATTTTGTAGCTAAAGCCAAGTCTTTTTTGGTAATGTCATGACATTAAGTAGGTATTGCAGTTGTAATAATACAAGGGAAATTATTTGTGGTGTGTCTAAAAATGAATTATATCACTATATTTGCATGAAACCCCCCTGAAATATACTTAATAACTGTGACCAAGAACATGCAAAGGTGCAAATTATACATCAGCGGTGGAAGATGAATTTCCTATCAGTTTTCTTCCAAAAGTTCATGTGAACTTTGTGTTACACCACTGTATCAATTGGAATCAGTAAACCGAGGTTACAAAAAACACACTAATATGAAATGAAGCCTACATACAGGTATAGTCTCATGGTTCGGTGTCTGTTGGACAGTACCATAATGGTTTTTTTGTGCAGCTGTGTGGCTTTAGGGGCAAGAATCCAGTGCAGCATGCCCCATTACGTCTTTCCATTTACCTCCATTTACCTTCAACCAACTACAGCTGCTGTCAAACCCCAGCAAAGATGTCACCAGCTTTATAGTCCACGCATGTACACATTCAGCTATGCACTCTTATGTGCTTCCAGCTATGCTTTGATCATTTTGAATAAGTCTTGTCTTTAGATACACGCATTTGCATATATAGCAGAAAAACATAGAAAAGCGAAAAAGTGAAACAGGTGATATGTCAACCTGCTCTTTTACTCAAACGTCATCGTGGCTGCTGAAGAGAGGGGCGCATTTTTAGAACACGTACTCTTTGTCTGTTTAATCGGTCCTCTTCACAGCCCCAAATGTCACTCATTATCTGCAAGGTCGTATTTGAACATGTCATCTCAAGATGTGAGGGAGATGAAAGGGCGATAGGTGCAGGGAAAAAAGCATGCTACATAAGAGAGAGGGGTTAGAAGTGAAGGTTAGGAAGAGAACGGGTCAAAGCCGGTGCTGTCATGCCATCAGCGTGGATGACACCGTATATGCGACAGCATCTCGACTGATATGGCAGCGCAAGTCTCACAAGAGGTGTTGTAAAGTGTTGCGCTGAGGGCATTTTAACCTTGTTTGACAGGATTTCGTGAAGTCTTGGTAATCTTTGGACTTTTGTTTCAAAAGATTTCATGAAGACTCTTACCTTCGGTTGAATTTTATTTCATATGATATTCTGGTATTGTAGTAAGGTAAGGTAATGTGTCTGTCTGGTATAGAAGTGTTTGTGATGGAGGAAGATAACATGAGGGTTATTAAAATGAATTATCTGAACTGAAATAATAATAATAATATTAGTTAATTAGTTGCCAATGCTATTTTGACTAAAATAACTAAAACTAAATAAACTAAAACTTAATAAAAACTTGAATAATAATAATAATTATTATAAAACGAATAGTTCCGGGCCTTGATTCTGATTGGCTGAGCCATGTTCGAAGCTGTTGTATTTATTTACTCTACAAACATACACCTTTGTTTGCATGTCGCTTGGCAACCATTTAGTCTTAACCAAAACAGATTTTTGAACTACTTTGTTTGGTGGAAGAAAACTTTTTTTTATTAAAATCATATATTTTATATTTGTGAAACCTTACTACGCATATGGAATAACTGCTTTATAAAAGCAATAAGCCCTGTGAAGCTGTGGTTTACAGTGAATTTAGAACAGCTGAGGGGGTTTTCTATATTAACCCTGGTTGAGACAGCAATCACACAGGATTATCACAACTGTGTTTGAACAAAAATATAATTTTTTGCACTGGTCACATGCATATTATGTACACCATACCATCTTCAGCATTAATGAAACTGCTGAAGATTTTCATGAAATCCAAATAACAGTGATGGGCAAAGAGGGATTTAAAGGGTTAAAAGGTCAGTAGACCTGATTGACATTTGAATAGATATTTATGCTGAGCTGATGATTATGTAGGATGTTAAAAATATCAGCTGATTAAATAGAAGCATTATGTATTCTGTGAGTGATTGTCTCGGTGAACGTATTTGCCCAACTGATGTGACTTCACCAAACCAGCACCAACATTTCTAGGAATTCGGTCATCCGTTTCTAAAACAAAATCCTGAAAATCCCAGCAGCAGACACCCCAATTTGGTGAACTTTCACCTCATTTAAAGTTGGAATAATGGAATATGATGTTGCAATGGATGGAAGGAACCCACGGTCAGAGTGCTCTCACAGAGGGTCACCCAGTACTGTGTAATTCTGTTGGCCACTGGCCACTGTGTCAGTGTGTGTGTGTGTGTTTAGACTGAACCCTAGCTGATGTAAGATGGATTAAGGCCCCGATGGGAATTCCAGCTGGCTCTCATTTCTCCTGTCCCTCCAAACCCCTCATCTTATCTAACAGCCCGAATGTTATTAGAGAGAAAGTGAGTGTGTGTGTGTGAGAGAGAGGGAGTTAGATTTATGGAAAAAGAGATCAAGAGAGAGTGATAAAGGAAGAGGAATGACAATATGGTGAAATTAAATACCTCATTTATTTGCCCTCCTAAAGCCAATATGTGTATTATGTCTTTTTAAAGAGACAGTGCACCTAAAAACATAAAATTCTGCCATTTACTAATGTTGTTCCAAACTTCTTTCTTTCTTTCTTTCTTTCTTTCTTGTATATTAATATTTTAGTTTGTTGAATATAGTGTGTGAGTTACGTAGACCAATTTTATAATGCTTTTGTGTCTGTTTTAAAGCTCCAGTTACCGTTCATTACAACTGGTTAACAAAGAGCAACCATTATCTTTCACAGAGGCTATTTTAGGGCAAACTATCCCTTTAAACCTCACTGGACTTGGTCTTTAAAGAAATACAGTGTGTATGATAGGGTAGAAGGGTTAGATATGACAGGGAATGGCAGACCTCTCCCTACCTCAGTCTTGATTGGATCCATTATGAGTCTTTATGGGACCAGGGGTTCACCATGAGGTCAGTTTAGACATTTGATGGATTTGTGGGGGCTGCAACTTGTTTTAAAAACCATTTGTCTGGAAAGCCCAATGCTGATAAAAGTGCATTCATCAGAGCGACACCGGTGCTTGAGTAATGTTCGCACATGCTCCTCTCCAGTCATTTACAAGAGCGATATGACAGAGATGGAGATATACATCACAACGACGCTTATGTTATTTACTGAGCTCCTGTCTGGTAAAGTACGTTTACCTAATGAGAGGCATTTTGAGACTTTTCTCACATATGCCAGATGAGCCGCTGGATGACGCAGTCCTTGACTCAGTTATGACAGTCACATCATGTTTTTCAGAGAGTGGCTGATGTAATTTCGCACTGCAAAATGTGTACCACATTTGTTTTCCTCAAAGATTAAAGTCTCGGATGATGTTGTCAGGAATTAAGGTATAGAAATATCCACTCGGTTGGCTACCAAAAATAAAATATGGTTGCAATTCGATAATGATTTTCTCAAGCACAGTCGTCATCCATTTGCAAATGTATTCAGATGGTACGTCTTTAAATACTCCTCTGGAAAATGTGCTTTTGGATCTTTTTTTTTTCCTTAAAAAATTATTAATTATTATTATTCCCAGTCAACATATCTGACTTTTAACTATGCAATTAATCTTCCTCACTCATGGGGGACACAGAGGTAGCGATTATGCAGAAACACACTGTCGCTGCTGCGAGACCGTTTGTTTGTGTGTGTGTGTGTGTGTGTGTGTGTGTGTGTGTGTGTGTGACGTTGGTTCTGCACACCTAATCGCCAGCTTCTTGACACGTTTGTATTTAACTGAGACACACAAATGCCATCTTCAGCATCTCAGCATATAATGCCTGTGTTCCTTATTACACTGTACAAAGTATTCAGCCTGTTTCCATTCAATTTAAATAACTTTCTTAAATACTTGCAGTGTGGGAAGGTTTTGATTAATTAATAAATGGCAATTTATATTGTCTTTTAAAATGTATTATTATTATTATTATTATTGTCAGGGAGAATTTCACTTCACTTAATTTATTGTATGTAAAATTTAGCCACTTATTTATGTGATTGAATGATTGGTTGGTTTATAAGTTGATTTACTGTTGGCCAGGAGATTTTGTAAAATTCGTTTTTTTTTTATTATTATTATTTGGCTGTAAGATTTAGACACTTACAGATTTATTTATTTATGATTGATAGCTCGTAAATGTATGATTTCTTTTGTTTGTTTGTTTGTTTTATTATTTATTGGCTGAAAGCTTTTCAGATTATTATTATTATTTTATTTTATATAATAATGTTATTTTATTTTTATTTTAGCATGGTTTTTGTTGGTTGTTGTTGTCTGGGAGATTTACAAATTTTTTAATTTTCAATTTTGTTTGTTTGTGATTTAAAGCTTTGTGATCCTGACAGATAAAACGTGTGTTTTTCTAAACATTCCACAATCAAATACTGCAAATACAAGCTAGATCCCTGTGAACATGGATTTTTTTCTTGATGTCCATTGCTTAGGAATTTTTTTTTTATTTTAATTTTTTTTTTTTTTGCAGTGATCCATGATTCTCAGAGGTAAGTCGTGGTGAACTGATCAAGTGGACTTTTACCTTGTATGTCCCTCTACAAAGCTGTATGGCCTGCACTCTGAGACAAGGTAACATGAGGATAGACAGAGGCATGATGTATTATCTGTAGCCACAGGCATGGTTTAGGGGATAAGATGCTTTAATATGTTTGCATGAAAGTACTGTAGGGGAAGACACTACCCTCCCACGAGTCTGTCAGTGGTCCAGAGGACACCCCAGAGCTGTAATTCTTGCCAAGGATGAACTGAAAATGTGCTTTATATTCTGGTTGAGGTAGTCACAGGTTGTTATTATTCACAAGTTTGTCTCGACAGGTAGGGCTACCATAATTTATATGTTTTTGATTTGATTAAATTATTTGCATGACTTTGCTTCCAGCTTTAAATTATGATTCTGATTCACTTGCTTAGAAGGAACAGTGGTCAGGTTTTTGATTCTCTAAAAAGAGAAGTTTTTTGTTTGTGAATGAGACTACATTGTTAGTCTACTGTACATACAGACAAACACATTTCTTGTCTCTATTTAGTTGTACACAGCATTTTTATTGCATCACACTTGATATAAAATTGCAAATGGAAACTTGCAAGTTTCACATCCATACCATATTTATAAAATTGGATTTCTTTTGCCATGAAACGGAAGATTCAGCAGCTTTGGTTTGGGAAGAAGAAGTCTCAAGTGGGACATATCAATTGTGGGAATAATCCGGCTTCTTAAAACGTAGAACCCTATAGATTTTGCTATTGAAAATGCCTCATTGTTTTTAACAGAAGGTCCTTAAATAGTTGTTTCTTAAATGTAGATCACTTGTTTTTGTAATCATTCTTGGGGATTTGGAAGAGGTGGCTTGTCACTCATAATTCTTCTCATAGAGACCTGTATATGTACTACATCACCACTAGTATTACCCTCATTTTGTGCATCACTTAGTTACTGCTGAAATGTATGTAAAGATTTAGTCTCCCTGCAGTCAGATAGAAGCAGGCCTGTATTGAGCTCGGGGAGTTTCTGAGGGCTGCACTCTCAGCCTCTGTTTGTTACTTTACTACGACTGCCATCACACTTTTTTTTTTAAGCTTGTGTTTCTCTCATCACTCCTTCTGTTTATACCAGACCGCTGGCAGGCTTCCATTATATTTCACAATTCAGCTGGCCTGGGGTGAGCTGCAGGGATTTTGGGGTATCGGAGATGCTCAACTCAACCCAATCAAACTCAAGCACACACACATTCAGACACATGAGGCCTGCAGAGACGAGAGCAGAAGAGATGTTTGGCACAGTATGTTACCATTCTCTTACTTGTAGCTGGCTAGTTGGTCCATCTGTGTCTTGCTTTCAATCATCTGTTCTGTTTACAGCCTTTGGCTTCTCCAGTGAGTACAATATCGATTTTCTGCAATGAATTTGGAATAAAATCAGGCTTTTGCAACCAAGTTGCCATGATTAAAAAAATAAAATAAAAAAGCGAAAGATATTTTGCAAATTGTTCCTTTTATTTGCATGCCTTTAAATCCAATGTGTTGTGTACTTATACAATCTTATGTAGTATATCTTTGAGAAATATACATTTGTAGTTTTTCATTAATATTTTGAGCAAATTATTTAAGTGAATAATTATAGCCTTTATTTTATACACTTCCTTTTTCTTGTTCACTAAAGAGTCTTCCTTCTGAAGCCTTCCTTCTAGAATTTAGGGTGGCTTCGATATCAGTCAGGACTTTCTGAAACACTTCTTTGGGCACTGGTTCTAAGCCCAGTTGAATGAAGGACAGCTTTTATTGACTGAAATCCCCTCTCTCATACACCTCCAAAGTGCTTCGGATTAAAGTGGAAACTGATCTGGGTATAGATAACAACTGCTGCAAGTCATCACTGAGTCGGTTGAAGGAGCAGAAACTCCCAAGATGGAGAAACTCGGAGTATAGTTATGCAAGCTGGCCACATCGACTCTCAAACCTACTCAGTGCCATCAGGAAAGCATCAAAGGTTAGTACTTCAAAGTGTACAGCAAAGGCAGTGAGATATTTGAACAGGGGACTCTGTTTCTTTTTCAAAAAAGTTAATTCCTGCCAAATAGAATGTAGGCTTAAACAGGCCTGCTGTTACAAGTAATGGCAGGACTCAAAAAGGAGCCAGTAGAGGACTATTATTTAGTCACAGCAGGTGACCTTGTCCAACTTCAGAGTGATGTTGGTTGCAAGCAATTTTGCCTACTGTGCTCCTGTCAAAGCTTGAACCTGGGTATGGACTATTGCTTTCATGAAACCACGCTTGATCAGGCTAGAAGTATAGCAAGGTATAATTCCTATCGGTGGCCTTCTGAATGCAGGCAAGCATTCATGTGTTTTCAAGTTATTGTGTGTGATTGTCTGTGTTTGAACTCAACTTGCAGGTCCAGCCCATACCTGGGTCAGTTTTGTCCTGAGAGAGCCACAACTCCAGCTCAGTTTACCTGGCTACTGGCGGTAGGTGACGAAAACTTCTGACATTATTAGCTCAATGCCAGATGTCAGACTTGAGGAGGACCTGTTACTGGTTCCCTTTAGAGATACTACATGGCTTTCAAAGGGCACACTTGGCATGCATGCCAGCAGTGGTGATTTGTCTGTTTAGCTGATTTAGCTGTTTGCTGGAAGACTAGCGAACAGTGAGTTAAGAAAGGAAAAGGCTACCAGGCAAGTTTGAGTTTATCTTGTATGATCCATCAGCATTTGTTAGTGGGGGATGCTGGTAGCATCAGGAGGTAGAAGGTTCTCTAGAACTATCTTTACCCTGGTGAACTCACTAGGGTCCCCTGTGAAGAAGTCTGGAATGGTGGGCTTGGTAGGTGCTCCCTCTGTCACCTGGAAGGTTGATGGTCATAGACGTCAGATACCTGGGTCTCATTGGTTCAAAAGTGTTGTAAGGGTGAGGCAGGTGAGCAGCACTAATAGGTTTAAATGACTGCTCAGCATCCTGTACTCAGTGAATGATGGAATTAATCTGCAGGTAATGTAATGGCCTGGACCGATTCATTTAGATCAGAACTAGCAGGAATAGAGTCACGCTGACTTAATTTCTCTTTCATTGGCTAAAATTCAATGAACATCTTACCCAGGGAATATAGCAGCACATGCCCTTTTAAGAGCTCCCCAGGACTTTTTCCAAGTTGGTAGGCAGATCGTCAGAACAATCTCTTTCATCAGTAATCTGCTTTTGGGGTAGGTATGAGCTATAATTCCCTCTAGAGAAAGGCATATCTGACCTTATTGGTGCTGTGGGTGTTAGTCAACTGTAATGACTTCGTAATGGTAGGTGGATGGTGATTGATTGGGACTCTGAGACCTTCGGAGACTGATATCGAATGGACCATGCCTTTGGGACTCCTCTACGGCTCAAGGCATCATTGGCTGACTGTCCTGTCTTTATCTTGTGGCTGTGGGGTCATAGTCCTCAAGATGGGCAGGAGGGTGAACATGCTGTTGTTAATGAATCTAAATCAGTAAAAGAATCTGAGTGAATCTGTTTGGTGAACATGTTCTAAAGAATTGAACCACTGGATTGAATAAAACTTCCCACTCAATACATGAATATTATTCTTTTTCTTGATTGCATCAAGATGCATCATTTTGTTTTTCAAACTTTTTGGTTATTAGTCAGAATTTGTTGACATTTTTTTCACACATACTATTAAGCTAGCACGAGTCAAGGCATGCTCATTGGCTCAGAGTTGTTACCCTCAAGGGCTGAGAGTAGCAAGGTCAGTCATCCTTATGTGGGCGGCATTCTGCTCTATATGACACCCCACTGCCGTTGATATGAGCACCATCAGATATTCTATCATATTCCAGCAGCCTGCGGCAAGGTGAAAATCTGTTTTTTTATTAGCAGTCAGGAGAAGAAATGATAACACAGCTGCAAGAGGGTGAAGAAGGGGAGAGGAGAGCAACAGTTAAAAGATGTCAGTGAAGGGGAGAGGTTCTGTTGGGGGTCACTGTTTATTTGATATTTCAACCTCTAGGGTCTCTGACGGCAGAATCTAGATAGCAAAAGACATAAAATGTGTTGGGAAATGTTGTTTTCCTTTGAAGAAATCAAATTTTTTTTTTAAACTCTTAAAATGTGCAACGGATGGCATGAGTTTGGGTGCAAGGCTGTTTGACTGATCAATAGCAAAAATGAGGAGGACATGGGAAACATGTTTGAAAATTACTACTTGCAGATCTCACTTGCTTAACCTGTAAAATAACCATGATTTGAGTACGAGTTCAGTCCCTTGGTATTAAAGAGAGTGATTATGATGATTATTTTCATTTTTTGTAACTTCAATGCACTTCTAGTGCATACTTTTAAGTGAATGAAAGGAACGGGCCTTTTTAATGTTAATTTAAAGTTCTTATCCATATGACTGATCACACAATGTGTTACAGACCAAATAGCTGTCTGTATGGGAGTAAAATTAAGAACTGGCTTTTGCAGCCTCTATGGGTTGTTTTGGACCGCACATCTGATTCGAACCATCTGTCTGGATGACATTTCCACCACCGCCATCAATTCAAGGTGCAGAGAGAGGGATGATATGTTTAAGAAATGCAGATTAAATTGTTTTAATGAACATGTTGGTGCAGATAAAAACCACATTGGGCATACTGTATGGCTGTGGCTTGTTTTTAACTCCATCTTGCGATTTTATTTCTCCTCTAATCTTTTACATTTCATCATTTTTTTAAAGTGAAAACAGATGCGTCTCTATTTTAGGAAAATTGATGCACTTAAGTACTTAATTAATAAAACAGGGCAGCCTGCCAAGAGAGGCTGTCAGACCCAATGCTCATCGTGAACTGGGTATCAAATGCATTTTTAAATGTTCAAACAATATTAGACACATTGAGCTTTGGTTATTGGACCATTTATCTTTGTCTATTTAATCCTAAATAGTGTTTTATGACTTTGAAATGCATTATTCTATTCTATTCTATTCTATTCTATTCTATTCTATACAAAAGTTCCTATCAGTTTCCCAAAATTTGATTATTGACCTAGAAATGCTGCAGAAGTTAAATGTATTGTAACATTTTATTAATATACTAGGAGTTAATCTGTTAATTTGGTTAGTGACATGCAGAATAAATGTAATGTGAATTAATGTAAATGTGAATGCAGAATATATATATATATATATATATATATATATATATATATATATATATATATATATATATATATATAATAAAACTATCAAATATAAATTAAAACTTGTATGATATATATTTTATTAACATATACATGATTTTATGATCAGCGTCACACACTTGCATAATTAGTGACCTAAAAAGGTGCATAATCTGAATAATAACACAATGTAATGTGTTGTGCTATATCTGATTAATATAAACAAGAAGTGCATATGATTAGTGTCACAAACGTACTAATTTGATTAGATTAGTGACCTAGAAATGGCATAGAATCAGAATTATATTCAGTTAGTATATATATTCTTTAAAAAATAATAAAAAAATACAAGTATTTTATAGATAAGAGTTAGTATTCCCACATTTGCTATGTAAGACATTTAATGCATGCCGGAGTATGATGCAGTTTATTAGAAAATCAGTCATTCTAAAATAATGCCAAAATGCTGCAGATTTAATGCCAATAGCTTGACACCTTGTGTTACACTGATGCCCATTCTGTGCAGTCCTAGGCGATGTGCAGCTTCACACATCTCTGCTGTTGTTAGTAGTGACTACTTCACTACTTTACTTCACACACACTCACAGCCTGTGAGGTGGGAAGGTCTCCGTGGCAACCATAACGAATGACACCCTCCCCATTCATAATGACGTGTGCGTAATTTGACGGCTGGAGGAATCAACTCCGATCATCTTTCATCCCGTGTTACTCAGCCTGGCGGAGACGGAGAGTGAGCGCACCCTTCATCACTATCCCTCCACCATCATCATCATCATTTACCTTGAAGGGGTGAGGAGGAGGAGGTGCATCAGAACACATCAGACACTCCTCTGCGGGTGGAAAGAGAGAGAAGAGGCGACCTGCCGATTTTCTCAGATCAGCAGCGCTGATGGCTTCTCTCAGGGGGAGCTGACCCAATTCGCCTGGGCGTTTATCACTGGCACAACAAGGTCACGGCTGACAAAGCAGCGCTGGTGCAGTCTCTTTACGCTGCAGGGTGGGATGGGAAGACACAGGGCGGTCGAGGCGCTGCGTTTAACTGCTCTCTGTATTCAGCTGCTATTTACACAGATTTGTAGAAAAGGACAAGATGATCTCTGTCATAAAAAATCAATGGTTGTCAGATTTCTATAAATGTAATGTTATGTATGCTGTACTTTATATTCATATTTGAAAGATTAGTTCATATCGTGGCTTCATTTGTGCTACCATAAGCTACCCCCCCCCCCGCTGTATCTTTTGTAAAGTGAAAATTGCACGTATAATGATTTAGAAAAGTAATAGCACACTTCTTCTTGAGTTGCAATTTGAGGTATCATTCATATCCGTAGCACAACGGTGTGTGATGGGTTACATGCCAAATGGCATACTTTATAGTTCGGGATCTGTTCAAACAATAGAGAACTCTGCTAATTATTGCACCCGATGGACATGAAGATATTTCAAAAAGGCTTTCAAACACCATACACAGACAACGTCTGCAATAGAACCAGAGTTATTGTGCATTTCATCCAGCTCTGAATAGATGTTGATGGGTTCTGAAACCCTTGAATGTGAGTGCCTCTCACATTATTATGTGTCGTGATGGATTTCTAGGGGCAAAGATACATCGTTTTTATTATTGTAAAAGGATGATGTTCATCTTTTGCTGAAGCACTGCTCTTAGTTTATTTCAACATCTGCTTTTCTCTCTCACGCAATGGCTTTTTTGCCATTCTTTTCACATTTTATTTTATTCAGTCAGGTATGCTGCTCTGGCGGCACATAAGGTGGTAAACAACCACAGTTAAGTCTCTGACGAACACACATCTTGCTAGTCCACCTTAAGAAGAGATCAGTAAATAGAGCTGGTGTTTTTCTCTATCTACAGTACGCCCTTTCATCTGTTCATCTTTCTGGCTTTATCTGTATTTACCACAGCCGTTTTCTCAGAGATGGCAAGGGATGTAGTGCCAACTCAAAGATTTAGATAGTTAACAGCGGTATGGTAAAGAAAACACAACCAATATTAAGAAAGGCAGAATATATGGGACTGAATAATGACACAATGCAACAACATTGGCAGATGAGGTTTTTGTCTCATTTCTATAATTTAGATAAATCTTAAAGGCATAGTCCACCCAGAAATGAATTATTATTGTTATTATGTCTTTTTATATTTTAGAGGAGAATGATAAAATACACTAGAAAAAGGAGGAGACAAATTGTCAAAAAAAATATGTGAAAATGACTTAAAATGCTGTATTATGTATGCCAGGCCAGTAGCTGGCGATGCCACTTTGTAAATAAACACTATGTTACAATGTAATACATATGTGCATGACATTTCACAGTCAAATTTTTCGCAAATTTGTGTTTTTATAGTTTACATGAAGACAATTATGGTATAGTTCTCAAAAACCTGCTCTATGAAACCAGTTTTTAAAGATTTGCTTTTTCAGGCCCCCACAAATAAATGAAAGGTCTTAACATATTAAATGATGTAAAATACTTTTTAAATGTGTTTTTAATAATAAATAAATGCTACACAATGTGTTGTGTTATTTAATGTATTGTTCTGGTACAGAACTTTTATTTTGTATACGTTTTTTAAAAATGTGATAAATGATAATATAAAAAAGCTGAATATATTTTAGTTTCTGCTTGTTGAAAATGTATTAAAAAAATGTTTAACAAGCCTTTGACCCCCCAAAAATTTAAATAAATACATTTAAATACAAAATTAACATTAGACAACATAAACTCATGTGCTGAGACTTTATGGCCTCATTTGAAATGTCTGCCACAATTCACTGGGCTTTTTCACTCAGTGCTTCGTTGTTTGTGTGATTCTTTTGCTATTCGCCATTTTCACTCTTGTTCAGTTCTTATTTAATTAGGACACTCGAGTAGCCATGCAGTTTGTTTAGTTATTAAATGCATGTTTTTACATCTTACTGTGTTTTTCCTGAAAGTACTTTGCTTTGCCATTTAGCCATTAAATGACAAAATCGCAGTTTTGCATTGGTAATGCATATTCATACCACCTCCTATAGCATAACACCTGCTGGGCAGAATCCATTAATTGTATCGCACATGTTTTATACATTTAGCATATTTAGTTGCACTTTACATCCATTTCCTTTGAAGATATAACCCTTTTTCATGAGGGTAGGCGGATCTTCAATATACTGTACTACTTTACATTCCAACTTATCATCTTAATCTTCCTGAAGCTATTTATTTTAATAGCTGTGGTTGTCTCTGTGCGGTTCGGTGTATCATTAATCATTAATAGACTTCATCGTGGACATCACAGCTTGCTGTACTTCATAGTAAGGGGCTTCAAAGACACCAGGGTCCTGCCCCCTAACCCCCCACTGGCAAAAGACCACCAGGCCATTGGGACATGAGAGATGAATGGAGATCTCATGCCGAGCCAGAGGCGATTTAACATTAGACCAGTGCTCCGGTTTTTCTTGGGCTTTGGTGGGATGAGAGAGGCCATAATCTGACTCTCCACCCAGGGGCCTGCCAAATATTTCAGGTAAACTGGTGGTAAGAAACAGATGGTAGCGTTACGGACCCATGAACATTTGTGTGAAGTTGTGTCACTCTGATAACATTCATAGCATAATGATTATTCTTGAATATGCTGTGTATTTTCATTCTATGTAGGAGGCATTTTATTCTAAATGTGGCCTGGCAGTTCCTATGCATGAAAGAATTTATTTATTTTACATTCCAGCCCAGCCAACCTACTGAATAAAAAAGGTTATTGTGTATGCAAGAAAGAAATATATATATTTTTTTGTTCTGGAATTTATGCCACTGAATAAAAAAAGGTAATTGCGATTTATAATTTCACAATTCTAAAGACACCTCTCAGAATTGCGTGTGATATACTCACAGTTGCGAGTTCTAAAGTCTCTGTTTCAACTTACAAACGTGAGTTGTAAAGTTAGAATTGGCGGTATAAACTCACAATTGCTTAATTCTGATTGATTGATTTATTTATTTTTCAAAAGTTGGACTTATGCAATTCTGAATTTAGAACTTGCAACTGTGTGTTCATAACTCACAATTCTGATTAATAAATAAAAAATCCAAATTGCGAGTTTATATCATGAACATCCGATAAAAAAGTTAGAAATGTGAGATGTAAACTCCAAATTGCGATAACAAATTCGTAGTTAACTCTATTTGAATTCAGTGATGTAAACAAACTTTTATCTTATTTTTTTTAAGGTACAGATAATAATAATTAAAAAAACAAGCATGGTTGTAAACTGTTCAAATTTTTAAATTCTACAAAAATTCTTTCAACTTTTGTAACAGCGTTTGTTGACGCCAAATTAAGGGTGTTTTGTACCCCAAGGTAATATGACTGAGGTTTCATATTTTCACTACTGTGGAATGGAAATGCCCTTGTGGAATCAGAAATCGCAGTCACTCAAAATAGTGTCATAATGAAGGAATTTGTCACTATGATTGATTGAGGCCCTGTGTCTCGTCTTATCTTTCCCATTCTCATTATCTCTCTTCCCTCCTCCCTTGCTGATGCTGTAGGGTGTAAAAGTGCTGACTGTGTTGAATATCCTCTCTAGTTGTACGTGATAGATTGTGCATTTCCTCCACAGTAGCGGTGAATGATCGGGTGACAGTAAATGCCGGTGTTTTTGTCATGTTAATAATCTCTTGTCCAGGTATGCCATTAATATGGCCTGACCTCATCTTGTTGCTATCTATCAACCTTGTTCCCCTCATTTAGTTTTTTCCTTCTTCGTAGGCTATGGCTACTTGAAATCCACATGCCAGATGACAATGTAAGTCTTAGGCTTCTTGTACACCTAAAAGCTCAGGTGTTTGCCATTATTAGAGTTCATACATGGAGTTATGAATCTGAACAAACAAACTCAAAACCTCAAGTATTAAACTTTGTTCCATAACTTCTCCCTCAATATTTGTGGGACAAACAAAAAATTCTGCTACAAAATATTCAGAGTTTTCTTAGTAACCTAATAGCAATGCTCTGGCAATCACTCATAACACACTGGCATTGTGATGAGTTTTGGGGAGGAACGCAGCACTCATATTTTTCCCAGTGTTTTCCCCCTGTCCACCATCATATTCTCCTCTCTGAGAGCTGTGTTTTTTAGTCGAGCAGTAACAAATTACTCGACTCTCTCAGCGGGCATAATTTCGGAGGGCCTATGGGGAGGAGAGAGAGGAAACTCCCATTACAGGGGAAAAAGTTGTTCCTTTCTCATGAGAGAAACATCCATCAGAGAGTTTTTTTCGCTTTGTGAGCCTGGTTAAAACTAGAACTATTAGTCCACTCTTATGAAGGTAAAAGGTCATGAGCTGTGTTTTACTAAATTGCTTACTACCAATGTAAATTATTTGTCACTTCAATAGTTGAGAAAGGTGTTTACAGTGTGAATATGTGGCTGTGTATGTGGAATTAACAATGTGTGAATTATTGAGGCTGAAGGGAATGAATATTAAAGTAGCAATCCCTGTTTTATATACATATACATTATAAGATGTTCTTATTATAATCAAGAATCGTCTCATCAAGACATTTTATTCTCACTTAGCATGTGTGAACCATGTCTTCATCTGAGAAGTAGAGTATCTTCAGTCCATTTTTTTTTTTTTTTTTGTATCAACACACTGGTTTGTTGAATCTTATCAAAGTAGTAATGATGCCCACCATTCTGTTTGAATTATTTTCTTCATGTGAAGTGGAGAGAGAGCAGAGTCTTGCTGTTCACACAAATTGACAGTAACCTTCAGCTGTTGCCAGATACACTACCCTCATTTCAGTAATAACCAGCCCTCTTACCGAGGTACACTGGGTGTCTTTGTAATGATATATGGACTATATGTAGTCTTTGAAATGATTATGAGACACTTTGGTCTGCCTCCCTCCTTTTTTAAATTATTGAAACCAAATAACATTTGAAACCCTTATACAATATATTTATTATCAGTAGAAGTGATTATAAATATATATATTTTTTGTTTTTGTTTCTGAAAGCAAGTCAAATAGGGTTTTAAACTTGATTTTTTTTCATATAAATTATTTCAACTTTGGTAAAGTGTTTTTTTTTATAACTTTATTGTATTTCTTTTTGATCAACACTACTACTACTGGTACTACTAATAAACTTTTTGTTTTGTGTTGGTTTTTTTGGTTTGGTTTGCCTTTTAAAGACTTTTGAACTCTGATCTGTCCTGCTGCAGTGTTGTTTAGTCTAATTTATAATTTTGACTTATTGCTCTGTCTGCTGTTTATTTTTTGTACTTTTTAGACTAATCTAGAAATTAAGCACCGGATAAGCTGCTGCTTTATCCAAAATCTATCGTAGAGCTTTCTTTTTTCGTCTCTTTGCGTTTCCCTCTAAGACTCCCAACAGTGACTTCTCTCTCTGCTCTATTGACCGGCATCGAGTCCTCTGAGTTTTACTTCTCTCCACTTTGTTCCTCAGCTCAGTTCGGTCTCTGTAAAGTGTTAAGCCTTCAGACGCTGACACACTGCCAGCTTTCCAATTAGAATTACTTGACAGTCAGGTTTGCTCAGTATTGCTGCTATCACCCTACACTCCATTTGAAAACCTGAGCTGTTTAAGTCTCTCTGTAGTGATTTCTCTTAAAGGCACGCAGCCCCAGTGAGTCCACGGTCGAAGAGACTGAGATAAACCAACAGGCTTCAATTCCCCCAATGAATTGTGCAGTTAGCACAACGTCCCAGGGAAGAATCCATACCCATGAACTGCTATGGAAGCGCTTTGGTGGACAGTAAAGAATCTTATTGAATTTTATCTTTGGTTCCTTTTGCCATTACCAGTCACACTGGAGAAAAGAAGACTTTTTTTTTAATCCAGTTTGCTTGAATTATTAAACCGCCATCACAGTGACTGGCTCTGCAATTCATTTTTCATTACATTACTACAGTCACATAATTGTGTGTGTCGGGCTGAATTATGGATGAGGTTTACTTCTTTAAGACGAGGGAGAGGGAAGATGACAGACGGGAATTCAGGTTCCACTTCGGTCCTGTGGGCCCTTAAATCGGATTCCGTCACACCCGCTCAGTCTCCCAACAAACCCTGCAGTGGAGTGATGCGGAAACGTCTCCACAAAGGAGTGGAGAAAGGAGTTTGGCAATTGATTTTCTTTAATAAAACCTGTGTGGCTGGCGATTTTGATTAAACGACATGCATAGACTGAACCCGGGGCTCAGATTGTCATGAAAGAAGGATAGAACCTGTTGATATCCCATCATGCACCAGAGTACTTAAGTTACAGGCCTTTTTATAATATGCCATTATACTGTATATGAGTGGAGGAGATTTTTGTGTGCCAAAAATAAAAAAAAATGAATGAATGTACCACACTGAATAAACGAAAGAATGCACCAAATTAAAATAATGAATGAATGAGTGCGCCACAGAATGATTGAATAAATTTATGTACTGCATTGAATGAATGAATGTACCACATTGAGTAAATAAAAGAATGCACCACATTAAATGAATGAATGAATGAATAAATAAATTCACAGCAGAATGAATGAACGAATGAACCACATTGAATGAATGAAAGAATGTTCCATATTTAATGAATTAATGAATGAATATAATGTTTTTCTCCATTGGGAGGAGGATTGTGCTGTTGCATCTTGTTTATTTTGTGTGTTGAATGCAGCTGCTTTGTTCATGACTGTACTGTGACATGCACGTCTTTGTTCTTTGGATTGTCTGACATTTTGTGCAATTTTCTTCTGTCAGTCTGGTAATCGATTGTTTCCATTCAAAGTCTTTTTTAATGCTTGCAGTTGAAAGGGCTTTAACTCGGGAGTTATGACTCAGGAGTGAAAAGATTCATTTGTGGGGTCCAGAATTTCATAGAGAAATGACTCAAATCTGAAGAAAAAAAAGACTAGTGAGCAATCAACCAGCTTAAATGAATTTGGTGCAAATTACAGAATTGCTTTATTAACGATGATTGTTCAGTAGCGCTTCACTGAGTACATACTGCAGCATCTTAATTCAGTTTTTACCAGCTGTGTGCTGTAATAACGGGACATTTTAGTATTTAGACTATGACATTTTAAGTCTAAAGTACGTGTATAAAATTGTTACAATATGATGATTATCCTGTGATTTGTGCCATATTTTGTAAAAATGTGAATGATGACTCTGATTCAAACTGCCGGTGAAAGTGAGTTTGATATAGTTACTGTATGTGAATCGTGTGACTGTCTTGGTTCATTTGGAGTCATTAGGTGACTCGTTTGCTTTTGTTTTTGTTTTTGAAGTTTCTAGGTAGTTGGTAACCACCTAGTATACTGTATATACTATGTACTATATATATATATATATATATATACTATATAGTATACTACATGGTGGCAAAAAAAAACAACAAAAAAAAAACACAGTTTGAAGAGAATACAGTATAAGAACCCACAATACAATACAACACACCCTCAGTGAAAAAAAACAGGTACAGCTGTCACTGTGGCGGTTCATTTGGAAAAAGGTACATCTTTGTACCTTATTTATCTCTAAAAATGCTAATTAATGGTACATTTTAGTACCTTTTGTACCAGTTTTTGAACCTTTTTTTCTGCCAGTGAATCCTCCCATGTAGCCAAACTTCTAAGCCAGGTATTAGTTAGTTTTTAGTCAGTCTAATCAATAAAAACAATCAACCGCATGCCAGTCAGTCAGCTAGGGAACATCAAATGGGAATGTGGATTTCCCTTGGCGTAATGTTGCAGATTTGGTTCCTTTGTCTTTATTTATGTTATTTAGCGCGCCAACAATGGGAGCTCCATCCTCCATTATGACATCATAATGGCCTTCAAAATGACTCTGACATTTGGAGGAAGAGCCCTCAATAGAAACGCGTCGCTTTTAACAGCCTTGTGGAAATGTTTAGCTTTAATTATGAAAACATGCCGCTGCCCAAATGAGCGCTGCTGTTCTCCCTCAATCACAGCTTTCACATTCCCATATAATGACAGTAATTATCGCCTGTAAAAAAGAGGCAGATTAGTATATTTACACACGCATAGCTCCATTTTAATGGCATAGAGGTCGAAAGTGTTTACTCCCCGTGGGAATACAGGCTTTAGACGCTACATTAACTTTAAATTAACAACCCCGTGACCTTTACCGCCACAAGGTACTTGGGGAATTATTATTATTATTTTACGGCGGATTATATCAATTGAACTGTTATGGTTTCTCGTTATTGATTATCGTGTTTGGATATCAATCTTGTGAGATGTTTTTCAATGAAGTCCAGAAAGATCAATGTTTTTGTGTGTGTGAACGCCATCCCGGGTGATAGAGGGCAGGGATCTCAGATTGTGTTTGTGTGTGCGGGTCAGACGATAAGCTGCTTAGAGACGACCAGACAATTTTCCCAGATGGCGAGGAAGGACAATCTGAAGACATCATGAACTGTCAGTACCGAGAGAAAGAGGCTTTGTTTGGAATTGCATGCTTGCATGCTTATCTTATTATTTCTGCAGAATGTGCTGGGAAGAAATTACAGGCGGCTCTGCGACTGGCGGTCCAGATGCCAAATCTGGCCCCTCATTGAGTTTTATTATTTTGATGAAACATTGGACATCAGGGCACTTTCTGTGCAAAACTCATCGGCGAGTTGAGAAGCAGTCAGAAGTCGATTAGTGATCCACAGGCCAAATTCAGACCACAATGAGGACATTTAAGCTTTTTCTGGCCACTGTTCAGCTAAGCTACTTACCCAAAAGTGAAGCAGCACCATTTAGGTTCACGTATTCGTTTTGAGTCTTATCAAATCAAATGTATTTATGCAAATAACTTGGCTACGGGCAAATATTCAGACTTTAAAGACGCGGATGGGGTCATACAGCTGTGAGTCAGCGTTTTCTATCCTCAACATCAAATCAAGTTTGTTATGCCCTCGCCAATGATGAGAATCACAGTGGCTATAAATTGAATGACGGCAATGCTTGAAACCCAATTAAGAGTCATTTTGCTTTAATGAATGGGTAAATTATAGAGAGATTTCAACTTTAAATATATCTCTCAGCAATGTGATAATTGTTTTAGATTTGTTTTTAATGTGGGTTGATTAAGTTGAACATTGGTTTTAACTGATCTTCTGTTTTGTTATTTTGCAAAAATACATACTCATTTTCATAGTAAAGTTAATGAAATATATATATATATATATATATATATATATATATATTAATATAAATTATATAAATTTATTTATTTATTTATTTCTAAGAAGAAGATTAGAAGCAGATTTATTCAAGGAAATGAATATAACCTTTTTTTTGTTTTAATATAATTAACCACACAAAGTGTATTTTTCTTTTTTCTTATTTATTTATTCATGAATTTATTTATTGAAACAATGCAATTAAACATTAATTAACAAAATAGACTTGAACAGGATAAAAGGATAAATTGGTGCACGCGCGCACACACACACACACACACACACACACACACACACACACACACACAATTGTTTTCAGTATTGATAAGAAATGCTTCTTGAACTAAATATTACAATGATTTCTGAAGGATCATGTGACTGAAGATTGGAGTAATGATAATCTGATTTGCAGTGCAGGAATAAATTCTATTTTGAAATATATTTAAACAGAAAATAGTTATTTTAAATGTTAATAATATTTCACAGTATTACTATTATTTTACTGTATTTTTGATCAAATAAATGCAGTCTTGGTAAGCATGAAACTTCTTTCAAAAACATTTAACTGACTCCAGGCAGTAATTTTGTAAATTAAAAAAATATAAAAAAATATTATAACAAGATTTCTAAACATTTTCTTGTTAAATATAAATTAATAAACATCTCTATCTGGGCTCATTATCTAATTGGTTTGTCAAGAGACCTTTCTACATAAAAAAATGCTTATTTTGCATTTTAGTATATGACATTAGCCGAATCCTATCTGCTGGTTTAAACATGCAACATAATGAGGTCATGTGTCAGTCATGTAGCGTACTATAGTTTGAAATGTTTATTATTGCACAGTACGTTCTCTTTTGCATTGTTTTTTTCAACAGTCATCAGTATTCAGCATATTTTGCATGGAGCACTAGAATTTATTCTGAACACATCTAAAATGCTAGAGGACAGAAAAGGAAATAGAAAGATGACAGAATGATAGACATTTGCAGATAAGTGGAAGGATGATTTTGTGCGAAAAGTAAATAATATCGACTCACCTACACGCGGAAAACACATTTAATAATTTTCAGATCCTCTGATATGTGACGTGCAGCGCAAACATTTTCTAAAATGTCTGCTTAGTTTGAGAATCAGACTCAATGTTTGTTTCATTAGCAGAGAACCGATGGTGAATACTAATTCTGAAACTTATTCTCTAGCCACAAACACACAGATTTCAATAATGATGAGCACCAGGCCTGAAATACTTTACATCAGTGTTTCTCAACTGGGTCACATAAAAACAAGCTGAACATATGAATTTGCTTGCATAAACCTAATATATGTTGACAGGTTGAATTTTCATTTTCAGGTTCAATTTAAGTGTTTGAGCATGTGAATGTTTTTACATTTTTGCATTGTATTAGTATTAGCTTGTATGACAGGTTCAGTGAGCGTATTAAGTGCAGAGCTCATAGCTATATTGTTCGATTGGAAGACTTTTGGGGATCATGGAAGTTGTAGTTTTGGAGATTGCGCCCCCCCACACCTGTGTGTATGCCCTTGGGGTGAAGTTAACGTTACGGGAGCCTGTGTATGAGTGACAGGAACACGGCTCTGACTTAATAGACTTTGAACATTTGATCAAATACAACTCAGCCGACCAGTCCGGACACAGTCACAGTCACAGCGTGAGGTCTGGAGGAAATCTCACAATAATGTGAGTCCTTCAGCATGGTTCAATGTTGTTTAAGCTTGCATTACTTCTTTGTTTGTTTTCATTTTTATTATTTATTTAAATGCATTTTATTTAAACAATTTATTTAATGTGACTTGTTTATTACTATTATTTATAATTATTTATTTATTTATATTAAATATTTTAGACACATCAAATAAAATATCAAAACCAGTATTTCTCCAAAACCAGAATATTTTTCAATGCTGTGTTAAAAGTTTTCTTTTTCTTTCTGTCATTCTCTTTCTTTCTTTCTTTCTTTCTTTCTTTTAAAATTACTGTATAACGTTATATATATTATTTCTATATATATACGCACACACACACACACACACACACACACACACACACACATACATACATATACATATTTGTTTTTAAATTGAAGTTTAATTCAATTTATTTTATTTTATTTATTTGTATTTTTGGAAATAATACGGTACATAAGGTAATCATTTAGTGGTATACTGTACTTCAAAATATCCTGTTAATACCATAGTTTTTTGGACATACCATGATAGTCCAAGGTACTTCAAGGTATAGCATTAAAATAGCCATGGAACTACCATACTAGATATAGTAATGATTCCATATGTGCTACATAATTTAACAATTTTTGTATTTTTATTTTTGTAAATACCATGTTTTCCAGGGCATATTATCACTGCATGGATAATAGATGAATATACACAAGAAAACAGAGCACATTGCTGCAAACAGCAGAATGATGAAACATGTAATAAAATGATGAAATATGACACTGAAATGACTGAACTGACTGAGAGATAGAGAGAGAGAGAGAGATGTCGGACACAAGTGGCTTTTAGGTGTGTTGCTCTTGTAATCCCCGATAAAAACTACATCTCTCCATTCAGATTGATGTTAAACCTCCTCTTGTCAGTTCTCTTGAAATTCATGCTCATTAACGTGTTGGCTGCATATGTGCGTGAGCAGGATTTATGTTTGATTTGCTTTGGCCTTGGGCTCTGCTCTGCTCATTGATTCTAGTCACTCATTTATCTAAAAAAAAAAACAATAAACGCAATTGGAGTCTCATAACTCATTCTCTCTCTTCTCTTTCTCTTCTCTTGCATTTCTTTTTTTCTGTCAATCCCTATATCTTTCCTGTGTCGGATTACTGTTGCCCTTTGCATCATGTTCCTTTGCTTTTCAGTCATAAAATGACTTTATACTTTTGATCTGTTCATGCATGGAGCTATTCGACAGCATTATAAATGGACTCGTTTGATTGGTCGATGTATAAAAACAAGGACAAGAGCTATACTGCAGCAGTTGATTTAATAAACAATGCAACTTTAAACCATATGCTGAACGACGGCAGCAGACTCATTGTATTCAACTACATGGACTCTATACTGTGTATTTTATTTAAATGAAATCATATAGGTTTTCCCCATATATTTCCTCTCAAATTATTAGTTAATTTGTTTATTTGTTTGTTTCCTTGTTTATTGATTGGCTAAATTACTGGATGATTTATTTATTGGCTTTTTCGTTTATTTATTGGTTTAGCTTATGTACCGACATATTTATTGGATTTCATTTGTTTATTGGCATTTGTTTGTTATTTGCTTTTTAAATGATAACCTTTTTTAAATTTATTTACATTTATTTAAATTTATTTAAATTTATTTTTTTATTTGTTTGTTTGTTTCTTTTTTGTTTAGCTTTATTTATTTATTGGCTTATTTATTTGCTTATTTATTGGCTTCTGTTAATCTATTTATTTATTGGGATTTGTTTTAGTTATTTGCTTGCCTTATTGTAAATAATTAAATTATTTGTTTAGATTTCTTTCTTGCTTTCTTTGTTTGCTTATGAAATAGCTTGACATCTGGAATGTCATTATTTGAAGTTTGAACAAGAAAAAAAGCTCAACTTTATTGTATTTGTGTATTTAGCAGACACTATTATCCAAAGCATTTTGTCAAACTTGTTAGATAAAAACAAATCTGACTGGAGGATAATTTGAACATGGAGGACATCCGCAGATTCCTGTAGACTACAATGATTGGCTTCCAATCTGATTCCGGCCAAGAAGGTGCTCCCCCACACGTGCTTTCCAATCCCACCAAGTATTTATAGATCCGCTGTCATGATAGTGATCAAGTGAAGCTCATTACAGTTAAGAATCAGCTCATTACTTTGTGAAGAAGTGAAAACTGCTTTTCTGAGTCAGTAAACACTTGATATATCCTCATAAATCATCTATGCGGTTGTTTGTTGGCTCCTATCTCGTGTTTCTGTTGAAAAATGGAAGCTAATAATGCTGCGGGATGTAGAAACTGGATGCACATTAGAGCTTCTCATTACTGAAGCGTGTTTACAGTGCTAGATTGTTTGATCAATGTCTGACTGATGACAACTCTCTTACACCGTGTCCTAAAGCCATTTCTTGTTTTGGAGTTTTTGCCGTAACTAGCCATTATAAGCAACAGGACGTTTTGTTCGTTTCCATTTCTGCCGTTGCACTCAATATCACTTCCCACAGTGACATCTCAATGGTCTAAAATACTAGGTTTGATGAGAAACTTGCGATTTTTGATACTTTTGATAATTTCTATGACCTGTAAAAGCCTGTTTGAGAGCCTTGGATTCAACATTGTATTTTTCTCGAGCAGAGCACTCTCTCTCTCTCTCTCTCTCTCACACACACACACACACACACACACACACACACATACACACACACTCTCATTAAGAACTCTGTGTCCCTTGTGGGCATGAGCAACCATTCTTATAGACACGCTGGACTATGTTTAGAAACCTTGACCTCTCTTCCCATCGCTCTCTCTTGCTCATGTTACTCTCGCTCACAGCTCCAGCCTTAATTACGGCTGTGAGTGTGTCCTGCACTGGAGTGTGTCTCAGGTGTACAGTAACGAGTCAGGCAAATTCAGATGCATTACAGCCAACATGCACACAATTTACAGTACACTTTCTGGAGTCCATGACACAATGGCTGACAGATCCATGCCACTGGATGATCAATTCAGCGGTATAGTTTTGAGAGTGTGTATGTGTTTAACTGTTGATTCTGAATAGTTTTTATTTAGTTTTTATTGAAATTAGATACAGTCAGCAAACTTCCCCTCAACAGAAGTTGCATAGCAATTTTTTCTCATACTGTATGTCCTCTCAAAATGTATTGTATTTACTCACACAAAACAGAATTCATTCATTCATTCTCACAAAACAGAATTTATCCATTCATTTCCTTTCCAAAATCTGTTTATTTACTCACAAAACATAATTTATTTATTTATTTGACATCTTGACATGGACTTGATCTGGAATGTCGAAATTTGAAAAGTTTAAAAGTTTTAATTAATTTATTATAGCACATTTTTGACATCACTAGTAATTTAAAATATGAACTTGACAAAATGATGACCAGTATGAATTAATAAAATATATTTCAAATGAAGAAAAAATAAATAAAATAAATAAATAAATAAATAAATAAATATATATATATATATATATATATATATATATATATATATATATATATATATATATATATATATATATATATATATATATATATATATATATATATTATATTACCCGGGGTTTAAAATCAGGCTGTCATTTACAATTTAACAAAATACAGTAGTTCACGATTTAAAGTTTGTAATAATAAAATATGAATTCTTCTTATTATTATTAATATTCTAATTATTCTTATTAATTCATTAGTATTCATTAATCTTAATATTAATTCATTAATTATTATGTATATTTTATTGAGGGAAATCTGAAATGTCTTTACAGTTATATACAAACTCATATAATGCAACAATATGCAAACTGTCTATATGTAGGCACACATCAATGTAAAGTATATCCAAAAAAAGTAATGAAAATTTGGCCAGCAAACAACTGTACACAAAATGGAGAGTTTTCTCTCGCATTTGTGTATTTGTGATTTAAACTCTTTGCTTCAGGATACAGTGATTGAGGGCTTTAGCTCAAACACTGCCTTCCTAAAACCTCTCACATTCACAGCTGTAATTGGCCCCGCTGGACCACCATAGGAGTCAATCACTTGCTGGTGCATACATATACACAGACTGGCTCCATTGAGATATTTGCTTTCCTCTGGTCCAATCTGCTCCATTATTCATGCTGAAAAACAGCACAGTGGAAGCATCCGCAGCCACAGATATGCCATATTTACCAGGCTGATTAGATTAAATAAGCACCCTTTGGTTCATGTAATGCTCCGAGATCGATATGCAGGGCTGCCAGTGACTGCACACGGGCTCAGTAGCAGCCAAACTGCATCTGACAAAGTGGAAAAATAGAAAGAAGGAAGGAATTTTGTTTTCCTCTTGGTGAGGCACTTAGTGGTGTTCTGGAAGCACACAGTGAGGGGTACACACACACACCTCTAGTATATGCTTGTTCTAGTTCTTTCTTACAGCTCTGAATATTAGCATATAGCTAATTTGTAATGTCATATTTCCTGCCCATATATATGTCTATCCATCTGTCTCTATCCGTATGGGCATGTGTCTCCATTCATCTGTCTGTTTGTCCATCTGACTGTCTCTTGTGTGGATAAACAACAAGAAAACATACATTTTTTTTCCATATGTAGTTGCCTGTTTTAGACCCCAGCATTTCAGCTCCGGCCCAAAGGGCCCCAGATTTTTTATGCCCCTTGAGCCAGGGTTCGGGACAATTTTCACGGGCCCGTTTTAGGCTTCTCCTTATTTTTACATTGAAGACATCCATTAATTAGAGATGAAAAAAATTGCCTCACTGTGGGAAACAACACGAGACCATGCTACCACGACTGTCAAGAGGAGCTCTACAGTGTTTAGTGTCCCGCAGCAGCAGTAGCGTGCCGTCAGTGCAGCTGAACAGTTCTGCATTCAAATACACACAATAGGCTTAAGCTTGCTGCAAAGCACTGGCAAAAGTAATTACCATATATGTGACGGGGGTAATAGTAAGGAGACGTTTGAATTATTTATTAATAAACTAGTGTTTTCTGAGTCGGTGTCGCAAGAATGAAGTTGCCAAGCCTTTAGAGAGAAGTGCATCTTATGGATTATGATTAGAATGAAAGAGTTTTTGTTTCAAGACGAGATGGCAGAAAGTGCATCTTGTTTGTTTTCTTTATTTTATAAAAGCACAACGTTTTGTTTATATTGTGAGTGCACACAAATAAAAGTAGACCCTTTACCATTTCTTTTGCAGTTATGTACCGAACAAAAAAAAAAAATGAAAGTGATCGTGCTGGAACCTCCATGTCCTGCAAAGTCTCTCCGCACATACTATTGGATATAGCGCACATTTATCTAGGTTTAACGTTTAAACATTGTTATATGCTTGAACTAGGGCTAGGGCCTAAATCTGAGGTCTGTGCAGGGCTCTATCCCGTTTCTCTGTCTGTCTGTCTGTTGTCTTTCTGTCCAACTGTCTGTCTATCTATCTATCCATCTATATTTCTGTCTTGTCTGGCTGGTCATCTATTTGATTCATCTGTCTGTCCCTCACTCTCTCCCAATCCATTTATCTTTAAGTTTTGGTCTTCAAATGATCCCCCTAAAAGAACTTGCAGTCGTACTTCAAACAAATCATCATGTTTATCTCTGAGCTGCTGCTATCAGGGAGAATTTTGATGATTATTGTATGATGACGACCCTGACACTCTGCACTATTTCACACCCAGCATGAGTCCCTCCTGTTGCAGGGTTCAAGATGTGGTCTTGGATAAGAGACCCCACAGCATCTAGAGCACCTCAATAGGCCAGTATCTCAGCAGGAGAGCCAGACATGCCTTCTATGTCTGCATGAACAATGAGGCCTGACCCAAAATCCATCTGTGAAGGTTCACCCTGCTCCTAGAGCCGATAATAAAGGGGTGGACACTTTGAAGCTTTCAGTTATATTTTTTTAAAGACGAAGAGTGCTCGTGAGGGTACCTGCCCTTACTGCGATGCTTGCTGTTTTTGAATGCAATATTCTGTGATATTAGGAAGGAGATGGTTTGGAGAAGTAGAGTGCAGAGTGGTCTAATGAAGGAAAGTGAGCCAGCTAGACATTTTGGAAGAGAATTTATAAAGCAGGAGCATTCTGACAAGAACAGAAATATAGGAAGAGATCCTTCTGATTCTGAGTGGGCAGAAACGGGAATCTGTCTGACAAAAACTGCACATCATTACCACTAAAGATTTACCATAGTAGCTTCAAAACCTAGTGAGCTGCCTACATAGGCAGCTATCTTCTAAGACAGCATCGTGAGTGGCTAATAGAGGCAGCAGATCTATCCTAGATAACAAATTTGTTTTTAATTGATATGTGTGTGTCATCAGATAGCACTTATGGACAAGATTTCAGTAGTTGTTAGCATGTTAGCATGTTGCCAAGCTAATGGCATTATACTCCATAAAAAATAAACAGCACACACAAATACTGCGTAAAATTATCAGTCAAAGCAAACTTGGTCAGTTCTACTATATGTAGGCCTACAGGACATACAGAGCATTGCAATTCTGTTTACCTCATATCTGTGGCGTAAGACACCAATATGACACAAGACAAGTATTAAAAACAAATAATGTACAATACAAACAAATCCAACTTTATTTACTCTATATATAAACTATATTAATCACTATATTTCAGGGTTTAATTATTTTTTTAATATATATTGTTAAGCTTATCAGTCATTTTGGATTTTCTTTTTTAAATGCACTGTAAAAAATCCAACTTGTGAAAAAGTTTTTCTAACACATGTAAAAAAGAAACTTGTCAGTGTTATCATTGTTCTAGATTTTACTGACTTCATTTATGCTGCTGCTGTTGTCATATGTCAATAAGCTGTCACATGGAACAGGGTTCAGATTTTTACTGAAATAAAATGTGTTGATCCTGTCCATGTTTGAGAATCGTGTTTTGAGCTATATGTGGAACTTCTGGATTTAATACATTTGTCTATCGGCATAAATGTTTACATTTTAGTTTTAAAGGGATAGTTCACCCCAAAATGAAAATGTTGTCATGATTTACTCACCCTCATGTCATTCCAAAATGTTGAACATAAAAGAAGATATTTTGAAGAATGCTGATAATCAAACAGTCAGTGGTCCCCATCGACTTCCATAGTATTTCTTTCCCTACTTTTCCCCCTTTAATAGGCAGATACAGCCCATTTTATATAGTGGGCTTTGGAAATTAAACATAAAGATAAAAAAAAATAGGATTGCTAAAGAAGATTAGCATTCTAAAATGTAAGGGTTGATCTGACAGACCTTTTAAAATTTAACAGACTGACTTTTTTCATTATATTGAACTAAAGTTTTTAAGTTGTTGGTTGTTATTTGAGCAATATTTGATAACTTGGCTGCAATAGGTTGCCTTATTTTTTGAGTTAGGTTAGGTGAACTTTTTTAAACAGTGTGTATAAGTGTATATTTCCTTATAAAATGCTTTTAGGAGCACTGTTTGCACTGCTATGAGGCCTTAAAATACTGTCTTTGCAGCCAGTGGTTTTCAATAAATAACTGCAAAAGAGTATGGATAATTATTTCCATGTTTCCAAGCAACTGCTTGACAATCATAATCATGGCCTCTACTATTTTGTTTCATACCTACTTTTACAAATGGGTTCATTAATTCTCTGAATACAAGTTGTATGTCCACCTTTGACCAACGCAGAGGTTGTGAATGCAGAGAGGAATCCTGGACAGCATTATTCAGAGTGAAATCGGATGGCCTTGCAAGCTTATTGACAGCTAAAAATGTTGTTTATAGCAGTGTGTGGATACAGCTGAGGGGTTTAGGTGCGAGAGAGAGCACATTGTGAATTTTGTAGCTAGATTAAAAGACAGGATGGTAGGATTGCATGTAGTTCCTGCTGTCTCCAGCCCTCACTTTTGGGTGACACGTTCTCCTTGGTCTACAGGTGTGCTGTCTAATTCTCTGTTTCTGCCTCGTTCTCTTGGCTTCCGGAGGGATCAATTATCCAGCCCACTCACATACTGGAGAAGTCCACATATCCGAAATGGGTTATATTGGGTTTCGGCAGTTATTGTTTTGACTGTCGATGCTTTAATCAATGTGTTTTTGTGTATGTCTGTAAATGCGCTCTAATTCCAGATGGTCTATTTAATTACAATATACCTCAGTAGGTCTATTTAAGTCAATACAAGCAGGGTTCTATGGGACTCGCTCTAAATTGGTTAATAAATATGTGGGAGGCATGCTGTAATTGGACGGTCAGTATGATTTGTGTGTTAATTGCTGAATGTCTGAGTCAGCTGCTTTAACTGGTTAGCTGGTGCGTGGGTCACACTCTGCAATTGGCCGATTGTTTTATGGGATGCGTGCTCTAATTGGCTTGTCTGGCGTCTGGGTTTGGAGGTAATTGGCTATTTTGATTTCTTGTGATGGCCTGAATTTCAGAGACCAGCATAAAATGAATACGTTATTTATTTATACCCTGGAAAACACACATGTGCGACATGCTAAATTGTACCACAGTGTTTTTCACATAGTATAACATTTTAGTTGAATCGTGTTAGCGTTGGCTTCTTAAAATATCTTCTCACGTTTGATAAGGTTTGATTAGCTGCCTAAATAACCATTAGACTTTTTAAATATGAAGTCAGATTTTCACCCGTCATGTTTTAATCGTTTGTTTAGAGTGTTCAACTGTAAGAATTTAAGTGCACTTTTGGTGGTAAATCAGTGGGAAGCTATGTAAATTAGATTGAAAGCGGGGAAAGAATATTCACAAATAATTCCCGGAAACTTCTACAGTCTTTAATTCCTTGAGCCCCATCCTGACCTGTGCCCCCCCCCACCCTATTCTAAAGCATAGCAAAATCAAATTGTGTGAGGCGGAAGTGTTGAAGGCAGTCATCCGTGCTCATCTGGGTCATGTGAGAATGAGGAGGGTGATGGATTAAAGGAATTGGCATTCCAACACATTTCTTTAAGTGTTGGCTCAAACCAGTTGGATTCGGCTCTCAGAACAATTTAGCTATGACAGCATATGTAAGGAAGATGAAAAATATTCTGCATTTAATCTGTCTCAAAAGTTACCTTAATCATATTGTTTTTGTTGTCTGTTTGCAAGCAGAGCTGTTTGGTCTGTACTTTAAAAATAGTTCATTAAAACATTAGAAAGTCATGAACCACTTTTATGGTGTATTTATTTATTTAGGAACTAAATTATGATATAATCAGATGGTACATTTTTATTCGTAATAAATAATAATAATTTCTTTGCATGATTAAATTCAAATACAAAATTATCCTGATGATTACAACAACAATAATAATTTTGCATTTGTATTGTATACATTTTGCATGATGATTCATCATTATTATTATTATTATTATTATTATTATTATTATTATTATTATTTCCATATAATCATTCAAAATATTTATTATAACAACAGCAGTGATTATAGTTATTTATATTAATATTATTTATTAATAAAAAATTATAAATAATTGGACATTTATGCAAATTACTTAATAATAACAACAACAACAACAATCACATATTCACAATAAAGTTTTCAAAACAAGTTTTAATGCATTACCATCCAGTTTTCCAGCCATTGTAATGACTCTCAGTAAAGCATCATGTCATCTGTCAGTGACTTACTGTGAATCTATATACAGTAAGTTGAAGGGCAATGCACTGTTGTTCTTGTGTTGTCGTTTCTCTCCTCTCGTGGGTAAGCACACTCCCCGTGTATGTTTTTCAATTAGCACCTCATCAGTGTCATGGTGTCCTTACGCATGCTGTCTGTCTGCTGTCACTGGCTCTCTGACAGCTCTGACTGCATGACTCCGGTGTGACTGCGTGTTTGCTTATGCAGAGTCTGTCAACACACTCACTTCACATAAAGCCAAGAGGAGAGATATGACAGTAAACTCGGAGGTGTCCTTTCCTGCGCTGTGTTTTCAAACTCATGCTTGTGACACGACAGGAAAAACTCATTGCAAAATCCTTTCTGAGTTCCTTTGTATCTTTTTTTCTTTCCGTAATGGGTTATTTTCATTCCGAGCAGAGTGATGCCGGAGAGTGTCTGTGTGTGTCAGGGCCGCCTGGACTCTGGGCCCGATCAAACCTTGTTTATTCGGCTCTGAAGGTCTCCTGACAGGTTATGATTCTCTTTGTGTCACTCTGACAGGGTTGTGCTCCACTGGCTTGATTCTCAGTGCCATATGGCACTCACTATCAGATAAACTACACTACCCACAACCTCTCTTTGTGTCACCCTGGCTCACGGTTATGGCTAATTGCCTTTCAAACATGGAGGGAAATTAAAGGACAACAACAAAACAAAAAACACTAAAAGGCACATAAAGCACTACTTCACACTAACAAAAAGGTAGTATGAAATTACCATGTATTTTTTTTTCCATGTTTGCAAAAAACAAACAAACAAAAAAACACTAGTAATACTACTACCACTACTATTAATAATGACATTGATAATATTTTACAAATACTTTTTATTTATATACGAGAATAACAATAATAACAACAACAATAATATATTAATTAGTGCTGTCAAATGATTAATTGCGATTAATCACATCCAAAAAATAGTTATTGTTATTGTAGTTGTTAACGTAATGTGTGTACTGTGTATATTTATTATGTATATATAAATACACATGCATGTGTATGTTTAAGAATATTTTTTATATTTCTATATTAAACATATTTCTAGATAATATAAATTATATAAATATATACATGTAAATATTTTCAAAATATGTACTATATGTGTGTGTATTTATATATAAATAATAAATAGTACAGAGTATACACACATTACATAACTTATTTTGTATACGATTAATCATTTGACAGCACTTACATTAATATCTTAACAGCAACATTGTTAATATTTTACAAATACTTGTATTTATATACAGGTTAATTATTATTATAGGTGGACCAAAATGTCTTGCTGAGACTTATTTCATATCATTTTCATATCTAGGCTTATTTTATATTTTATTTCAAATCTTATGTGCTGGAAAACACACAATTAAATTATATATTTAATCAATTTTTATTTATATTTAATGTAAAACCTGGTTGGAATTGACACACAATAATGTCAAATGATATTTTTTTTAATTTATTTTCATATCATATCAAGATCTTCACTGACACTGTTGTCTTCCTTTTTTAAATTGTGGTTGAATTTTTTAATTGTCCTTTAGATTTTTAAAAAGGATAAATCAATAAATACAATAAATACAAAAACAGTCAAATCTATAATAAATATAAAGTCGCTGTTTGCGGGACAGATTTAATGAAATGAAAACATAATCAATAAATCAACCCCTGGTACATAAGTGTCCCAAGCTGAAGAAACATTTATACTGTATATCAAGAAAACCAAGGTCATTGTATGTTCTTCTTACTCGTCGACCTGAACATGTAAGATGTTTTTTGCTCATCATTTCCACACATTACTGTCACAGTCTGTCTGTATTTTTAGAAAGGACAGGAGACCATTTGAGGAGGCAAGAGGAGCAGTGAGGGGAGGAATGAGGGATTAAAGAAGAAAACGGGGATATTGGATGGTGTTAAAGGGCTTACAATCCAGTTCAGAGAGAATCGCCAAAATCCCTGTGCGCTTGAACATGTTCATTCATGCGAGTAGCAAAGAACAAAACATTAAGTCGAAGGAAAGAGAGCGAGAGAAAGAGGAGGCGGCCATCGACCTTGCTCCTGTAACCCAAAGTAATCATTGCTCGTCTCGGCCCCATCTCACTCCTTCATCTCTCAGGCCATTAGCGGAGCTGCCGTAATGAATGTGTTTTATTTATCAGGGAGACAGTGCTTAACTTCGTCCCTGATGAGGACGATCCCACTCACCTTCAGACGCCTGCACTCACACTGCCGCTAATCCACAGCGATGCTAAATGCCACTAGCCAATCCTCAGTGTCATTAGAGTGAGCGTCGAGAGTCTGATTGGCTCTACAGTTTGACTGGAGTGAGTCATCGCTTACTTTCACAGAGCCAGACTTAGACTGTTGGTGTAAAGTTCACTTTTCAGCATATCCTGGTCAGGTTATGCCAAATTACTTGGAAAAATCTGACTGTAATACGGTCAGATGGTTATGTAAGAAGACTAAAAAACAAAAGCAAGTGGCTTGTTACATTAGCTGTGCCATGGTTTGATTGTCAACAAAGAACTAAATGTTTGCTGCTAAAATAACAAAGTTTTTGCATGTCATGTAAGAAATGTAATAATAATAGTAATAATAATAATAATAATAATAATAATTAATTAATTAATTCATTCATTCAGTTTGGTTCATTTCAGTAGGTACTTTCATTAAATTAATTAATTCATTTATTCATTCTTTCAATTCATTCATTTATTCATTCAGTTTGTTTCTTTTCCTTTAGTCATTCATTCTATTTGGTTAATTTCATTTATTCATTCATTCATTAATTTTATTCAATTAATTTATTGATTAATTGATTTATTCAGCTTGGTTGATTTAATTTGGTAAGCTACATTTCAGTTGGTTCTTTCATTCATTCATTCATTCATTTATTCAATTTGGTTAATTTGGAGTGGCGCCATGTTAAAAATTGGACTTCAAGTTGCATTTTAATTGCAGTTGTCCAAGTAGAAAGTTGGACATTTTTATGATTAAAATGCCATCTACAGATTGTTGGAAGTTGGTTTGTTCTAAAAGGCACACAATTAGAAGCATTGCTGTCTTGAGGTGCTAGCATTGTTGCAAAATGTTTAGGGTTGTTATCCATTATAAAAGTACATATTTGCAACGCCAGTGTTTGTTTAATGTCTTTACCTTGAATAAATCTATTTGTCATGAGTTTTTTGATGAGGTTTCCAAGTACATAAGTGTCATTGTTTCTGCTTCTGACAAGCACATTCACGCAAATTATGTATACAATTGTGTGGATAACCAATGATTTATTCCAGTCTATAGTATTACCTCAAGGGTTTATAATGCTTGCTCTTCTTTTTAGTCACACTTGGATAAGCAGCTCACGCTTGATTGCCCTTATATACACACTTTTTTTGTGTGTGTGTCTGTGACAGATCTCTCTTTTTCTCCACATATTGCTGTTTGCTCACTCCTCCTCAAGTTAGAAGCTTGTATTAGACACACAAACATTAGATCAATAGAATTATCTGAAGCAAGCGTGAATGTGGAGCAGCTCTTGTGCAGACTTCAGATCATGCACACTATATATGAAACAGCATCAGCTGGCATAATAAAGCACTGTCTGATTCAGCTTTTTCCTCACCCATATTTGCAGTTCGGGACAGTAGAACTTTTGGACCCCATCTTTTACTGAAAGAGGAACATTTCTTGAACGTGAATTGCCAGTTTTACCACATTAAAAGAATATATATTGCAGATTAATTTTATCTCTTAGGGCCGAGTTACGTCAGCAGGAAAGAAAAGCCGATTTCAGAGTCATTCGTTCTGGATATTATTCATTTCTTTTGCATTTGTCGCAGTCATTCATTCATTCATTTATTCATTCAAGTAATTAATTTGGTTCATTTATTCTTCTTTTTTATTTAGTAGATTAATTCATCATCTTTGGTTCATTCATTCAAGGAACAGTTCAGAAAAATATGATCACTTTTAAATCTCAACCTCATGTCATCCCATACATTAATTAATTAATTAATTAATTAATTCATATGGTTCATTAAATCTTTTGTTTGTTTGTTTGTTTGTTTGTTCAATTGGATCATACGTTCGGTTTGTTCACTCTATTTGGATGGTTCGTTGAATAACTTGGTTCATACATTCTGTTTGTTTAATTCATTCATTCATTCTTTTTGTTCATTTGTTTCAAATGAATTCAATTAGTTGGTTCATTCATTTGATTCACTCATTCATTCATTCATTCATTCTAATTGTTTGGTTCATTCATTCTATTTGATTCATTTTATTTTGGTTAGTTCATTCACTGTATTTGTTCTTTTGTTCATTCCTTCATGAATTCATTTGGTTCATTCAATCATTTGGTTAATTCACTCATTTGTTCATTCATTCTTTCAGACTGACTTTAAAGGAGCAAATCGCCAAAAATAAAATCTAAAATAAAATAAAAATAAATAAATAAAATAAACAAAAAGTTCATGTACATATTAACAAAGCTTGTGAGCTTTATTCCAAGTCTTCGGAAGTCAAGTGAAAGCTTTGCGTGAAGAAAAAGACACCACTAATAATCTTTCCCTCCAATGCGCTTCTCCAAACTCATTCACACTTGTTTGATGCCTTTAGATGTCTCCCCAGATTTATAGTGAATGACGTCAAATGCGTTCATGGTACTTTTATTGTGCTGCTTTGGTGATGGAAGTACATAAATAATTCACTTTTCTTGTTTAAAAGAAGACAAGCTGTGGCATTCTGCCAAAGATATCCTGTGTTTGGCTGGAAAGACATGGTGAGGAAATTACAATGTTCTTTTTTTATTATTATTTAGCTATAATTCAGAAATGATGGCCTGATAGAGAGAGGAATGGAAAACAACATAATAGACTGAGGGAATTGGGAAAGAAATGCGTGAGATGGGATTTCAGACGGTCATGGGTAGATGGAGCAGGTGGAAAGGAGGAAAGAACAGTGAACTTGGGAGAAAGCAGAAGGATGGGGGAGAGAAATAGAGACATAATTAGAAAAGCCACCTGTAGTTTGGATTGAATCAGTCACCTGGAGAGCTCGCTGCAGGTAGTGGGTGCTGGTCTTCAAATGAAGGGAAAGAAGAACATCATTAGAGAAGATGAATCACCTGTGTGTTTATGACACTCTTCATACTAAACATTAATGACTTGCATTTTCCTGTCTGGGCTACACCTGTGCATCGAGCTAAAGATCAGACAATCTGATAACCCCCTCAGCATCATGGCTAACACCATCCATCATACACCACCTGCTCCACCTTCTCAAATGTGGGAGGTGGGGGAAAGGGTTAATTCGCTTGGACCGCAGCTTGTTACGGCAATCCGGCACATGTGAGGGCCGTTTCATAGGGCCACAGGTCTTCAGCGGAATGACAGGCCAATTACTCCAATTCCTGAAGTCTTTTACTAAACCTCGGTCAGATTTCACTCCAGCTAATTGCAAATGCTAGTCTCCTCTGTAGTGCATGGGGAGACTTCACCATTATTTTTATTATTTTAAGGTTTCTTCCACAAAAACAATTTTTTGTGATTTAGTTTCATGTGACCACCAACTTCAACCGAAAATCCTATTACTTAAAAAAAAAAAAAAAAAAATCTAAATCATCACACACATCCTTATTTGTCTAATTAAAATATCAGTATTTATGAAATAATAATCTTTTTTTGGTGACATTATTTAACAGCATGTAAAAATATATACAGTTTTTTTTTTTTGTGTGAAATAGGAGACAAAACTCCTTTAAACTCCTCTTGCTCAGAGGATGTGTTTTCAGAGAATATGTCTTCAATAAATTTGTATTTTGTCAAACTGCACTGGCAGATATTTTCACTTCTTTTAAGAAAAAATCTCACATGCAGGAAGATCAAATGCACTCATTTTGAGATTTTTGTTGTTTCTTAACTACATGTGTCTTGTTTAAGGACTATGTATTTCTAGAGGAATGTTAACGGAAAATGTCAAAGAATCAACATTTTATTTACATTTTTATTTATTTTTTTACTCAAAATAGTGTTACATAACAGTTGGAAAAACAATGTTTAATACAAATATCAACATGTAAATATTTTATTTTATTTTATAAAAATATTTAATAATTTGTTATTTTTAATATTTTTAAATTAATGTATTTATTTATTGTTATTATTTTTAAACACTTGAGATCAAACACCTTTGAAACTTAAGCAGGACATTTGGATTGTACATATGTATCTATGTATGATACAACTTCTTCATACTGTTCTGTATATAAAATGAATTATAATATTAGGTGTTTTATGTCCCTTCCACTTAGCTTGAAAATATTATATCTGTTTTCACCTCACTCACAGCACGACTGGCTGTGGAGAGCCATCTCTCATTACATTGTTGGCTCATTCAGCTCACACAGCTTTTTCTTGCTCAGATTTAAACCCCTTGTGGTGTGAACCTGTATAAATTACACCTTGACTGAACTCAACAATTTTGATGAATTTTCCAATAGCGCAGAAAAAAAAAATAAGAAGAAAAACAAATCGTTAAAATGATGGCTCCCGCCCATGAAGGGGTGGGTCTGAGTGTTGGCTGGAGGTATGACATTTGAAATAATGATATTTCAGCATCTCACTCATAACTTGGGCTTGCTGTGGGCCACAGAGGCCCTGCCGCTGGATAGAGCAGAAGACTATTGATCCATTGGCTGCCTGTTTTTCATCGGCTGTAATGAAGCTTGGTCACCTTGGAGCATACTAATGCTTCTTCCTGTTTTCATGACACAAACATCTTATTTTTCTCCTCCAACTCAATGCAAAAACAATCTTTCACATGTTTTTTTATTTTTGTTTGATTACATTTGGATTCAAAGTGTAATGCATCAGAGAATAACGTAATCTTTTTTCAGATGTTGAAATATGTTCTATTACTGTTTAATGGTCAGAAATGAGTGAGTCAACACCAACACTTTCATCCAAGTTTTTTCTTTTCTTTGAATCAGGTGTTGTAGTCCATGTCAAAGCTGTCTGGTTTTGTTTAAGGCTTAGAGCTCTTCATTGACGTTTTTTGAAATCCCTGAGAAAATGAATTTGAAAAGCCGGTCAGCTTGTTGTGCTCTGTTGAGGTGGGATATGGCTGATGCATTGCCTTATATACACAAAACAAGAGAAGCATACAGTAAATCTCCATGTTGTTCTCATACATATCTAGAGTGTTTATAATATCAGATACTGTCAACAATATCGTTCTGCATGGTAATCTCTGACTTTGAACCTACACACACACACACACACACACACACACACTGCAGAATGGCTCATATCATTTCTCACATACATGCGGCCCATTTGTGCTGACATTTCATTATCTGATACAGTGCGTCCTGCCTGTCAATGAGCCTGGGGGAAATTACATCTCTTTCTTTTCAGAAGAGCCGTTTGAAACTAATCTCCCAGTATTAAGATGTTCAGCAATTCAGCAACATAGATCCTGACACGGAGCTAATGGCAGACCCTCTGATATGCATTTGGGAGTGTCGCAGACATCGTGGTGGTGTGGTCAAATGCCACTTGAGCCACATTCATTATGTCTGCTATCAGAGAGGTACACATAGTTTAGCAGAACACATTTGTTTGAAACTCTGAAATATGTATGACACACACCTTGGGATGAATTCAGGGCAATTTGGCTCCTAGTACCTGGTAGTTTATTACTATGTATCTGAGAGACACTGAATAAAAATGGAAATATTATGTGGAGGATATACATTTTCATTTTGTTATATTCAACGTTATGCTTGTTCAATTTAAATGTTCAGTGCTGAAATTGAGGCAGCAATGGAGAGAAAACTGACTTTTTTCTACATGCTGTGTACAGTATATGGTGTGTCTTTATTTTGATTTACAAGCTCACAGTTTGATTCCAGATTGCATACATATGAAATACATTTCTACATCTAATGCTGTAAATGACGCAGGGGACCTTCTAACTTAGTACACTGTGAAAAAAAAAAACATTTAAAAATGTGAAGTGCTCTGTAAAAAGAATCCGTATCAGGATCATTTAAGTGAATATTGTGAGTAAACTGGAAGTTTATTATTTTATCCAGTGTTGCTTATATACAATAATATTATTTAATTAGAGTATTCAGTTTTCATTTTAGTTTAAGGGTTTTCTTGTAATTTTTGTGAGATTTAGAATTATTTTTTTTTAGGTTTAGTCATTTTAGTCATTAAATTTCAGTTATTTTTTTTTCTTATTTTCATCTCAGTGTTTTTATTTGTTTAGCTTCTGTTTTATTTCAGCTTTATTTCAACTACTACAGTTTTTTTAATCGATTAAAGAACACTATTTCAAACTAGCTGTAATGTAAGCAGGTTACAGCATTCATACTGTGCACATAAGTAACGTGGTGTTGCGTCCCAAAAGCAGCAACGAGATGTGGAGTATTGTTTTGTTACAGGATGCATACACCAGAAAACTTGTTATAAACCCATTTATTATTTCACTTTTGCAATGTAGGCTTTTATAAAGCAACACAAAGTTTGGACAAGCATACAGTATTGTTCAAAATAATAGCAGTACAATGTGACTAACCAGAATAATCAAGGTTTTTAGTATATTTTTTATTGCTACGTGGCAAACAAGTTACCAGTAGGTTCAGTAGATGCTCAGAAAACAAATGAGCCCCAACATTCATGATATGCACGCTCTTAAGGCTGTGCAATTGGGCAATTAGTTGAAAGGGGTGTGTTCAAAAAAATAGCAGTGTCTACCTTTGACTGTACAAACTCAAAACTATTTTGTACAAACATTTTTTTTTTTCTGGGATTTAGCAATCCTGTGAATCACTAAACTAATATTTAGTTGTATGACCACAGTTTTTTAAAACTGCTTGACATCTGTGTGGCATGGAGTCAACCAACTTGTGGCACCTCTCAGCTGTTATTCCACTCCATGATTCTTTAACAACATTCCACAATTCATTCACATTTCTTGGTTTTGCTTCAGAAACAGCATTTTTGATATCACCCCACAAGTTCTCAATTGGATTAAGGTCTGGAGATTGGGCTGGCCACTCCATAACATTAATTTTGTTGGTTTGGAACCAAGACTTTGCCCGTTTACTAGTGTGTTTTGGGTCATTGTCTTGTTGAAACAACCATTTCAAGGGCATGTCCTCTTCAGCATAGGGCAACATGACCTCTTCAAGTATTTTAACATATGCAAACTGATCCATGATCCCTGGTATGCGATAAATAGGCCCAACACCATAGTAGGAGAAACATGCCCATATCATGATGCTTGCACCTCCATGCTTCACTGTCTTCACTGTGTACTGTGGCTTGAATTCAGAGTTTGGGGGTCATCTCACAAACTGCCTGTGGCCCTTGGACCCAAAAAGAACAATTTTACTCTCATCAGTCCACAAAATGTTCCTCCATTTCTCTTTAGGCCAGTTGATGTGTTCTTTGGCAAATTGTAACCTCTTCTGCACATGCCTTTTTTTTAACAGAGGGACTTTGCGGGGGATTCTTGAAAATAGATTAGCTTCACACAGACGTCTTCTAACTGTCACAGTACTTACAGGTAACTCCAGACTGTCTTTGATCATCCTGGAGGTGATCATTGGCTGAGCCTTTGCCATTCTGGTTATTCTTCTATCCATTTTGATGGTTGTCTTCTGTTTTCTTCCACGTCTCTCTGGTTTTGCTCTCCATTTTAAGGCATTGGAGATCATTTTAGCTGAACAGCCTATCATTTTTTGCACCTCTTTATAGGTTTTCCCCTCTCTAATCAACTTTTTAATCAAAGTACGCTGTTCTTCTGAACAATGTCTTGAACAACCCATTTTCCTCAGCTTTCAAATGCATGTTCAACAAGTGTTGGCTTCATCCTTAAATAGGGGCCACCTGATTCACACCTGTTTCTTCACAAAATTGATGACCTCAGTGATTGAATGCCACACTGCTATTTTTTTGAACACACCCCTTTCAACTAATTCAATTAATTGCCCAATTGCACAGCCTTAAGAGCGTGCATATCATGAATGCTGGGTCTCATTTGTTTTCTGAGAATCTACTGAACCTACTGGTAACTTGTTTGCCACGTAGCAATAAAAAAATATACGAAAAACCTTGATTATTCTGGTTAGTCACATTGTACTGCTATTATTTTGAACAATACTGTATATAAACAGCAGTTTCTATTCAGTAAATCTGCCAGAATGCATGATTTAAGCAGTTCATAGCTACAGTTTGATGTTTGTCTTGCGGTCTGTGTTGAATAATTGGCATTTATATGTAAATTTGATGCACCTCCATCCCGATCTCACGGCAATTCGTACATATTTTACAAGGTGGCTTATTCGTACGAATTCGTACAACAACACTTTCTTACGATTTTTGCCAAATCGTACATATTTTACGAGTTGCACAATTCGTATGAATTTGTACAAATGACCTACACCTAACCCATCCCCTAAACCTAACCGTTAGACAAATCGTATAAAATCGTACGAGTGAGGTCGTACAAATTTTTACGAATAAGCCACCACGTAAAATACGTACGAATTGGTCGTGAGATAGCGTTGGCACCTCCTCATGATATTATGCGTTTTCTAATTTGACATATACCTAGAATGAAATATAACAGTATATAACGAATATAACAGTTTATTACAGGAGAATTTTGTCCTTAGAAGTTTCTGGAGCAATTTTGTTTGCCTCAAACCTTCATTTATTTTTGCCCCAGTCATCAACTATCATTATGTGCATGACTCGATTTATTGAAGGGATGATAAAAATGTGTAGGTGAGTAATGGTGAGAGTATTTATTATGTGTGTGATACAGCTTCTGTGTTGTCAGCCGGTCTCCTGTGTGTGTGTTTTTGGCGTGGAGCAGGGAAGCATCTGTCGGTTCATGCGTGGTTTAGTCAGTCACTTTAGAGAGATGATGGTTTGGTGGATCGGTCAGAGGGCTTGTGCTTGTGCGTGTATATGTGTGAGTCTGGTAAACATTAGGATGTGTACTGAGGAAGAATGGAAAGATTTGCATGTTGTGTGTGTCCTGTAGTAAGCGCTGAATGCAGAGAGTGTGTGTGTGTTTATGTGTGTGCTGTGCATGTTTAAGGTAGTCAGGCAGTCTGACAGCAAACAGACTCTGAATGCTAATTACAACTTCAAACCCTCCCCAGCGCCCTGCCCCGTTCACCGCTGGGATTTCTGACAGAATCTTGCCAAGCGCGCATGTGTGTGACAGAGAGAAGCACTTCGAGTGTCTACAGAGAGGGAATTGAGGAAGAAAAGGGAGAGAAAGTCAAAGTATTGCACCCACTGTGCTTTTCAGATACTTCTGATTTGTGTTCTTCAGTCATTCTATACATGAGTGCGCACCTGAATATATATCCAAAATTCAAGGTCTGGAAGGAACTGTTGGAAAATATTTAAATAAAAATCTGAATTAATAAATGTAAAAATGATTTATATTGCTGTAAAAATAATGCATTATGCACAAAGTTGACATAACCTAAAGTAGCTACTGTAGGATCTTTTAAATAATCTTTATAAATAAAAATATATATATATAGAAAAGTAGGGGAAAAAATAACTTTGAACGTAAAATGGTTGTTGGTGCCAGACGGGCTGGTCTGAGTATTTCAAAAACTGCTGATCTACTGGGATTTTCATGGACAACCATCTCCAGGGTTTACAGAGAATGGTCCAAAAAAGAGAAAATATCCAGTGAGGGGCAGTTGTGTGGATGAAAATGACTTGTTGATGAGAGGAGAATGGGTAGACTGGTTAGAGATGATAGAAAGGCAATGGTAACTCAAAAAACCATTCATTACAACCAAGGTATGCAGAATAGCATCTCTGAATGAACAACACGTCGAACCCTGAAGCAGATGGGCTACAGCAGCAAAAGACCACACCGGGTGCTGCTCCTGTCAGTTAAGAACAGAAAACAGAGACTGCTGCTGGTGGTGGTGTTGTAATGGTGTGGGGGATATTTTATTGGCACACTTTGGACCCCTTTGTAATAAATTAAGCATTGTTTAAATGCCACGGCCTACCTGAGTATTTACGCTGACCAGGTCCAACCCTTTATGACTACAGTGTACCCGTCTTCTGATGGCTACTTCCACCAGAATGCAACATGTCACAAAGCTTAGATCATCTCAGACTGGTTTCTTGAACATTACAATGAGTTCACTTTACTCAAATGGCCTCTACAGTCACCAGATCTTAATCCATTAGAGCATCTTTGGGATGTGGTGGAGCGAACGAATGAATGTGCAGCTGACAAATCTGCAGAAACTGCGTGATGGCTATCCATCTCTGAGGAATGTTTCCAACACCTTGTTGAATCTATGCCACAAAGAATTAAGGCAGTTCTGAAATCAAAAGGGGGTCCAACCCGGTACTAGCAAGGTGTACCTAATAAAGTGGCCAGTGTGTGTGTGTGTGTATATATATATATTCTAGTTAAGTACAATGCCTTGCGAAAGTATTTAAACCTCTTCATTTTTTTTAACCGTTCATTTTATGTTGGAGCCTTGTGTTAAACTGCTTTAAATATATATTTTTTTCAACATCAGTCAACACTACATACATTATATTGACAAAGCAAATAACATGTTTTTAACATCTTTGCAAAAAAGATAAAAATGTAATGATTCCATTGCATATGATCTGGGACAGTTAAAAAAATTAGTTCAGGAGCATCCATTTTGCTTGTAAGTATTCCCAGACCTTGAGTGAAGTTAACCTGTGGCTAATTTAATTTAATGGGTATGATTTGGAAAGGCACACACATCTTAATAAAAGGTCTAACAGCTGAAAATGCATATTAGAGCAAAGACCAAGCCCTGAGGTATAATAATAATAATAATAATAATAATAATAATAATAAAACCTGCCTTTAGAGCTCAGAAACAGGTTTGCATCAAACCACACGTCTGGGGAAAATTTCAGAAAAAGTTCTGCTGCATTATCCAAAATGGAAGATGTTTGGAACAAGCAGGATTCTTTCTAGAGCTGGCCTTCTGGAGAAGGGCTTTGGTTAGTATGCTTAACAAGAGGCTGATGGTCATAGTTGAGCTCTATGATCATATGTGGATATTGGAGAAACTTATAGAAGGACAAACATCACTGAAACACTCCACAAATCTGGGATTTAAAATTGTGGCAAGACTCAATCCTCTCCTCAGTGAAGACACATGAAAACACACTTGGAATCTGCAAAACTGTGAGAAATAATATTCTCTGGTGTGATGAACCTAAATTCCAAGCATAATGTTTGAAGTAAACCAGGCACTGTTCATCACCTGCAGGGCACCATCCCGAAAGTAAAGTGTGCTGGTAGCAGCCTCATGCTGTTTTTCAGCAGCAGTCCCTCAGACTGGGCAGAAGGTTCACCTTCCGACAGGACAATGACACAGCAAAAACACACAGCAACACTGGCTTATAGTCAACTCTGTGAATGTCCTTGAGTGGTCCAGCTAGAGCCTGATCTTGAACCAAATCAAATATTTCTGGAGAAACCTGAAAATGTATGTCTACCCCCATCTAACCTGATAGATCATGTAAGGTGAAGAATGGCAGATAATTGCCAAATGCTGATGTGCAAAGCTTGTCACATCATACCCAAAAATACAAAAATACTTATGCAATGTACTTATTTCAGTTTTTTTTTCCATAAATTTACAAAATTGTGACAGTTCTGTTCGTGCTTAGCCATTGTGGTGTAAAGAGTGTAAATTGACTTGAAAAAAAAAGTCATTTAAAGCAGTTTAACATAAGGCTGAAACAAAACCTAATGTGAATTTTTTTTATATTTTTGAAAGGCATTGTGTGTGAGTCTGTGTATGTGTGTGTGTGTGTGTATATATGTACTGTAAAAAAATTCAAGCTGTTTCAACCAATTATTTAGAACCTTGTTCAGTAATTTTTTTTGTCCATTGCACAACACAGGGAGCATTGATGTTGACTGTTCTGTTGCAAGGATTTGAAACAGAACATGCTCATTTCATATAAGTCCCCCTTAAACCGCTAAAAAATAATCTCAAAATATAACGGTCCAGCCTGTTGTTGATAAATACCAGTGGGGCCGTTTTACAAATTGATTGATCAGTTGTTCCAGTGTTTACTGAGACACGGTCTTTCCAGTGCTCAGACTCGTGTGCATGATCTTGTGATTCACTAGGGGACCGACTGAGACCCACCTGCTTTGATAAGGGCACCGTGAAAGGATTCTATATATAAATATATATATATATATATTCTCGTTCGGAACGACAAACTCTCTTCCGAAGAAGAAACAGAACAGAAACATTTGGAGTTTGTTCGTTTGAAAAAAAAAAAGCGAGATTTCAGCAACGCTTGTTGTTAGTCACATTTAATGTCATCTTTTAGTTTCATGGGACAATTGCAAAAGCAAAATCCATGATTTTTTCCCTACTCTGAGGTTGTGATTTTTCCCTGCGTTCACTCCTACACTTTTAATGAGACATTGCTTCTCCCGCTGGCATCACAGAACTGCAATCAATCAGCGATCATTATTTTCAATCTGGCTTCTTATCATAAACATGAAAGTTATCTCTCTCTTTTCCCACTCGTTTGCTCTCATCTCAGAGGAGAGTGAGATGGAGGGACAGATTAAGCAGATCTTAGTGTGGGTTTGTTCTTGTGTGATTTAGTGTGGGATATCTGAGCGTGTGAGATCACATAGGTTACATTATGTGTGTTTTTCAGAGCTGGGTTGTAATTGGGAATGTGCATGTGGCCCCTGATTGATGCGCGGGGTGTCTCGTAAAACAAATTAACCTCCACAAGGTCATGGCACTCTGACAGCGACAAGAGACAGAGATAATGGGAAAGAGAGAAGAAACTGATTTGACTGGAGGAGCCTTTCAATTAAGTTGGCACATCCCAGATGCATTATTGTTTTAAACATTTACACTTTTGGCAGATGCTTGTGTCCAAAGTGACTTAAAGACCATGTGTATCCATTAGAATCAAACCCGTGACTTCTGCTGCTAGCGCTGCGCTGAACCAGTTTAGCTACAGGACTTACTTTCGGCGTTATTTCTTGTTATAGGAGTAATTCACAAATTAATAAACATCACGGTGCATCAATGTCATTTTATTTAGTCAGTCTCAAGTTGTCTATCTGACAGTTGCAGTCTTTGTTCATAAATGTCATTTATTATTTTATTTTGTACGTTTTTTGATGTAGCAAAAATGAACGTGCAATATATACGATTTTTAGACGTTTAGAAGTTCGATGCCCTGTAAAATTACAGCAATGCAATAAAATTACATTTATTACAATTTATAAAAGTTGTTCAATTTCTTAAAGATACATTTATTTTTATATAAAAGATTTTAACTTTTTTTTTTAAATTCTTGATGCATTGCCAGTATATACATTTTATCATATTAATCGCAAGTTTTGTATTTCAGATGTATGTGTGCAATTTTATATGTATATGTATATATAAACACACAAACACGCACGCACGCACACATTTTTAAACTTTTATTTTAATATTTGTAAACTATAAAATAGCAATAATATAAAAGTTATATATTAAATTAGAATATGTATAAATAAAATACATTACTTTATGTCAGCTATATATGTAAGTGATTTTGTAGTATTTCAATGATCTATACGTTAACTTTATAAACATATGAAAATAAAGCCTTCAATAAATATGTATATATTTTAATACATTTTATTTCTGAATATTGTGCTTTATATCTCGTTTTGCATTCCACCACCATGACTGTGAGTAAATGACTGTTCTTTCAACATTTTTTCCCCCTTCACACCGCTGACCATTTTCCCCACCATTAATCAGGTGCTTTAACACAACTATTGGCATTTAGTGTAGCAGTGAGAAATCCACATCGACTAAACGGCCCAGATGTACGATACTCCAGGGAGGGCCCACAACAGGCGTCAGCGTGTGAGACTGGCGCAGTGATCGCAATTGGCCGCCGCTAGACCACCACGGCAACCGAGAGGTGTTCTCTAATAACCGGTGAATATACATGGAACGCACCCCCCCCCCACTGGAGAAGAATGAACCTAATGAAACATGGATAAAGATAGAAACACAATCTCACAGGAGACAAGAGGACGGAGGACATGTCTCTTACTAAGAGAGAAGGTGAACCTTCCTGTCAAAAGAGCGGGAGAGGAAATCACCATCTCTGTCCGAAGGAGAATTGTTCATCCCTGGGGGTCTCTGGTATTGGTAAAGCAGTAAGAGGGTGAAATATGGGCCGTTTTGGGTGTTAAATTCAGGCTAAGTGAGGGGAGTGCATTTTATTTCGGTTTGCTTCAGCTCAACCTAGCATGGAGATCAAGGACACCTCGTGAGGGTCTTAGTTAATTAGCCAAGTGAGTGGATGTGTGTTAGAGCTTCAATTAGACACTATCACTAGAAGCACTGATGTGTGAGATTAGAAGAGAGAGAGACGGGACTAGTATCACAGGCTCTTCAGAAGCTGTAATCTCACTTGTTACTACTGACTATTAAATTCCTGCTGAGGTGTTTGGAATTGATGCAATTTCATTATCATAAAATTAGGATGGTCTTCATCAGAACTCTGTTTAGAAAATGCAAGCCACAAAAAAACCTGTGTCAGGGGTCACGAATTGTTCCCCCAGAGGGAGAAGACGATAAATGATAATCAAAACTTGTTCTTTGTTCTAGGCTGATAGCTTATTCTGAATGGCTTGCGATGTAACCAGTCAGTTACGTTGTTTTTGTGTTGTATCAGGGCATGAATATTGTAGAACGATTTTTGCATAAACCTTTAAACTGAGCTCTATAATCATAGTCCTCTACAGTATTTCACAATTTTTAACACATAATACAAATGCAAATTAAGTATGCTAAATGTGCGTGTTAAATTTTTCTATTACTAATTCTATAACATATTACATAAAATATAGTAAAATGTATAATAAAACATCCATCCATCCATGTTTGTTTTATACCATTGTAGTGTGTGTGTGTGTGTGTGTGTTTGTGTGTGCATATATATATATATATATATATATATATATATATATATATATATATATATATATATATATATATAGTTAATATACTTAATGTAACAACATGTCTACAAAAACATTACACATAAATTTAATTAAAATTATATATTATATAAAACGATATATTAAATGTCAAGTGCATGTTGAATGAGTATTTCTTTGATTTGTGTTTAGCAGTGAGGTTTCAATTGTGAAATATAAATGAAAACAATTGATCTTGATTCTACAAAGCAAGCAGCAGGCCTCTAGCAGAGCGGAATGAATTCAGTTGGATGTTATTGCATTACAGCCCAATTAAATAAACATCTGCAACGATCATCAGAATGGAACACTGGTGCAGTCAGTGTTTCCATAATGTTGAAGGTGTGTATGAATACACAATTCTGTTAATGTTTGGCAGTGAAGAATATTTACAGTACAATGAAAAGGCTGAAAATGTCCCGCCCTAAACTGAAAATAAAATTGTGATTGGTTGGGACATATCCCACTCCAGCTGTTTGAGGCTGACCATGCACATCAGAAGAGATGAGGGGCATAGTGGCCTTTTTCTGTGCTTTTCTGATGATTTATGCTGAATATTGAACTATGTTACAGAAAGACACTTCAGCTTAATGCTCTGTAGATCTTATATATAGCTATTACTATACATGTGGTTTAGGAAAATAAACTCGCACATCTGGTCGTACTGTATACTGCTCTATCATATCAAACTTTTTTGACTTTAATGAAGGAAACAGCATGTGTGCGCACACACGGGAGCAAGCGCTGGTGGATTGCGGATGTGGATGTTGGAGTGGGAGACGCCTGCTGTTCTGATGGAAGAGTTTGTTTCAAACAAACAGCTTTTCCATCTGAATACTGATGTACAGAACTTGCTCAAAGGTGCTCGCTACAGTGTGATGTGTTTCTTTGAAGGAAAAGAGAGAGAGAGAGAAAAAAATCAAGATACTTCCATCTGTAATTTTAATGTCAAGATGTTTTGGAGGTGCAGTATTGTGGGCTCACTTGGCTTCTGCTTTAGATTTGCACATCACATGCGGAATTAGTTTTTTTGTTGAGCAGATTCATCTTCAGCCCGTTACATATTTCGTTTGCTGTTTTTATCAAGTGACCTGTACTGGTAGAGAAGTGGAGTGTGTGAACTGATGGAAAATTCAACAATAAATTATGCAACTGGTTTGACAGATGATAACTTTCTTGCAGGGTGTTCGTGTCCGTGTTATTTCAGCAGTGTTACGTGATCTTTGCCGACCAATAGGAATGGTTGAGTCAGCACTCCGATATGGTTTCAGAGCTAAAAATGACGCAATAGTCAAAAAGTACTGTTCAACTGGCGAGATCTGCCCCTGTCCACAAACTCATACTGATGTCACTGATATCGCACAACAGTGAAATCTATCTCTTTACAGTAGTTTGTTCTTAGTAGTGTTGGGCTAGGTTGTTTTGTGTGTTTTTTTCTTTCTTTTTTTTGAGAATATTTTCATGTACCTGTTAGAAGATTAGGTGTAACTTCATTTCCAGAAAGGATGACTCTTATGAGCTGGTTGTTTATGCAAATAGCCCCTACAGTAAAGACAAGTTACCAAGATTAATTTGCAACTGTAGAGAAAGATTTTTTCAAATGTTAGCAGAATTAAAATTATGTTTGAAATATATTGAAATGAATCAAAATCGAATCACAGCTTCATTGAATCAAGAATGTGTTATTTAAAACAAATGTTATAACTCAAATATACTCAATTTAATCAGAATACAATCAGAATTGATTGAATCAAGGGCTTGTGAATCAAAACAAATGTTAGAACTGAAATATACTCAAATGAGTCAGGAACAAATCATATTAACAAATTAAATGAATATTTTAACTGAAATACACCAAAAAGAATATTTAACTGAATCAAGAGCTTATGAGTCAAAATGTAACATTTTAATGGAACAATACTAAACTGAAAAATTGGACCAATTTGAACCAATTTGATTGAATCCAGCTTGCAGATAAAAACAAACGTGACTAAAATCTATCCAAATTAATCATAATTAAAACACTTTGACTCAAAAGTTTGCAAATCGAAACAAACATTATACCTAAAATGTACCCAAATGAATCAGAATTGAATTGAATTGAATCAAGAGCTTCAGAATCATAGTGAACATTATGGATCGATACCCAAATGAATCAGAATTGAACTAATTTGATTGAATCGAGCTTGCAGATAAAAACAAAACAAACTAACATGACTGAAATATAACCAAATGAATCAGAATTGAAACACTTCAATCAAGGGCTTGCAAATCAAAGCAAACATTGTAACTGAAATACACCCAAATTAATCAGAGTTGACTCAGTTTAATTGAATCAAGAACCTCACTTTTTATTACAGATTCAGTCAGGTTAAGCTAGTTAGCTGGTAGCTTTAACTACTATGCTGTTTGTCTTTGATGGCCATTTAAGAGTAGCTGTATTGATTTCTGACATTTTCTTTGAAAAGCTTATAAACTGGACTCGTGAAGCTGAAGTTTTTGTATCTTAAATGTGAACTACCATTGAAGGGGCTTAAGGAAAGCATAGTTAGCTATTCAACAGCTGAAAGGGATGGTCTAGGTATCGGGAGAATGAGAATGAAATGGAGAGGTCATCAGTAACTTCTGTCAGCACCAGTGTCTTGGGACGCACCGGTAGAGAATTTAAATCAATAAGAGCGGTTTCTCCATGCGCACAGAAGCATCTAAAATATTGAGTGGTAATTCATACCAAATCTCTCAATGGGGAAAACACCCCTCTGACATTTATTTTCGAAAATCGAAAACCATCACAAGTATTTTCATTTCTTGCTAACTGATATCTGAAAATATATTCTCCAAATATTTTTGGCCTCTCACCCACAGCACCATTTCTCTGGCAGCTGTCAAATGTTGATGTTGTAGTGCATTATGGGAACGAGGTAAACAGCAGAGCTGATGTTTACAGAGTTAGCTGCCACGCTAGCTCAGTGACAGCTGCTGTCCCCTCGCTCGTTACCAAGCGCTTAAGATGCAAACTCAGTAATTCACCCTATTTTCACACTCTCCTGAAAAAACAAATAAAAATACCATATAAACATAAAATGACGAACAGCGAAATCAACAACCGCAGCCGCTGGACTCTTCAATCATTACTGTCTTTAGTGAGGAAAGCAGGGGGCGTAGGACTGGGGGTAAAACCAGTACTGATTACCAGGGCCCCAAAGGAACAGAGGGCCCTTGAAAAATCTGGAATATGTATTTTCAAGGGGGGGTCCCATTAGGACAGCCTATGCATAGGGCCCGGGATCTTGTGCAGCGCCCCTGGAGGAAAGACTGACACAATTTGACACAACTGTCACCATTTTCTCGCAGTGGACAGGTGATTAAAGGTAATGCTCTCAAACAGCATTCTTAATTTATAAGGTGCATTAAACATCTGTCAGTTATGTGTTTAGGCTGTGATATTGACACTATGCTTGAAATTATCCACTGATTATAAAATCTTCAGATGGCAAAATTAGCTGAAAATTGACATCTCTGTTATTCAGCATGAGATTCAGCTTTTAAAGGTTATTCAAAGTTTCCTTGATAGGGTCTTTTTTTTTGAAGATGTTGAAGACACATCACAGCATGAGTAGGTTTGTGATGACGTTTTTTACACAGGGATGTCAATGCAAAACTGGGAAATTAACAGGACAGCAGAATGTGCTGTCCAATGAATGAATGAACTCATAGTAATTCTTTAAGAACAAGTATTTTTAATATCCAGCTGACATTTACCTTTGCTTAAGTTAACAAGGGATTTGATATTGTACCACCAGAGCTGATTGATCTGAAATCTGATTAGCTGAAATTTATATCTGGCTCTACCTCTTACCATTACTAATCAAACAATTTTATTTTGGCTTTTACAAGTTTGTACAATGTTTGTGTGCAAAGTAACAGTTCTGATGCTTGGAATGGTTCAAAATGTATGGTGGCCCAGTAGTGCACAACACATTGACATCTCCACAAAACAACAAAATCTCCACAACACATTGGACTAATTTCATTGTATTGCATCTTGTTTCTGTTGTATTGTGCTAATTTTGTCGTGTTGTGGCTTTTTTTCTGTTGCGACTGTTGGCTTTTTCCCATTTAGCTGCGTCTTGTTTATGTTGTGTTGTGCTAATTATGTTGTGTTGTGACTTGTTTGTTGTGATGTGCTAATTTTGTTGTTGCAACTTGTTTGTTTTGTTATGCTAATTTCATAGTGTTGAGGCTTGTTTTCATTGTGACTTTTTTATGTTGTGTTGTGCTAATTTCATTTTGTTGAGGCTTGTTTCCATTGTGTTGTGACTTGTTTGTTGTGTTGTTAATTTCATTGTGTTGAGGCTTTTTTCCATTTTGTTGCGTCTTGTTTATGTTGTGTTGTGCTAATTTCGTTGTGCTGTGACTTGTTTGTTATGATGTGCTAATTTTGTTGTGTTGCAACTTGTTTCCATTGTGTTTTGCTAATTTCGTTTTGTTGTGCACTACTGGCTCAGTGGTTGCCCAATGTTTGATAGGTCAGTTAGTGATTAGTTAGTGTTTTTTTTTTTGTTGTTGTGATTTTTAGTTGCTTATGGTGTGGCATCATTCAGCAGCATTTTTTAATAAATATAACAAATAATGAATCCAAATGTAAAAATATACAATCAGTTCCACTTTCCTGCAGTTCTAAAAGCTTTAAGGTTTGCGGCTTTTAATTCCGATAAATGGTCATGCACTGATGTTTCCATATCTGTTACTTTGTTTGAGCTCGTTTCTCTTAGCATTCTACACACATCTACTGCAAAAGGAAGTCAATGGAACGAAAAACATAGTTGCTTCAGCAATTAAAATCAGTTACTTCAACAGTTACCAGTGTTTACTTTAACAGTTACCAGTGTGTTTACAATAGTCAATTTCTTTAGTTGTTTCATTTTCTGTTTTAAACACCATTATAAAAGTGGGTATATTTGAAACTGGCTTAATTATACAGGGTTTTACCATTTAGTCCAGTAGTCATTAAGCAAACTCAGTGACTGATTTTGAAAATAACTAGATATGCGCGTCCCTTAGGTGATTTTGAAGTGTTGTCACTCCAGAAAGGGAGTCCGAATGAGCTGTGCTGAATTCATTTGAAAAGCATCAGCCAGTTCTGAAAGGTCTGACAGAAATAAAGGCTCCACTTTTTTTGTTGTTGTCATTTTCACAGGCAGAAATGAAGTGGAAAATAATGGTGTGACATTGGATAATCCTTCAAATACAATCTCGCTCCCTCTTAAAACACTGTACAATCCTTTCGCTGTATTAGTCCTGTCAAGGGCCATCGCCTTTACTATACCATACATCCCCAGAGAGGGGAATTGTTTCACAATCCCTTTTTCATGTTCCTTCTATCTCACCCCTCTGGCTACCAGTGAGTAACAGCAAGGGATTTGAATGAAACAAAAGCTCTTTTTTCCCCCTTTCTCTTTTCTTATTTGTTTCATCTTTCACATTCGTACTTTTGGAGTGATGGACGCTTTCTGTCTCTTTCAGTTTTTTCTCTTCGTCATTTGCCCACCCTCTTTTTTCCACTCGTCAGCCTTTTTGACAGTTTTCCGGAGTTTTTTTTTTTTCTTTGCACAGTGCATTGATGGCAAGGCAAAGTTCAGGCGTGCAGAAAGGCAATATTAGCTGGAAATTGGAAAGAATTCATCCGTGCTGCTTCAGAATGAATTGAAACCTAGTCCCTTTGCCGTATTGATTTCTTCTGCTTTTTGCCACAGCCTTTTTTTTTGTTTCCTCTCATCTTTTTTCCTCAGACCAACCCAACCCTCATCCCACCTTGCATCAAAAAACATTTGTTTGTTCCAATGGCCACATAAGGTCACTGACAGTACTGTAGTTCACTCAGATTGATGGCTTGTCCACTCAGAGTCAGCATAATACAATAAACAAGAAAAAACTCTTTACAAATTTTTTTTTTTTCCGTATTTTGGCTGATCTAGATTTATTTAAAGGAATCTTGTTTAAGCTCCATCGACAGTGTTTCTGCCGTGTTGATTACCATACAAATCAGGATTACAGTGAGGCACTTTAAATGGAAGTGAATGACGCCAATATGTAAATCTCCAAATACTCACCATTTCAATAGCTACAAGATTTAAATAATGTGTTAACATGATTTTAATGTGAAAAAATTGTTTACTAACTTCTGTGTAAAGATATATCCATTTTTCCAATTTTGTTGCCCTTACTATATAACAGCATAAAGAATAAAACCTTAAATGACAATAACATTTAAAAAAAAATCTTAATACATACATTTTAATCCACAAGCTATAGCTTAATACACACACTGTTTTATATTCTTTTTAAAAGGAAACATTTATCAATATTTGTATAAAATTGCACGCTGTTATTTTTTGTTTTATTATTTGTTTTATTTTTTTATTGATTGTGTGTGGTATTGAGTTTTTTTTTTAAACAAAATGATGTGAAGTTCACATTTCTGCATAAAGTTCCCACACACACACACACACACACACACACACACACACACACACACACACACACACACACACACACACACACACACACACACACACACACACACACATATATATATATATATGTATATTTCTCTGAAAATTATATAAAATAAAATACAAATATATCAATAAAATATATATTACAAATGCTGTCAAGTTGTTTTAAATCCAGAATACTCCTTTAACACCACAAAACACAAAGCTCAGAGGGAAAACAACACCCACCAGCACACCATTATAACATTAAAGTTTTAATTTGCATGATTTATTCATGCTAAAGTGCATGCTGGGAACCAGAGTCCTGCTGTGTAAAATAAGTGAATCATATAGGCTCACTTGGAGGTTCCTGGCCTCACCGCTGGTTTATCCCAAATGATAAAGTGCGAAGCATTTGACCTTCTGCCCTCTGACCAGCGGTTCAAGTGCAGCCAAAGGGTGATCTATTGGGCTTATTTTTAGCGCCGCTTTGACAGCAGAGGTGACCAGATGAAGGACACGTCTCTTCATTACGGTGGCACTGCTTTTGTTGATTTCTCCTATTAGACTTCCACCGTCTCCCTGATCCGGCGTGATGGAGAGGAGCAGAGCTACGTTTACCACTCATTCGCTTTCTCATTTCCGAGATAGAGAAATTCCCCATAGTACGGCAGATTGCTGCTTCTCTTCAGAGGCCAAAAGATCATCTTTCTCGCCGCTCTCTCTCATATAAGCTCTTCCCTTCTCGCCCTGGCGTTCTGTCTCTCTCCTCACCCTTTGGATGAAAACGAAAAGCTATTAGCTTAATAGTTTAATCGGGTAGTTTAGGTACGCCGGCTCCTTCATGCTTCACCTGTGGCCTTGATTAAGCATTGTTTACCTGCGCCGAGTCTAACTGCGGCAGATTGGAGGCTGTCTCTGATGTCTAAATATAGCGTGGCGGTTCACATGATGTCAGGCTGAGAGACGCTTCGTTCTCGTCAGATGTGCCATTCTGAAACGTGATGGCAGGTGACGGGCATATATGAGTGTTGTAATAGTCATTTCTGCAGATGGTTGGAACATGAGGAGCGTTCAATAATCTGCCTTCATGTTAAACCTGAAGAAAACTAGCAGTCCCGTTTATCATGTATGCTAGCTGTGAAATTGACAGTGTTAGTAGACATTATGCTAATGATGATTTAAATGGAGTTTTCTAAAAGTGTGGAAGGGTCAAAAGTACCCCCTCCTGAAATCTGCTTGCATCAGATTGCGTGGTTGCTTCTCTATGCCCTTCAGTGAAGAAAGATGCTTTTTTTTCTGTGAAGTTGTGGCATCATTCAGCAGGAGCTTAACTGGGCTGTGCTAACCCTCCAAACCTCGAGCACTTGATCTAAACTAAGATTAACTCCCAATTGTTTCTGTGAACTCTGCTTGCTTACACTGTGGCCATTTGTGGCTGATAAATGGTGTATTTAGCGTGACCGTTCGTAACACAGTCATGCGCACGAGGGGCTGATGTATGGGATAATAATTTCAACTGGCAGAGAAATAAAATATGCCTCTTCTCATGCTGTCTCGCTCTCAGTATCATAAAATATGTGAATCGAGCACTGCCATTATTACAAGCAATATTTCCTAATCAGCCAAAGCTGATGCTGTTTGGCTAATGATTCAGCTGCTGAACTGCACGACAAAGGTGCAATGCATCATGGGATGCGCCATGGTCAAGATTGGAGGACTTAAAAGATCTGTGGAATTTAAACCCGGGGTGGGGAACGTTGATCCTGGAGGGCCACTCTCCTCCAGATTTTAGCTCCAACCCTGAAAAAACCTAATTGCATCCCAAAGACCTAGATTAGCTGGTTCAGGTGTGTTTGATTAGTGTTGGAGATAAACTCTGCAGGGACACAGGTTCTCCAGGATCAACATCCGCCACCCCTAATTTAAACAGTGATATAATAATTTAGAAGAAATCTGCACTGTTGTTGGCGGCGCAGGGCTTTGTATGTGTGGATAGCGGCTACTACGAGCCCTGAGGTCCGTGTCAGTATGAGATCTCTGTAAAGCTCTCACTTCTGCTGTTTTACTGAGAAAGAGATGAGAAGGGATCTATGGCTCGATCACGGCCCCAGACAAAGAGCCCGTCTGGGCTTCAGCACTTGAGACAGACCCTTAAGCTTGAAGCTGTTTGCTGGAGGGTTTGGAGATAAAATGACAGATTATGAGAAGCTCTCACAAAGGCTGTCTAGAGGAAGGCGCTTGAGCAAAAGCAGAGAGTTCTGTGAGACGTTCTGACCAAACCATCAAGAATTTCATTTTATCATATATAATGGTGCTCATCTGAGCAGGTGTTTTAAATGCTTTTTTTTAAGGTAGAGGTCAACACTGGTTAAAAAAATGCAGAATATTCAGTTGTTTAGTTTATTTTAGAAACTCATTTTCTGTTACATTCAGTGCCTAAATGACACTGCTACATTTTGGCAAGTTTTTAAATGCATTTTGTAGGGTTAATGTTAGCTCAATTATTTTTTTTTCTGAAAAGAATGCTTTCTTTTTCTTTTCTTTTTTCAGTTTAATAAAGTTTAAATTTTTTTTAAATATATATATATATATATATATATATATATATATATATATATATATATATATATATATAGTTTTTTTCCTTCATTTTTTATTTATTGTTTAGTTTAGGTTAGGTTAGTTTTCAAGCTTTACATTATTTAAGCCTAAGCTTATTATTTTTAAAATATAATAAAAATAGAATTTTTTTGTTTTTATATTTTAGTTAACTTTTTAATGGTTTAATTTAGTTAAATGTTTAAAATGGTTTTATTTAGTTAACATTAATGAAAATAATACTGGCAGTTTGAAGTAGATAAAAGTTTATTTTCTAATATATATATATATATATATATATATATATATATATATATATATATATATATATATATATATATATATTTTTTTTTTTTTTTTCATGTTTAAAAAATATGGCGAATAATTAATTTTAATTATTAATAAAATAATATTTTAAATTATTTAATTAACAATTGAAATTAATTTGTGGGATTTTTGTTTAATTTTACTCGTGTTTGTTATTTTATTTTGTTTTATTATTTGTTTAGTTTGTATTATTTTTAATGCTTTTATTTGATTAACATTAATGACAATAACAGTGGCTGTTTGATAAGTTTGTAAAGGTAAAGTTTTATCAAATATATAAATAAAAAACTAAATTTCTAAATCTTATTTGTGAAACTATTATATTTTTATTAAAATTCATTTTTGGATTTTTTCCCCAGCTAATTTTATAATTTTGTATTGCAATGTTTCTTTTTATTATTTTTATTTCATTTAAATGGTTTTTATTTTATTTTTCTGTGACATTTTTAACAACACTGGCAGTTTGAGCTTGCCTTTTTTCCACTTTGTTGTTAGGTTATCAGAAGTTGGCAGGGCATTCAGAGATTTTGGAAACCACATACACATTGTATATTTGACTATTTGACAGGCAAACCAGAGCCACAGACTTTTTTTTTTTATGGTGGTATTGAGCTAGTTTCTTCTGCCCCAGTGGACGTGTTGATTTAGTCTCACATAAATACATTCACTACAGGACTGTTTTTCACAATTCTTCATGCATTTTCCCTGTCAATGAATAGTCGGGGAGAAAGGGGCTCTGTTATGCCCTGGTGCATTATGGGAAATACACATGCTGTTTGGTCTCTGTTTCATCAGCATTTCAGTTCAGCATGCCAGCCCCCTGAAAATGGTTATTTGATTGAAGACAATGTGCGAATCCTTTTTGTGTTTGTCAAGGTGAATGTGGCGGGGAGCTCGTTGTTTGCACTGTGCCGTGCATTTGGCTTTCTCTCGTGATCTATTGTCTGGGTTATTTATTGTATTCATACAGCTGGGGAGCATAAACAATCACACGCAACATTGTAAGCCTCAAAACAGTCTTCCCAAAAGAATTTCACATGTCAATGACATCTGCAAGTTATAAAGTGATTGTAACTTATAACGAATACAAAATGGAAAGTTTGTATGTGCAAAAAAAAAAAAAAAAAAAAAAAAATTATATATATATACATTTAAATTTTTTTGATAAAGATGTAAATGTTTAAAATAAATAGTTGAATGTGCATGATACAAACCTAAATTTTTATAATTCATGAATGAAAACATTTTGTAACATGATTTTGATGTGCCATTTACATGGTAATGCAATGTCTGATTTTAAAATGGGTTTTAAAGGATGAATTTTGAGATTTTATGTTTTCAAGTGATATATAACTTCTGATGATTTCTATAATGTGTAAAATCTATAACTTTTCCTACATAATTTAAAACTAACTTCAAATCACCACAAATTCATTTTAGTTTTTGATAGAAATAGAATAATCTTTGAGTAAACAACAAAAACAAGAAGAATAAAATAAAGACATTTAATTAGACACTAAGTTTTATTATAAAAATGTAATCCTTTACATACCTTTCAAACTGCCAGTATTATTTTTGTTAATGTTACCTGAATAAATGCATAGAAAAATAATAAAAAAATAATGTTATACATTTATTTTTCCTCCACTGACTAAATTTCATCTCTTTTTGTGTTCAAAAAGGAACAAGAAAATCAAACAGCTTTGTGGCAGCATTAAGGTTTGACGACACTATTTTAATTTCTGGATGAACTATTCCTAGTAGGACAGAGAGAGCATGAAAGAGACTCATTGACGTGAATATATCCAGAAATGGCAGAGTCTATTTGCTTGTCTATTGATCCTAATGTGCAGCTTATAATTTGAGTCAGTGACCTGAAGAGCAGGTCTATTGTTAGTGATGAGGGTTAAAAGGCCGGGAGATGGCATGAAATAAAAGCACTGATGGCAGCACTGCCTGTGACATGAGGATCGATACATGGTAAAAGAGCTGTTTAGTTCCACTTTAGTTCAGAGTTGGGAAAAAAATGGAATCGATCTTTAGACGACAAACCCTGTAATTTAAAAAGCATTTGCAATTAGAGGAACAGTTCATCCAAAAATGGAAAATGTCATTCACTCACCCTTATAATATCACCTATGACTTATATTATATTGCAAGTCTTCTGTAGCCATATGATGTCATTTAACAAGGAACATGTTAAAATGTCTATTTAGTCAGATAATTTCAGTGAATTGTTTATGCTAGCTAACAGAATCAAGAAATAGTTTGTTCAAGAACTATTTGTCAGATCTTTTCAATGAACTGTTTGATCATGAGTTCATGAATCAGTTCATGAGTTTTCTCTCCATTCTGTCACTGATGTTTGAGTTTTGTTTCCTTGCTGCTGTCTCCTCTGGCTTGCTTAGTTGGTGACACTTAATTTCCAGCGATATCGCTGACTTGATTGCACAGATACGATTTAAATTGAACTGAGGTAGATGATGACATCACTGAATTCAATGATGAACTGCCTTTAACTAAAAATTGAGTCTTTACTATTGCCATTTTGCATTATTGACACACTATTTTCCTATTTAATTATTATATTAATTTTATTTTATTAATTTTATTTGAGTGATGACGCAAACTATACTTTGGATTTTACACACACTTTGGATTTTTACACACTGTAAAAACATGACTAAACATGACTAAAATGGTATGCAAAGTAACTAGTAGCACTTTTTTATTTTATTTCAGAATGTATTTTGTATCTACTCTTTTTTTCTGAACATTTGTATAGTACAGTATCGGTATTGTAATAACCCAGGCTGTTTCATTCAGGCATACAATACGCACTTTATGTAGTCTGTACTTTGTTTTATGTTCAACTTTTTCTTTCTTCTTTCCAGTTTTAGCATTACGTTAGATTTTTTAAGATAATTTAAGTATGTGTAGTCTTACAATGTGAGTTTTGTAGTTAGTGTTGTCTTGTGTAGCACCATGGTCCTGGAGAAACGCTGTTTCGTTTCACTGTGTACAAGCTGTATAGAGATGAAATGATAATAAAGCCTCTCTGACTATTATATTCAAGTTCAGGGTTTCGGTAGTTGAAAGTTTCATGGTTTAAGGTACTTTAAATATACACTGTGTATGTGTATGTTTCTGAAATAAAAGTTCAGAAAGATGTGATGCATTGTTTTTGTTAATATGACTCTTATATACAGTCTCTTTTACGGGTATAATCAAGTATTTTCTATTGTCTAATCTTTAATAATCAAACAAAAATCACAATTCATTGTAATATGGAATCACAATAGTTATATAATCGCAATACTCAGTTTTTGCAATATATATTGAATCGGCACACCAGTATTGGGGTAGTATTGAATCAGCAGATTAGCATATCGTCCCAGTCCTACAGTCCACCGAAGGTCTTGTTTTTGTTCAGCTTGTCAAAATATAACAGTGAAACAAGAAAAAAAAAAAAAAGATTTCTTTTGCTAGAATTTAACAAAGCAGTAGGTCTCTTTTTACCCCCCCCCCCCCCCCTGTATTTTTCTGTGGTAAAGTATCAGTATTTACCACAGAACAGCTGACAAGTATAGGAGCAAAAGTAATTTCGTCTGGCTGGTGAAACGTGGGCTTGTCACGGTTCAAAACAGGACTTCAGAGACCGTAGCCGCACATCTATTTATGACGTCCAGCAGCCACAAGAGATGGCAAGAGATGGCAAGAAATGGCGCGTTCCCCCACAGAAATATGTGTGAGTGGTGTAAAGGTTGGTGTAAAAGACTGTCAGATGTAGGCAGGAAGTTTGAAGGTGAGGGACGTCATAACTGAGATTTGAACTGAATATGTGGCATGTAGAATTAACAATGAGCAATGAAAGAGGTTGAAGGGCATTTTCAGAGACATCTTTTGTTGAGAATATAAAAAGATTGTGATTCTTTTTATCTCTGGTCATACTTCAACAGGGGCCTTCGTGAACGACATCTGTGCTTTGATTATGCTCTATATAACCTGAAATTTCGTAGTACTTGGGCTTTATTACCTTACATAAATGCAGCTGCTGTGGGTTTTGTTTGTAACGCATAATCAATTTTTGTTAAATTAGCTCAGAGCCATTGCTGGACCCCTGAGAGCTGAATGGCTTCTTGTCTTTGGTTGTGAAGGCCAGATCCAAAGGAAACGGTGAAAAGGAAAGCAGCAGTATTTGTGCTTGAATGTAATTACACAAGCCACAAAGCTTGTTTCAGTCTTTCATGTTCTTCTTTTCTCAACAGATTGCATACTTTAGTGATCGGCAGATGTGTTTGACTAAAATGCTCGTCAATGGCAAGTGAATCAATAACTTTGTTGTTAAAATATAAAACTATATTTTTGGTGCAGTGCAGGTCATTGTTGCAGCCTCAAATACAAGATGAGCCGTCTCTGTCGACTGTACCTCAAAACAGACACACACTGTGAAAATATTAATGTGAGGAATAAGACATCACCACATGGAGTTTGCCAGGGGAAAAATATAATAAACAAGAACATCTGAACATCCATCCATCCATCCCTCCATAATGGCTAAAATAAAATGAAGTATATATAATCTCTAAATTCTAATGACCATTTCAGATGATCTAATTATACATATTAAACATATAATTTATTATTAGATCATTAGAATTGATTAGAATTTTTAAATAAAATTTGAATTAGGAATTCTAATTATCAATTAGTTTATGTAAGGTATAATTTGGTTTATATAAGGTATAAAAAAATTGCATCTGTGTATGATGCTTATGACAATAATACTGATTATAGGCCGTTATAAGTGACCTAATTAGTAGAACTGTCAAAGTTTCACACCACAGTGTCTAGAACAGGGGCAACTGGGGCTTTTAATAACCAAACCAACAGAAAATAGCCTAATTCCTGCCCAGCAGTGCTCAACCATTTGACAGCATACAAAAGAGCATGGCTTCGACTTCGCTGTTGTCTGTACGCACATATAGCATTCCAGGTAATTAAGTGCACATAAAGCTTTCGTAGAATAAAAAATGAAGCACCCAAAACTCTATATGGCATCATAATGAAGACAAGCGATATGTTTATACATGAAATTCTGGAGGGGATGTCGGATGTGGATGTAATGACATGCCATTAATCGATCTATGTATTATAACATGTTAAACGGGATCACGGAGGAATATTCTAAAACCAACTCATGTAAACACCTTAACTTTAAATCTATTCGCATACTAGTCTAATTCCGAATAACGTAAATAATTAGATTTCTGAAGTCCATGTAAATTTAGTCACTGCCATGGTAAGTTAAATTGGTATGCTTGTATGCTAGCAGGGTGTTTGGGTGTCACTCTGGTTTATAACGATAATGTGTGTGAACCGAACCATATTTGATTCATCATAAAATTTCTGTGGATTTACATATTAAAGATGTTTGTAGGAACAAACAGTCAACTCTTAAAGTTGAGTTAAACATGAATATATGACAGCAAAAATTTCAGGTGTCACTCTGGATTGTAACTGAACTATGTGTGAACAGAACTGTATTTGATTCTTTGTAATATTATTGTGGATTTACATTACAGTGTGATTGTGGGAACAAACGCTGTTAGCAATAAATTAAAAAAGCATGATTATATGATTGCACGCATTTCCGATGTCACTCTGATGTATAATAAAAACTGTTTGTGAACATAACCAGATTTGATTCATTGTAATAATACTTTGGATTTATAGTAAGTGTGTTTGTGAGAACAAACATTGTCAGCGTTGAATTAAACAGGAATGAACGAATGACAGAGGGATTTCGGGTGTCACTGTGGTTTACAACTACATTTAGTGAACCGTATTCTGCTGGTGGGTGAACAGAAAGAGAACAAAAGAGGAGTGACAGTCATATTTAGCTGCCATGTGCAATGAGAAATCAATAATGTGGCAAGCAGAGGATGAAACAGATATGGATTCGTGTCTTGAAATGGCCATTTCTTTCTTTCCAATCTTTTACAGTCCTTATGCGTCGATTCTGGGAGCTTGGGCATGAAGCCCTAATGATTGTAAATAAACTGGAAATCACAGCCTGGCTCTTCAAAGGTCATATCATCAATCCTGCAACGGCTCAGCATTGTGATCCACAGTGCTATCATATACATTTCAAACACTCAGATGTTGATCAGAATCACAACTGAATCAGAAATATCTTATTTGTGTAGCTCTTCTTTCTCTTTCCTCCCTCATTCATTCCATTTCTCAATCTTCTAGTTGTATTGATTTTTCATTACCACAATCAGCACTCGTTCAATCCATTTCATAATGAGGAACATGATTTCGGCACCGAAACAACCACGGCCAGTCCCGAAGGCCTGTAGGCCTGAGTCCGTTACTATGGCTACACGCTCTTTACGACTACTTCTGCAAGGGAGGCTACATCTTGATTTAATGGGGCACGGCTTAACTCTTAACAGCAATCTGTCTTTCAAAAAATGATTTTTGGAGGGTACTTTTGCATACTTACATTTATAGTAGAAACAAGACATGAAAGTAACCAGAGGCAGACTCAAAAAAACCATACCATCCATGCTAAGCACTAGGCCTATGTAGACGCAAACCTGCAGATGTTTTGCCACATGGTCATTAATATGCTGTTTATTAAATGTTATGTTTCCAAGGTCCAAAAGTAACAAACCAATAGTTTTATTTAGCATGAATCCATTCAATTTACCAAAGGTAACAGTAAAGACATTTATAATGTTACAAAAGATTTCTGTTTCAAATAAATGCTGTTATTTTGAATTTTATATTCAAAGAATCCTTAAAAATATATCAGTTTCCACAAAAATATTAAATGTTTTCAAACTCAGTGTTGCCATCACAGGAATAAATTACATGTTAAACTATGGTAAAATATTGCAACAATATTTCACAGTATAAATCCAAAGTTCTTGCATGGAACTCTAGATGGCGCAGTCCGATAGGTCAAACTCAGTCTGATGTAATGACATCATCACATGGCGCAGCTGATTGGTTCTTTTTGTATCAGCAGTATATGAGCTTGATGCTCAACATTCAAATAATTAGCCAGTGCTTGCTGTTGCAGCGTGATTAAGAAACCCTCCACCTTCCCCAGCTCCACCTGTATAGATCTGCTACAGGGTGATTCATGTATGCTATATGGCAGTGGTTCTCAACTACACCCATTTCAAGTCTGTGTATCTCTACTAATTTGCAGATGACCTGAATCAGGTGTGTTTGATTAAGGAGACATGCAAAATGTGCAGTGATGGGGGTCCTCCACGAATTTGGTTCAGAACCACTGCTATATGTTTTTTTTTCATGTACGTTGTATTTGCAGCAGCAGTATTTCTTACATGTTCACAGCAGCATGTTGTGGATGTCCTGGCAGTCACAAGTCTCTGTATTTGCTCTGCCGCAGCAACAACATTAGCAGATCTATTCCACCAAGACCAAACACATTAGCATTGTCATGTACATAACCTTGCCTATACCTCTGAGAGTTGTCATGACATAACTATATTTTACTGTATTTTTGATCAAATGCAGTCTTGGTGATAAGAAACTTCTTTTAAATGCATGATAGATGTGTGTGTGGCCAGAAAACGGGCTGAACTGCTCTCTCCAGCTATGAGCACCTCACTTAACCACCCACCCATCCCATGATGCAGTGCAACCTACCACTAACCATCCCAAGCAGTTCCTTGGCATCTGGCCCGGCCCTTTCACCCAGTGCTGTCCACATTAGCCTTAACCCTGACCAGCACAGAACGCTCTGATCTTCTCTCAGACTGTGAAGCCTCCAGCTCTCAGCAGTGCATGTAAAGAGAAGCCGCTATGTCTGGAATGAGTCAGGTTTTCTTCTAACCTAGGCATGGTGGCAACTTTAGATGGATTTTAAAATGGAAAGATTATTTTAGATCCTACTTTTTGTTTATTTTTTATTTCCTCTTCCTCATGTCAGAAAGATTGTGTTTATAAGATGAACTGTATACCAATAACGTTGCTCTTACCATTAGAAACAGGTTCTTTTACCGGTACTATTCTGAGTGTGTCAATTAAAGATTCACAGCAGAAGCTAATTGATATTGACACTAATTAAGTTGTAATTGTGTGTATTGACTATGCATTTTAGTTTAAGTTGGAAAATTCAGCTCATTTAGCTGCTTTCACAATAAAAATGTCTGAGGCTGCACGAGAATGGCAAAATGCATAAATAATCAGTTGCACAGCTAATGCACTTTCTTTGTCCTTCATGTCATTTTAGTGCCTCCAGCTCTCAGCAGTGTATATAAAGAGAAGAAACAAATCCATCATCAATGCATTTAAACGTTATACCATTTCTTTCAGTCTATAATGCATAATAACCCTTCCTCCAGTGAAAAAGTCTATCCCCTGTTGTCCTCTTACATCAAAATGTAAACAATGCTCGATCTGAACATATTTCTCTCCTGAATCAGGCGGGACAACTTTTGCACTGGAAAAAGCATTATTGTAGATAGGGGACTCATATTTTTGCCGTTTTGAAGTTTTGATGGATTTGTTTTTAACAAACAAGCAGCTTTTTCTCTTGATAAGACGTTATTTGATGGACAGGAGTCATGTGGATTACTTGTTGGTTACATTGATATTTATTTTCAGCTGTTTAAAGTCTTATTATGATTATTATGGCACCCATTTACTACAGAGGATCCATTGATAAGCAAGTGAAGTAATGCTACATTTCTCCAAATCTGTTCTAATGAAGAAAAAAACTAATCTTAGATGGCCTGAAGGAGAATATTTTTTTCAGTAGATTTTCTATTTAGGTTGAACTATTCCTTAAAACCCTTAGCATAGCAGCTTCCTCTCTTTAGATGGTTTAACTCATGAAATATTGCATAAAAACTCATTCTGAAACCTTGTTTTTACCTTCACAGTAGTCATGTAGAGCCAAATGGACTTGGCAGCTGTCCACTATTGAGCACCAGTCCGTAATACATAATTTCGGCATATTTGAAATGCATATTTGTTAACACCCTCATCTCTGGCATTTAGCAACTGTGAATCATTCACTAGATGGATACAGGCAGTCATTTCTGAAAGTCTTTCTTGTTTATTTACCATTGTTGGCTCCTGGCTCTCCTCCCGGTGCTCCGAGGAGGGGGGCGATATTGGTCGCTGCCAGTTTCTTAATTTGTATTTCTGCGCACCAGTGCATTTTTGGCCGGTTTGGGTTTATGTTATAAATAAAAATAAAGAAAGAAAAGGCAAATTGGCAGAAAGCGAGGATCCATCTAATTATAGATTCCTCTGTCACAATTTTTTTTTGTGTGTGATTCACAGATTGTTTCTTTCCGCACACCACCACCTTTATTTTACTTTGTTTTACATGCTACTTTTCACTTTGAATTCAGATCTGTTGCTCCAGTGTATACTACAGTGGGAGACGTCCACTCAGTTTGGTTATATTTTGATCCAATGTGATATAACTGGTATTTTTTAGCACATGCGACTACCTCTAGGGTCTCACACCTTGTCTACATTAAGAGTCGTGATGTGACAAAACTAGATCTCTTAACCTGTTTAATGAACAAAGTCCTGTAGATCAGAAGTGGAGTCTCACTAGTGTGCATGGGGTTTTCTTGTACAAGCAGCATCAATATCCGAACAGGAAGCTCATGGGTTAGATAATGCATTTGATTTTAGTTTAGGAGAATGACAACGTGACAACCTCTAACAAAAGAGGTTAAGAGTAGAACAGTTCCTTTCAAAGTTGTCAGTGTTTCAGCGGATATTATTGCGGGTTTTTTGTTTCATATTTCGTCAGCTCCATTACAAGCTCTGTAAGTGAATTTGTATTCCATGTTGTGACAGAAAGTTTAATTACAGACCGCCTTTCACTTCTCCTAAGTTTGCCTTTTATTAATTCCTTAAATTACTTTACAGCTGCTTTTTCTTTGATCACATTAGAGCCGACAACAAAATGATCAGCCCTCTTCTAGCCCTTACAAACTGTGCATGTTGTGTGTAAGAGCCCTCTAACATTAGTCTTTGAAAGTGAAATGTGTAATGTTTTTAATTAAAACATTTTCTCCTGTTTTATCTTCATATGTAGATTTGTAAATTATTTAGTTGATTTCCTTGGAGAGAATCAGGAGCAGGTTTCTCTGTTTTTCATTGGGTTTCCATCTATGTTTTTATGTAATTTTTGTAATATTTTACTTTAGAAATGCATGTGCACACAAAGTTTTAGTTTTATTCTAATGCACGTTTTTGTGGACTCGATGGTATTAATGTATTTAAAAATCTCTAATGACATTAAATTTCTAATGCCAAATATCTCATTTGTTTTGCTCTTTAGTACCATTATTTTTAAGTCAGGTGGTTTGTGAATGTTTGTGAACTTTTATAATATGAAATAGTATTAATAGTAAAATGTATTAGTTTTAGTTTTAGTTTACTATGAATTATAATTTATTATTTCAATTTGTTTTTGTTAATTTTAAATGTTTAAATATTAAAATGCACTTTTTTAGTTAAAATTTTATCAAATTATTTTATTTATAAATTTGTATTAAATAATATATATTTTGGAGTCATTATTTAGTTTAATTTCAGTTTTCCCCAGTTATGTTAATTATTATTATTATTGTTGTTATTATTATTATAATTTTTATTTTTTTGGACAATTACAATAATTTTTTTCAGATGATCTTGGCAACAGTCATGTGACCAAATCATTTGCATCGTAAAAAAATATATAGATATGTATATCTAGACAAATCCTGCATGTCTTCATCTGAAAAAAAAACAAACAAAAAAATGTGTGAATTATAATTATTAAATTATAAACATTTAACTTAATATTTTATATATTTTTTATTTATTTATAAAGCTGAATTCTAACAGCCATTACACTAGTGTCACATGATCTTTTCATAATTTTTATTGTTATTATGAATGTTGAAATCAGTTACTTAATGCTGCTTAATGTTTTTTTTTTTTTATGGGATTCACGTATGAATTATTTAAATGTAGTAAAGTAAAAAAAAAAAACGGCATTTATTTAAAATCTAAATAATTTAGCAACATACATGTCTTTGATCAATTTAATGCAAACATGCAATTTATTTGTTACCTTTTAATATTAAATATCTTGCCGATCATCTGCTTCCTCTCAGATTTTTTAACTAGTAGTTTCCCTATCTGCCCTCAAAACACATTTTAAATAAGAAACCCCTTCTTGTCAATCTATACGCAGGCTTTGTGCCTGCAGAGGTGTGAGGATGTTTCTGATGTATGTGAGAGCGTGTGTGTTTTTGAGATGGGGTAGTTGGCTCTTTCGGGCCCCTGCGGTGGCGGCTCAGCGGGCCTGGGACATAACAGATGTAGTTTTTATGTTTACATCTCTTGAGGCCGCACACACATACACAAACACACTGACTGCGCTGTCAGGAGAGAGAGAGAGAGAGAGATAAAGAGTCCACTGTGCTTGTGCTTATCAGTCTGCATGCATCCGTCTCACCGCTGACAGCCAGTGTAAGATAATTAAACTACTCCCAGATAACTTCAATGTGTCGCACTCGTTTATTTCCCCCCGATTCATTGTGATAAGTCTGCTTGTCCATAACAGTGCTGTGAGTGTGCTAAAGTCCAGTGTTGATGTGTTTGTTGGTATGTTATTCATGTAGCAAGCGGATCTAGTTTTATATTAATGCTGGATGGTCTCTCTTTCCTTTTGATGTATTACTCTCGCTTCTTCTCTTCCAGGTTTAATATGCCATTTATTTTAGGCCTGCTTCAAACCGCACACGTCAGCAATGTATATTTTTCTTTTTCTGAATCCATATTAAAGCAAGTATTAATCGCTTTTCAGTTCATTCCTAATTCATTTAATCTCCTTCATGTCTTTTTGATTGGCAGCTAGAGCAGCGCGTCAGGGCTGAAAAACACCATAGAAAACGTATTTGAATTGAAATTACCTTTTTCAAATTAGTAGTTATATCAGAAGTTAATTAGTTTAAATGTGTGGTAATAGATTCAATATCTCATTATGTTAACATGCATTCAACATATGCATTCATTCCTTGAACATTTAAACAGTATTAATAATTAATGTATAAAATGTAGCCTGTAGACATTTGTTGTTATTTTAGTGTTAAGTATATACTAAAAATGTATTCTCAACATTATTTTTGTTCTTATACTGTATTTGTGTGTGTGTGTGTGTGTGTGTGTGTGTGTGTGTGAGTGTGTGTGTGTGTGTATATATATATATATATATATATATATATATATATATATATATATATATATATATATATATATATATATATATATATATATATATATATAAAGAAAATCTGCCCAATTACTTCTCAAAACTAGCCAAATCATGTTTCGTTCCAGGCGATAAAATAATTTTTTTTTGGCGGGGTTCACCTTGGTAAAATTTGCATTTTAGGGGCTAAATATCATGTTATGTGTATTGAGTGCGCTTCGACTTGCGAGCATGGAAAACAACCGCGGACTTGACAACACTGGTTCAGGTGGAGCAGCATTTACTACACACAGCCGCAGACCACCGACAACCTACGCAAAAATCGATTTCAAAATCGGAGGTGATTCTTTGTCGATTTTGAAAGCGATTTTGTGTAGCGACCCCAATACCAATAACGTGATGTTTAGTTCCTAAAATGCTAATTTTACCAAGACAACCCTGCCAAAAAAAAATGTGTATTTTAACCCCGGTACACAATTTTACTCGGTGAACCTCCTGGAAATGCGATTGGGCTAGTTTTGGACTAGTTTTGAGAAGCAAGTGGGCAAGATTTGTTTTGAAAACTTGGCAACCCTGATCTGAACGCACGTGCTGGAGATGCACTTCTAATCACAGCAGCGCCTTTACTGACGAGATGCGCATGAAAATCGCATTCGAATTTTTGCACAGCCCTAGTTTTTGATTCATGATTTTTAATAGCTTCATTGATTGAGTATTGTTTTAATTCATGTGCGCGCACACACACACACAGTATACAAAGTATCTTAAAAGTTTTGTTGTTGTATTGGACCGATCAATTCAGATTTCAACTCCTGAACTGAAAGAGTTTAAATTCAAAACTTTGCCAACCTTGGGATCAATGCCAATGTCACTGTAATAGTTATTTTATGTTCTTTTTATACTCTGCCCACTCTTCTATTCACTATACAAATGTGTTTATCTGTTTTCTGTTGGCAGTGGTGAGTGTGACAACAAGATGTCACTTTTTGTAACCACTGAACAATTCATGCGGTAGAGACCGAGAACAGGGTCCGTGGTGTGATCAGTTCACACATCTTTGAGTGAAATTTACTGTACTGTAACATGCAACATCAGCTGCTACCTTGAAAAACACAACTGTGGCCTAGGATAACCCTTCAGAGGACTGAAAAAATATGTTCTGTTTGTAATCGTTGCAAAAAGGCCAATCATATTTGCCCATAATACCTTTCAGCCAATCAGAGCTCTCTGAAGATCCATTAAACAACAGATCAAGTCTGAAAAACTTAAAAAGAGTCATTAAAAGTACAAGTGAAGATGCTTTTGATATTCCAGAAAGAGAAACAAACACTGGCCGTGCCCAAAGAGGATTAATGGAAGAACAAGATATTTTATACAGTAAAGGGATTTTTATTAAACTTTAAAGGGTCCATATCATAAAGAATAGTTCAATATTTTGGAGTTTGAAGCAAAAATTTTAGTTCTTAAAGATGGTTTGGTGATCTGAAACTTAGTCTACAAAGTTGCAGTGAGGTTATAAGGGTCAAGTAAAATAGACACTAAAAAAACTATCTATGTGTAGCACCAAATCATTTGAATTCCTGAATCATTTCTACAGTTCTTTTTTTTTTTAAAGCATATTTCAATGCAGATTGTTTCATGAATTTGTTACAGTGCCATTTTATTGAATGGTATCAGATTTTGGAGCAGCTAGGATGTCAGATGTTACTCATTTTGCATATGAAGATGACATAAGATGCTTAGGAGAATTTGTCCTGTTTAATTGCATTGGTGAGCGAAAGTGCAAACATCATTAAAGAAATGGAAGCTTTAGCCTAAGTTCTGCCAGGAAGACTCAATCACTTCGTCACTAATTACCTTCATCATTATCCAATCACGTCTTTATACTCCTGTATAAAAGATCGTACTTACACATGTTTGAGTTCGCAGATGCCAACGCGACAACAACCGCAGATTCCGACGCGATTGTACTTGCTCAAGCTGTTGTGTTTATTCATCTACTTGCTGTAATTAAGTTCGTGCCCCGCAAACTATCTAGAGTTCGACGTTCCTCTAAGATGCACACGGGATCGTTGGCTTAGCTCTGTGTCGCGGTGATTATCTGCAGTCGTTTGTGTTGGATGATTTACAAGCTTTTCTCGGCAGAGGATGTGAACATTGGCGGAGTTCCGTGTGCTTCCAGGCCAGGGTTGCCAGGTTCTCAAAACCACCAGTTACTACTTTAAAAAAAAAAAAAAAAAAAAAAAAAAACGGTCTTGGCAACGCTGGTGCTTTCCGAGATGTCGCGTCAGTGCTGCTTGGGTCTCAACACCTGAAAAGACTTTGGTCTCAATCAACAAATATTCATCTGTACGCTCACGTGAACCTGCAGCAATGAAGTTTCTCCGGACCAGCAGACAGAATTAAGGCTGCCAGTCTCTTCGGCATCTCGCCTCCATCACTTCACAAGTCTACAGCATTATAAGTATCATTTTGTTCTATGCACTTGCGGCGCCTGGGCATTAATTTATTCTCTGCAAGGATTTATACTTGCACGTTCAAATAAGACACTGGGCGTTTCGTGCTTGTTTATTGACTTGCACAGCATAATTAAGATGTTGATCATAGTGCATGCAATTTTCTGAATTTCTTCGTAATGAGGCACTTTAAGGCTCATCATAAACGCTACAATCTTTATACTGATAAAGATTTTTCGCATTTCTTAAAAAAAAAAAAAAAAAAAAAAAAAAAAAAAAAAAAACCTCTGTCTAGCACACTTGAGATTCGCTGTTTTAATCCTATGCTTTAATATTTTGCTTATTCAGTCTTTCATTTGCGTTATTCCTGAAAGTTCATACTCTAATGGGATTCTATGGTTGCAGATGCAGGGAACCGCTGCTCTCACCTCATCTTTACGTGGCTTACTCTTGGGCTAGTGAATCATGAACACCGGATCTACCCTATGGACCCTTCTTTTGAGTCGTAGGTAAGATTCGGCTCAATGCTCCGTCAGCTGGCATATAACTCCACGTGACACGAGTTGCTGCTGACCTTATTTCAGAGTAGTGACAGATCTCCAGTTTAAACCGAATATTAATTAGCAGGCATGGTTTGTTTGCACTCCTGGTCTCCGTCTCAAGGTGCGGTCACACTAGACTTTAAACATGCAAAATTATTTCGAACGCCACTGCGAATATGGGCGGGAACAAGATAAAACAGTCTCCCCTCAATTATCACAAGATGGATTATGTGCGCTAGCACTGTGTCTTTTGCAACGGCGTCAAAAGCGTTTTATTATATTGTAACGTTACTCTGTATCTCTCTATAAATATATACACCCTAAGGGGAGGAGGGGGAGAAGAGAGAGAGAGAGAGAGAAAAAAAAAAAAAAAAAAAAAATATATATATATAAAACGTTGTCATTTCAATGTATCACCTGTTCCCGTCGACACTACAAACCATGCAGCTTTTCTTTTATAAATCTTTTAATGTATTATAAACTAGGACCCTGTGCAACAGCTAAAGTATATAGCGCTTCCTTTTTGAATTTTTGTACAGAGGCCTTGCAGCAATGTATCGCTCTTCTACTGGTCCACATCCTCACGTTATGCAAATTCCCTGGTCCGAGTTCACCAAACTTGAACTTTGGAACGCAGCGAATGCAAAATTTTTCGCATAAGCTTGCGTTTCCGGTCCGACGCATTCGCATGCGTATGAATGGAAGTCAATGGAGAGAAAAGTGCAGTGTGACCGCCCATCACTCATAACTAACTAACGTCTGGAGGGGCGCGTTAAGTAGGTTCTGCTCATGCTGTCAAACTGACCTCATCAGAAAAATTATTCGTTACAGGGTGGAAATATTCAGAATTTGATAAGATTGTTAAGACAAACAACGTTTAATTGTTTACATCAAGATTAGCAATGTGTGCTAGTAAGTCAATTCGACTTATGCGTATTTTAAACTTAACCTCTGATACCTCAACTTAATATAAAAAAAAAATAAAAAAAAAAAAAAAAATAAAAAAAAAAAATTGGGGAGTGACAGTTAAGGGGTTAAGCTACAATCAAGGCTTGTTTATATTCGCGCATCTACTGGTGTTGGTTCATCACTCTTACTCGGCTGTTGCGCCTTTCACCTTACACTTTTAAACTTTCAGACAGCTGTGCCCTCAGCCAACCCGGATTCTTCAGTCTGCCCTCCGTTAGCAGACATAATACTAAACGAAGTGCTACGTCAGCTGGAAATCACATTTCTAAGGCGTCGCTCCCTCTACAATCAAGCCTACACGTTTGCATGGTCCGCTTCTAATGTTTTTCCTTCCAATTTTTGTGTTCCTATTCTAATTTCGACCGTTGCTCCTTTCTTGTCAAAAAAAAAAAAAAAAAAAAAATCGCAATCTTAATTTCTCTATTCGCAGACTCCTTGCCAGCATCTAATCCATGCTAAATTTTATAATCAAATTTTCAAGCCTTTTGGTTATTCAGTTCTATTACTACTTGAGGGGTTAGCTAAATCTTCCAACAAATTAAAGACAAATGTCTGCCTATTACCCTGCCCATATTGCAAAATGAATTACTTCCATCTGCTACGGCCTTCCTTCAAAGTACCTCAATATTCTTCTGGAGGCAGTGTTTATCTGCTTTCTACAGGTTATGCTTCCAGGGGAATTCACTTCAAACCAATCAATTTGATCCTGCTCGCGGCATTTCCTTCAGATCTATGATTTTGACCAAAAATTCTTCACACTCTCCTCAAGCACTCAAAAACCGATGTGCAAGGTTCTGGTGTCACCTTAACAATTCTAAAATCAATAATCCTGTCCCTTCTCTGCATGGTGAAATTTCTTAAAAATCCGACCTAGAATTTCTAAAACGCACCAGCTCTATTTTTCCTAACGGAGCCCCCTTTCCAAGGCTGTTTAGAACTCCCTTAACCACTGTTCTCAAAGCTGCAGTCTATCTACTGGCCATTCATTCAGAATTGGGGCAGCTACTTCAGCAGCTGAATGAAGGATCTCTACATCAGCTGTTAAGATCATGGGCAGATGGTCTTCCTAAGCATTTGAATCATACATCAGACCTGATTCAAAACCATTATTGAAGCTCAGCAAGCTCTCCTGTAACTAATCAGGTAAATTCATGCAATTACTGGTGGTGGTGTTACTATATCTGTATGGTCTTTCAAGGCCTGTCTGTGTCTGCCTATCGTGACTATTTCTGTACGGTCTATTGAGACCTGTCCGTGTCCGGCTATCATGGCTATTTTTCTGTATGGTCTATCAAGGCCTGTCCCATGTCTGCCTATTGTGGCTATCTGTGTCTGGCCTATCGTGGCTATTTCTGTACGGTCTATCGAGACCTGTCCGTGTCCGGCTATCATGGCTATTTTTCTGTATGGTCTATCAAGGCCTGTCCCATGTCTGCCTATTGTGGCTATCTGTGTCTGGCCTATCGTGGCTATTTCTGTACGGTCTATCGAGACCTGTCCGTGTCCGGCTATCATGGCTATTTTTCTGTATGGTCTATCAAGGCCTGTCCCATGTCTGCCTATTGTGGCTATCTGTGTCTGGCCTATCGTGGCTATTTCTGTACGGTCTATCGAGACCTGTCCGTGTCCGGCTATCATGGCTATTTTTCTGTACGGTCTATCAAGGCCTGTCCCATGTCTGCCTATTGTGGCTATCTGTGTCTGGCCTATCGTGGCTATTTCTGTACGGTCTATTGAGACCTCTCCGTGTCCGGCTATCATGGCTATTTTTCTGTACGGTCTATCAAGGCCTGTCCCATGTCTGCCTATTGTGGCTGTCTGTGTCTGCCTATCGTGGCTATTTCTGTACGGTCTATCGAGACCTGTCCGTGTCCGGCTGTCATGGCTATTTTTCTGTACGGTCTATCAAGGCTTGTCCCATGTCTGCCTATTGTGGCTATCTGTGTCTGGCCTATCCTGGCTATTTCTGTACGGTCTATCGAGGCCTATCTGTGTCTGGCTATAATGGCTATTTCTGTACGGCCTATCGAGGCCTGTCCGTGTCTGCCTATCGTGGCTGTCTGTGTCTGGCCTATCGTGGCTATTTCTGTACGGCCTATCAAGGCCTGTCTGTGTCCGGCCATCATGGCTATTTTTCTGTATGGTCTATTGAGGCCTGTCCTGTGTCTGCCTATTGTGGCTATTTCTGTACGGCCTATTGAGGCCTGTCTGCGTCTGCCATTGTGGCTGTCTGCGTCTGGCCTATCGTGGCTATTTATGTACGGCCTATCGAGGTCTGTCTGCGTCTGCCTATCGTGGCTAATCATGGTCTATCGAGGCCTGTCTTGCGTCTGCCTATCGTGGCTGTCTGCGTCTGGCCTATTGTGGCTATTTATGTACGGTCTATCGAGGCCTGTCTGTGTTGGCTATCATGGCTATTTCTGTACGGTCTATCGAGGCCTGTCCGTGTCTGCCTATCGTGGCTGTCTGCGTCTGGCCTATTGTGGCTATTTCCGTTGGTCTATCAAGGCCTGTCCGTGTCTGGCTATCATGGCTATTTTTCTGTATGGTCTATCAAGGCCTATCTGTGTCTGGCCATCATGGCTATTTCTGTACGGTCTATCAAGGCCTGTCTGCGTCTGCCTATTGTGGCTGTCTGTGTCTGGCCTATCGTGGCTATTTATGTATGGTCTATCGAGGCCTGTCTGTGTCTGGCTATCATGGCTATTTTTCTGTACGGTCTATCGAGGCTGTCTGTGTTCTGCCTATCATGGCTATTCTGTATGGTCTATCGAGGCCTGTCTGCGTCTGCCTATCGTGGCTGTCTGCGTCTGGCCTATCGTGGCTATTTCTGTTGGTCTATTGAGGCCTGTCTGTGTCTGCCTATCGTGGCTGTCTGCGTGAGGCCTATCGTGGCTATTTATGTTGGTCTATCGGGGCCTGTCTGTGTCTGCCTATCGTGGCTGTCTGCGTCTGGCCTATCGTGGCTATTTATGTACGGTCTATTGGGGCCTGTCTGTGTCTGCCTATCGTGGCTGTCTGCGTCTGGCCTATCAGGCTATTTATGTTCGGCCAATTGGGGCCTGTCCGCGTTTGCCTATCGTGGCTGTCTGCGTCTGGCCTATCGTGGCTATTTATGTTCGGCCTATCGAGGCCTGTCCGTGTCTGCCTATCGTGGCTATTTCTGTTGGTCTATCGAGGCCTGTCTGTGTCTGCCTATCGTGGCTATTTCTGTTGGTCTATCGAGGCCTGTCTGTGTCTGCCTATCGTGGCTATTTCTGTTGGTCTATCGAGGCCTGTCTGTGTCTGCCTATCGTGGCTATTTCTGTTGGTCTATCGAGGCCTGTCTGTGTCTGCCTATCGTGGCATTTCTGTTGGTCTATCGAGGCCTGTCTGTGTCTGCCTATCGTGGCTATTTCTGTTGGTCTATCGAGGCCTGTCTGTGTCTGCCTATCGTGGCTATTTCTGTTGGTCTATCGAGGCCTGTCTGTGTCTGCCTATCGTGGCTATTTCTGTTGGTCTATCGAGGCCTGTCTGTGTCTGCCTATCGTGGCATTTCTGTTGGTCTATCGAGGCCTGTCTGTGTCTGCCTATCGTGGCTATTTCTGTTGGTCTATCGAGGCCTGTCTGTGTCTGCCTATCGTGGCTGTTTCTGTTGGTCTATTGAGGCCTGTCTTTGTCTGCCTATCGTGGCTATTTCTGTTGGTCTAACGAGGCCTGTCCGTGCCTGCCTATCGTGGCTGTCTGTGTCCTGCCTACCGTTGCTGTCTGTGTCTGGCCTATTTCTGTAAAACTTAAGAAGTTTAATCTAACGTCATTATACTGGTCATGCTAACTCTCTTTCTATTTCTTCCAGGAACCTTAGGATTCACAACTGGTGGGTATACTTCATCTACTTTATTTTGGGGGGAAGGCTGGCCCCGTCTGGAGGTCTCATAATCCACCTAATTTTGGGGGTCTGCTGCGCCCCTGCCTTCGTCTTCAGGCAGGAAATGCAGATTCGCTACCCTCGGATTACGAACCATGGACGGGGCCTTCCGCCAAAGAAATTTATAATTGTGCTCGCTGAGCTGTCAATAAATGTATGCTTCGTACATTCCTCTATCTCCCGAGTCTTTCTGGTAGAAATGGAAGCTTTAGCCTAAGTTCTGCCAGGAAGACTCAATCACTTCGTCACTAATTACCTTCATCATTATCCAATCACGTCTTTATACTCCTGTATAAAAGATCGTACTTACACATGTTTGAGTTCGCAGATGCCAACGCGACAACAACCTCCACCCTCCCCACCACCACCAGGATGGTCCTGTCCTTACCTTCCAGGGGGGGTCTGCTGCGCCCCTGCCTTCGTCTTCAGGCAGGAAATGCAGATTCGCTACCCTCGGATTACGAACCATGGACGGGGCCTTCCGCCAAAGAAATTTATAATTGTGCTCGCTGAGCTGTCAATAAATGTATGCTTCGTACATTCCTCTATCTCCCGAGTCTTTCTGGTAGAAATAAAAGATCATAAAAAAACCTCAGAAAATAAATAAATAGGACCCCTTTTAGGATGCATTGTGTGCTAATCTTTTGCAGATCATGTGACTTGCAGGAGAGAGCTGTCACTTCTCTGGGGGAAGATCGGTTGTCGGCTCTGACCGTCGGTCCAGTGCTTCAGCGAGGAGTGAATGATAAATGATGACTTTCAGTGGAAGAGAGCAAATCAATCCAAATCATTTTAGAAACCTTTCATCAGCATTTCATCAACGTCTCAGAGGGCAAAGCCGGAACAGACAGAGAGAAATGGGGGCTTGAAACCACTAAATCACAGCCCGAAATCGGCTCTTTATTGCAAACCCAGTATAGGGTCAACAAGTTCTGGAGGAAATGCATTGTTCCTCGAATAGATTCCTCTGCTTGAATATGATTGACACCAAAGAGGGTGGAAATAGGCGAGATGGGGGGCAATTGTTGCCTTTTTCCACACTTTTCTTAATAACTAAAATGATTGCTGCAGGACTATTGGGGGAAGCTTTAACTCTTGAATAAAGTATTAACCTGCTATATCTCAAAACACCTCAAACACACCTCAGAGTAATACTATCAATATTAACAATTTAATATTTTCTAATATTCTATTATTTTATTTATTGGTTAACTTTTTAGATGTCAGGGATACAGCTATGTGTGTTTGATCTTATAAGGTCTCATATTTCAAAATGTAACTCGATTTGAATAATTTAGAGAAAATAATATGTATCGTATTTTGGTTTTATTAAGGAAGATGACTTATTGCACATCCAAAATGTTTTATTTATTATTATTATTATTATATTATAATTCTTTTTTTTTTTTTTTTTTTTGCTAAGTTTGCTTTTATTTTTGTGTTTCCCTTTTGATTACACTGCCCAATTGTCTGTGTGCATTATTTCTTCTAAAACCTCCTAAATATTTATTATAATCCTCCTAAATATTTATTGTAATAAGAGGCTGTGGAGACTGCCAATTAGCATGTAAACTGAAATTACAGTCGCAAGCTTTTTTTAGCTTTTTTTTTTTTTTTTTAGAACAAGCTTATTAATTTTGGTAGCAATTATGCCCATTTATAGATTGCCATTGTAGTCTAGCAGTCAACATGTTTTTGGCAGAGCTGTTTTGCTAAATGAATAATGATTTAATCTCTTATGAATTGGGTGCACAGGTGTTTGTGCTGATGTATGAATATGGAATAACAAACTCTGCAGGAATTGAGCCGCATTCACAATCCTCTGCCAGAGTGCAGCAGCACTAACCCACTGCCGTAAACCACTGAGAGCTAAGCAGCTCAATACTGTCCTCTCACTCTTACATCTACCTGTTTTTCTCCAAGTTACACAGTTCAAGTTATTGTTTAGTGTGTGTGTATGTGTGTGTGTGAATGAGTGATGTTGCTCACTGGAGGAAGGCCAAAGTACGTCTGTAATTAAGAAAGCACTGTTCATGACACAGACAGCACTGCTGGCAAACATCCTCTTCCTGAATGTGTCCAGTGTGAGACCGGCACATTTATGTCCCAGGGATTGCTTTATATTAAAATACAAATCTCAACTTATGTAAAGGTAACGTTGAAGTGTTTGTGTGTGTGTCTGTGTGTGTGTGTGTTTTTGAACATAGACTTTATAGTGCACGATTCAAACTTAAATTTTTATAATTCATCAATGAAAACATTTTGTATCATGATATTGATGTACCATTTACATGGTAATGCAATGTCTGATTTTAAAATGGGTTTTAAAGGATGAATTTTGAGATTTTAAGTTTTCAGTTGATAAATCATTTCTGATGATTTCTAAAATGTGATAGAGAAAAACGCAAAGAAGAATTCTTTTTTTTTAACAAAGGTCAGAACTCCTGTTATAATGTAGATTACTTTTCCTACATAATTTTTGACAAAAAAAAAATTGGTAAAATATATATTTAGGAGTCTTAGACCTTTCCAATGATATATAGTTTGTCAAGATTGGATTAGATTTAATTGTAATATAGTGAAGTAAATGTAGGTGTCCCATATATGGGACGGGGTGACAGTTTAAGGGTTAATTTAAATGCTTTTTATGTAGGATTTATTTTTATCCTTGTCCTAAATTCAGACTTTAAAATATTATATTAATAATATATTATAAAATATTGATAATAATATTCATATTGTATTTATACAATCTTATGTTTAATGTTATGTATCTTATCTATACAATTATTTTAAAAATTATTAGAACACTTTAAAAACTTAATACAGATCTTACTACTACTTCAGTAACATTTTGTAAAATGTTTTAAATGCTTACCAAGATTGTAATTATTTGATCAAAGTAAAAACGGTAATATTGTAAAATATTATTTCAATGCTAAATACTCATTTTCTTTTTTAACATATTTTAAAATGTAATTTATTCATGTGCAGACTCTTTTTATTGCAAATTCTAATTTCCTTCTAATAAATCTAATAATAAATTCTTATAAATAAATAGATAAAATGATTCATAAAAAAATTGTAAACACACAAATTACAACTTTTCATCAGGTTACCACTAAGTAGACTTTATCAAAGGAAAGAATATTGCACACAATTACCGATAGTCTTTTTTTGGTATTCAAGGTGTGTCACAATGCGTAAGTGGAAGAGTAGATCTATACAAAAAAGCTTATAATAAACAATATAAAATCACTATACAGTATATAATATAGACACAATGTAACAATGGAGCCCAAGTCAACAGAACAGTCCAGAGTGACAGTATCGATCAGCATGTGTGGTTCTGTGTCTGCTGTAGTGATGAAACAAAGAAAATATCAAAAACAGACAAGGAGACTTCAAGTAACAAACCCAAACCTGTGAGGGCCTCAATGCCTCCATCTGAGACCCAACAAACCGTTAACAGTGTGTTGTAATCGAGAGTTTGTGTCAAAAGGTACATTGCAGACGCCGGCAATGCACTGGCACAAACCACCAACACTGTGTGAAAATTCATGGGATTGTACCCAAAAATGCCTTGTTGTTGTTGTTGTTGTGTGTAAAACCAGACAGAGACAAACAATAGATGCAAAGAAAACTCAAAAAGAAACAGCTCTGGTGTGAAGTGGCAGCAGTAAATAAACATTGCATTCATGTGATAGGTGTGAGTGTAAAGTCACAGACCCTGGAGATAAACAAGAGCCAGTGAAAAGAACTAGGGATGGACCAACATTAGTTATTTGCTTTTTGATCTGATTATACAAGCCTGCATTCCATTAATGTGGAAGGTTTGTTTAAGACATGGGTATTTATAGCTTTAAAACCACATCTTTAGACCAAACTACAAATTATCAGACTGATTTTTTTTCTCTTTTGCATTCATTAGCAATAATTACAGAATATGATCAATAATTTAACGGCTTCATTTAACACCATATTAGTTTATAATAAATGTCACAGATGATGCTGCATTTCTTTCATTACTTCATTGATGCATTGTGCATTGATCTCTCTCTCTGAATGATTGTACTTTTCATTGTTTCTGCTCATGTGAAGAGGGATAAATGGTTCCTATATTACATAACTTTGCAACAACCCCCCCCCCCACACACACACTTTGATGCTAATTTGCATTCATTTTTATGCTTAAAAAGGAGTAGTTTAAAGACGCACGTAAGATCAAGGTTCAAGGTCGTCACTCATCCCTGATTATAGAAGTCTATAATTTACATGTTTTGTTTTGTTAGTAGTTCTCAGATGAAATCACATCTAGGGAAGTTGTTGAGCAGATAGTGTTGACGCATTAGCATGGCAGATGTGTACTCACTAAGACAGAATATGAGGAAGAAGAAGACACCTCTGGGAAATTAAACATTTGTTTATGATGTTTAGAGACGTTTTTTTTTTTTTTTTTCAGATCTACTGTCATCAATATATTTATGATAAAATCTGTTATTGATGTATGTGTGTTGGTATTCAGTGATGTACTGAAAACACCTTAATTACAATGTGTTGTTCCTTAATTTTTTTGCATGCTATTTTGATGTAGCTAAAGGCTAACAAAACAAAAGCTGGAACGATTATTGTAATTTGCTGTGATCATTATGGTTGCAGTATGGATTCCGCTATTCTCTCAGAGTTACAGTGGTTTTAGTATTTATAATTACCATTGCATGCCCACTTTAGTGCCCAAAGTGGACTTACACATGTAAATGGGCTCTGAAACACTGAGCTTGTCCACTTTAAACCCCTTCCAGAGGTATTTGAGAATTAATTCGACCAGATTGCCTTTGTAGTGTAAACATACATGTGATTGAATGCATTCGAACAGCCACTAACATTTTTTTCTGATGAACCAAAATGCATCTTAATAGCATGTGTAAACAGGACATTAGATGGCGTTCTTGGTGTGAACAGGTCTTAAAGATGCAATGGATCTGCAGATCTGTTTCCTCTTCATTAAGCAGCATCCCAACCTTGTGTGATTTGGGACACGCTATGTAAGTAGCAACTTCTGTTGTCGCACAAATAACATTCTGCATGTGAGACTCTCCAGAGTGTGACATTAGTATGTTGCTAAATTAACAATAAATGCTCATTTTTTAAGGTAAGGGGCTGCAAACTATTTATTTTAGCTACATTTAAATAATAATAATAATAATAATAATAAAAATGCTGAAAGCACAGTCAATAAATATTATAAAGCTCAAATAAACTGATTGCAAACAATTACCTTAAAATAAATTCAGTGCATGTTTACACAACGTTTTTGTGCATTTTTTGCATACAGATGACAACGTTGTCAAAACAATCCCTGTTCATATCCACAAAAACAAATTAAAATGCTGTATTGTGCATGCCAGGCAAGTAGTTGGCGATGTCACTTTGTAGAGAAACACTACACTAATATGTTTTATTCATGAATGTGACGTCATATTTTTTGCAAATTAGCATTTTCAAGGTTGATCGGAGATGATAACAGTATTGTTTTCAAGAACGTGCTCTTTGAAAACTGTTTTGAAAAGTTTTTATTTAAAACACTGCTGTTGTGCTGTTTTTTTTGTTTTTTGTTTTTAAACCGTGTTTAAACGCCCCCTAATACTGGGTGAAATGTTTAAGTTACCAATACCTTTTAGTATTGAATGAAAATAAATGTTCTTTATTAACATTTTATCTGGCCTTGCTATGAAAAAAGATGTCATTAAATCAATACACAGCAAACGAAATTAATATTTCACACAAAATTAGTATTTGATTGAGTGATTGATTGATTCTAAGGCAACAGCATAAGCAGACAGCATCAATGCAATGTGACAAGCACTGTGAAAAAATCAATCCAAGGACTGGGATTTATTTGAATGCATTTAATTGGAGGATTCATATTTGACATTGTGTGAAATTGCATATTACTAAGCATACATTTTTCACAGTGCTTGTCACTGTTACATATAATTATGTGTAATATGCCTTACACTTTTGTTAAAACAAGGAATATTACCATCGGGCAGCATAATTAGGACAAAGACAAAATTTGTGTGTGAGTACAGTAGGTTTGGAAGCAGAGTGAAAGTGTCCTGTTCCATATTTTCTAATTAATGGCCCATTAGTTTGTGTTTGCTCTTATAAATATTGTAGCTGTGTTTGTTTCCGCCTGTGTGCTTATTAATGGGCACTGAGTTATGGGGTCTGGAGCCTTTAGTGGTTTGTTGTTGTGTGTCTCTACACATTCACATCCACACAGGCTGCGGCATGACCTACTAACACACCTATGGCTAAGAATAGCATTTCTGTGCTAAAAATGGTCTATCTCAAGTGTACGGTTGCACCGCGGCTAGACTAGCTGAACCTTGTTCTGTCATATGGACTTTGTGGGATTCAATTAATGAGAAGTCATCCGTAGTTAATGATGATCTCACAGATCAGAGCAGGTGTAAAGGCCGATAATGCTTTCTGTTCTGAATTCGGATGGGTTGGAATCCGTACATACTTATAAATGTGTCACATTCAGGTCAACTTCAGAGGCTCTCTGCACTCCGTAATGCATTCAGGATGCAATTTTAACGATGCTTGTTCTCCCAGCAGACTTTCCCATTCCACACACACACACTTACACTTGTAAGTGTGGCAGGTGGTGTGTGTTTGAAAGTAGGCTGAATGCGTGCCTGTGGCGAGGGCTGTGAGAGAGCTGTCCTGTCTATAATCACACACACACCATGTACTGTTTGTACTACTGTCACAGTCTCTGTTTCCATTTCTTTTCTCATGTACATGATTCTCCTTACTGCTCTCAGGTATAAAATGCCCATCTGCTCAGCCTCGGGGACTCAACGTTGGTTTCCTGTGTGATTTGTGTCGGTGTCCCTATTCTGCATCCCTGAACAGTGCTGTTCGTTTTATATTCTGGACAAAAAGGAATTGATACTCGCTCTGAAAGGTGGAGCACAGTGTGTTCAGGATGCATATGTTATTATCTGCCTATACTGAATTACATTTGTACGGTCGGTACATTTCAACTGTTGAAATCGGAAGAAAGGAAAGATGCTTGGAAGGCATTCTATAAAAAAAGACTATTGGAGTACATTTCATGTTTTTCAATTCAAAATGTTACACTTTGTAGTGTGAATTCCGTGAAATTAATTGCACAAATTACTACAAATATCTGAAAATTGTTTATACCCCATGTACACACACACATATATATATATATATATATATATATATATATATATATATATATATATATATATATATATACTTAAATTGGACTATTTCTTTTTTTAATCTTCCTCTTTATCAAAGCAATAGTATGAGAGTTTATTCAATTTTTTCTGTCAACATATTTCTCACTGCTTGTCCCTACTTATTTTCAAATGGATAAACACGAACTCATACCCTGCGGATTTTGGGGTATTTAAGTATTTTACTTGCCATTTAGCAAGGGCTCTTTATCCGTGGCAACTTAACTGTACATAATCCCTGGATCCAAGTTATTATTAAAGTAGCCTAATATTTACACTCTCAAAGTAGCTCTGTATCCAGCGGATTTACAAAGCCTGCGTGATGATTTAAAGAATGCTTTCTTCACATGGTGTGCTGAATTACATGTGTGGTTTATGCACAGTAATACTGCTCATAGATTTACAGATCCTGTGACAGTTGCAAATCATGTTGACATGCCATTGGGGTTTTGTAGCTTTTTTTGTGGCTTGTTTTGTTTTGTATGAATTTAATTTAATTTAATTTAACTTTATTTTATTTATTTTTTGGGGGGGGGGAGGGGGTATTTTGTTTATTTAGATTTTGCTTTTGGTTTTGTTTGGTTCTATTTAGTTTGGTGTTTTTTTTTTTCTTTTTTTTTTTTATAAGTGTACCTCTTCAATATTTGTAATTGTTGCAAGCTTTTTATGCAGTTATAGCTCACATAACAAGCTTTTGTCATTTCCCTTTCTTTAAAATCTCAGTTTAACCCTTGGTTGTAGCTTAAAGTCTGTCTTAAGTCTCACAAGCCTCCAAAGCATTATTGCTAAATGACATAAATGGTCATTTATTGAGGTTGGTCACACGTGACTAGATGTTCTTTGAAAATTCTTTGTTAGAAAGCTTGAGGCTCTGGGTCCCTTTTACACTTTATCAACTTTGACAGTTTTAGTTCATTTTCTACTGTAGATGATCTACATGTTCCCAGCCGATTACATGGGATATCTTGGAGCTTTGTAGCTTGTTGCTGGGTTTAGGAGACGATTGTAAAGCCTTATGAAGATCATCAATTGTTTTTAATAGTTGCTGATGCTGCAATCAATGTCAGAATGTTGAACATTTGGCACAGAATATCATTTATTGACACTAACTATTTGAAAATAAAAAAATTCCACCTCCAGCTCTAATTTGTCAGTTGTGGTTGAGAGCTAGAACAAGCACTCTGAACTCTCAAGCGAACTGTGAAGGACAATGATCAGCGTGTTATGAAATATGACATTTTAGGAGGGGATAAGTGTCTAGTCTTTAGCTTTCAGCTTCAGTGGTGATCTGAGGTTGCCTCAAACTCTAAATTAAAGGAGCAGATCACTTTAAATTGTCAGAATTGTGAATGTAGACTAGACTGTCAAGTTATAAAAATAAGAGCATAAGCTCTGTAAATTATAGACTACTTCTATGATGCTAGTTGGTGTTTTTTTTTTTTTCTTGTTGCCCCAATTCTCATTTGCTTTCATTTTATGGAAATGTTCCCACAATAGTCTTTAAAAAAAATTATATGAAAAAGGAATACTGGTTTAGAACTACATTTAATAATGTTTTGACATTAGCACTTTTGGTTTGTTTATTTATTTATTTATTATTTTCTTTTATTCTTCTTTTCTTTTCTTTTCTTTATTTTATTTTACCAAATGTGGGATTCATTCATTCATTCATTCATTCCTTTGATTCAATTTAGTTATTAATTTATTCTGGTACATACCAAGCAGTTATATCAAATATGAGAAAATACATACTTCATTGATTTTAATTATTGATTGATTGATTTTGCATTTTTATAGTATACTTTTTGATATTTATCTAAAAAAATGTATGTGTGTGCTGCATTTCTTATGTCTTCTAACTCAAGTGCGTGAACCCAGCAATTAAGCCCAGTGTGTAAACAGCCTAATGCATCAGACATGTGCACATTTGTGTCTGTTGAGTGTTAGTTTGATCTCCCTCTCTCATCAGTATGCATACAGCAGTAGAGGCGTTGCTCTGAGTGCAACAGTGCTTATGCGGCAGTTGTTCTAATTTTTGTCCCTAACACATTTTTTCCCCCAATCTGGCTTCATTATTTTATATTCTGACAGAGGTCAGCCTCAGCCTGTCGGGAGAGAGCTATCTTTTGCATGCCAACCGTATCATAGCCTGGCTGGGCACTCCGAGAAAGGATCCAGGCTTGCACACCAGAGAACACTGCTAAGATGTGAGACTCAGCCAGCGGCTGTGTTTGTGCTTTGCTGCTAAGCTAGGTGGCTCTGAACTCCTGCGTGTGTGCGTACGTGTTTGCGCATGCATGCATCGTAAAGAAATTGTGAGTGCGTTTGGGAGTGGGGAAGTGAGAGCAAATTGGAGGAAGGGTGAGAGAGTGATATACAGACTGACAGTGGCTTTTATGGAGCATTTTAAGTGGAGCGCTTTATTTGGATTGGTCAGACGGGACGTTTTGTGATAAATGTTCTTGTATAAGGATGGTTTACTGTGTGTGTGTGTGTATATATATATATATATATATATATATATATATATATATATATATATATATATATATATATATATATATATATATATATATATAACCTTCTCATCAGGGTTTGTGTGTGTTGTATGTTGTTATTTGACATATCAGGACACAACTTTGTATAATGACATGGGTATGACACAGGTATTACAAGGAGAGGGTGACTTATGAGAACATAACCCATGTCCCCATTTTTTTAAAACGCTTATAAATCATACAGAATGAGTTTTTTTGAGAAAGTAAAAATGCACAAAGTTTCCTGTGAGGGCTAGGGTTAGGTGTAGGGTTGGTGTAGGGCCATAGAATATACAGTTTGAACAGTATAAAAACTATTACGCCTTTGGGATATCCCCACTTTTCACAAAAACAAACGTGTGTGTGTGTGTGTGTGTGTGTGTTGATGGCCAGCCAGTCTCACATATATTCGCCAGACAACTTGCCCCTTTTTTCACACACCTCCAAAAGATTTATTGATAATGATTGGTTGGTTATTAAATGTTGATTTATTCGATCATTTGTTTGCCACTTTGTTAGTTTTTTCCCCTCTACTCATGGTCAAAATGAAAGATTACAATTTTATAAACGAAATGCATGGATAGATAAATGAATTACAGAGGGACTGTTGTTTATAAATTTGTATGGACAGATGAATGGTAGGATGATAAATTAAAGATTGAGATCTTTATTTATTTGTGCCTCTAATATGTCACTTTCTTCATTTGTACATTGATGCCCCTATCTTGCCACTTTCCCCGTTTCTTTTTTTTTTCTTCCCCTCCTTAAAACCACAGTCTGATAAGATTGGTCAGGTAAAGCCAGCCATTCAGATTGCTGTAATTTGTGTGCAACAGACAATAAGCAAGCATACCCGATCTTCTATATCCAAGTCATCTGAGCCCTGTGTTGTGTTGCATCTTTATTATTGTGATTTTGCTAGAAACCCAGTTTGACTTCAATCAGTGGTTCTGTAAGCTCTCTGTTTCTGGCTTATTCCTGCTCTACATGGGATCTCTCCATGGTGAGCTGTACTGAATTAAAAGTTCACCACAGGGAGAAGCTAATGACTTCCCTCAGCCTGCCTCGACCACAGGAAGCGGCCCACAAAGCCACCAGGCGGGCAGTGTTTCCTCCTGAGCCGGCAGGTGTAAGGCTATAGCTCTGACTCTGGGAGCCGGGCCGTGGACCAGAACCCAGCATACCCCCAACTCCTAACAGCAAATAGCATCCAAATCAGCGCCTTTCCCTCCTCGCTAGTGTGCCTATCACAGAGCAGGAGATGAAATGAACAGGGAAAGCATGAAAGAACAAAGGAAAGCGGAAAAAGAAAGCCATTAAAAGTTCTTTGAATAAGATCACGACTCGCAAAGATTGATTCATAGTTTAGCAGAAAAACTGAAAATGAGGGGATGAGTCAATATTCAGTCACAAAAGAATATCAGTAACAAAAGTTCTCAATAAAAGCTAATTGGAGTAATGTATTGGCTGCTTTTCTTGTTTTTTTCTTTTCTTCTTCTTTGGCTGGAGCAAACACTCGCAGTGTAAAACTGTGATCTCGTCAAATTGAGCAGCACTGGCCTGAAACTAGAAGTTGGAAGATAATTGCAGGCGAAGCGGCTTGCTTTTGAAGTACACACAAATGTTCATTGTAATTAAATGTGCAATACGGCTGCGCCTCCATAGCCCGTGGCATATTTACAGTGTTTTCTCTTGCCTTTGTGGTGCTCCTTTGTAGCCTTGACATTTTTTTAATGTCAAACTCTAATTCAAAAAGACTCCTTTCTGCTTTTAGGCATTGCAATCAGAAAATCAAAGCAATGATCTTCTCACTCTAACATCGGGAGGGATGAAAAGCCCCCCGTTTCCCCTCTAACTACAGTGTGATGGGACTGTTTATTGGCTTAAGCTGTGAATAAATTCTCTTCTCTTGTATAAATATGTAGGATCCTTGTTCGTCATTAAGCTTTGGTGATGGAAAAGCACATGCTCATTGCTCGTTTGAGAATGACGTGTGTATTTCTGTGTTTACATGCTGTGTGTTTGATCAAGGCACTAGTGGGATTGGTGAAATGTGCTGTGCTGCTTGTCTGTGTTGATTTACTCTCCATTCGTTTGCTTCTGAAGAGAGAAGGAGAAGAGATAGCAAGAGATGAGTATATGACAAACATCAAATATGCACTGATGTTGTAAGTTAAAGAAGATCAAATAAATATGGTCAAATTAAAGATTACGGTTTATTTATTAAATTGGATGGATGATCAATTAAAGATAAAAGACTGATATTTACTGAATGGGTAAAAGATTGATATTTTATTTATAAAATTGGATTTATGGATGGATAGATGGAAAGATGGGTGTAAGGATGGAGATAGTTTAGATGTTTATCTAGTTAAAATGGATGGATGGATTGGGTGGATGATAGATAAACATTGTTAAAGGAAAGAATTTATTCAGTTATTTATTTGTGTGTGTGTTTTGTAGTAGCAGTAATTTGTCTGAAATACCTGATTTCCTTTTTTTTAGTATTATAGTTTGTTGTTTGTGACATAAAAACATGGACACTGTAGCGTATCCTGTTGACACACAACATTGTTAATGCAGAAGATGATGAGCTGTGCAGCATGAACGAGTCTGTAATGGTACGACATATTGTCCATCTAGTCCTGGCCTGTGGTGTTTTGAACTCTTGCCTTTGAATATTACTGCATTATGTATTAGCACCAACCATAAATCAACAAAGGCATAAATTGTTCCCCGCTGTCTTTTACCTGAGCCTGAATGATGTGATGGAAAGCAAATGGGATAACAGAATGATGGCAGACAAAATTATTCTTTCATCTTATCCTCCAGTGGGAGTTTGTGTGTGTGTGTGTGGGTGTGTCTGTTTTTCCAAGCTATTAACCCATGAAAATAGGGCCGCAAGCTGATAAACCTCCTTTCATAATGAATCCAAATGGACGAAATGTCTGCAGGTGAGAAAGCGGCTTGCATAACGAGGAGAGAGAACAGAGGACGGCTGTTACAAACGGGGAGTAATAAACTCATATGGTGTAATGTTTCCCTCCCTCGGGTGGTGGGCAGTGAGCCAGATGAAGGTGATGGTGATGATGGTTTGTCCTGCGGAGCGGTTCGCGTTTAGGTCTCGGTAATAGAGACCGATGATGTGTCAGCAACTTCCTCCTTTGAGACGATGGATTTTCACTGTCGCTGTCTGATGTACAGTCACTGTTCTGTTATTATGACACAATATGGAGGATTATGGCCAAGCTCTCATCTCTGTTTGATGATGTAATTAATCCATTTAATCGTGTGATTATACTTCATTTCTTCTTCTGCCCTGCAGCGCACAAAATCAACACTCATTGAGCACCAAATAAAAAGTAAAAGAAAGCTGACTAGTTGCAAACACTACAATAACTTTCAAACTTGTTGCGTGCACTTCACTATGCTAAAATTTTTTTTATTAAATTATTAAACATGTTAAACCAGACTAAGTTGGTTTGCTAGTCTTAGTTGGTCTCCCAACGTGCTCAAACTCATATTTTGACTGATTTTAGGGTACTTTTCAGCTGGTCCAAATGGGAAACCAGCTGTCCACCCAGCTAAACCACTTAGAAACCAGCTTGCTCAAGATGGGAGATCAGCTAAGACCAACAAATAAGCTATAATGTGCACTAAAACTGAAATAACACACATATTACCAAAGAAAACAACTCCCCTGTAGGGTCATAATGAATTTTAATAGAGTTTTCCATTCACATGTCTATAAGCTGATGAGACAGTCACTAATAAGCATAAAAACAAACAAATGTGTAAAATTATCAAAATTGGGGTACAGTGAGTTTAGAGTATGCTAGAGTTGCATGTAGAGTTGCAGTTAGCTGTTAGCATGTTAGCGGTTGTAGAGTAATGCAGCAGCTTTACTTATGCATGATTGGGTGAAATAGATGAAGCTTAAATGAAAGGCCTTAAAATGGCAGGACAGCCTCATGTTTCAGAGGAATCTTGCGAATAGCTCAATTTGAAGGAACGGCTAACTTTCTTCAAAGTAGGTTATAGTTGATGGCTGCAAAGAAATGTGCTTTCATCTTGCCGGGGGGGCATTTTTTCTTTCCTTGTCCCTGTCTGTATTATTTCATAGGTGTACTAGAAAGGAGTGACATACATTTTCCTAAATATTAGACATTTCAGTGGGGTTTGAATTACGCACATACATAGTTCAAGGGTTTTTGTTGTCATTTCAGAACCCTTGAAAGTCTTCTCATTGGAGGAGGAAGAAAACAACAACTTCGGTGTCACTCAGAGGGCACAGAGCTACTATTAAAAGTGCGAGCGACATTAGTATTCACAAGCTATTTGTGTGGCGGCCCAAATTTAGCAGTACGTAGGGAGCGCGGTATGAAAACATCCATGCATGAAATGGCTCTCTAATCCTACCATTAGCAGAATTTATGCACACGAATCTGTGAAATTCTTCACAGGTGTAATTATCACTAATTAGCTATAGATATTATTTAGTTGCAGGCAAGGTAATGAGAACACAGAACCACAAATACAGTATGACTGTGGAAAAACATCAATAGATTTGTGTGATAATGCTGAATATGTGCCTCTCTCTGGCGCTCCTCTGGTGACAGCAGTCATTAGTAGATATTAATCTTGCTTTAATAACTCGCCATTTCCCCACAGGCTGCAGTTCTCCTGATGGTCTAACATTTCCCTCGCTCGTGCCCTCTGCCAGGGACTTTCATCAAATTGACATTTGCTCGGAAGCACAACTTGTTTAATCACCTCTGATTGGAAAAAGGAAACTCTGTGTATTGCTTTCAGAGAAGAGGACAGTTTCCAGAGCACCTTTCTTTATTGCAATAGAGTAAACGAACGCAAACCGTGATTGACTACATCTGCTTTTAGGGGAAACTTTTCTGTACCTTCAAAATTATTTTTGATGCCATTTAAATCACACAATCTTCAGGAGTAGATTTAATAACCTTTTTCTTACCCTCACCCCCCCTCCCTCTTTTATATTAGTTAAAAAAAAAAAAAGTAAATTATTTTTGTCTCCAATACTTTTCAAATTACACTCTGTTCTACAAATTCTAAGTGTTAGAATCAGGGAAATTCCGTTTTGCAATATGAATTTTCTAGGGAAATGTATATTTTAAATTATTTGGAAATGTTGTTTGTTTTTTTTAATTAATTTATCTATTCTACAACTACTAATAAAGTTGAATTAAGCTTAATAATAATAATAATAATTTGATGAATGAATCAGAGTTATGTGAAAAATCTTTGACCTGTTAAGATTTAAGAGGCTGTAAAAAAAACAAATAAATAAATGATTAAAATATTTATAAATTATATTACAATTATATTCAATTAATGTATTATTATTATTATTATTATTACTGTTATAATTATTACATAAGACACTTCAACAAAATTTAATTAAACTTTTAACTTTTGTTAAATGGACCTGAGAATGAGCTTTTGGGAAAAAATAAATTATACTACAGATAATAAAATAAAAATAATAATATTATTAACATAACTAATACGTTTTTTATAATAATAATAATATATTATAATATTATATACATTTATAATATTGGGTAAGTTGGTCACAATGGGAACATATTTTGATTTCTATATTTATTTATTTAATTTATAGAAATGTTTTCATAATATTTGGTAAATTGGTCTCAATGGGTATTTAATTAAACCAATTTAATAAGACCTTAGACTATCTAAAGTAGAAGAAAATAAATCTTCCACAGAACAGTTATGCCACAAATTCATGAAACAGCAATAATAAAGACACGTGCAAGAATACTGACCAGGAGAAAGTCCAGTTAATGTATTTTATAAAATAACAAGATATAACAACATATGGAAACTTGCACTATTTTTGTTGTGAAAATGTACATTAAAATCCTTCACAACATAACACATCTAAGACTTCTGACACAAAACCTCATATTTACTGCCTGTTTGAGACGTAGATGGTAGGCAAATTCATTTATTGCCTGTTCACAAAAGTTTCTCAAAGGTTTTGTAACAATGTTATTTTTTTAAATGACATTTCGTGTATTTCAGCATGCCTCAAAACTGCCAATTAAAGGGTACATTTTTAAGAAAGCTTTTATTGTTACAAAAGAGGAAAGATGAGCAGAATGACGTGAAAGATACACAGGAACAGTTAGAGGAATTTAAGATTCAGTTCAGATGAGGTTAATCCTCCATAATCTGCAAAAAAAACAACAAACACAACAAATTAAGATATGTAAATGGCAGGCCAATCCTCTCAGCGACCTTGCTGTTTCCATGGAGTGCAGGCATTATGGGTAGTTTACATAAACTAAAGTGTTCAATCAAGAGCAGACAAGGTGAAGACTGAAAGTAAATGCCAACACTTACATGATATGAGGATGCAGTGCACCAATAATGCGACTGGCAATATTTTACTGTACTTCAGACTTTTACACCTTAAGGCATCAGAAAGAACAGTAGTTGTTTATACATTGCAGACCTTGTCAGGCACATAAAACTTTCTTTTTTCTCTCAAACAAGGTGACTTTATTAAATCACAGAGTTTCTGTAAAGTGAACACAACAAAAGCTCCCTCTGTGTGTTTTTCATTACGTTTGAAGGTCATTGTGTGCTTACATTGAGAGAGGCCTGTGTGATTTAACCTTAGCATGATTCAATTAGAGCAGAAGCGTGTGTACATTGCTACACTCCGTGATTCGACATGATAAAGCTTGCGTTTCAGCTGTACCTGCTGTCGTTGTGGCCCTGATAGTGATTCAATCTGACGTTTCAGGGCATGTTTCTATTATAACATTATTTTATTCTAGGAAATGTGGGGGGAGATTTTAATGAAAACTAATGGCAGCAGTGTAAACTCATTTATGACTAGTGAAAACTCCACAGGTCTAGGTCTAGATAAAGTTTCTGCAGGAACATCCATCAGCATGATGATGATTGTGGTGGTGGTGATGATGATAGTCATTCCTTGTGTACTTGGCAGAATAAATGAGCCATATAATATATGAGGCTTTCAGGGGAAAAAGAGCTGATCTTGGATCAGGGCCACCCTATTTGTATAATCGTATTCATTAGGTTTGGAACAAACGATGTGATGTGGGTTTTCATACCCAAAAGTAGTGACATTTCTTATTTCATTATTGCATGAATTCAGCGATACATTTCCTTGTATTGTGGGGCTTCACAGGAGCAGATCTTACGCGGTCGAGGACATCTCTGAATCTTCATGATATGCAGTAATGATGCTGTCAGACTGCTTTTTTGTGTGTTAAGGTGTGTGTGTGAGGCGCTTCATGCATCAGTTCATCTGAGCAGTGAGACGGTGATTCACCACAGGAAGAGAGAGATGGATTTTCTTGCTGATACCCATCAGCTGTGGTTTGAAGACATTCTGGTGGATTCCCTTGGCTTTTGTTGTGTGTGATAGAGAGATATCTCAGATAGTTCCCATAAGGAGGAATGTTGTCCACACCACAGTGGCCTTTAAATGTCACAGGAGATGATACTTGCTTGAGCCTCTCCTTATTGCGCTTTTGTTTTTGCCTATTTATGTGCGGCTCCATGCAGGTCCTTAATGGCCACCCGCACTGCAGCTGCTGAGAGCTGTGGCATACCGATGCTGCCCGTAATTGAGTTTGTGCAAGGCAGCAACAGATTGTGATTTGGAGAAGAGAGGCGGGACGTGGTAGATCCCGGGGTCTCTCAGGGGATGAGGTGGGCTCTGAGAAAGCCATATGCACCTTAAACTTTCCAAGAAAATGTTCTGCATTTATAAGCTGTGTGTAATCTTGAGAATTACAGAGACTAATTTAAGCTCTTAATAAACATTTCAAATGGGCTGGATGTTTTTCAGCAGGCAGAAAAGTGCTTGAATGGTGGCACGCATAAAGTACCAGCAAATCTCCAGCTGGGTAGACTAGTTTGAGGAGGGTTTTATTGCACTAAAATGAAAACTTTTCACATTTCAGTAGAGCACATTGGCCTGTATCAGATGTCAGGGACCCCAAAATAGGATTTAAAAAATTACTTTATTATATTTTATGTTTAAATGTCAAATTTACATTGCAGTTGTTTAGCACAAAGATCCAAGTGCATATATATTATATATGTGTGTATATATATATATATATATATATATATATATATATATATATATATATATATATATATATATATATATATATATATATATATTTTTTTTTTTTTTTTTTTTTCTTGATCAGGTCAAACAACTGAGATGTAGAGGTGTAAGACACTCTCTATCTTTTTGCCCGTGAACTTTTGCAATATCATATTAGAAGCATGGCCTTCAAAGGCATCGATTGGCGACGCAACAAAAGCTCCCCTCGCTTGTAAATAATCACAACTGTCAGCAGCTTTTTCAGTCCACTGACTTTTAAAGTAGAATTATATTGCACTGAATTGTAAATTTTTTTGGGAGATTGTGGTTGAGCAATTGGCAGCTGTCACTGAATTATTGATATGAGCTAGTTAAATGAGTTTTCTGTTCTTTCAGATACGTTTAATCGAGTCGGATAGAGCTGTGCTGCAGGTTCGAAGGTCTTTGCTACATCACAGGGCAACTATAAATGAAAACGATGCTAATTAAGTTCCTTAATTAGTACGTTTTTTGTGCCAACTCCCACACCAAATGCTGCTTGCATAGCAAGCATTAGTGTGTGCACACGTGTGTGCATGCGTATGTCGACATAATAGACTACAATGTTGGCTGCTACTTTGAACTGATGATTAATGTTGAAAGAGAAAACAAAATGATATATTTTTGTTTGGTTGGGAGGGAGCGCTTTGTTAGCTCCACGTCTCTGTAGTTAAAGGTTTTCTCCCTCATTGACTTTGTTTACTGTTAAATGTATTTCACTGTCGCCACACAGTTGTTAGCGTTTGATCGTTTGCAATGAGATAAACAGATGTCAATTACAAAGACCCAGATACAAACAAAGAGAAATGAGGCTGTAATGAAGAATGTTCATTTGTCATTTGATGAAGGAACAAACAGTGGTAATGGCAAACACAAACTTCTGCATTGATTTGTTGAAGAGGGAGGGACAGTAGGTCATTCCTGTTATATAGTGTATTTTAATTTCTTAAAATTAACTTCTTATACTTTTAAAAATCTGCTAATCCACCAAAATGATGTCACTTCCTTGATAATTCTGATGTCATTGGGAAACTGGATTTTGATGTCATTGAGAAACAGGCATCACTATGTCATTGGGAAATGACCTTTATGATATCATTGAGAAACTGGCTTTATGATGCCATTGGGAAATGACCTTTATGATGTCATTTGGAAACTAGCATTATGATGTCATTGGGAAAGTGTCTTCTGATGTCACTGGGAAACAGGCTTTATGATATCATTGGGAAATGACCTTCATGATTTCACAGAAGAACTGGATTTATGATGTCATTTGCAAAATGACTTTTGATTTAATTGAAAATGGCTTTATGACGCCATTTGGAAACTTTAGGTTTATGACGTCATTGAGAAACTGGCTTTATGATGTCATTGAGAACTACCTTTATGATGTCACTTAAGAACCAGCTTGATGATGCCAATAAGCATCAGAAGAAAAACAAATTGGCATCACCAGCTTGATGATGCCATTTTTTTATGTCAGTAACTGACTTTTGTGCAAGAAAGTATTACAAAAGGCTAACAGAATGTAAAGTAAAATTAAGGACATTGGGGAAAAAAATTCTCCCAAAAATGCATTGTTGAAACAGAGAAAGGATTAGAGATTACAGAAAGGAGGGAGGAAATAGAAAGCACCTAGATTATTTATTTTAAGTTTCATGTTAGAAAAACCCTGGATATGATGAAACTATTTTAAAATAGTGCAGTTATATAATATTTACTGAATATCTCTTTTAATATGATTTCTATCATTTCAAAATTATTTTGTCCAATATATTAATACAGTCAATTTAAATGTTTGTACTAAAACTCTCCAAATACTTTATGGAACACTTTATATAATAGAAATATGAAAATGTACCTCACAGCAGGAATGGGCCAGGTTTGTGTGTATGTGTGCAGAGGACGAAGGACATCAATCCATTTCCATGTAATTTAATCCCAAACTTTTTCTGTCTGATGTGTTCTGACGGAGCGGTTGGAGAGGATTACCCAGCATCCACAGTCCTAGCGCTGCTCTTTGCTGTCTGGCCCAGAGTTCACCTTCAGGTGACCGGCTGTCTGCAGACAGGGAGTATGTGTGGCGTTAAACATGTGTGTAATGATATGCCTTCCCCAGTGGTTTTTTTAAACATAGCATGTGTATGTGTGTTCACAACTGCAAGGAAACCGTTAACACTCATCATGCGGCCAGCAAAAAACACGCTGTGGTTTTATGAATGATATATGAGGGAACAGATGTTTGTGGCGTGCTGGACAGAACTCTAACAGAGTGACCTTGGCACATACTGACAGAAATCATCATCATCATATGGTTGAACACACATACAGTACATAGGCATATGATCTGCGTGAAAGCAATATCATATGTAATTTCCCTCAGTACCAAGATTAATTAGAAATGTGTACATATCTGATAGATTAATTGTGTTAATATGTATATCTAAACCCAAGCGACTGCCCATTCACATTTATTTACACCGCTAATTTCTATTTTTCTGTAAATCATAGTCGTTCTGCTAATTAACAACCAATTTAATCCTTCCATTTTCAGAACGTGATAATGTAAAACCGTTCATAGCGTTTGTTCTCCCTCCTGTAACTCTCTTGTTCTTCCGCCAAAGGCGATTCTAGGTTTTATCTAATGGCTTAGGCAAATGGGAAAACTCTGAGGGATGGGATTTTTTTGCAATGCTGGTCATTAAATCGTAGTTAAGCCATCGAGAGCTGGCTTTAAAAAAAAAAAATACATTTGAAACCAAGTGTTGTAGAAAAGAACTGTTTAACAAAAAGCTGTTAAATATTCACGCTGTGCTTTTCTCTTCGCATGAAATCAGATCTGTTAACACTGCGCTCTGCCTACACTCTCGTTTTCGTGGAAGTGTGTGAAGAGGAACACTTAAGGGAATGTACTGTCAGTCTCCGTCCTCTTATTTCAGATCTCGCACCCGGTACAGTTGAAGGTCAATAAGAACATCGCCGACCCCTGTGATTGGATGATCTCCACTCACACTAGCTCTTGATGAATTCATTGAATGGCTGAATTTGTGCAGGGTGGGATCATGTAGCTAATAAGACTGAATATATTAGCACTCGCCGAGCTCTTTGAGAGATGAATTATTCCATGACATCCGCAGAAATAGATAAAACATCAACAATGTCATGATTGCTTATCTTTCCTGTGCTTCTTGTTCCTCTGTTGCTCCTATATTAGTTGAACAGACTTCCTCTGGTAGGGCTTTCTTGGCAAGACTTTATCTGTTCAGAATTTCAAAGGTTTCTTGATGCACAGTTCGATCCCAGTCCATAAGAGACTTCTTTCAAAAACAATGCATATAATCTTACAGACTCCAAACTTTTGAACAGTAGTATGTCTTGCAAAAGGAACTCTCAATATACTGTGAGCAATTATTGTTTCTGATTTAACAGCTAAACTAAACTCTACTGACAGATTAGTTTTCACAACAACTGTGGAAATGTTACCTCTATTTAGATGTAGTCCTGCTACAAGCTACTTCATAAAGTGGCGGTGATAAAGTCAGCCATTGCAAAAAGTGCTAGGGACACGTCGCACCCGTCCAGTCAGTAAATGACGCCTCTGTGTGGAATTTTTTTCCAAGCAAATGCCTTTCATTAAAAAGCAATTGAGATCGCACATGATTCTTCTTTCAGGAAAGCCCCAGCTCTCCCCACAACTCGACAAGCCATAAATCCAGTGCACAGCCTGAGAGCGTTAGTTAATGGTGTCCAAACAAAGTAAAACAGTGATGCTGGGACTCAACAGGAGGAGGGGGGATAAAATCGACCATCTCAATTAGAGCCAAGACCCCTCAGTAATGGATCAGATGAACTTCATCCAATCAGAGAGCAAATAATTACACGGATAAACATTCATCCTCCTCTGAAAGCAAAAAGGCCACAAGTAAACAAGGAGTTAGATAATGAAGACTTTCAAATGAGATGGCTTTATGCGTACAGCGCAAATGAATACGATTATTAAAGAGAGCATGTATTGTGCTCTGGTTTGCCTTAATGGCCAGCCTTAGAGGAAGAAATATGCCCCTTTTATGGCAAATGAATGCAAAATTAACAAATGAAGAGAAGATGAGCCTCTTATAACATAATGATTTCACAGAGAGTGCTTCAGTAGCATTTTAGCATTCGAGTGCTGCAGTATTTTCAAGATGTAGTTGTTCTCGGAGCCATTTTTCTTTGGGATGACCAGCAAAGGAAATGCAAGAACTGATGCAACAACTTGAAATGATCTCTTAATTATATATTCTTTGAGAGGGGGGCAATTTATTTATTTCCAACATGTTGAAATGTTGAAATATATTAATTTAAAACACCATATCATCAAGGAATAGTGTTAGTACTTTGACATCAGCGTGCAAACTTTTTTGGAAGCACCACGTTGGCTTGAACCCCTGCTGAATGGCATTGCCAAACTGGATTGTAGCTCCTACTTAAATATAAATTTCTTATCTGCCCTGCAGTCTGTTTGCCGTTCAGATCAGTGTATCTAAATAGAGTCTCAGAGTGCTCGACAGTGTGTTGATAGTGTTTATAGAGAGGACAGCAGAGGACAAGGACTGGGCACAACTGTGCTTTGACTTGAGCAAAGTAGTGTGCTAAAATTTGTCTTTGATATATGGAAAAAGATAACTGGCAACTTCTTGCACAAATTACCAGCTGGATACATAACCATTTTACAAGCTAGAATGTTTGTGTACAAAAATTGAAGTAGGTGCATTAGCATGATTATTATCAGATTAGCATGATTCTGCTCAGGCTGTCAAAGCTGCAAAGACGTGTTGAGAGTCAAAGGCCCTTTTAAAAGTGTTGTCGTCAAATAAATAGTCTTGCATGCAAACCTACGCAAATTAATGATGCTCTTAGCACACTACACCTTTCAACTTTTCAAGGGCTGTGTATTTCACAGATGATATACAATATTTTACATCATTATTTTAATGTTAAGCGCACTACTGTGTGTCACACTGCAGTAAGGAGAGAGAGGGAAAAGCGAGCAAGAGAAAGATTGTCAGCCTTTTCAAGAGTTACAGGTTCTCTGCTAATCCTCCTCGTCTCATACCTGACAGCAATACAAACTCTATAATCTTATAACTTATCACCATGGCAACATCCATGTTCTCAGCTGTAGCTCCAAGGTGAGATGAATGGATGCATTTTTCATGGATCTTTCCAGAATTCACGAGTTCGGGATGCTCATGGGAGCCGCAGCAGAAATGCAGCATGGATGTGTGATCTACTGGAAAAGTAAAAAGGAAAGCATGAAGCACACACAAAAACGATGCAGTTTACGTCTGTTTATTTAATTCCCCATCTAGCATTCAGTGTCCTGTAACACGTGGTTAAACATGACTGCAAACATAAAACCCGCTCAGACTGTGACTTCACTACCAAAGGGTTTGGAATTTGGAGAATAACCAAACTGTAAATTATTAGGTGTAAATAGAAGCAGTGTGTTGTCACAGTTTATCTGCAGTGTAGACAGATTACTGTATATACAGTACATATTACATTTTTTATATCTGATCCGTCATGGTTGAGGAACAATAAATGCACAGAAGTAGCTGTCCCATACCTTTGTGTCTGATAATGTGGGCTGTAGCCCTTCCTGTGTAACAGGAAATGCAAATGAAGGAATGCTTATGTCTGTTTATTTTTAGTCCTGGCTGTTTCTCTTGTGGTCTTGTTTACGCTTAATAATTTCCTTTATTATTTATTTCACTTTATTTGCTTTACCTCATTTATGTTCTCAGTTGCCTTTTTCTGTAATTTATATATCATTTTGTATTATTTATTCTATATCCTTTGGCAGTACATTTTAACAATGATGGCAGGTAATCTTTGATTAGATTCTGATGGAAACATAAACAGACAGGAATAAAACTTAAGTTATTAGTTTCAACAAAGAACTAGTATTGTCATATATTCTAATATTTCCCTTTTATTTCTATTCTCTCTCTCTCTCTCTCTCTCTCTCTTTCTGTGTGTGTGTTTGTGTAGATACTGTATGTAAATTATTTTTTTCTGACTTATTGGTTTTTATAAATAATCAGGAACATTATTAAATGCATCAGTATTCAAAAAATATTATATGTCCAGTATTAACATTTATTACTGCAATAAACAGTCCTTCCTTCAGTTTAGTTCTTTAGCATAATCTCTATTTAGTGAGTGTATTCACTCGCAAATCCTTCAGTTAATTTCATTAAGCAGAGCAAGGGTTCAGTTGAAATCATTCAAGGCCCAGTCAAAACCAACAGGCTTGACATTTAACAAGCTGATGTTTACATAATGAATGGCCCCTGCACTCAGCAGAGCAGACGAAGGTTTCACCGCAGTTAGTTCTCCCTCAAGAGAGTCACAGCCACGTTGCCGTGTCTAAATGTGTTCATGTTTGTGAGTGTTCCTCCTCCAGGGTGTGTTCTGTTATTCTGATGAACTTCAAGAGAAGTATGTCGCTACTTATCGTCCGCCAGCTAAAACGCATCCTCTTAAACACTGTATCATTGCGCTTGCAGGGAAATAGAGATTGACATATTGTTCTCGTTGTATAAAGAAATACAGTGGTAAACAAAATATTTACTCACCCTCAGGTCATTCAAGATGTAGATGAGTTTGTTTCTCGAAATTTAGCACGATATCACTTGCTCACTAATAGATCCTCTGCAGTGAATGGGTGTTGTCAGAATGAAGGCTGATAAAAACAACACAATAATCCACAAGTAATCCAAATGACTCTAGTACATCAATTAATGTCTTGTGAAGTGATAGGCTGCATGTTTGTTATGAACAAATCCATCATTATGACATTTTATCGTCAAACCGTTGCTTATGGCTAAAATGTGACCCTGGACCACAAAACCGGTCTTAAGTTTCAATTTTCTGAAATTGAGATTTATACATCATATAAAAGCTGAATAAATATCTGGAATCTGAGAGTGCAAAAAAATCTACATGCTGAGAAAATTGCCTTTGAAGTTGTCCAGATGAATTCTTAACAATGCATATTACTAATCAAAAATGACGTTGTGATATATACAGTACATATATATATATATATATATATATATATATATATATATATATATATATATATATATATATATACATACAGTAGGAAATTTACTAAATACCATCATGGAACATGAACTTTACTTAATGATTTGTGGCATAAAAGTAAAAAAAAATATTTACTTTTCTTTTTTTCTTTTTTGGCTATTGCTTAAAATCTACTCCAGCGAACAAAACTTTTTTTGTGGTCCAGGGTCACAAATAGTGTTCCTCTCTCCATAATAGTTTTTTTTAGTAAAAAAGAAACCATATACCTGAATCAGAAAGGAAATATTACAAGCAAAAACAGTCCAAAACAGTTATAAACAAATTTGCCAGTGGTCTTATGTTAGCAGGGGATTAGTTTTCTCAATGGAGGAAGTGTTATGTATTATGGACTCTTAATTTGGCCAGAAGCAATGGTTTAAAGCTTTAATGATGGATTTGTTTCTCACAAACATGCAGTTTTCTGATGTTTTATTAGCTTTTTTAACTCTAATTCTGACGGCACCCATTCACTGCAAAGGAGCATATAATATAATGCTACATTTTTCCAAAACAAACTCATCTACATCTCAGATGGCCTGAGGCTGAAGACATTTTTAGCAGGTTTTCTAACTTGTTTTCAGAACTACATCTTTAAAGAAACAGCCATACTGAAAAGTCAAGAGTAGATTAGCATTTCTAAAAAGAAAAAGAACACAGATTAATACAACAGCAGAAAAGGCGCTGATACTGAGATGGATTTTCTGTCATTGATCAAGTTTGTGTGTTTGCATATGACTGACTTTATCAGATGTAGCAGAGAGAAGAACACACAATCAATATTGTATCACAGAAAGCTTCAAAGTCGGTGTTCTTGCGCTTTTCTTTCTGTGAGACACAAAGACACAGTTGGTTCCGTCAAGGGAACGCTTACATCTCTGAGCAATTTTAAGGTTCAGCCTAAGGGTCACTGCAGGGCTTGGGTGAGCTGTTTTTGCTGCGCTTACTGTTTGTTTTTATTTTCAGACTCTGTTCTGTTTTACCGAATGGAACAGCAGCACCCAGAAGCACAACAGTCGGCAATGGAGTATTAAGTCCCACAGATTTCCAACCCTCCCATCTGTTACCCCAGCATCACTGTAAAGCGCTTCTGGCGGGTAGCTGCATGCCTGTAGCTTTGTTGTGGGAGTTTTTCATTGGTGCCGAAATGCTGATTACATTGCATCTAACCGGTATATGCGTTTTTACCTGAAGGATGTAATTTGTAGATTGTTTGCTTATCTGCAATGCTCTACTAAATGTTCCCTAACAGATGTTAGAATGACGTTCAACAGATGTTTTGTGCAAGGTTTATGGTTTAGATTGTTTGAGTTTGCTGAGTTAAGCATGCAACACGATAAGGTCGAGTGATGAATGTTGCGAGGTCATGTGACAACAATGTAAAGTACTTCTGGTACTGCTTATTATTGCTTTTTTTGAACTGTTGTGCAGTATTCAGTAGAAAGCTAGTATTTAATTCTGAAAATAGATGATGTTAAAAATCTCGACTGATATTGAGACGCTGATGTAAGCCTCATTGCCATGAAAGCCTTTTTCCATTGCAGGAAAAAAACATTTTCTTTGAACTCAATATAAATTTAAATGGGTCATATGATGCGATTTCAAGTGCTCCTTTCTCTTTGGAGTGCTACAAGCTGATTGTGCATAGATAAGATCCCTGAAGTTGCAAGGACTAAAGTCTCAAAACCAAAGAGATATTCTTCATTGAAGGTAATACTCTGACACGGCCCCCTAAAACAGCTCACTCGAACACCCCACCCCACATGTCTACTTCATGATGTGGAAATATTTGCATAATAAGGATTATTTAAATTAGCCTGAGAAAATGCATATTAGACAGGAGTATCAAACATGAATTTCAGGGTTTGTACACATCAAACTTGGACTTAAAACTTTTACTTGTTTAACTTTTCAAGGGGATTTCTGGTGACGAGAGCTACTGATGTTAAGAAGAGAAATGTGTGCTAAATCTAACCTCATAATTTGAAAATGTGAAATCATTAGTGTAATTTTTATTTGAATTCTTTTATATTATTAAAATTAATTTTATTTATTTATTTATTAAGTTATTTTCTGTGAAAAAAAAAAAAAAACCTTCTTCGGTAATAAGCATTGCGCTGTGAGCCTAGAATATTCCTTTAAGATGATTTCACTTTCTGACCTAGATCTAGCTAAGAATGACTTTTCTTAACATCAGTCTCATGTACACACTCTTAAGCCTTCATAATTCAATTGAGTTTCCCAGAGCATTCTAGAAGCGTCTGAATAACTGTAGGGAGACTGTGAAATGGTGCAGTGCTATAGGGCCTCTCTGCTCTGCCCTCCTGTCACGTGTGAAATGCTTGAGAGTGTTAGTCGGAGCCCTGGGACGACTGGTAATGATCAGGTTTTAATTAAGGCCCCGTCCACACTATATCAGAGCTCGCCTGCTCACTGGGGAAGGGCCTGAGCTTCATGCTTTGGAGGAAAAAAGGAGAGAAAATATTTGATTAAATGGAGAGATCTCAGCAGACTGTCAGATTCAATACAATTCGGAGAGCGCTTCTTGTTCTGTGTTTTAAATGATTCTGTAATTAGATTCCTCTGTGACTTGCATTTCATTTCAAAACCGAGCAGCCTAAAGAAGAATCAGTTACAAAGTGTGTCCCAAAATACACATTGAAGAATAGATAGCAGACGTTATTATTTTATATTTAATTATATATTTCAGAAAAAATGTAGTCTGTAATATTACTAAAATGAATTTAGTTGCCCTGGTTCTTTCATTCTATCAGTCACTTTATTTATCTTTTCTGTCTATCTGTTATTCTATCTATCATTCTATTGTTATATTTATCTATCGTTCTGTCATTGTTCTATTTATAATTATATCTAGCATCCTATCATTCTATCTATTGGTCTATCGTTCTATTTATCTGTGGTTCTGTTTATAGTTCTATCAATTTATTATATATCATTCTATCTATCATTCTATCATTCTTTGATTTTATTGTTCTATCTGTTTTTGTTTTAGTCTTTCATTTTAGCCTTCTGTCCACCCTTATCATTTTATTTATTATTTTATTATTCTAGCACTCTGTCTATCATTCTATCTATTTGTTACATTGCAGACTAGAGTAATTTCATCAGATTAAATTATTTTTTAGAATATATTTTAAAGGGGGGGTGAAATGCTATTTAATGCATACTGAGTTTTTTACACTGTTAAAGAGTTGGATTCCCATGCTAAACATGGACAAAGTTTCAAAAATTAAGTTGTACGTTTGAAGGAGTATTTCTGTTCCAAAAATACTCCTTCCGGTTTGTCACAAGTTTCGGAAAGTTTTTTTCGAGTATGGCTCTGTGTGATGTTAGATGGAGCGGAATTTCCTTATATGGGTCCTGACGCACTTCTGCCGGAAGAGCGCGCGCTCCCGTATAGCAGAGCAGAGAGAGGCTGTGCACAGACATTTCACTGATCAGAGTTATTCACTGATCAGAGCGAGAGCGTCGCGAAAAGTCACAAAAGAAGTGTTTTTGGTTGCCAGGGCAAGACAACCCTGCACAGATTACCAAAAAAACAGCATTAAGGGACCAGTGGATGGAGTTTATTTTTACAGAGCATCAACGGAGTTGTGCAAGTGTTTTAGTTTGTTCCCTGCATTTCGAAGATGCTTGTTTTACAAACAAGGCCCAGTTTGACGACGGATTTGCGTATCGTTTATTTCTTAAGGATGATGCAATCCCAAGGAAAAAGGGTCACGATCATGTGTTGGAGCCGCAGGCGGTGAGTAAAACTGCTTCAAATATCTCTGCCTCCTTGTTAGTGCGTCCCCTCCCATGCCAGAGACCCGGGTTCGAGCCCCGCTCGGAGCGAGTCGTTGCTGCTGCTGCTTTCCTTCAGTTTCAGCCTCTGGATCTGATTCTGGATCATAAATAAACGGCTGAATCTGACTGTAAGCCATGGTTTGTTTTGGAATGATGGCTTTTCCCTCATTCGTAATGTCACATCTTAAAACGCAAAAGCCTATTCGCGCTCGTCATTCTTTAGCTCCGCCCACACGTCACGCCTCCAGTCGGTCGTGTTTTTCCGGGAAAAATCGGTACAGACTATCTTTCTCTTATGAATATAATAAAACTAAAGACTTTTTGGATTTATGAAGGATGCAGTACTACTCTATAATTACTCAAGATTAACAGGATATTGAGTGAAAACGAGCATTTCACCCCCCCCCCCCTTTAATAGAAAATTTAATTTAATTAATTAAATATAATTAAAATTATATTTTACTATAATGTATTTTTGGCCAAATAAATGCCCCTTTGGTTCATATAAAAGAATTTAAAACATTAAAATAAATAAATTATTATATATTATTTCAGAATTGAGCTCAAAGTGACCAGAATTCTTGTTTGTGGTGTTGGAGAAACCCTGAAATAATTTTGTAGACAAGCCGTTTTGAGTCACAGCAGCTTTAGGACCATTTTGAGTTCAAACTCCAGTGTGAATGAAGATTTTGACCATTCAACATTATCAAATATTTAAGACGACTTAAAAGCCAGTAAAAATGGGAGAAATGAGCTGCAATAAGAGATTAAACAGTAGATGAATAGGCTGCCAATTAGTCCATTGTTCCCTTGTAACATAAAAGACCAAAAGTGTTTCTAAAGAAAGAATAATAACCTGTGTCAGGTACATGCTGTGCATATAGTATGTGTGTGAAGTCTGTCATTGACATTGATTGTCATTGATGTCCAGCAAAGGAAATAAAGGCCAGCGCTCCCTCAGGTAACCCCCAACCATCAGTACAATTCCTCACACAGTGTGTGTGTTCACTGCCCTGTCGCTTCGATTGATGGATGCAGGTGGACGTATTGAATATGTGTGTGAGGTCATAACTCAGATGAGATGGGAAGGTGGAGTGTTGTGCACTGATAGAAAATGCAGACGTGACTGTGATGTTGCTAGGTCCGCGGCGAAAGAGATGTGCGCACTCACTTGTAGGAAACAAACGTGTCTGCCGAGCTTCAAAATGCTATTTCACAAATAAATTACACCAGCAGTCCATTTCTTTTGTCATTCTCTCACACACTTGCATTGTATTTTGGGAACATTATCACAGCTCTATATTTCTTGGGTCCGAAAACCATTTCCTGCTCATATTGTTTCTATTCTCTCAAAGTATTTTAGAGTATTTTTACATATCTCTTCTGAATGAATGAAGGGAGCTCATAGATCCAAGGGATGAATTTTCAAACCTTTACATTCGGGTAAAAATAGCAATAATGGTGAATAATGTCCTTTTTTTTTTCTTTGCAGGTGCATGTTTTGTGTGCTCATATCTGTTTGTTGGCTCATTTGCATTCAGATTACTCTTGTTCTGTGTCAGCTACGTCTAAAGCTAATGCAGCAGAGGAAAAGATTGATTGCGGAGACTTTGGCTGAGTCCATGAGCATCAAGAAGCATTGAGAAAGCTTTCCATCTCTGTTTGCTTTCCCATCTCCCATAACAGGAGAAACGGTACAGGTCATGCAAAATTCAACAGTCACCAAGGGCACAGTGTAAGAAAGAGGTATAAAGAGCATTAAATACAGACACACTCCTCTGTCCTTGAAAATATGCTCAGCATGTACTGTACTGTATTAGTATTATGTTTTAGTTATTATTTTTAATTCAAATGCTGAAGACACTGTAAACTTGCTTGTTTAATGCTAAAGATATCATATTGCATATGATATTTGGAGATCTATCATACATTGATTTAAGTTTGAAGCATTCCTCCATTATTCAAAGCAATTAAATAATTTAACTACCTACCTATCTACCTAACTAACTAACTAACTAACTAACTAACTAACTAACTAACTAACTAACTAACTCACTCCATAAAGTGAATCAATCATTCATGACTTCCGGTTATGGCGGCAAAGTGAGTAGAAGCATTTTCCTCATGCTCAGTTGCTTTTTAATAAATCCTGCATAATATTCCAGAGAGAGGTCATATAAATCAATCATTCAGTCTATCTGTGAAAGAAAATAAAATTAAATGAAAAATAAGTATATAGGCAAATATTTATAGTAAAAATAAAATTGGTTATTAGAGTGAATTATTTATTTTTGTAATATTTTTTATAATTTATACATGTATAAAAATATGTAATCATAAAATTATAATTATAATATATATTAAATAAATTTTATAATTTAATATTTTATTTTTATTTCTATTTTAAAATATATATTGTTGACAAAAAATATGAAAAAATACACTTAATATTTAATACAAAAACCTAATATATATATATATATATATATATATATATATATATATATATATATATATATATATATATATATATATATATATATATATATATATATATACATACATACATACATACATGTATATCAATAAGCAAAATATTACAATTAAATAAATATAATATCCAAATAAATATAATAAAATATACGTAAAAATAGTCAATAATTTAAAAAGTAATAAAAAGTTAATGTTTTATTATTTTGTTATATTTTAAGTTAATCCATTTCTTAAAAAATACTGATGATATTATTAATTATAATAATTATTTTATATATTTTTAATAGACTAAATTCGTTTTTTAACAGATTAAAAATTGTTGTGTATTGTACAATTAGCTATTAGTGTAATTTAGTTAATTTCAGTAAAATTTGTTGGCCCAAGGTAGCATGTTTTAAAACATCTCATTAAATTTAATTCTATATTTAAAAACTCTTTTAAAGACCCTTGCGTTTTCACTTAGAAACGGCTTGATCAGAATCCACACGCTTCTGCTCACTGAACGATAACAAATTGTTGGATTTCTACAGGGGTTTGGCAAATCCCCTGGTCATCCTGTAAAGGCATTACCTTCCATTGCTGTGGAACATCCTCTCATTCCTCCACGGACTGCGGCGGGATTGCACGGCAGTCAGAGGGGATGAGTGAGACATGGGAGGAAACGAAATGGGACAGAGGAAGAGAATGAGAAAAGGACATGATAAAGGAGACGAGATGCAGAAGTGATAGTGTCTTTGTGGGAATGGTCAAGGGTGTGTGTCGGATTCTGTGCATCAGATCAGGCCTAAAGGGCAGGTTGGGTATTGTTGGAGATGCAGTTCTCTATAAATAGTGTCAGTAATAGTTGGTCCAAAGGGTACTTTATGTAATTGATGCTCAGCTCCAGAAATAGATCTGTACTCTGATCAGAGCTGCACTGCAAACGGTTTCCTTCACCACATGAGTAGGGCAGAACAGCTTTAGGACGTCACACTTGGATTGTCCCATTATGTCCTAACACCATATGTGAACATCTAGATATTAGCTCTGTTCCAAAACCTAGTCAGCTGCCTACCTAGACTGCATTTTAGGACATCTTAAATTGTTCTATTTTCATAACTGCAACTAGATCACTCTCACTTCATTATGTCTCAAAACTATAATGCATTGTGTCTCATGATTGTGGCACTTATATAAAATATATATATTTTTTTTTCTTGATCAAGTTATGTCTTATAACGGACAATGGAATATCTCATAATTGTGACCTTTTTTATGTTGCTTTAATAATTATTTCATATCATATCAAAAAATTAAAAATAAATAAATGAAAACTGTGACTGTAACGACAGATAAAAGAGGAGGAAGCAATTGCAGGCAATCAGATGTTGTTTATTGATAAAGAGTGTCCAGAGTGTTGGCAATGGCAAGGAAGGTCTACGGTGGCGTGAGAAGAGCGGGATGGTGAAGTCAGCGGTGCAGGTGAAGGTGGTCAATGGTTGGAACCAGGAACAGACCGGAACACTGACACGCGGACGACAACACGAATCCAAACCAGCACACAAACACGGAGGACGGTAATCCAGCTAGTGCATGGAGACATAAGAGAGGATCTGACAACAGAGAGAGAGCGAGGTGAGTATAAGTAGCAGAGGTATGATGACGATCAGCTGGAGCGAGACAATCAACACCCAGGTGATGACAATCAACTAAACGAGCACATGGAGACAACGTAAGTACAAAAACAATAACAAAACATGACACGGAGGAAACACTGGATTTCCTACCGTGACAGTACCCTCTCCCCTAGGACGTCACCTGACGTTCCCAGCCTGCTTTACCTGTAGATTGTAATCATCTATAAGGTGGTGATCCAATATGTCCCGAGCAGGAACCCAGCTCCTCTCCTCCGGACCGTAACCTTCCCAATCCACCAAGTACTGAAAACCGCGTCCCCTCCGTCTAGAGTCCAGAATACGATTAACCAAATAGGTGGTTTCCCCATTAACGAGACGAGGCGGGGGGGGAACCGGAGCAGGCGGATTAAGACGGGAAGAAATCACCGATTTAATTTTGGAGACGTGGAACACGGGATGAATCCTCCTGTACGCCGGAGGAAGGCTAAGACGCACGGTTACCGGATTAATAATCTTGGTAATGGAAAACGGGCCAATAAATTTGGGAGCAAGTTTGTTAGAAACGGACCGCATAGGAATATTCTGGGTAGAAAGCCACACTCTTTGACCGACGACGTAACGGGGAGGCTTCGACCGGTGGCGATCGGCCTTAGCCTTGGTGCGCGACCTAGCCTGGAGCAGAGCTCTGCGAGCTCTGGTCCAGGTGCGGTGACACCTCTGGACTAATGCGTGTGCGGAGGGGACCGAAACCTCGGATTCCGTACTGACAAAATTAGGTGGTTGGTACCCTAAACTACACTTAAATGGAGACATGCCCGTAGATGACACTGGCAAAGAATTGTGTGCGTACTCCACAACTGAGAGTTGCTGACACCAGGACGAAGGATTACTGGAAGCCAAACATCGCAAAACCCTCTCGACATCCTGATTGGCTCGTTCGGTTTGACCATTGCTCTGGGGATGGAACCCGGAAGAAAGACTAACAGTCGCTCCTAACAATTTACAAAATTCTCGCCAAAATTTGGACACAAATTGGGGACCCCTGTCAGAAACCACGTCTGTCGGGAGGCCATGTATGCGGAAGACGTGGTCAATGACAGCTACCGCTGTTTCCTTGGCTGAAGGTAATTTGGGCAAGGGAATAAAATGAGTCGCCTTCGAGAACCGGTCCACTACGGTTAAAATCACCGTATTGCCTTTAGAGGGCGGGAGGGCGGTGATAAAATCTAGCGAAATGTGGGACCAGGGTCTTGAAGGGACAGACAGCGGTAAGAGTAACCCATCTGGAGGTCGATTGGAAGTCTTACCAATAGCGCAAACTGAACAAGCCAAGACGAAATCGTGGACGTCACGAGCCATACCAGGCCACCAAAATCGTTGCTTGACCAGAAATCTAGTTCTACTAACCCCTGGGTGACAAGCAACACTGGAACAATGACCCCACTGGAGAACGTCTGACCGTAACCTCTCCGGCACAAACAATCGGTTCGGTGGGCAACGAGCCGGGGGCGTTACCCCTTCTAAGGCGGTCAACACCTTCGATTCGACCTCCCACCTGAGCGCGGAGATAATGATGGTCCCCGGTAAAATGGGCTCGGGAGTAGCAGTACGATCGGAACGCTCAAAAAGACGGGATAAAGCATCGGGTTTGATGTTTTTGGAACCCGGCCGGTAAGAAAGTGTAAAATCGAAACGACCGAAAAACAATGCCCACCGAGCCTGCCTGGAGTTAAGTCTTTTGGCGGTTCTAATGTATTCGAGATTCTTATGGTCCGTCCATACAATGAAAGGTACACCCGACCCCTCAAGCCAGTGACGCCATTCTTCCAGTGCAAGTTTGACTGCCAACAACTCTCGATTGCCAATGTCATAATTAACTTCTGCAGGAGATAAACGGTGAGAATAATACGCGCACGGATGCACCTTTCCGTCTGAGGATGCGCGTTGGGATAACACTGCTCCTACCCCCACCTCTGACGCGTCGACCTCCACTATGAATTGACGTGAGCGATCAGGGGTGACGAGAATGGGAGCTGAAACAAAGCAGCTTTTCAGTTTGGCAAACGCAGCCTCAGCTGCGTCTGACCACCTGAACGTCAAACTAGGGGAGGTCAAGGCGGTCAGAGGAGCGGCTAGTTGGCTGAAATTGCGAATGAAACGCCGGTAAAAATTGGCGAACCCCAGAAATCTCTGCAGGGCCTTGCGAGACTCTGGGGATGGCCAATTTACCACAGCCTTAACCTTCTCAGGATCCATGCGAACACCCTCAGTCGAAATGATGTGTCCTAGAAAAGAAACAGACTGTGCATGAAAAACGCATTTCTCCGCCTTGACAAACAATCCATTCTCTAGCAACCGCAGAAGCACTCGTCGTACGTGTTGCACGTGTTCCTGGAGAGACGAAGAAAAAATCAATATGTCATCCAGGTAAACATATATGAACAGATCGACCATGTCTCGCAACACGTCATTAACGAGTGCTTGAAAGACTGCCGGCGAGTTGGTTAGCCCGAACGGCATAACGCAGTACTCAAAATGGCCTCTAGGGGTGTTAAAGGCAGTCTTCCACTCATCCCCCTCCCTGATGCGGACCAAATGATAAGCATTACGTAAGTCCAATTTAGTGAAAACGGACGCTCCCTGCAACCTCTCAAAAGCTGAAGACATAAGCGGCAAAGGATAGGTATTCTTTACCGTTATGTTGTTCAACCCTCGGTAGTCAATGCAAGGTCGCAAGGATCCGTCCTTCTTTCCCACAAAAAAGAACCCCGCCCCCGCTGGAGAAGAGGAAGGGCGGATAAACCCCGTTGCTAGAGAACTGGATATATATTTCTCCATGGCCGCGGTCTCTGGAACAGACAAAGAATATAACTTGCCCTTAGGCGGAGAAGTACCTGGCAATAACTCTATCGCACAGTCATAGGGACGATGAGGAGGAAGAGAATCAGCACGAGACTTACTGAACACCTCCTTCAGGTCGTGGTACTCCGCGGGCACGCTAGCCAAATCCACTGCTTCCCCCTGAAACACAGACTCAGAAACATTAACACCAGCAGACAAAAGACAAGACAAATGACATTCCTCGCTCCAGCTAACCACAGATCCAAGGCGCCAATTGATGCTGGGGTTGTGTTTCTGAAGCCAGGTGTGACCGAGAACGATGGGGGATTGAGGTGAGTCCGTAATGTAAAATGATATCTCCTCAGTATGATTGCCAGATGTGGTGAGGGAAACAGGTAAGGTGGTCTGAGTGATGACTGGTAGTCTGTGTCCATTGAGAGCAAAGGGTGCAATGGGGTGTTTGAGGGAGGTGAGAGGAATGTTAAGCTTACTAGCGAACTGGAAGTCCATGAAATTACCCTCTGCCCCAGAATCCAACAAGGCGTGATGCTCGAGTGCGTGGGTGGACCACCGTAGACTCACCGGAAGGAGTGTCGATGTAGATGAGGTCTTTCTGGCAGAGATCCCACCCGATAGTAGCCTCCGTCTTACTATCGGGCTTGGTCTTTTACCGGACAACGCTGGATGTGATGTTCTTGACTGCCGCAGTATAAACATAGTCCCAGGGATCTCCGCCTGATCCTCTCCTCCCGGGAGAGCCGAGCTCGCCCCACCTGCATGGGTTCAAGATCTCCCGGTGGGCTGACCGCAACATCTGAGCGCTGATACTGAGCCTCCGGTCTGTTCGCGAGAACTGCTCTCCCCCTCCGTCTGGTGGCTTGATCGAGTCGATTCTCCACTCTGATGGTTAGGTCAATCAGACTGTTGAGAGAAGTGGGGAGCTCGACGGCGCGGATCTCCTGTTGGATGCGGTCAGCCAACCCATGCAGGAAGTGATCCCACTGCGCCTCCTCGTTCCACTTACACTCCGCCGCCAGGGTGCGGAACTCAATCGAATAATCGGAAACGGACCTTTCCCCCTGACGTAGGTCCGTGAGAAGCCAAGCCGCTTCCCTCCCGGCGGCGGAGCGGTCGAAGACCCGTCTCATCTCTTCCGAAAGTGCGTGGAACGAGGCACAGCAGCTGTCTTGGTTCTCCCACACCGCCGTCCCCCAGAGGGCAGCCCTTCCCGTAAGTAGAGATAAGACGAATGCCACCTTCATTTCCTCGGTGTAGAACGTGCGGGGCTGCAGGGCGAAGTGCAGAGAACAATGAGACAGAAATGATCGACAGAACTCTGGCTCACCCGCATATTTCTCCGGGATGGGGAGGCGTGGTTCGGGCTGGGAAATCCCCCCGGAGACGATCGGCGGTGTGGGTGGCGTGGGAGGCGCAGCGGGTGACGATTGTTGTTGTTGTTGCGTCTGGAGAACGAGCTCGGACACCTTCGTCACCATTGCTTGGAAGGCTCGACCCATCTCATCTATCGCCTTGTCTTGGCGATCCATACGACCCACAGCTCGTTGCAGAAATTCTTCGAGATGAGATGGGGAGCGATCGCCTGCTGCTTCCATGATGGTCAGATCCTACTGTAACGACAGATAAAAGAGGAGGAAGCAATTGCAGGCAATCAGATGTTGTTTATTGATAAAGAGTGTCCAGAGTGTTGGCAATGGCAAGGAAGGTCTACGGTGGCGTGAGAAGAGCGGGATGGTGAAGTCAGCGGTGCAGGTGAAGGTGGTCAATGGTTGGAACCAGGAACAGACCGGAACACTGACACGCGGACGACAACACGAATCCAAACCAGCACACAAACACGGAGGACGGTAATCCAGCTAGTGCATGGAGACATAAGAGAGGATCTGACAACAGAGAGAGAGCGAGGTGAGTATAAGTAGCAGAGGTATGATGACGATCAGCTGGAGCGAGACAATCAACACCCAGGTGATGACAATCAACTAAACGAGCACATGGAGACAACGTAAGTACAAAAACAATAACAAAACATGACACGGAGGAAACACTGGATTTCCTACCGTGACAGTGACTTTTGCATAATTATAACTAATATATCACAATGAAAACTAATACCTCACTGTTTTTCTTCAAATTTGGACTTTCATTGAATTGTGACTTTTTTATTACGACTAATTCATTATGACTAATTTAAGAATAATAAAGAATTAATACATTTTATTTAAGAAAACTATCAAGTATTATAAAAAAAAACAAATTTGTCATTTTAATTAATCAATTGAATTCTTCTCATTAGAATTACTATAATTTTCAATTTAAATTTTATATAAAAATTTAAATGATCCCCATTGGGATTTATAAAGAATGAATTCAGTATTTGTTCAATACTCTATTATATTGAACATATACAGATACTATATTCTATATATAGTTAAATATTTTATTAAATTTAATAAAAATCTACTTTTGTCCTTTATTTATTCATAGTATTCATGTATGTTTTCTCTATTATAATTTTTACTAGAATATTGTGTTGTTAGCTTAGCAATACGCTAACATCAGACTCTATTGAATCTGCTATTTGAGATGTTTTATGTTGAGCTCTTGAGCAAGGCCTGCTCACTTGGGTTTTGGAACACAGATATTTTTTACTTTATTTTACTTCCTTATGTTTCTTATATCTAATTATAGGAGTCTCTCAGCGAACTGCCTTCGTTTTGGTCCACCTGTGTCGTGGCCTTATGGTGCTTCTCTCTCTGGAGTGGGTCTGTCTGGGTCACTGGAACAAATCCATGCCTAACAAGTGAGAATAAACCCAGAATCCTGAAGTGCACTTGTGAGAGTGGAAGAGAGAGAGTGTATGTTTCAAGATAATTACTTCTTTGCACTTCAAAAATGTGTGTGGGTGTGTGATGGTCTTTCGGGAGTAGATTTAATATCGCAAATCAGACTGTTATTAAGAGAATGTCAAGTTTGTTTGTTGCACAGAGAGTCAGAGCACAAGCTAATGTCCTTCCGTGCTGGGAATGTAAAGTGTCCGGGGTGTGTGTGCATGTATGTGGCTGAAATCATGATATTAAGGTAGTCTCACAGGCAGCCACCATCTGTTATCAGGGCTCTGAAGCCTCATGATGGGACGATGAATGTCACGACTGTCTCTGCAGGGTGTGTGTGTGCGTGTGTGTGAGACAGTTCCCCTCACACCATGACTTGCAGGTAGGTTATGGAGAACGGTGACCTTTGACACCTCTCAGACTACATCAGTCAACTTCTTTGAAGTGATCATATAGGATGTGTTTCAGTGGCCCAATAGTAACCTGCTTACTGGACCAAAAAGGCTATTCAATTGCCTTAAGAGAGATTTCAGATTTGTAGAGGAAAGGCTTTGTGAAGTTGTTGTTCGCAGAAACAATATACAGCCAATTCACTCTGTGCCAACCAATTACTGTACATCACTTCATGGCATTCAAATACACAAAACACTGTTTCAACATGTTCAGCTGGAGAAAACAAGCACCGACCAATGGCAATAGATGACAGGAGTAACACACCGATCAGACAAAAACAGACAAATTAATTTGACTGTATTTATTTAGAAATAAAACAAATGATATAGATTTCAACATCAAAACTAAATTTTAACATTTAATATATATGAATTATATCTAAAAATAAAGTATATTATATAAATATAAATGGTTTTTTTTTGTAATGCATATATATGTCTATTCACAGTACATACTGAATGACAAATATATATATATATATATATATATATATATATATATATATATATATATATATATATATATATATATATATATATATATATATATATACAAATTTGAACAGATCATATTACATTTTGTTAGATAAATATACTTATTTTTATTTTACTTTTAAAGTATATGTGTATATAGTATGTGTATATTTTCAGTATATGCTTTTTTTTAAACTTGTAATATTATATTATAAATGCATAAAATAAATATATATATGGAATATATTTGCAAAGGTTTTTTTTTAACATTTTTATCTATACATACACATTTATATTAATAAAAAAATGCATATGTACATATGACATGTATGTATTTGTATATACTTATATATGTAAAAAAATTAAATGCATTGGCAAATTTGCACAAATAAATAGACACTGCATTATAATCAGGAGGAAATGTTTTAACTTTATAGCCATCATAAAAACTGACAGAACCAGCTCAGTGTCTTTAAATATCTTTTGGACACTGTAATTTTCAAAACCAATGGCTTAGGAACATTTTTAGATTGTCTTTTGAAAACTTGCATAGAAAAGGAAACACATCATCTTCTGATCTTCTAAGGAAAAGAAAAATGCAATCCTAGAATACTTGACAATAGACGTCTTACTAAATTTAGAAATGCAAATGAAACACAAATGTTTTATAGTTTAATTAGCACTTCAAACCATTATACCTCTAATTTAAAAAGTGTATTGCTATATCTTGACATGAAATATCATTAAATAAAGACACTTGTTTTTATAAAGTTGTTATAAAATCACCCACGTGTGCAGGAAAGAATATTTTGACAATATTCAACGTTAAATAAATGATTCAGTGTATGCTTGTAAACATTAGTTTTTTTCTATTTTGTTTATCAATCAACATGAACACATACTTGACATAAATATGTGACAATATTTAATGTCAGCATTTGAATTTGTTCACATTTTTGTAATGCATTGACTGTTAACTGAGTGAATGAATGAGTGAAGTTGAACATGCAAAGCATTCTGGGAAGGTGCGTTTAGTTCAGCTCTCATATGAAAAAATGAATGTGGCATTTAATGAATCTTCATTCTTGACCTGGAGCTGATGTTACACTAGTCTGTGTATACATGAACTGCCATGAGTACAGTATGTGTGTGTATGTATTTCCATAAACAGCCATTTCTATGTGTATTTATATCTGCCAGGGCTCAGATGTTTGAAACACGCAGGTCTCCTTCCCTAAGACTCTATAAGCAGGAAGATTAAATGTGACATCTAAGTGTAACGTGCCAGCCGCGGGGAGATCATTTGCCGGAGCCTCCGCGGCAGTAATGAGCCTTCAGCTGGATCACAGAGGATACGGCGAAAAATGAAGCAGGAAACAGGTAGTTATTTCACATCAGGGCACTTATCAGACCACACACGGAAGCGATACACACTCTTCACTGAGATGCTGACAGCCTATTAGCCAACCATCAGAATCCCTGCTCCACAAACCCAGGGAGGGAGAGAAAATATTGAAAGCGCCTGTCAATCTGATTGAACTGCAACAGTGCTGACGTTATTTGGTTGTGTCGTTCTTATGTGTGTTTATGTGTTTAGTCAATGCTCATGTTTTGTATTCCTCCCCAATTAGACGACGGTGCTCTCTTGTTGTAATTGCACTTTGATCCCGACACGTCTAGACGTTTTTTTGAGAACCGTGGAGTCGGATTAGGAGTTTCTCCTTAATTGCAGAACCGTAGGTGTATCAGCCTCGTCTTCTTAGAGATCTAGGCTATAATAACATAACACTCAAGCTAGACTCGAGTGCATTCATTAACGGTTTTAAAGTGTCCTGGTACTAGACTGGCAAAATAAAGAAATAAAATATGTTGAGGAATAAGACAACTGTGGGTATTTTTGTTCTCAGTAATGTTGTGAGCTTAACATGATTTACACAATCAGGTCATGTACTTGGATAAATGTTATATTGGAGCAGTCACTCTCTTATTTTTGAAGTCAGTTTACAGCCGGTTTATGAGCTTCAGCACCAAGGCATGATTAGTTTTCGGAAACTGGAGCGATTGTGTAAGAGATTTCATTTAGTCAGGAGACAGAGTCTGACAGACGTTCAGGAAATTGCCTCTTTTGAGCAATATGACATCCATTGTTTCACTCCAGTCTTATGTTGCTTTCTTTACTTTACTCTTATAATTAAAATTGTATATGCTTCTGGTTTATTAGTCATTTTCAACTTTATTCTTAAAATATTGCTAGTTTATTCTCACTGCTGCAACTTAACTCTTGTAATTTTGATATTATTAATTGCATTGATTTAATTATCAAAATATTACTAGTTTAATATCAAGGTTAATACTTCATTCTCATAAAAGCCAATTATGAAATTATTTGAAAAACTTTCTTCTGTTATTATCTTTTTATTTTATTTTATAGTGGATAACTTTAAACAATATGGTTTTATTTGTTAACACTAGTTAGCCTAATTGATTAATATGCATTAACAAGGAATAGCAATTCTACAGCATTTGTTAATCTTAATACTAATATAAGCGTTTACCAATATTTTCTTTTTATGATCAAAAGTATGTTAACATTAGTTAATGCATTGTGGACTATGAACTTATTTATGAGCTTATTTCTATAAGCTAACATTAACAAAGGTTAATAAATGCTTGTTCCTTTTTAATTGATGTTAGGTAATTAATTAACTATGTATTGTTAACAAATGAGAGATTTAACATTTTAAGTGTTACCCTAAAGTGGTACATACATATTTGTGATATCAGATTGTCAGAATTGTACTGATAATTTTCAATTTTAAATATAATTTTGCCATTATTCTCTCATAATATTGTATTATTCCCAATGGTACAACCTACTGAAACTGTCAGCATTTTTATGTTATTCTCAAAGTAATCATTTAATATCAGTGTTGCTTCTTAATTTTCATCGTTTTGATTAAAAAAAAAATTGGTTACACTATTTATGCTGTCCTTGTTACACATTACATGTTCTTATTATAGTAATAACAATAAATAGGCAACATATGCATTGCATTACATGCAACTAACCCTAAACCAAATCCTTCATCCTGATCATATAGTAAGTGCATGTAATATTGCTAAATGCTTACATATATAATTACATTGTAACAAGGACACCATAATATAAGGTTTAACCACATATTTTCATAAAAATCATGCTAAAGCATCCTGCTAAAGCTGGAAAGAAAAAAATGTACTATACAATTGTAATGTATAACACATATAGAATTGTCAGATCTCCTTACACTCATATCATGACATATCCAAAACTAAATAATCTGACCTTTATTGCCAAGAAAAACTATTAAAACATTGACATCTCAAGCAATTTACTGACAAAATATGTCTCTCTTCCAAGGAATAATCAATGAGGGCTGGAATATTGATAGAAGCTAAAGGTCAATGGAGATAATTCGTTGATGATGCAGAAGCTGATTTATGTTGCTTTGAGATTCTCTAGATGACCAAAAGCATGTGCACAGACTCCCTTTTAATGCCAGCTACTTTGAAATTAAATATTGAACAAGCACATATTTATGAGGCTTTTGTGTCCACATACATTTGGCCAAATAGTGTGGATGACAGAAGCTCGTCTTTGTGTTTTCATCACCGACTATTCATGGAGTGGGATATCCCTAACCCCCTCAGGCCATTGCATGAAGCGTCTTAGAAAACACATCATCAAAATTCAATCACAGAAACCTATATGTATTACTTCCTACTGTTCCTCTCACACTTCACAATAAGCCCCAGAGCCCTTGCCACCAAAATAGACTGCAAAAAAAGTATTTTTATAAAATGAGCTGCTCTTCTTTGAGCTTGTGAGTTTGAAAAGATGATACCTGGGTTAAAGGACTAAACAAATCACATGTGACTTGAAAGCCACGACTTCACTTAAAGAATAGAATATAAGTCAACCTTTATTGTGGTTTGTGTCTGTTTTGCACCTTGGCAGGTAAGAATCAAGTTTATATGGAAAACATAATCGCAGATATTTTCATCCAATATATAAGGGTTTCACATAAGAAAGTAAGTAATACTAGGTTGAAATGAAGGGATTTTGCTGGTTGGTATCCAAACAGCCATTAGGCATAAGGGAGTGCGTCTATATAGGCTACGTTGTAGGTCCGACGCAGAAGTATAAATCAGCCTTGAGAGTTTAAACAGCTGATTAAGAGTATCTCAATAATCCACAAGTAATCCACATGACTCCAGTCAATCATGTTTGTAATAAATCCATCAAGATGTTTTTAACTTCAAACCGTTGCTTCCAGCTAAAGTACAGGAGAAAGCAACATTATGGATAAAGCCATCTTGTGGAATATTGTAATGTTTTTATCAGCTGTTTGAACTCTCATTCTGACGGCACCCATTCACTGCAGAGGATTCACTGGTGAGCGAGAGATGCAATGCTCAATTTCTCCAAATCAGCTCTGATGAAGAAATGACCTGAAGGTGAGTACATTTTCCTTTTAGGTTGAGCTGTTCCTTTAAGAAAATGCATTTCTATTCTTGTCTTTACACTTGCCATCGTTATCCTATAGTTCCAATAGTTGTCACACAGTAAAATGCCCATTTCCTGCACCGATTCCTTCCTTCCCACATCCCGTTCCAGAATGGTGATGGCCACAGATGTTAGATGAGATTTAATGTTTTCTTTCACCTGAGTAATACGATTTGTCCTCTGTTTCTCCATCTCTTTGTCTCTCTCCTTTTCTCTTTGGTCAGTTGGGGGTGCCATCTGTCGTCTACACCTAAGGGTATTTTTACTTTTTTGTCAGAGTGAAATACTGAAAACACTCTCACACATCATAATCTGTCATGGACACGAGAACAATAGTTAGGGCCGTAGGGTTTTGTAGTTTCCGTAACAAAACAGTGGTCTGTGGAGCCACATTCTGTCATGTAGTCTGTCCCATAATGCAGCACTTGTTTGTAATGGAAACTGTCTCTCTGATGCCAGTGATAACACACTGTCCCTCACACGGCGACCTTCACACTCAAGCACAGCCGTACACCTCTCTACCCTCTCCAGCAGTGCAGCGTGACTCTCCACAGGCTGAGGGCATCACTCCTGATGGGGAGCGAGCTGCGTTCCAAATCACAGGGTCCCTACACAGTGTTCACTGCTCCCTGCACACTGATGGTAAAATGCATCATTTGGAATATACTGCAACAACACACAACATATCTGACAGTCATGTATATTGATGTGTTATGACACGGATGACTGTATTTTCATTTAAGCTGGAAATGCGCTTAAATTGAAAGCAGTGATGAAAAGATGATATATGTATAATTTGGATCTACTGGAAATGTAACCAAAATTTCTTTGACAATGTATTATAGATATTTGTTTTGTTTATTGTTATAATGAAATTACTTTTTTTTGTTAAATATATATATATATTCCTGTATAATTTATAGTAGTATTTTAGTTAAATATTAATCAGAACCCCTATATTTAGTCTGACTAATGACTACAACAATTAATACACGTATAAATATTTCATATAAATATGTTCCACTAATTGACCCCATGCAGCTTGAGCATATACATTCCCAGCAATCCCCAAACACCCCATTTATTCCACTTTGCAGGCCTTTAGAATGTACTGAGGTGTGCTAAGTGTGAAAAGATGTTTTAGGTTTAGTCAAACACCTGTAGTGGAATAATTTCATGATAACCTTGAGCCAAAAGTAGTCAGGCTATTTATTTCCTCTCTCAAATTAATTATGAAAAAAATCAGAAATGCATCCAAATCTCTTTTTTTTCTGATAAAAATAGGTAATCCTTCCTGCTCGCTATCTCGTCTGTGTGTTCAGACATCTTAAAAAGTCAACCTGTCACGATTCTAATATTAGCAGCTTGTGTGAGTATGTGTTTTCTGTTTATTGGCCAACGGCCGATATGTGATTAATGACTGAGTTAGAAAGCTATTAATTGTGTGTTATCACTGAAGTAGCATTTGTATCAGTCTCTCTTCTGGTCCCTGTCTGAGATTACTGATGAGAGCCAGAGCGAGTGTGTGTGTGGTGGAGGGTCACTTTATAGGGAGTATAATTAGAAGTTATTGGAATCCAGATGTTGCCTGCCTGGGTCACACCTGGAGGGAGACATTTCAGGCACAGATATGTGAGAGTTCACACCCGCGAACATCTGTGTCTGCAATCTCATGTGTGTGTATGTGCGCAGTGTGTCACAGTTGTGAAATAGCATCTGCTGTTGCTATGTTTAGAAAGCTTCACGTTATGACATTAACTGCTTGATTTTATTTTATGTTAGTGTGGATGTGAATTTTGTGTGTACTTATTTGAGGTTCTGTAAAGTCCTCTTCCTGTCATTTATTTTCCAAAAAGAAATACAAAACCTCTGCTAACTGAAAGAATACAAGTTGATAAAGTTGAAATCCAGTATTTCATAAAAGATATATAGTATATTTTATATAGTGTGTGTGTGTGTGTGTATATATATATATATATATATATATATATATATATATATATATATATATATATATATATATATATATATATATTGTCAAATAAAAGAATATAATATAACAATGTAAGAAATGTATAAGCAACCTCTAGGTTGAAAACTCAGAGTGTCAGGGACTCACTCAAGGGATTGTGGGCAATATTAGCCCCCAAAAGCATACAAAACTACAAACTTAAACAAAAATCAGCAAATTAAAAAATTAGAAAATCAATCAGACTCCTTTGAACTTACTATTACAATTAGGGATGCAATGATTCACTTATCACAATGCGATATAGTTCACAATACTGATTTCACAATGCGGTTTTCTCATTATTATTTTTTTCTTTTTTCTTTTACAAAATGAGATTTAAGACAAATTATAAATGAAAGGTGTTCTTTTATAGTTTGGCCAAAATGCGGCACATTCCTGAAATTTAAATATGTCAAGTAACAAAACTAAATTTATATTAAAAAAACATCCAAATCACATAAATACATAACACAAGTAAATGAAAAACCTTAATATAAACTGTCTAAATATCTATCTATTTAAAATTAGTCAACCACTGGATTTTAATCACGATCCAAATAAAGATGCAGCATACTGTACTGTATATGCAGCATGAGCAGTTTTTAATCTAAATTATATAGTATTCAAAATTTGAAGCAAAAACAGAATGACCTGACTTTAGTTTTTGAACCAAAAACAGCATACACATACTGAATGGGTGTGCAAATTTACTCTCTGCCAGTAGGTGGCACTTGTGGAACAGCAGCAATACAGCGTTTCCTTGGTTGCCGCAGTACTGTGCTTATGAATACTTCTTTGATATGGATTACACAGAAGCAAGATGAAAATACTTGAAAAATTAAAAAGCAAGATGAAAAGAACTTTCATCAGTTCCTCTCAGAGACGCATTCATATAAACTTCCACCCCCAACTGTAATGCTATTCATTAAACTTCTCGACCAGTTTGAATCATCACATATTTGTATCAATTTTCAACCATCCCAGGATGCCTCGTTACATCCCTGATTCCAATTATAATATTCAGGACCGTTAGTCATACAGTTAGGCACCCTAATGGTGTGTGATCATTCTATTTTTGTAATTAAATCGTCTTTGATAGATCTTTCCAAATAAACTGCAATAACTTAAGTTTCCTCAGGGAGATGATGTTGATTTCCTTTTATATCCTCCAATAAATGCTTCACAGGGATTTCTTCTCTGGGAACACGAGTGGAAATCACCGACTCCATTCTGAGAGGGGAAATTAGCTGTTGCTGTAGAATATAGTTATTAAAAGCCATTTGATTGTAAGAAAATAAGTGGAACAGGCTTGACAATGGTTTTAATGAAAGATTGGATAAAACAGCCAATGACTGTAAGCAAGATTCAAACCTTATCATCACATTAACACCAGTAACTCCTTAGACTTGGCTCTGTTGTACAGAGCATTTGTTATGGGTTAAATCCACTTGCATCCACAGTGCAGAGCAGCAGTATTTCCTGCTGGAAGTGGGCTGTGACTGATCAGCGATGCACAATCTGTACTTGCGTCTGTAGCCCTGAGATAACAGGAAGAACGGCGGGGAAGGAGTGGAGAATGAAAGGCTGGAGAAATGAGGTGGGATGTGGGGTCAAAAGTTGATTGCTGTCAATAGACATCAATATCAAGAGTGTATAGACCAGAGTATGTGTGTATGTGAGTGTGTTGGTGGCATGCGGCACTCGATTTGTTGTGGTGATGTGATGGGTGTCATGGACCAACACATGTGCTGTCACAGCCAATCAGACTGCAGAATGAATGACAGCATGCAAACACGGGGACTGCCAAAAATAAGTAGGATGCTTTTTACCTATTAATGATTTAAAGGCGTGCACACCCTTTTTATGCCTACAGGCACTTTTAGGCACTTTGGCTACTATTATTTCCCACTCATCTCCTATTAACGACAATCCTTTCTGTGTTTGCACTGTAAGCAGCCAATGTCTTGAGGCTGTCTACACTAGGAGTGTTGAAGCTGTACCTCAGAATGATATACTACAATTCCATTCAAAATGCAAAATATATGTTAATACTGTAAATCATTTAATTGTTGGTGGAAAGTGTCTGGATTACACTGTGTCATGCACAAGCTCTTGTGTTTATGGAAAGTATGGTTATCTACTGATGATGTAAAAGCCAGAGGTGGGTAGAGTACCCAAAAACTGTACTCAAGTAAAAGTAAAAGTAATTCTAGAAATATTTACTCAAGTAAAAGTAAAAGTACTAGTCTTGAATAGTTACTTGAGTAAGAGTAAAAGAGTATCGGATAAAAAATCTACTCAAGTAGTTAGTTACTAGTTACTTTGGGTCATATATACTGAGCCTATTTTTATTTAGATATATAGATAAAATGTATGTAATGTATGTGTGTGTGTATAAATGTATATATTTCATCAGCCTTTACTCCAATTTATGTAATTTATTATAAAACCCTGTATGTTTACTTAAGTAACCTAACAGATATAGGTGTCATGCCATAAGATATTTTTAATACAACTGACTTTATATTAAATGTGAATTTAACATTGAAAGTTAATGTGATATAAATATTGCTGCTAATCTTTCATTGTTCAGAAAGAGAGCAAATAACATTTACATTATTAAAGATAATTTTCACTGACAGTCTAGAGCTCACTCTCAAAAACCCCTATTAAAATCACTGAAACTGTTAACACTGTAAAATCAATATCTCAATTATAGATTCGTACACACATCTGCACTTTGTTGTTTCTGACGAGAGAATTCGCCAGAAAGAGGTATTCAGTCAGTGAGCGAGTGACGCATTCAAAAGCTCAACAGAATCGTGTGTGATTGGTTAATGCGCAGCGCTGTAAAAACGCGTCTGTCTCTGGCTCAGCGCCAGCAAGCGATCACAGATTTGAATTTAGCAACTGATGATATGACTTGCTGAACGTACTCGCACCGGTGTGACTGTATTAAAATGAATACAATTTTAAGCAGCTTTTTTTTTTTTTTGTGTTTTGGAAGCTGCATTCAACTTGACTCCCCTCTGTTATAAGCCACACATGTACAACAAACTAATGTCACAGTGGTATCGTGTCCTGTAATCAAATGTAGCCCAAGTTATTACATGTTAAACAGTAGACAGCACACGCGTTCATCTAATAAGGATCTCCATCGCAAGCAAATAATAGCCTTTGCAGATTTGCTTTCAATTCAGTGCAGTTCCATAGCCCTGTTTTCAACGCTGCTGATGTTAAACGTTACAACTCTGAGTGAACCGCTTCAGACGCTCAGCGCACGCGACAGGGAACTGAACGAATCATTCAAACTGATTCATGAATCAATTCACTCGTTTGCCAATTGGATTGATCAAGCCTTTGAACAGAATTGACTCAAAAGAATGAATCATTCACGAATGGGCATCGCTCATCGCCCAGAGAAAAGTAGACGGCGCGTTTGGAATAAACTGAAGCATTTATAACATTTATTGCATTAAGATAAAGTAACGAGAGGAGCGTCGCCCACAGTAACGAAGTAAAAGTACAGATTTTTCCCAATAAATTTACTCAAGTAAAAGTATAAAGTACCCATCTTTAAATATACTCCGAAAAGTATTAGTTACCCCAAAAAATTACTCAAGTAAATGTAACGAAGTAAATGTAACTCGTTACTACCCACCTCTGGTAAAAGCTCACAATCAGTATCATTTCATCTGGGGGTTCACTGCTCCCAGGACGTCTGCGTTTCTAAACACTTCCTTACTATAAATCTAAAATGTTTCTTTTTTCTGACCCAAGGGAAAAATACACACACGTATCAACACGTGCCCCTTTCCCAAGAAACAGTGTTGTGGGAGGGTCCTGGAATTCAGGGATTGATGAGTTTCCGAAATGTGGGGTGGGTTTTGGTGTTTTAGGGAGAGCTGTTGGCATGATGCTTTATGAGGCTCATTTGAGAAAGAGAAAATGCTGGTACGACCATTCACACCGAGATTAATTCCATGAATAAATAACGACTCTAATGGAAAAGCCAATATATAAAGCATCTGCCATTATTACAAATACTCTAAACACTTATTAGCCATTGGAAGATGGTTGTTTTCAGGGCTTAAGTTATTCTAGACAAGCATTTTAGTGAATTTTGACTGGATGACATTCTTCTGCTAGGCCTAATGCCAGAGGTGGGTAGTAACGAGTTACATTTACTTCGTTACATTTACTTGAGTAATTTTTTGGGGTAACTAATACTTTTCGGAGTATATTTAAAGATGGGTACTTTATACTTTTACTTGAGTAAATTTATTGGGAAAAATCTGTACTTTTACTTCGTTACTGTGGGCGACGCTCCTCTCGTTACTTTATCTTAATGCAATAAATGTTATAAATGCTTCAGTTTATTCCAAACGCGCCGTCTACTTTTCTCTGGGCGATGAGCGATGCCCATTCGTGAATGATTCATTCTTTTGAGTCAATTCTGTTCAAAGGCTTGATCAATCCAATTGGCAAACGAGTGAATTGATTCATGAATCAGTTTGAATGATTCGTTCAGTTCCCTGTCGCGTGCGCTGAGCGTCTGAAGCGGTTCACTCAGAGTTGTAACGTTTAACATCAGCAGCGTTGAAAACAGGGCTATGGAACTGCACTGAATTGAAAGCAAATCTGCAAAGGCTATTATTTGCTTGCGATGGAGATCCTTATTAGATGAACGCGTGTGCTGTCTACTGTTTAACATGTAATAACTTGGGCTACATTTGATTACAGGACACGATACCACTGTGACATTAGTTTGTTGTACATGTGTGGCTTATAACAGAGGGGAGTCAAGTTGAATGCAGCTTCCAAAACACACAAAAAAAAAAAAGCTGCTTAAAATTGTATTCATTTTAATACAGTCACACCGGTGCGAGTACGTTCAGCAAGTCATATCATCAGTTGCTAAATTCAAATCTGTGATCGCTTGCTGGCGCTGAGCCAGAGACAGACGCGTTTTTACAGCGCTGCGCATTAACCAATCACACACGATTCTGTTGAGCTTTTGAATGCGTCACTCGCTCACTGACTGAATACCTCTTTCTGGCGAATTCTCTCGTCAGAAACAACAAAGTGCAGATGTGTGTACGAATCTATAATTGAGATATTGATTTTACAGTGTTAACAGTTTCAGTGATTTTAATAGGGGTTTTTGAGAGTGAGCTCTAGACTGTCAGTGAAAATTATCTTTAATAATGTAAATGTTATTTGCTCTCTTTCTGAACAATGAAAGATTAGCAGCAATATTTATATCACATTAACTTTCAATGTTAAATTCACATTTAATATAAAGTCAGTTGTATTAAAAATATCTTATGGCATGACACCTATATCTGTTAGGTTACTTAAGTAAACATACAGGGTTTTATAATAAATTACATAAATTGGAGTAAAGGCTGATGAAATATATACATTTATACACACACACATACATTACATACATTTTATCTATATATCTAAATAAAAATAGGCTCAGTATATATGACCCAAAGTAACTAGTAACTAACTACTTGAGTAGATTTTTTATCCGATACTCTTTTACTCTTACTCAAGTAACTATTCAAGACTAGTACTTTTACTTTTACTTGAGTAAATATTTCTAGAATTACTTTTACTTTTACTTGAGTACAGTTTTTGGGTACTCTACCCACCTCTGCCTAATGCACAAATACCAGCATTCAACAATTTTCCTGTTTGCTTACATAATTTAGTTTCTTTAGAGCTGCCCAAAATGGGTTGCACAAGTAAACAAATCCTGTCAAGGCCTATCTAGTGGGTCAAATGGTTATCCCTGCAGAGTTTTGTCTCGCATTTACTCAAATGAATTACATGAGACACTTATTAATTAATCAAACTGATCACAAATAATACAAGTCAGGCCAGACTTGTGTGGTTGGGGTGTTAATGTTCAATATATACCAGATTTCAGCAAACAAATTCAATTCTGCCTTTGATTTTCTGTACCGGCCCACTTAAACAATTTTAAAGATTAGATTTATGATACATGTGTGATTTGTTTGGCCTTGTGAGCAAAGTTATGAGCTGAAAGTTACAGAATCTGATACATACAAGTACAATGAGTGGAAAAAGAGAGTTTTCAGACAATTTGTCCAGAGGAACTGGCATGTTTATTTCTGCCAGCATTGTTACTTTGATGGCCTATAGTTTTTGATTTCTGGAGGATTTTATGAAAAAGGATTGTTTGACTTCTGGGAGGAAGATTATGATGTTTGTTCGCTCTCAGAAACAAAACTCCGTCTGTCACATGGCCCTAGGGGTGAGATAAAGACTCCTGCCACTCACAGAGACTGACAAAGAACTCTAACAGAGATGGAGAGAGTGAAAGAAAGGGAAGGAGGAATATAAAATGAGAAAAAAAGGCTAATATTTCACTGCCGAGTCTGCAGTACCTGGTCTGCTCATAAAACTGCCTCAGAATCAGCATGCACATCATTTCAACCCCATCAAGTCAGCCAGGTGTCCTAACGCGCCCATCCACTTTTGAATTAATCAGTAGTCCCACAATACATCTTATTGACTTAGACAGGTGTGGTGCTTTTGGGGAGGTTTGTCTCCAGACGTCTTTAATTCCATTAGACCTTGTCTACACCTGATATTAATATCCTTATTGAGAGGACAATGTTAAATACAGGTGTAAATGAGGTCCAATCAGTCAAACAACATTTGGTAGTTAAAAATGCACTGTAACCATTAATCCATCCTGATGCATCCTGAAGTGTTTATGAACCAGCTACTTACCTGTAAAATGCTGTGCTAAAACAAGGGTTTTAAACTAGTTCTGTGCATTGATTGAATATCAAGAATTTTGAAAGAAACACAATTGTGCACACTTATTATTTTTTACTCTGTGTGTGTGTGTGTTGTAATGCATATTTGCACAATGCATCTCTGACACTGTGATTAAATCACCCAGATCTTCCACAAGTCACAGTAACCAAACAAATATCCCACAATTTCTTGTACATTCAAATGTTCTGCTGGCTTCACTTAAATCCTTTCTATTTTTGCATCTAGACAAAATGGAGAGTGCAAAATTAAGCCAAATACTTCAATGCATGTGTCAGCAAAAACCCTGAAAATTAAAATAATCACATTTGTAGCAATAGCTGTCCAGTTTCTTTTTCTTCCTGAAGATAGACATCACTAGCAGCGTGGAATGAAAGCACGGTCTGCTCTTTTTGACAAAAGAGATGGATATAACTCATCCTGAGTTGTGCTGAATAAAGTTTCCCTTTGTTGTTGTGCCGTCGCATCGTTCCAGATCTCTCAGTGGATCGAAACTAATCGCTTCCTGGAAACACTTGATAGCAGCGGCAGTGCAGGACGTGTGCGAGGCGAAGTGAGGGATTGAGTTTAAACAGAAGAGGATGAGAGTGGTCAGGGTTCAGTTTCAATGCAACAAGCCCTCTATTATATGACACATTCTGAGATTGAATCCTTTTCTTTTCTTGTGCTCGCCTTAGCTTTTTTTGGACTGACCATTCTTCCTTTAATATTTTCCTCCCCACTTGCATTCCATCATCTCAAATCCCGTTTCCCATTTCCAATCAATTTTTTTTCCCTGTATCTATTGTGAAGACATGCATTCTGCCTGTTCAGATATGTGGACTAGCACATTTTTTCGGTTCCTCTGAGTCGAGGCAAGAGCCCCCCCCAGGGCTGCCTGGGGCCTCTTTATAAGAATAGTAGCTCTGCCGGAGGACCCAGAGCTTCCTCTGAGGTCTGTGTCTCACACAGACTAAATTTAAAAGCATTCAGTAATGATCACAACAGTACTGCTTCTGGGACCACAGGGAGTCTTAAGGCATGATGTCAACTGATGACTACGGGAATATCTTGCTCCTAGTGGATTCCCTAATGCACAAATAGTCATGAAGACATACAAAGACAACAGGAAGAGCAAAAACATAATGGAACAATCCTGATGGACTGATGGGTAGATAAAAAGGTAGATGGATGGATAGATTGGTAGATGGAGGATTTATGAGTAGATATGGGTGTGTGTGTGTGTGTGTGTGTGTGTGCATGTTTTGTGACATATCAGGACACAACTTTGTATAATGACATGGGTATGACACAGGCATTACAAGGAGAGGGTGACTTATGAGGACATAACCCATGTACCCATTTTTCAAAATTCTTATAAACCATACAGAATTAGTTTTTTTTTTTGAGAAATTAAAAATGCACAAAGTTTCCTGTGAGGGTTAGGGTTAGGTGTAGGGTTGGTGTAGGGCCATAGAATATACAGTTTGTACAGTATAAAAACCATTATGCCTATGGGATTTCCCCACTTCTCACAAAAACAAATGTGTGTGTGTGTGTGTGTGTGTGTGTGTGTGTGTGTAAGTGTGTGTGTGTGGCTAGATGGCTAGACAGAAGGGTAGAAAGATGATTGATGGGTAGAGAGAAGATGCAAAGATGGGTAGATAGATTGATTGATGGGTGGATGGCTGGATGGGTAGTGAGATGGAGGGATAGATATGTAGATAAAAGGATAAATGGTTAGATGGATGGATTTATTTATATATATATGTACTGTATAGATGTTTAGATGGATGGAAAAATGGGTAGATAGAAGATGGATTGGTGGATTGATGGGGAGATAGAAGAGTATATAGATGATGGATGGATGGATGGTTAAATGGGTAGATAAATGGATCAAAAGGTAGATGTGTGGATTGGGTAGATAAGTGGGTTGATGGATAGATGTGTAGATAGATGGATTGGGTAGATGGGGGAACTGGGTAGATGGATAGATGGGAAGATGGGTGGATTGGGTAGCTAGATGTGTTAATAGATGAGCAGATTGATGGAATGATGGGTGGATTGGGTAGATAGGTGGGTTGATCGATGGACTGATGGTAGAAGATGATTTGATAGATGAATGGATGAATGGTAGATAGATGAATTGATGGGTAGATGAGTGGACTGGGTATATACACGGGTTGATTGATGGATTGATAGAAGATAGTTGGATTGATCGGTGGATTGGTTAGATAGGTGGGTTGATTAATTAATTGAATGGATGGATTGATGGGTAAATGAATTGAAATGAAGTGAATGACAGGCGATGAGTGGCAGAGGGATGAGCGTAAAATCAGGGGGAAATATATCTGAAGCATTAGACTGGCTTACAAGACTTCCTGTTTTTGAAGTTATTTGTAGTGAAGACAGGTGCTCTTTGATGATGCAAGAGAAATGGAAAGATAACTTACCAGACAGATATGGGTAGAAATGGATTATACAATGGAAGAGAGAGAGACATTTTGTGACTTGTTGGTTGACGGTATGCTGTAACTTCATGCTAGCTTTAAGATGGTGATGAAGGGAGAGATTGTTGTGTGTGTGTATGTGTGTAAGAAGCTTGAGTATGATGATGGAGAGTGCCACACTCCACACGTTATGCAGACAGTGAGAGACAAGGACCAGACAGAGCTTGGCTGTTGTCAATGCAATTAACCTCTCTGCCAAACATACGCCACACATTTGGGCTGTCCTCAACTAAAGATTTTTCTGGACAATTAGTACTCATTCATTTTAAGCATTAGTCGCACTTTTATTAATAAACCATATAAATCATAATAATTAGCCTTTAATTGCCTACATAGCTTATTAAGCGATCAAGCTCATGCAAAAAAGGCTTGCCACAGCGGACCAGAAAATATAATAATTATGAATGTGTTAGGAAAAAAAAACAAAGTACACTGCATTAACATTTTAATAATTTATTGATACACTACTGCTTTCTGTTTTTCGTTTTAAGAGATGAAGTTGGAGATACTCGTCATCTCCGCAGTAGTGGATGTGCCTGTATGCAGGTTTCATACAGATTACATAGTCTGAGAATATTTGTTATCTATTTGAATTGGTTCATTTAAAAGTTTCACTCTTTATGATCAAGTTCACAGAGTCTGAGATGAAAGAAAGTGCATCCTGTTTGCTTTATTTTACAAAAGCACAACATTGTTGTTATTCTGAGTGGACATTATTCAATTTAGAGTCTTTACAGATATGAAAGATGCATTACTCTTATATGTATGACCAAAAATGCCAAAGTATTTTAAGAGCAAATGATTGCAGAGGTGCCTCCATCTGTCATGCTGTAGTATGTGAACACGTGAACAGCGCCCCTTTTTTTTAGGCTAACATTAGATTGAGCTGCCATGTAAAGATGCTATTACATACACATTTCAGGTTGATGAATGTTTGTTGAGAATATGGATGTCCTGCCTGATGTACAGTAACGATTTTTCCGTCACGGACTGCGTGATTTTGCCAAATTCATGTAGAATTTTTTTTTTCAGCGACTATTAACAATTTGGTCGACCCAGCCTCTTCTCGTTAACTGTTAGTCGACACTTAGGTGCAGCCCTACCGCACACACACACACACAATACAGTTCAGTGTGTGTGTATCACTCTGGGGCACTTGACGCACAGATCTCTGTTTCTACCCTGTCTATATGTATTTTTGAAAGTGAAAGTATGGTAACCCATACTTGGAATTGGTGCCCTGCATTTAACCCATCCAAGTGCACACACACACAGCAGTGAGAAGTGAACACACACCCGGAGCAGTGGGCAGCTATATCGGTAGTAATATTAGTCAGCATTAAAGGGGGCACCTGAGACTTTGATTCGTTTTAATCCCTGAAGTATCACTTTGTGTCCTACATAAAGGTCTGTCAGGCTGTGTAGTAGAAGTATGGAGAAGAAATCTGCAGAGGCTGAGTTGGACATTGTTCAATAATGAAGCACTTGGGAGCCTTGGAAGTTATGCCTGTCTTTCCTGCAAGTAGACCAGAGTACTACTGTGTGACACACTTCTTCAAAAAAGAAGAGTTAGAAGTGCATTGAGTTAGAAGTGTTCTTAATATAAAACGTAAAAAATAAATAGTTTTAAACCGAGTATGCTTCATCATTCTTATGTGCAATTTACAATAATTATTATTTTAGAGATATACAGTAGGACGGCAACAGCAAAAATCTAACAAACATACAATAACTTTTTTTTTTTAAGCTGCAAAAATTATTATTTTTTTTGCTCTTGAACAAATAAGTAAAAACTAATTTTGTGGTGGTTAAGATTATTAGGCTGACCTCAAAATGGGTCACATTGTGTTTTTACTTGTAGAGTCTTTAGTTGTATAGCTGTTTTGTAATTGAAGTTAGAAACAACCTTAAACTGGACCAATTATAACTACATTTTTAGATGTTAACACAGTACACTGAAAAAAATGGCACAGCTGTTCCTGTGAAACTATTTTCACTCAGAAAGTGCTATTTAACAGCAAGCAGCTTAAGTTAAATGTGAAATTGTTAACTAAATAGATAAAAATTGTGTGTCCTTCAAAAACGTACCTCAGTAATCTTTTTTGTTTGCAACCTTTTACAGTGTAAATGATTTTTTATTAGTCATTATCTTCCACATGCATCAATTATGAGGTTTTTCTTTATTTTCAATAACTTTTAGCCCTAAAAAAGGTGACGTTCACAACTACACACCTGTCTTTATGGTAGCCTGGTCTAATCTTCCACTCCCTGTACCCGGGTGCCAGCTATGACATAGATACAGGATTCCCTACCAGCACCAGGGACGCATGCCATATGCTTCTCCAGGACAGCAGCATATGTCAACCTCAGCATTATTGGAACACTCCCACACACTCATACATACACATGTGCCTGCAAACCATACCTGTCACCACAGAACGCATTGTTTCTGCTGAGCACTTCATCTCAGCCAGAGACATTATTGTTGAAGTGTGCAATTTCTGCGCCACTGATGTTGGAATTGCTCAACTTTGGAAAAAGATGCAAAGTTGAGAAATGCTCAGCTCTATGCAAATGAGATGCTAAAAAGGCTGGAGATTGTGGTGCATTTAGTGTATAAATCATAGATTTATATGCATCTTTCACTGTGGCCTGAGCATCATTTGGTTTGTTTGCTTCTAAAGTTCATCGGCTGTGTGAATGGAAAGTGAGCATAAATTATAATGAAGATGATTTAATTTGCTATGCATTTTACAGACCTCTGATTGGTATTGAGTTGACAGAGAGATAATTAAGGATAAAGTAAAGGATGTTAGTTCAGGTTGTTCTAGTTGTGTAAATGGTTATGTATGCAAGTTGGTATACAATAAAACAATAATAATAATAGTAATAATAATAAAAATAATAATAATAATAAAAAGAGGTGTAGGATTTATTTTAAACCAGTTTTCACTCATCTGGTAAATGCTAGTAAATTTAATAAGTAAAACATTGGATTGAACATGAAATGTTAAAGTAGAAAGACTGAAGCAGTGTTTTGTTGTAAAATGTACTCAAGCTTTGTTTTATTTACATAACACTTTTTTATTATAATTGATACAGTGACTTCTCAAGCCTTTTTAGTGTTAGAGAAATAGATGAATATAGGTCATCCTTTTGGAAGCATGACTCTATCATCAGGTGTGTGTTTTTGTGAGGCTATAAACAGATGGTGTTGGTGACCGCGGAGGCCGGAAGTATCAGCGGGGGGGCTGATCTCTTCCCTCGTGTCCTGCCTCTGCCCACCTCACCTTGAGCCGGTCATGTTTGTCTGCCTGGTCATGACAGGTGATGACACCACAATGCCATATCAAACACAGTATGACCTGTCTTTTCCTGTGTTCATCTTTCTTTCTTTCTTTCTTTCTTTGAAGTTGTTACAGAGTATAGTTACAGCATATGTATAATGATTGAGCATATTGCTAATTGATGTAAAATGTATATAATAAATGTCATTTTTATTTATTTATTCCTTCCTGTGATAACAAAGGTATTTTAAAAGTCAATCTTTTCTTCCTTCCTTCCTCCTTTCCCAAAATATAATGTATCCCTTCTAAGAAGCATTTGAAAAAGTGAGGAAAGTAAATATGAGTTGTATGGAGTTTCACATTTGTCTTTTTTGTAGTTGTTATTGTATTGAATGATATATGATATATTTTTATATTATATTTATATAAATTTTGTGTAGCCTTATAGAAATTGTTAATGAACAATTTCTAAGTGTTCCTACAATTTCTTAGTGTTCCTTCTTAGTGACATAAGCACCTTCAAATCAGGATTACCCATATTATCCCTAATGTATCCCCCTACAACCTCCTGATGCTTTTATGTGATTTGGACAAGAAAAGGTGGAAAAGAAAACTAATATTCAGAGTACAACATGGAGTTAAACTTCAAAGATGCTAGAGGAGAGGAGGAGGACACATGTCAAACATTGACAAAGAGAAGCTTTGGCACATTAGGGCACTCATAGCTGAATCTCTGGAGCCCAAAGCCTTCATGTGAGTGTGTGTAGCAGCTCTCTGGAGTTGATTGGCATTGCGGAGGTTATTTTGGGCGGCTCTAGGATGCAGCTGTCTTTAGCAGAGGAAAGAAGCTGAAAGGTTTTAGATGGAGATCTAACTCCGTGCCCTGCTACAGATGGTCTACACACACACATACCCATCATGCATCGGTCAATAAATTGAATCATACCTCACATCTATTCCCGTCTCACATCAAGGTGAAATTGATCAGATTAAAGGAAGGAGACACAAACAGAGCTGTATAGGGGACGAGCAACTCTGAATGACAATCAAATCCGGTGCGCACGTGTGTTTTCGTCGATAGCCAATGTAAACGATCAGGTGGGCCTTCGTGCAGATGGTCATATAGGGTTTCTGGGAGTACTGATCCTCCTCTCTTATGCGGGCTGTAATTGCATGTTGTGCGGTGCATCTGTCCCACCGCTGATGAATGAGAGGGAGAGGAGATGCGGTCGGGAATATAAATGGCCTTCCTCTGGCTCACATACACACTCAACCCACCGCCTCTGTTCTGCACACACACTTCCACTGAATCTCAGTCTAGACACTTCAAAAGAGAACATGTATAGTGTACCCTGAAAAAAAAAGTTTTGAGTACTTTAGTTTTTTGTGCCTCTCAATATGATTGTTTGGTAATGTGTCTATTTCACAGCTGCAGCTTTATTTCTCCAAGTCATAGCTCTCAAAATCTTATAATTATGGCTTATTATTCATAATTGTGACTTTATCTCGCAACGGGTATGTCTCACACTTATTGCTTTTTTGTGACTGTCTCACATTGTGGCTAGAAAACTCCCAATTATGGATTTTTCTCATAACTGACAATATAAATATCTCTCTCTTATTATGGTTATTTCCGTCTCATAATATGACTGTCTCTAGCAATTGACCATTCACAAGGGCTTGGTTGACTGGCAATCTGACTATTAACAAATCAGACTGGAGATTATATTAATGTTGGTGCACTTAAGCTTGAAAAATGGTGTGTGTTGACGTCTTTCCACTGTTGAAACAAGTTACAGTATCTTCTGATGTTCATTCGTGTTTATTTCATGCTTTCAGTAAATATGAAAAGACAAATCTGTACATGTGCTGCTTGAACTGATGCAATACCATGATCTGTCACAGCACATTAAAGAGCCAAAATAAATTCTTTATTGTTTGAATTTCTACACAATGACAAAATTAGTTGTCTGTAAGCGTGTTTTCAGTTTTTCACAATTGTATCTTTATTTCTCCTCACTGTAAATTTATATCTCACAATTATGTGACTTCAAACTTACAATTACATCTTAATTTCTTGTAATTGCTTATTTATCTCTCATAGCTGTGACTGCATCTCACAGTGTGACTTTCATATTTGAAGCTTTGTTTTTGGTTGTAAATTATCTGGTTGTAAATATATGTATCTAAATGTAAATTTAAATGTAAATATCTCACTCTTCACTTTGCTCTGAAGTGATAAAAGGCCTCAATAATGTCACTTCATGGCATAATATCAAAACGACTAGCATCATTTTTTTTTTTCTAAATGATGGTGCAAGCTCAATTTTCAAGTGAAAGAAGTGAACTGATTTTATACATCTAAAAAAAAATTATCTAAAATGAAAAATTGATGCAAAAAGTGCAGTCAGTTCTGATAAACACTGATTTTGTGTTTGTAGATGCCATTTAGTTTATCTAACGCAATGAAACTGGAATTTAAGTCTGCGCCTAAAGTGCTCAAATACTTTTTTTGTGGCCATTGTAGAAAATTTTCTAAAGAACTAGATAATAAAATGTTAATTGTGCAAGTATAAAAGGCTCTCCAGTGGCATCAGAATGTAAAAACCCTATTTGGTTTTAATGGGAACATTTAGCATGACTGAAAGGAGGACTGAATTTTCAGCCTATACAAAGTTGAAATAGAAAACAGGCACTAATGATTTGTTTTGGGTTTCCATCAAGCTAGCACAGGACCAGACTAAAATTAGCTTCTTGATTGACTTAGAAAATTCTCACAATTCTGATTCTTAATTTGTTTCTAATGCACTTTTGCCCCTTACTTTACTGTGTTTTAATGAAGTTTAAGAAGGCGTATGTATTCAATTGGATGGAACGGTAATTATGGAGTTCTCCAACTTACAATTGCTCAAGCTGTTTTGACATAAGTTATGATTTGCCGCCAACACGTTTTAACGCAAACAAAGCGCCATTTACTCAATCTGTCAGCTGTTTGCAATTTTTCATAATGTGTTGTGTTGAGAAATGAATTGTTATTCAGCTTCACAAAAGGCAATGTACCTTAGCAGCAGCTTGTCAGCTTGAGAAAGTGAAGAATGAGAGTCTGGAGGTATCGCACGCTGAACTTCTGTGTTTTACATTGGCTGACCAACCATTTAAGCCCCATAAGAAGTAAGATTCTAGGTTTTTTTTCCATATTTTTTACTGCACACTTGGACAGGAAGATGTACATAAACACGATGTCAGATTTTTCTGGTTAGTCATGGTCAGTTAGACCTTTCAGACCCTAAACATGGCACTTTTTTTATTTTTCCTTTCTCAATGCTGAGTAAGTTTAATTAACAGTTCTCATACAGTACTATTAGCAAAAGTTATTAAGTATGAACCTGATAATTCAATTAATATGGCCTCTCTCACACTCCTAAAAGAACCATTCAGGCTTTTACATTCACTTTAAAAGTTCATTCAGTTCAGTTTTTTTCCCACCTCATGGTTGTTTAAGAAAATGAGTGATTCATTCCTTGCGCTGTCAACTCGGATGCCAAACCTGAGTCAGCCTTTACTTTTACCTCTCCATTTCCCACATATTGTTCCCTGCCAAGCGCTGGGTTCTTTATGACCTCCTCTGCCACATCTAATGTGGGCCCCATTAAAATCTCACCCACCTTTTAATAAACCTCCCTATGAACTTTCATGTGCTCTGATTCTCAATCGTCATACTTGTGTAGGCCTTCCAATCTGTGCCGACTCCATTCTCTCGAAACCGGCATGAATTATTCACAATATTTCTGCCGCTTCTACGCTGGGTCATCTCAATGAGGTGTTTTTCTCTACACCTTTAAATATGTGCCGACAAAATATTTATTTATCAGAGAGACCGAGCTAAAAAACCCTGCAAAGATCTAATTATATACAGATCAGCGAAAGCTGCAAACAGTTAAGAGAGATGTTCAACTGGGCTTTTCTTTGTTTCCTGCTAGGTTTGGCGGTGTGAACTTTAATGAATGCCTCCAGGACCTGTTTGAAGACTATTTCAGCCGTATCTCATGCCCAGGAGAAGCCTCCTAAATTGGGCTATAGCTCATCAAATTCCAACTCTCGGCTCTCAAGTAAAAGCACAGAGAAAACTAAAGCAAAATAAACCAGAACAAGATCCTCAGAGAGTTCCCAAACCTCACTTTTACCATTTGAAACGATAACTGCATTTAGGAAACGCTGATCTCAATGTCACTCTCCAACCTGGAGAAATGGAAACTGTGCAGCTACTGAAATCATTCTTATGCATAATAACACAGTGCTGTAAAACCTGTCCACTTTGGTCTCTAAGTTCACTGATCAGATCTTAATCCTGTTAGGCAATTCCCAGAACACAGCGGATGTAGTATCACAGCTGACCTCAGTTCAGTTGTACGGGGAGCTTTCATGAAAATGTTATGTTCATCTTTTGTATTTTTTAGTAGAACATATTCATTGCCAAATCTGTTTATTCAGAAATCGATGAGCTCACTTAGTAGTGCGTAAACACGAACCGCTATGTCTGACAGATACTGATAATATGAATATTTCATACTGATTCTGCATTAATATTCATAAACTCTGTTTTAATCATGCAGGGAGCCTCTGGAATGCATTACGAGTTGTTTGTGTGAATCTCAAGCTTGTTTGGAGTTTGCGACAGCCTTGTGGCTGCAGCAGAAGGCCCTCGGTCCAGTCCACGCCGGGTGATGAACGACCGGTGTGGCTGCTCACTCTGAGAAGCATTGTCAGGTATGAAAAATGACATTATTACAGTAATACCGTTACCATGGATCCTGTCAGAGGGGTTGAAAAACCCCAGTGGCGTTCATGATATTGTGTCACTCACACCTTGGTTTGTGTTTGCAAGAAGCTTGATGGCAAAACCAGACAGAAGCCAGAGTTGTTGTTTTTTCTTCTCTCTCTTCTTTAGTAAGGATGATTTTCCTCAGGAATGTTTCATTTTCTCTTTCTCTCTCTCTCTCTCTCTCTCTCTGTTTCTCTTTCTGGATTTTAGTTGTGTTAAAAATGGTTATCAGGGATTGGTTTCACTTTGATTGTGAATGAGTGACTTGTGGGAGTTTTAGTACATATTTAATCTACTTTTATATGTGAGGGGTGTATATATTGCTCCTATACGTTTTATATGTATGAGTAATGGCCAAGGTAGTGAAGAAAGTGCTATTGTTCAGCATTATAAAGAGTACTGCAGAGATTATGAGTGCTTCAGATCACTCGCCTTCACCACACATATACAGTAGGTAGTACATGAATGAAAAAAAAAAATAGTTGAAGTGTGTCTTCTGGGCAAAAATACCAGTCCATAATCCATAATAATGCTAAATGGTACTTGATCTGGGCATATTTCACTCCTGATACAGACAAAATTACTTTTTCAAAGACGAAAGCAACTTTACTGATAGAGGACTCATGTTTTAGCTGGAAACAATGGTTTGAAGTAAAAGAAAATGTGGTGAATTAGTTTCTTACAAACACACAACTTTTTGCTTCACAAGATATTCATTGATGCATGCACTGTAGTCTTATTGTGGATTATTAATATATATATATATTTTTAAGAACATTTTAGCAGCTGATTGGACTCTTATTTTTACAGCATCCATTCTCTGCAAATTAATCAGTGCTAAATTTCTTAAATAATAATTTACTCACCCTGTTATTCTGTAGCTGTACTTTCTTACGTGTAAAAAAAAAAAAAAAAAAAAAAAAAAGAAACAGACATTTAATATATATATTGTGTTTAACATCAGAGAATCAGATAAGTCTTTATTTGTCTTGGAAAATGAAGAAACATATTCAGTCAGTTGTCCAAATGGTCATAATTTGTTCTTTTTATACACCTGCCTTTAGACCCAAATCAAGACTTTCAATCATTATTTTTGATTTACTGCGATTTCTTCCTGAAGGCTGAACATGACCAGCAAAATAATGTTTGGCCTGAGAGAGAAGTTGAACATAATAAATGGTGAAATGCTTCATGTCAGCCCTGCAGAATTTCAAATACACTGATCAGTCAGTCAGTTAAAGTCATATCCAACTCCCATGCATGCTGAAACAGCCCTTTTGATATCCTCCTAGTCCAGTCTCCAATGATGAGGATCATTTCTAATGAACGTGTCTCTGTCCAGCGAAAAGAGTTTGAATATAGATGTTCCTTTTCATTTTCTATTAATTTAAAGGTGTCTATTCAGCTGAGGTCTGGCACTTAAACCGGGCGATGCAGAGCTCAAATTCCATCGCAGACTGAGAGTGTTATCCTGGTGGTGAAGTTAGAAGTTCTAAATTTCGACTGAGGTGTGAGTTTTATCATGCTAAGGTGATGAACTGTAGGGGTGCACAGTCTCTAGAGCAGCGTGCAAATATGCACATCAGCGCTGTCAGGTTTAGCTCACTTGACTGAAATAGACATGACTGGTAACCATGGTGACATCGGCGCCTGTCATATTTTGGCGCCATTTCTCTAACAGCCCAAGGCAGGAAAATGCTCTGAACAAAAGTCACTAAATTGACTACGATGTTGCTGAACACTTCTATTATGGTTCATTCTGTTTCAAACATAGTGCTTGGTCACGGTACAAATGCCCAAATGAGGGAATCCTGTTAGCTTTAGAAATGAATTAAGTTTAGCATGGCGTGGTTTTGTGTGAAGGCAGTATGGGTTGTCTGTGACATTCCTAAAGTAGATTTGCTTTTCCTAAAGGAAATATAACTTTGATTTTGCTGCCTTGCAAGCTTTTCTTTGTAATTGAAATGCTGCTTCACAGCCATTGTGATGGTGAGCGAAAAGGTTGCTTGTCAGCCTCAGAAGGTTGTACAATTTTTATTATGCATTATTTATTTTATATAAGAATTGCATGTGTTTCAACCCTATTAATGTGTGTGTGTGTGTGTGTGTATACAGAGAGAGAGAGAGAGAGAGAGAGAGAGAGAGAAAACATTTTTAGTGTAATGATTAAATGAATACACTCATTTTTTGTTTTGTTTGTTTAATTATGTATTTCTTTTGTTATAAAATACGCTATTTATAACATCTAAATGATCTTAAATTTATTTTACCCCCATGATATTTCAAAAGTTCACAGCATTCTTTTCAAATAGATATAAAAAGAAAGAAGACCAATCTCAAATCAAGTTGCAAATATTAAAATTATTTTGAAAGAGTGTATTTTCACAGTTTAATTTTCAAACCAATCCTAATTTATAGTAGGCTACGAACGAAATACAAAAGTTTGGATAGAATGTACTTTTGAGCTGAATTGCAGAAAATCATATAGAAGGTGGAGAATATCAATACAATTCTGCATTTTAGGTAAAGTAATAAAGGGGACGAGAGAGAAAAACACATGTCAAACGTAATGGAAATTGGCTATATGCACCTGAATCGCGTTGCCAATTATCAACAGTGCAACTGTGGCTGGTCGCTGTCCGTGGTGCTGAAGAGAAAAACAAAATTGAGATCAAAACTCTCTACTAAAATTGAATCTGTGATACGTCTATGTGACTAATTTGGAAGGCAATAGAGAAGAGGGAGGCCCTGCGCCAGGAAATTCATCACGGAGACGCGCACACAAACACGCATGGCGCTCTGAGCTGCCACAGATGTTTTGGTTCACTCGTTTAAATCATTTTTTGGCGATTTTGTCGCTTTTGTCAGAAGCCGCGTCGGCTGGATATTATCTTAAAAAATATATAGTCCTGGAGTTCAGAAATTTGAAGTTTATATCAACAAGTAAAATTAATTCAATCTTTTTGATTATTATTTCTTATCTGAGCGATTACATCTGTTTTAAGTATGTATATTTGGAAACATTTGCATGTCAAATCGATGTTGGTGTTGATTAACCACATGCCGTTATATTTATTACAGGCGAAACAATTCCTGACAGAATTGACAATGCTGTGTGTGTGTGTGTGTGTGTGTGTGTGTGTGTAACTGACATAAAGAATTGCCAAGTGCAGCATTTCTCCTTTTCAGCCATCCTTATTTGTCATTGACCCATCTATAGAGAGTTTCAGCAGAAATAATCGCATTTGGAGTTTGCTTATTGTGCTTGTCATAGCAAGAGACCTTCACATGACTCGAATGCGTTCGTTCTTACAGGTCTGATCTCTCTTCACCTCTGAAAACTGTCTCCATCTAGCGGCTTCCACCCCTGCACATCTATCAGTGCTGAATGTGTGAATCGATAACCTGAGACGTGAAAATACCAGCAAAGCTTTTCTCTTAGTCTCTCAGCTCAGCGTTCAGCACTTCACTGAATTCCAGCCAAACTTTGATTAATAATAATTCACATAATGCCACTGCATAACTTTTCACAGTGCGCAATATAGGACGTTCATTTAATTTAGCTACAACAGGACAATATACCGAAAATAAACACTTTACCGTAACACTTCCTAAGATACATTATGCACCATTCACACAGGCTGTGTTACATTCATATGTGTTAACCGATGCCTGTAGCACGTGACACGCCTCCAATGCGCCGTGAGCAGAAACAACTTGGGCTCCACCGCAGACTCACAGTTCTTCGTCGGTAGCGGATGAAGCAACTTCCAGCGAATCATTTGTTGCAAGTTCACTTTTTGCTTGGGTCGCATTCAGACCTTGCGAAACAGATCTAGGGTCAATTGGATTACAGTTAAAAGAAGCAGATAGGAAAGTGCCATTTTCTGCTTTTGAAGCATCGAACGCGCTCTCGCCAGGGTGGTCTTGTCTTCGTATGACACGACCACTGTGGCAGGTTTCTTCAGGAGGGTCAGTGTCAAACACAGAAGTCGTGGACTATAAAAACGATGCCATTTGACAACGTGAATCATCTACTTGACTTCTAAACTTGTTGCATTTGCTCCAGAAAACCTCCGAGTGCGCGTTTCGGATACCTATTTGTGCGTAACGGCGGAAGAGCTATTCAAATTGGACTATTACTGATGATCTTTGTGTAAAAACCTACATTTTTTTTGCATCAAAATCCATTTATGAGGAGGTAAGTTGTTTCTCTTGCACTTAAGCAATATATTGCACTGTAAAAAAATAGATGCGCTGCATCTTTAGCCATTTGTGTTTGACCGAAAAGCCTTTTTTTTACGCATGCATATTACATAGCCTACACCACAATTTCTACGGTCACTGTAATTCCTCCTTGCCATTCGAATGCTTTGATCTTGATAAATAACATGACTCACTGTGCAGTGTTCTTCTGCACGTGAGCATTGATTGAAGCATTCATTGAAGTTCGAACATCCAGTGATTGCGCTTTGTGTCTCTCCAGATGTTCTATCTGCGCGCGGCGGATTTGTGAGCGCAAAACCTGCTTCAGTCGCACCGGGTCGCGCACATTGGGTCAGCATGGCAGCCGGAGTCGCCGCGTGGCTACCGTTCGCGCGCGCCGCGGCCATAGGATGGATGCCCGTGGCGAGCGCCCCGATGCCGCCGCCTCCACGGGAGAAGAGGCGAGGTCAGGACGGTTTGATCATCTTGAACGTTAGCGGCACTAGGTTTCAAACTTGGCGGAATACTTTGGAGAGGTACCCCGACACCTTACTGGGAAGCACAGAGCGCGATTTCTTTTTCCACGAGGAGACCAACGAGTACTTTTTCGACCGCGACCCGGACATTTTTAGGCACATTCTCAACTTCTACAGAACCGGGAAGCTGCACTACCCTCGCCACGAGTGCATCTCCGCCTATGACGAGGAGCTGGCCTTCTTCGGCATCATTCCTGAGATAATAGGGGACTGCTGTTATGAGGAGTACAAAGATCGCAGGAGGGAAAACGCGGAGAGGATTCAAGACGATGAGGAGAACGAAAACAGCAAAGATATGGTGCTCCCGGAAATGTCGTTCCGCGAGACCATGTGGCGCGCGTTTGAGAACCCGCACACCAGCACCATGGCGCTGGTGTTTTATTACGTCACGGGCTTTTTCATCGCCGTCTCCGTTATGGCCAACGTGGTGGAGACGGTCCCGTGCGGCAGCGGGCCAAACCGGGCGAAGGAGGTCTCGTGCGGAGAGCGCTACGCCCTCGCATTCTTCTGTTTGGATACGGCCTGCGTCATGATCTTCACCGTCGAGTACCTGCTGCGTCTGATCGCCGCGCCCAGCAGGTACAAGTTCGTCAAAAGCGTCATGAGCATCATTGACGTGGTGGCCATCATGCCTTACTACATCGGCCTGGTCATGACGGACAACGAGGACGTGAGCGGGGCCTTCGTTACCCTTAGGGTCTTCAGGGTCTTTCGGATTTTCAAATTTTCGCGGCACTCCGCGGGACTGCGCATACTGGGGTACACGCTCAAGAGCTGCGCGTCAGAGCTGGGCTTCCTGCTCTTCTCTCTCACCATGGCCATCATCATCTTCGCCACCGTCATGTTCTACGCAGAGAAGGGCTCCTCCGCCAGCAAGTTCACCAGCATTCCGGCGGCGTTCTGGTACACCATCGTCACCATGACAACGCTGGGGTGAGTCCATGTTGTTGTGCTGCGCAAACTTACTGAATGAGCTTGCGCGTATGATCTGCTGTCAGGACTGCTTCAAAGCAGCCCTTTTACTCCAACGCGTCCTGAAAAGTTGAGAGCTTGCGGAGATGGAATACATCAAGGGCAGGGGGAGATCAATAAAAGTGATATAAATCAAAGAAATAGACTCCCCCTCTCTCTCCTCTCTCACATTTCTCTCCCTTTCTCTGTCTGGCTATCCATGACTGTCTCATTGCTTGAAAAGACAAAACCTATCAAAGCTATTTAATATTGAAACTTTATTTTTCTGCAATATTTGGTTCAAATGCACTCACATCCTTGTATGTAATAAAAACTCAAATAAAAAATATTTTTATAATAATAAAAACAAAACAAAAAACGAAACAAAACTTGGAACGTATATTTTATATATTCTGTGTTGCTGTTTTTGAAAATGTTATAATATAAAAATATATATTATAGTTTATTTTATTAATAAAATATTTATAATAATTAAAGAAATTTTCAACAAAATGTGTTTCACTTGGCTATACTGAGTATAATGTTTAAAGCATTGCCTGTGTATTTCATACATAATTTGGCTGACTGTATGACTGTCAGTAACAATGCTTTTAAATTTTTATCTGAGAATTTGAGGATTATGATTTCAGAGCTATTTCTTTCTTATACCTCTGAATTTTAATCACAGAAGTGTGCTTGTGTAATTTGCACCTCACCAGAGTCAGACTGAGCACAGACTATTCCTTCCTATCTCAAAGCACCTTTGGCACAATGTTGTAATTTTCACACAGTCAGTGAACACACAGAGAGACAAGGCTGATTCATGTGACGTTAAGAACTGAAGGCGATTACAATAATGCATTCCCTATTGATGTGTTATTCATTCATTAATCCCATCACTCGACACCTCAGCATGTCTTCTCCAAACCTCCCACCTGCACAGAGCGGGCACTCTCCATGGTTCTGAATCTGCCTGCCTCATGTTGCAGTCACCCCATGGCCGCACTCTGCATTGCTGGCGGGACGAAATGGTCCTGCGTCACACTCAAGGGGATTAATCAAGCCCCATGCTCCAGTACACATCCCGCTCTTTGATCGGCACGCCTTTGAAGTGCATTACTCTGAGTGTGTCATAACTTGCTCTGTGAGTGTCAATCTGACGCCTGCGCCTGGCTGATATGAAGCACATTTCAGTAGTAAATGTGTTTGGGAGACATTTGGTTTTGGAGTTTTGAGTTTCAAATAGTTTTTTTTTTATGCTGTAGTTCAACAATGTGTGGCTCACACCATCTGCCTGATTCTTTTTATATGTGACTTCAAGTCTGAATATGGTCTTTAACCTACTGAATGTGCCTAATGTTGTCTTTGACACAAGAAATGTCATGAAGATGCCATGAACCTTTAATAAGAAAATTAGGTTGTCAGAGCTGTGGCACAACGCAGTGCATGTTCTTGTGATATATAAAGAGTTTTGGCTCACACAGTTCCAATCATCCCCATTCCCCTTCTGCTTTCTTGTCAGGTTTGCATTGTCCTATAAAGAAAATATGAGGTTTGGAGACAGCAGGAGCGAAAGAGGAAATTTTATTTTTTTGCTGTGTGAGTGAGAGAAAGAGAGTTTTGTTTGAGAGCATATCATCACATCTTATTGTGTGCAATTTGTGTCCTGCCGATTCTTGCCTGTCAAATCGGATGACATCAATGAGAAAATTAAATTACGGGCAAACGCTCAACACCGGCTTGATGTTGGGAGTGCTGTGTGTGTGTCTGTATGTTAGGGAGAGATGATGACTTGTCGGAGCCAGCTGGTTATGAGCTATGTCTTCCAAACAGACCCACAGCTGCAGGGCTTCAGTGATGCAGCCCATATACTCATCTCCTCTCTCTGCAGGCAGGCATGCTGTTCTTCATTTCAGATTTTATTGCATTGCCTCAGTGAGCCCATCAAGAGGAGCATGTGGGGGGCAGTCGCTACAGCAGTGATCTGACCTGGTAAAGTCAAGTTCACCCTGTGATAAGCAAAAGCCAAAACTTGGGATGTGAAATCGGGCTGTGTCTTGAGACCATTTCATGTTTGGTTGGCTACATTTTGATCTAAAAAAAGTTTCACATTGTGGATGTCACACAGTTTAACTTTAAGAGACAGTTGGGTTAGGGGGAACCTCGCCTGTTAGGTTTGAGATCTCATTGTCCTTTACTTGTCAAGTTCATCCATTACCCCCTTGTCATGTCTGAAATCTCATTCCTTTCCTCTTTCTCCTTAAACACACTTGAGTGAGTGGCTAGTCCAGGCATCGCTAAACGACTTTGCCTGCTCTGATTGAACAAGAGTCTGGCTCTCTAAATGTATGCATCACTTTTTAATGCCTCATTTCCCAGACTGAATGACAGGAATGGATCTGTGGCTCAGAGAGCAATGGGAGGAATTTACACAAGGTGGCTGTTTTAGATTACTTGAACCTGGTTTTTGGTTTGGATTACTAGTAGTGAAGCCCTTGTGATGTTCCAACACCAAAGAGCAATTGAAGTTTGAGAACATTTTGCCTATCAGCAAGGTTTTGCGGAGATAAAAGCTAGCATTAAAGTGAGAGAAAGTTATGGTTGCTGGATTATACTTAAACCTCAGGCGCCTTCAATCTGTCTGCATGAGAATGATAGAGAATTGTAATTATCCGTAAAGATATCCTCTATCATGCAGAACTGTGTAAGATACCTGAATGCTTCAACCAGTTTTAGCCCTAATAGTTATGGGTATATGCACCAGGGAGTGCTGCTCATCTCTGTCTCTTTTTGATCCGGATGAAGTGGCTTCTTTTATCTCTTGCTCTGCTTAAAGGATACATATATCTTTTCTGCCTGGTGGTGTAAGATATGCCGGTTATCTCCCAATTGGCATAATATCATGATGCTGAAAACAAAATTGGATGTTCTTTTAAACATGCCTCAGAAGTTCCAGAGCGATTTATTCCACAATATGTCACAATGTTTCCCCAAGAATTTTAACTAAAGTACAGTACTGACCATGCCATATCTTTAGACCAGGGTTGTTCAGTTCTGGAGGACCACTTCCCTGCAGAGTTTAGCTCTGATACACCTGCCTGAAAGTTTTTAGTGTCCCTAAATACTTTGATTTGTCTGGTTCATGAGTGTTTAATTGTCGCTGCAAGTAAACACTGCTGGAATCCGGCCCTATAAAACCCTGAACAAATCCATCCATTCACTCCCATTTGCTTGTAATCTGGCATCAACGTTCAGCCCTCACAGAGTCCTGCTCTTCCCAAATGGGAATGTGTGGAGCGTAGAGGTAGGAGGCAAGGGATGGGATGTGACTTTGGTTCACAACACGATTCTCCTCTTTAATGGACTCATTGTAGGATTTTGCCCAGCTCAATTAAATCAGCAGCATTTTAATTGGCTTATGCACTGTCAAATGGGATCTATTAAGTGAGCAGCTGTCAGAGCTGAAGACATGCAGATATGAGCAGGAGGGAGAGAGAAAAAGGTAAAGGGGGTAAATACATCAGCTTTAAAGCTCTTGGGTACAATGAGAATGTCTTGTAAATGAAATGCCCCCATGATCCTCTACTATACCCATCATTCTTTTCACTGAAATGCACTTCTCTCAGTTCATTCTCCAATCCTTTTTCATCCTTTCACACTGCTTCACCTTCTCCTGCGGGTTATGAAGGCACATAAAGAGTCCTACCGAGAGGTTGTAAAGAGATTGATGGAGTTAAATAGACAGTCTATTAAACTCTCAGAAGTCACCCTGCATCAGGGTCAGTTAAGGCCAGAGGTTTCAACGCCCACTTGCTACGTATCCCCTGCCTGGGATATGCCACACAGGACAGGGATTTGCTGGATTAATCTTCGATATTCATTGTGGTCACCATGGGTTAAGCAATAGGCTTAATTTCTTCTAAGAGAAAAGATCAGAAGTCCATAGTGCATGCCCGAAGAGGCTTTAGTGTGTTTTTTTAACAGTGCAATCAGGGCAAAACGTTGTTTTGTGCCAACAGGGTTGTAGTAAGGTCAGGGCTTGGTACAACATGTGAAAGGGACTCATTATTGTGTCTGAAAGAGCATTGCGGTGTGGGGTTACCCTCATTAGAGCACCTTTACCAGGCATTGCAAAGCAAGAGCACTGTCCCGGAGAAATGCACTGATGCAGGTTTATTATTGATGATCCCGGGCCACTCAAGTGTGTCCACATAAGACACAACTGCCCCTATGCTGGGCTGATTAAAGGGACTGTTCACCATAAAATTCTGTCATCATTTACACAAATCTGTAAAACCCCATGACTTTGAACAACCCCACTGAACCCCCTGACGCTGCACTGTATGGACAATTTGAAGACATTTCTCAAATGTCATATGGGTTTTTGAAGAAAATAAGTTCTATTTTAGGGTTAACGTTACCGGTAACACTTTAGAATAAGGTTCCATTAGTTAATGTTAGTTAATGTATTAATTAACATGAACAAACAATGAATAATACATTTATTATTGTATTTATTCATCTTCGTTAATATTAGTTAATGAAAATACAGTTATTCATTGTTAGTTCATGGTAATTCACAGTGCATTAACTAATGTTAACAAGCACAAATTTTGATTTAAAAAATGCATTAGTAAATGTTGAAATTAACATGAACTAAGACTTATAAATGCTGTAGAAGGATTGTTCTTGCTTAGATCATGTTAACGAAAGTAGTTAACTAACATTAACTAATGGAACCTTATTCTAAAGTGTTACCACGTTACCTTTTATCCCTTTAGGCAGGACTTGCTGTCTGAGATTGTGCATTTGTGCCACAGAAAAACCTCCTCTATTTTGTGGGCCCACAGTTTTACACATAGGTCTGGTCTGGTTTATGATTGCCACATTCCACCAAGGTAATAAGTATTTCACTTAATGGGTGTAGAGAAGAAAAAAAGAAGAGTGTTTTGAGCAAGATTCTTTTTCCACAGATGTACATGACATGTTTCATAGCCCAAATAGGAGCATGAGAGAAAAGCTGTATTTGAAAGATTTACACAGTGGCACTGCCACAGGGAAATAAAGAGCCTAGAATGAAGTAATTAAAGGCTCTTTGTCATGTGGAATAACCCCTGTGGTGTTGCTGTAGAGGCGCTAACTCTATTCATCCATCCATTTCATACTCGCGCTATTACTCCACACTGAGAGGCTAATTGGACTAGCGTCTCTCTTCCTAACTCTCATCCTATGTATTGCTTTTTTCCTACCAATCCTTTTTCTTCCTCACCCCTTCTTTTATTACACTTTTTTAGTCACTTCCTCTCTCTGTCTTTATTCTGGATCAATTTGCCTTCTCTGTGATGGTTCAAACACCATAAAAAATGTGTTGAAAGTGGAGCATGCAGTTCTCAGACGGCTGCCTTTAATCAGTTGAATGAAACGGACAGAGGGCTTTCTTCCTCCTCCTTTTCCAATTAAGTATGTGTTTTTTCATTTGGGTTTTTTAATTACTTGGCCTGTCTAGGAAAAAAAAACAGTGGTAGCTGTAATGATGCTGGCATTGGGAGTTTTAAGCACTTTAAATCTCTCATGCACACAAATCTTGGCACACATCAACACAGTGAAAATCAAAACACACCATTGTTCAGTGGCTGCTAGAAACTACGGAAATTGTGAGAGTGAGTGAAATTTAAATCTTGAAAAGCATCGTCTTTTTCCACATGATGATTAATCTGTTGATTGAAATGCTTGAATAAGGTCTACATTTAGACAAATTCACATCAAAGATAAAGGGGATTAGTGATCACTATAACTTTTATTGTCCATTCCTGACTCCAAGGGTTTTTTGTATTTATTTATTTAATTTTTTTGCTAAGATGCTTTACCCTACTTTGTATTTTGAACTCCTGATTAAGGCTCTTTGCAACCCATAAAGGGTTAAAAATGATCTGTTCTTTCAGAAACAAAGTTAGGGTTAGGGTTAGGCTTTTAACCTTGTTTGAGATTGTTCATATTTTACACTGTAAACCTTTGGGACCACAATTTAAGTTTAAAATAGTACTCACTCTGCTTAATCTCTTGCTTTTGCTTAATCAAAGCACAAATTGGATAAAGAATACATCTGGCTATATAAAATAACAACTTTTGATCAAAAGCTCACTTTCAGGTCACTGTTCTGTCCTAGGCAATATACACACTTTAGCAGAATACACACAGCCTTGATTCCCCACATTTGCTAGATCAACATCATTTTATTAATCTGTCAATCAGAAGTACAAACACAGAAATTCTTCCCTTTTCCACAGCTCATCTCCTCTAATTCCACGCTCATTCCGTCTGTTATCTTTTTCAGGTCATGACTGATTTGACTTGTGTGCAATTAAGATTGTGGACTCTTGCTATTTCCAATTATTTTTGCCCATTGTGTTTCCTGTGCAAAGCTCTGGTCTGCGCTGGACTAATTGAATTAATGCATTCATCTGCGTAGTGTTTGCTTTTTCTCGATTCGATCTCACCCACACGCATTCTCTTGTATTTCTACACCAAATATCTGAGTAACTCTTTTAAATAAAATAATAAAAGAATTCACAAAGACACCCTGGTAAGTCTTGGATGAATGTGATGATTCGAACCTCTGTATTGAAGGACAATGAGTTGTCTGTGTTTTAGATGAAGATAATAATGAACTGATTCAAAAGGGAGCTGGAGTGTTTTGCTAAAGCTTGCTAATACCATACAAGAGGCTCATAAATAGCAGAAACAGAGTGAAGTAGGGAAGTGAATACAAATGTGGCCTTTCATATGGAGATCTCCTGTGGTAGATGGACGTGTCTTCATTACAGAGCCTCTGAATGGTGTTTAAAGACAGAAGGAGATATGGCCATCAGTCTGGAGTTGGCTTTTTGTCAGTGTGCATTGATTAAGCCTCACTAGGTACAGGAGAGATGATCTGCTAACATTGATCTGAACGCAGACTTTAACAGCTCGCAACATGCTCGTAGCATGCAGAAAGACACAAGAAAGACAAACTGAAAATCAATGAGCCTGCAGTATCCACACCTGTGTGTGTGTTTCGGAGTTCATTCCCTTTACACTGTTTATTGTGACCCATTTTCATAAAATCTTCTCATGCAATCCAACAAATTTAATAACTTTGTAGGATGAGATGATATATTGTAAATTATTAGATGTTAGAGGTGCTGTCTAATACTAAAAATGTTGTGCAGGGATGTTGAAGAAGGTTGCACAATAATAATTCAAGTAATTTTTTATCAATATTTTCACTGTTCCTACAGTAAAATACATTATATATATATATATATATATATATATATATATATATATATATATATATATATATATATATATATATATATATATATTTTTACAATGCATTCTTATATTTTCCAGTTGATAGAGGTATAATACAGTGTGTCAAAAGTTTGGAATAATTTAGATATATGTGTGTGTGTGTGTTTGAAAGGAATCTGTTACGGCTACCAAGGCTGCATTTATTTGATCGAAAATACAGTATGAAAAAGTATTACTGTGATTATTATTACAACTGAAAATAAATATTTTCCATTTAAATATGCTTTAAAAATGAATTTATTCCTGTGATGGAATTTCCCTTTTTAGTACTGTAAAGCTGCTTTTTAAAAAGTGCTATATAAATAATGGTGACTTGCCTTGACATTCAATGTAAATGTTTTTAACTCATTCTTGCTGATGCTTTTAAGACATATATTTTTACAAGTGATTTTTGTGTCAAAACCTCTCCAGTACAAAAAAGTGCAGTAAGAGCTATTAATTTAATGTTGAGTTTGAGATTCAGTCATAGAGATACTTGCCTTAAATGTTTAGGTTTTAAATGTTAATCTTTCATGCAAACTTGCAGCCTATTATTAACTTGTGCCATTTAAAAACATGCATTGTCTTAATTGACCTATGAATGCTGACTTGATCTTTTCTTGAATGTACAGCTGGATCAGGCTGAGAGTTGCTTGCCAGTTTGGAGTTTGTGTTTTTCGTTTATTGTGTTTTGTCATCAGGCAGTTATATTCTTCCACTATGCAGATGCCGTAGAGTCCATTCTGAACAGATCACTTGCATTTGATTTTTCCTGTCAGTGTGAATCTGAAGCAGGCCGGCAGGGAGGCCGTTTGTTGGTCTTTGCGATTTGGACTCAAATGGAGTGAATCGGTGGGAGGATGCCATGTAACTGCTTCAAGTCAGGCAGAACACTAGGGAACACACTGATTTTATGGTTGGGATACAAACACTTGAATAGGCCATTACACAGCTTATGACACACCTGTCTCCCTTTTCCTTACCGTCGCCTTATTTTCCCCATTTATCTTCTGTTGTTCATTTTCTTTGCTTTAAGGCACAATCAATATTTCAGCTCAAATTGGAGCACTCTCAGATTGAAAAGTCAGCAGTGCTAATGCATAAATCCCAAACATTTCCCAATTTAGACTTTCTTGTCTGCCTTGAAGCAATGTTCTGGGTCCAATTTGAGAATCTGCCATGTTAGAATCTATAAAAACTGCGTTTACATTAATGCCAGGCAAGTCTAATCAGGAATTCCTACAGTTTAGATATTTGTATATTTATTCTTTCATTACAAGTGTGTTATTTGAGCTTTAAAGTTTCTAAATTGTTCTTTTAGCTTGTCATTGCATATGTCATGGAAAGGTTGCCAGGTTGGCTGGTTTTACATGATCTTGACAGGAATAAAGTGTCATGTTTAAATCTTGTTTTTGTACTCTTAAAATAGTGTGTATTATAGCTTTTTACCTGTGCAGCCCCATAGACGTCCACTGTAAGTACATTAATGCAAAGTGATTTTGTTGGTTTTTACAAAATTAGGGTTTGTTTTCAGTGGCGATACTTAACTAATAAACTGCAATTATTTACTTGTATTGAACCTGCATCATTCCTATTGAATAACCATAAAAAAACATACTCAAAGAAGAACATTTTATATCTTTCCCTGTAGATAATCTTATAAATAGGAAAGCGCACACAGGAATACTTCTCAGGTGACTGGGTTCAGAGAAACGTAAGCTCTATTGGTAAACTAACAAGTCTCATTACATTACAGCTCAGTGTCCTGTACTTTAAACACACCCTTCATCCTTTTTGTAGTATAGATTAATGCCAAAGAAAGTATCATTTTAAGATATGTTCTGCTTAAAGAAAGTGCAATTATTTGATACATAGTTCCTCCCGATTTGAGATTGACCTTTCTGATAAATCACATGCTGCCTTAGAATGATGCATCGGAACAGCCAATGAAAGATGTGAATTATTCAACCAAAGTGTGTCTCTAGAAATTCAGTTAGTGAAGCATTTGATACGTCAGGTGTTATTTAAATTATTGTAAAAGTGCGAAGGCTTCAGATTGCTTTTTGGAATTGCTTATTTAAGTCCAATCTAGCAGGCTGTGTTATTTATTTAGCACCGGTACAATCTGTTGGACACTGTCGCCTAAAAATCAAGCTAAAATGTAATCCCGTTTTTGTGTATATTGAGAAATTAGTGAGTGAGTAGATGTTTGTAGCAGCCGTGGATATCTAGGTCATTGAATGTGACGCTCCCATCAACTGTTTCGGGTGTCTTGTACTGTAGTGTCGTCCTTCAGTGTAGGTAAGCCGGTGAAGATGGACAGGTGATGTCAATGTGGACAGAATGACTGTAATAAGAGAGCGATGGAGAGATAGGGAGGAGGGTGGTGTTAAGAGTGTTACATATCACTGTGACACATCATTGGAAACACAGAATCTATTAACCATCGACTGTCCTCTCTCTGCTTCTGTCGTTCCCCCGACACGCCGTAATCACTCCGCTTACATGCCAAATATACACACCTGCACTTACAGGAAATGTGCAGAAATGAACTGCCAGTCAAAAAGAGAGAGTGCGTGGTTGGACTGGTGGCAAAGGTGGTCAAACTGCATTGAAACTTTGAATTATAGGATGCATTTCAATTGGGCAACTCTTTCTAAATATGTGAAGACAGGTCGTGCTCTTTAATCCGAGATGGCGAGCGTACATGGGAAGTGTGGACTGCCGTCACGGCCTCATGTTTTAAACATCGCTGCCATTCTCGTCACCGTCTGACATTCAGCAAACTCTTCGTCTGTCTGGCCTTGATAGTGTCTCCCGCCAGGACGATTGCTCCTGTAAGCTAATTATCACACACACACATGCACAAGAATAAATCAGCAAACTTTTCGAGTGCCATTCACTAGAGTGCTGTAATTAAACAGTGCATGTGCGTCTATGTAGTAAACATCAGCATACTCCACTGTGTAATTAGAAAGTTTGATGCTATCACCGTGAAAATCTCTGTTTTGGTTTTTATACTTCATTCCCAGATGCATCAGTCTTGATAATAAACGACATGCTGGATTAGGAAGCAATGTGTGCGCGCATCGCTTGAATTGAATCTGTTTTTTATTTGCTGGCTAATGCATTATGCTCTCTTGCTGCTTTCAGCACTCACAGTGTAGGGAACTAAATAGTAATAGTTCAATAGAGAGAGAGAGAGAGAGTCAATGGCGTGATCTGAGGGAACAGTACTTGTCTTTGATGCTCTTACTGGGAGCTCATCCAACCATTGGGGAAAAGCAGTCATATCTGTCTATTTCATATTTGACCTAACAATCTATATTTTATCATTGTGTTCTCATTAACAGTGCTTAACCCATTAAAGATGTTGGGCTCCCTGGGACAAAGCAACAATTATAACTGTATATATTTGTTTGTTTTTCATTTAAAGAGTATAATCCTTAAGGTTTTAGTACATTTTTTAAAAATAAGAGTGTGTATTTATTTAATAATAATAATACTCTTTAATATTAATATTATTATTATTAGATTTGATTTAAATAATAATAATAATAATAATAATAATAATAATAATAAATTAGAAATTGATATAAATATGCAATATCCAATGAGCAAGAGTGTTTCCAAATCAGCCTGATCTTGACTGTGTGACACTGCTTTTGTACAACAATTCATTAAGTTACTACTGAGTTACTTTTAGATTACATTTTACACAAAACATTACCAGTTACTTTGTTTTTGCTCAGTTATTGAAAACTCTTCCAAATAAAGCCACAGCAGAACTGTCTCCAAAGTTTTTGAGCAAATCATTTTAAGTGATGATTTAGTAATTCACTTATAAAGGCACTTGTTTAATTTGTGTTTTCAAACAAATTGGTGGACTGAATGGTTCAATGACTCACTCAAAGAAAATTGTTACTTGTTTTATTCTCTAATGATTTTTTAAATAAATCATTTGAATTGATGATTCAGTAATTCACTCATAAATGCACTTGTTTAATTTGTGATCTAATCAGAATTTTCAAGCAAATTGGTGGAGTGAATGGTTCAATGACTCAAAAAACTTGTTTCATTCACAAATGAATCGAAATTTTTGAACAAATCTGTTGAATGGATGATTCAACAACTCAATAAAAAAGGCACCTACTGGCTTATCAATGTAACCTATGGAAAAAGAATGATTCAGCAATATAAAATAACATTCTAGACTTTAAACCAGTTATCTCAGGCTGCCTGGTGACAGATGAAAAAAACATCACCTACAGCTCAACCTGGCAAAGACTGAGCTTCTTGTCTTCCCTGCCCCTCCATCTCTACAGCATTATTTCACCATCCAGCTAGGTTCTTCTACAGTCAGCCCATCAACTTTGGTCAGAAATCTTGGTGTAATTTTTGATGACCAGCTGACATTCAAAGACCACATTGCAAAGACTGCTCAATCTTGCAGGTTTGCATTGTGCAACATCAGAAAGATCAGGCCCTTTCTAACAGAGCATGCTGCAAAACTTCCCTTGTCATAGGCTGGACTACTGGGATGCTCTTCTGGCTGGACTTCCATCAAGCACAATCAAACCTCTACAAATGATTCAGAATGCAGCGGTATGACTAGTCCTCAACGGGCCCAAAAGAGCCCATGTTACACCTCTCTTTATCTCCTTGCACTGGCTACTGGTTGGGGCTCTTTTACCTGGTCTGTTCTGATTGGCTGGTAGTGGATGGTTGTAGCTTCCTATTGGCTGGGGGAGAAATCATAGCTGCCGTTATTGGCTCAGGGTTTGTGCCATAGTGTGAATACTGATGTGTGTGTGTAGATATCTGTACTTCAGTATCTTAGCTCACACAGCGCCTTTGTGACGACTCAGCCAAAACAGGCTCAAAACAATTTAGCTGAATCCTCGATACGCCTTTTAGATACAAGAAATAAAAAAAGCAAGTCTACCAGGGATCATTGATCCACAACCGGCTGTGAATATCAATGAAGTACCATTACACAAAGATAAATACGTTTTCAGAGGATTTCTGCGCACCCCTCACACATATAAACGCACTCCAGCTTTTAGATCAAAAACCAGCAGACTGGAACGCAGGGGGACATGAAAGCGACCGCAAGAAACAGGAGGAATCTAAGAGCTGCAGTCCCTAGAAATCAGCAGAAAAAATGAAATGTGCTTTGAATGACAAGCAGAGTCAAGTTTCTGTGTGAACCTACAGATGAAAACCATAGCTGTAATTTTAATGAGAAGAATTGGCTTTTCCCAGAATTGGCTGTCAAACATTGGCGTTGTGGCTTTGAGGACAATTTTGATTCCTGTTTATTTAAATATGCTGGATCTATTTCAAATAGAGCCCAACTGTTGGGTTCCGGAAGTAAAAATCCCATTTATTTTGCCCATAGAGAAACACAATTTAATGGTGCTGTGGAAACCTTTCAAGAAAAAGCTACTGTGGTTCTAAATCGGTTGTATATGCTTCTGTTGAAGCCATCTGTCAGCAATATTTCAACTTCATTTTTTACAGAACTGTGTTCAGAATAGCCAAATTTCAGTGAAGAACTATCCACCGATAAAAAATATGTGGCAAATAAAACTCTCCAGTTGCCATTATATCCCTTGAAGCATTGCAAATGACATTAATCACAACCCTACACTCTTAAAATGCATTTGTATCTAATTATTTTGCTTATGCATTACTTTTATAAAATGTAATGCTTATATATTACTAAAAGTGTAAAATATCTAGATTTCATTCTTACGATTGATGGCTATGAATCAGGTTTTATTGATAATTGTTATTATAGAGGTGTCAGATCTCTTTTTATTTGCAGTTTCTGCAGAAGATCAACTTCAGGGGCCTGAAATAAAGTGAAAAGTTTAAATTCGTCTTAGTCTAACTAGAAAACAGTATGACGATTGTAAGTCATAGGCATGGGCATGAGTGTGTGTCGTCGGGAGAGGTTGATGTAATGGTTTTATAATGGATTTAGAGCGGTCGCAGTAATCAGCACCGGATGACTTATTTAAATGTCATGCACCCTTCTTATCCTTTGCTGGAGATGAGGCATGAAAAGAATGAGCGGAGAACGCGAACGGATATTTCAACACCGTCACTCTTCACTCGCCGTTCCTCCCGGAAAGCTTAGACTGGATTTACGGTTCTCTGAGAGAGCTAAATCTTCATTCGAGTATAATTTCAAGTCGTTACTGTTACATGACAGAGAGGGCCAAGGCAAATATCACCTGAAATGAATGGAAGGGAAAAGGAGCAGAAAGGACTGATAGAGAGGCAGAGACTGACTAGGAAGGCTTTATCTTCCCTTTTTTTAAATAGATGATACCCCCCCACACCCCAAAAAACAAAAAACAAAAACATAATGTAGCATCAAATTTAATTTAGTTTTTTTTATTCCCCTAAGAACCATCTAGCCAATGGAAGAATTGTTCTTGTTTTAAGACATTGGCTCTACACAGTACAATTTCTTTATATTAATAATCCTAATGAGTTATGCCTGCGGTGCGACTGGTTTTTATGAGCATGTACGTGCATGTATGTCCCTGTTGTTCCACTGTTTGGAGTTTTATGAGATGAAAATAGGGAAGTGAAATATCTAATACAGCCAGCCATCTCTGTAAATCATATGACTGAGATGGAAATGAGGAGAGAAGAGAGAAAGAGAGAGAAGGGTGTTTTGAGACAGGTAGATGATGACACTACTCTTGATCTGTAGTTGCAGATATAGACCCGCTCAATACACACACACACTCGCACACACACGCCGCTCCACGTCGAAGTGCTGACGACAAGTAAACAGCCCATTGCTGTATGCAAAGATTTGAGTAATGAGTTCTTAAGGACAGCAGGAGAGGAGAGGAAATGGGCCAGCCCGGCGTTTGATGACTGGGGTAATGTGGCACAGGAAGTGATGAATACATCGGTGGGCACCATTTGGCACGACTCAGCGCTTTTCTTCTGACGCAGGTCCTTAAGACAGCCAGATTAATGAATCTCACTGAAATTAGATTAAAGACTCATAGCCCTCGTTTCTCTCCGGAACCAGACACGACGTCTTCTGAAATGTACACATGCAGATAAACGACAGATGCGTCATGGGTATTAATCTTTATCTGGAATGCTGCTCCAGATACTTCAGTGTTTTTTGCTGAAATGTTGCGTTTTTGGACAGTCAAAACAATATGAAGTGTGGATAGCTCCATTATTCACTAACGGCAGGGAAATTGGCTTTGGTTGATCTCGAAATCATGGTGTGTCAAATTCGAGCACGTTGAAACAGACGTACATTTATTTTTGGGATAAAAATGTAGAAAAAGTATTTTTATACATATTATGTTTTATAATGTGTTATAGCTTTAGCAAAAAATAGAAATTTACTATTGTTTCACCTTTTTGCACAATTTTTATTGTATTTTTTTACATATTATGCTTTTGACATTATTATTATTTTTACACATTTTTACACATTATTATTTTTACTCTTTTTTTTGATTTAGCATAAAATATTTTTTTTTTGCATGTGTGTGTATATATATATATATATATATATATATATATATATATATATATATATATATATATATATATATATATATATATATATATATATATTTTTTTTTTTTATATATATTAAAATGTAACCATACAAAATGTAATTAATATGGTTTATGACTTGTTTATGACTTTATCAGAAATGTACTGTATATTGACATTTTTTTGCACTATTTGCACTTACATGTTTAACTTTTTACAGTATCTGTATATGAAAGTAAAATGTACAAAATGTAATGCATTTATATATTTACTTTTTACATTATGCATCATTTTATGCAAAAAAAAAAAAAAAGATTACAAATGCCAAATTTTTATTTAATTACAATATATACATATTACAATATATATTCAAATATTTATCTACTTTTGCCTTATATTTTTATGTAAATAATTTTTTTAAATTTGGAATATCACACTACATATGCATTCAGCTTAAAAATGTAAAAGTACTATAATATATATACTTAAATATTAAACTCTTTACATTATGCATTTGACAAAAGTAAAATTTGCACTTGATGTTTTGTGCATTTAGCAAATAATTTTTTTCTGCATTTCTGCATTTATTTTATATATTTACTTTATTTTTTACAATTTGCATTGCTTTATGCACAAAAAAATTACATTTAACAATTTTTTTTACACATTATTGTTTTACATTTTTATGTATTAGTTTAAATTTTTATATTTTTCTGGAATGTCTCACAGATACATCAATGTTTTGAGCTGAAATGGTATTTTTGAACAGTCAAAACAAAATGAAAATGTGGAAAGCTCTATTTACAAGCTCTATTAGTCACTAACAGCAGGGAAAATTGGCTTCGGTTGTTCTGGAAAGCGTGGCGTGTCAAATTTGAGCATGAAGAAACCGTCGTACAGGTCCATTTATTCGTGGCGCGCATCGCAGGTAAGCAGCTGAAGGCGAGAACGCGCTCAAACGTGAATGGAATACAGCTGAGCGGGATTGAATATTGGCCCAAAACGCCTCTCATTTGAATGCAGCAAATGGCCGCCGCGACATGCACACTCGAGATGAGCTTTCAAAAGTGAGCAGACAGTTGAGTTGCTCAAGAGAGGAGAGGGTGCAACTCTGAAGGAGTGTGTAACCTTTAGCTTGCATCTCTTTTTTTTTCTGCATGCATCTGAAGAGCGAGGTGGAGAGGGGCTCGGATGAGTGGACCACTGGGATATGACATTTCTCATTCTTTCAGTCTGGACAGACCAAGACTCTGACAGATAAGCGTGTAAACGGGTTGGGGTGGGGGATTCTGGAAGCATGCCAGGAGATGTTAGCATCCCTGGGGGGCTTTCTGGACGGGGTCTGATCGCTTTTCAGACCTCAGTCATTACCGCTTAACTTCTTCTGTATTACATTCACTCCATCCCCTCTCTAACTCACTCTCTCTATCCCTTTCTCTCTCTTTCTCTCTGTCTCTCTCTGTTTCACTGCCATATCTCTACACCCCAAGGCCACACAATACAACTGGAGTGTAGCATTCTTCAAACTTAAAGGGATAGATCACCTTAATGTAAAAATGATCATTTAGGATGCTCATAAATTGCTGTCATTTCAAAATAAATAGTGATTATTGTAACATAGTATTGCAGTAATTATTTTAAAGGATTTAATTAATTCATTCATTTAATGTGCCCCCTTAATCTTTAATTGACAACATTAATGTCTCTTCGCCCTGGCAATATTGTAATATTATATTGTATAATTATTATTAGGTCTATTTAGGTAGAGAACAACTGCATTCTTTTTTCCACATTTCCCCTTTTACAAGTTTATGCATTTAGCAGAAATGTTGACATTTTATATATTTTTTTAAAATGTATTTACTTTTTATGAATTTGACATTTTTATGCCTTATTAACATTATGCATTTAGCATAAAAAGAAAGAAAATATTTGCATTTAAATAAAAAAAAAATTAATTTGCAAAAAGGTACACTTTTTTAATTTAGAATAATAAAGGAAAAACTTTTTTTAATGAAAATGCTTTTTTATGCACTTACCATACGCAAAATAAAATGCCCTCTTAACATTATGCAACTTTTAAACACACACACACACACACACACACACACACATATGTATATATATATATATATATATATATATATATATATATATATATATATATATATATATATATATATATATAAAATGTTTATGCATTTGGCATTTAAAAAAAAAAAAAACATGGAAAAGTAAAGTGAACCTCAATAAACTTTTTCCCCCTCCCAGTCAGACCCCCATCTTTGACCATCTCTAAACTGAAGGTTGTGAATCTCTCTGTGGGCGCTAGTGTTCATTCTCTCACTTTCCATCTGCATTTCCTTTATGATATTTTACAGCACTCCTCTTTCTACAAGTGCCTCTGAAAATAGTGATTTTCCAGGTCTGTGCAGGACCTGGCCTCGCAAAAGTGTTCAAATCAATGCTGCACAGAGCTTTTCCAGCAAACTCACATTACTTATGTTGATCCTTGAGCTCCATCTTCTCAGTGTTTCTAAAGGCGAGCGAGACGCGGCTGATCTGAATCTACTGCAGTCGTTTTATTATGAGATTTTCAACAGTACTGACTCTCCACTTCATGATGTGCTTTTTCCATCACATCAATCACTCTGGTGAATGTGAGGATACTGTATAAAAGTGAAACTTTAGACTTGTCAAGAGCCAATGAAACAATGTGACTTATTTTCTGTAACTTTGTGAGTGGTTTTAGCAGGAAGTTTAAAAAACAAACAAACAAGAAACAATGGTTTATACAGTATATTGAATAATGCAGTAAATTAAATGGTTAAAAATGTAAGGTACTTTGATCCAATTAGAGTTTCTCTTTATGTAGGACTTGGATGCAAATCAAAAGATGAGATTTATTCATAATAGATGAACAGTAGGTTTGGCATCAGTGCAAAAACAGCTTAATGTTACATAATATTTAAGGTAAAAGCATGAAAAAAATTAAGGGAGAAGATGTCTAGTTTGGATCATTCTGTTCACCAGATTTATGGATTCCTTCTTTTCTAAAACCCCAGGTTGCATTAGATATCGAGAAGACACACTTGTCAACAGTTGAGTGTGTTTTGCATGTGTGTGTGTGTGTGTGTGTATGCTAAAGCATTACAAGCACGGTTTATTTAGCAGACGGCGCTTCTCTGTGCATGATCTATCATCATCATCATAATAGCCCTATTGTTTATGGTGATGCTCTCAGCATTCATATATTCAGGCCAAGCGCTGGATGATGCATCTCCCAAACTTCACTCTTCACCGGGCAATTACAGTCCGATCTGCTGAGCATAACTCACCACAAAAGGAGCCACCGAAAAGACACTTCATTTGCGCTAGATTAGGAAAGAAGGAGCAAGATTAGGAAAGGGAGACTGGGGTTGGTTTCAACACTTTCATTCTTTATTGAATTTCTGTGGTGGAATTTTAGTATTATTTGTGGTATATTTTTTTTTTTTTAGTTTTCTTTTTTTCTTTTAATTTTAATCTTTTTCTTTTAATTTTTATTATACATTTTTATTTTATATCTCATTTACACTTGCTCAGAGAAAGACATAATAAAAGGGAGACTCTGGTACCTTTCCATATTTTCTGAATATTTGTGGTGGAACAATCATTAATATTAATAGCTAAAATGGCTTTAGTTTTAAGAGGAAAACAACACAATAAATGAATATTATGTAATATAATAATCAATGTTATATTTGGTATTGTTTATATATGTTACCAAGGCATCATTTCTAATTTTCATTAATTAATTAATTTGTTCGTTCGTTCATCTTTTAAATAAAATGTTTAGTTTAATATATATTTATAAATGAATAAATTATTTTTAGTTTGTTTTAAAACAAAACAACACTGTATATAATGTTTTTTTAATTAATTAATTTTTGTTTCATAAAACCCATTTTTAATAATTTAATAATTTGAAATTAATTTGAAATAATCTTAAATTAATAAAGCAATTAATTTTAAATAATAATAAAAAAACGATTTTGTCTATAAATCACACACAAACGTTTAAACTTTATATAATATGCACTTTTGAGTCAAGTCTTAATTACATTAGTTTATTTGTTTGTTTGGCAAGTTGTTTTCACATTGACAACTTTTGACATTTTAATGTCTCAATGTGTGTGCAGTGAGGGTCAAGAGGACAAACACCCAACTGTTATGGCTGCATCCAATTAAAAAGCGCAGATGAACCCTGTAGTCGAGCATCCCCAGCCTCCCCTAACCAGTCAAACAGAGCCTTTAATCAGAGCTCTGCGCCGGCTGCAGCGTGGCAGGAAAGATGCAAACACAAACTCTCCCATCAGACTTTATCTTACCCGAGACAGCCGTGGGATTTAGAAGAGCCACAGCCGTTTAAATGTGCTCGCACACATGCTGCTACTAAACTTTCTCCCAGGTCCACTTTAACAATGTGGAGACCACTCCCTCCGGTGCCAGTTACCCTGGCAACAGCATTTTCCTGTTAATCCCCACCTTCCATCACGAGAGAGAGAGAGAGAGAGAGAGAGAGAGAGAGAGAGAGAGAGACGCTCTGTGATAAAGGGGGAACAATGCACATTCTTTCATTCAGACAGCAGACACCCATTTGTATTTATCTAGAGAAAGCCAATGCCTACGCACTCTCTCTAATAAGGGTTTATGAGACAGAGACAAAGAAAGAGAGCAAGAAAGATGATTTTTGGAAAGGAGCAGAGTTGAGATGTTCTCCTACGGCCCATAGTTCCTTTGTCAAAGAAAATTACATGTGTTGCACACCACAAGGTTTTATATAGAACTAAAACTTAAACCTTAAACCATTTTTTGTTACTTGAAATAACGTAAGTGTTCACTGAAATAAAATATAAAAACTTATTTAAAAAAGCTTTAAAAACTTTTGCCAATTTTAGTGTGTCTTCGTTAGGTAAGTATATTTGTTGTTTTTTTATATATATATTTAGATATATAGCTTTCATTTATTTTTATTTCAGCTCTAGTTCATCATATGTATACTTATACTAATTTACTAATTGTATTAATGTATCATACATGTATATACATATATATGTATATATAACTACCTATTTAAATAAATGCTAACTGAAATAAATTAAGTTATTTAACAAGGCGCCATTTCTAATTGACATTCAAATAGATGTACTGAAATAACTAAGAATGGAATAAAAACAAAGACAGAATTTACAGTAGACATTTAGAAATTAGGGCCGGGACTTTAACGCGTTAATTGAGATTAATTAATTACACAAAAAAAACGCGTTAACTAAGATTAATTAATTACAGAAAAAAAATCCCGCATTTTTAATAACTTATTTTTGCACCGCGGAACGTTTCTCACTGGATGAGTTTCGGCGGACCGATTATACTGAAGCACCAACTAGCGTTCGCATATCACCGCAGCAGCACATCGAGCCTCAAGTATCACCTCAGCGCAAAACATATAGCAGCTAGCGTGGACTTTACACTTTATGTTGAACTATGTATTATTTTGTTGGTGCAACAGTTTATGTTGAAATCTTTATTGTTTTGGCCAAGGTTATTGAGAGTTGGACTTAGTATGTTATGGCCTCTGAAGCAACAGAGAGATGTTTTCTAATAGTCAGTGTTTCTAATGTTCTGAATGTAATTGACAGTATTGTGTTTTACTTAAAAAAACACTTTACAGAAGGTTCCAGCACCTATAAGCTTCCTGGATTTCTGAAATGTACTATTTCTAAATATGCTATTGATACACTTCATGGCAAAAATTGCACTGGTCTGCTAGACTTGGTTGAACAAAAAAAAAAAAATATTTTGTTGCTTAAGCTTATGTATTCAGTCATTATTCAATGGTATACTATAAATCCATGTGAAAAAAAAATACTTCTCACTGTTCTCAGGTCAAATATTTATATGCGATTAAAATGCGATTAATTTTGATTAATTAATTACAAAGCCTCTAATTAATTAGATTAATTTTTTTAATCGAGTCCCGGCCCTATTAGAAATATATATATATATATAATTGATACTAAACAAAATATAGTGGACTTTTTGACCCTTTTGTGTGTGAGAAAATTATATAAATCCATGTTCTTTTTTTTGTGTGAATGTAGATATTATCTAGTTTCTGTAACCAGCATCTTTAACCTGAGCTCAGACAGCAGAAACATATCAGATTCAACCACGAGTGTCACGTGATCCTCTGTATCACAGAGCAGTATCGGGTGTTGAATGCTAACCTATAGCCAGCATTACTGCAACGTTTCTCAAACGCTCCAAATTAAACCGCAAAATGCTGTTACATGAGACAGCGCTTTGCCAACGTGTTGGACGTGAGGTGTTTTTTTTGTTTTTTTACTAATTTACTAATTTTATTAATTTACTATAAAATGTTTTATATATAACTACCTAATTAAATAAATGCTAACTGAAATGAATTCAGTTAATTAACAAGGCAACTTTTCTCATTTGCATTCAACTTGATGTACTAAATTTAATTTAATAAAAAATATTTGAACAAAAACTGTTGATTTCTAAGCAGTATTATGTTTATGTTTTTGTTTTTATATATTCATATATTTTGTGGAAACATTGTAATTTCACACAAAATGTATATTATTTAATAATGCAAAGTCAGAACCAAAGCATGCACATCAACGCAAAAAATAAAATAAAATAATAATAAGTAAAAAAATAAATAAACAAAACTAAACTGAATGCTTGACAGAGAGAAAAAATAAAAATAATTGGCACAGCAGCCTCCAAAAATGCTAAAAAAAATTTGATTTTAACTTTGTGTAAAGTTACATTTTTGTGCATTTTTGGAGTCTATGGTGTTCCGACTTTTTTATGTACATTTAAATTTAAAAATGAATAAAATATTTATTTCTAAATAGTATTATTTGTATATTTGTATTTTTCAAATTGTAAGTAGTATATTATTTAAAAATCAGTTAAATGTAAAGATATAGTATTTAATTATTTTTATTTTTTATTTTTTTCTATATTTTTGTTTTGTATATTCGTATATGTTTGTGGAAATGTATATTTCACACCATGGGTGTCACTAGGCCATCACTTATTTTTATTATTATTATTATTATTATTATTATTATTATTATTATTAAGTTTACTATAATTTAATTACAGATATCGCTGTTGAACTGCTTACTATAGTACATTTTCATACATGAAGCGTGTACATTATTGCATTTGGTCATATTTGGCTTTCACTCCCAAATAATAAAACTGCAGTGTTGTGAAAATATAATTTTTTTCCTTCTGGTTTCATCTAGGCACACATGTGCATGTGTTTGGATAAAAAGCGCAGCTACTTGCTCTGATAGGCTGCTAAAAGAGGGGCTGAACACTGACTGATTTCCCGGCTAAAATCACTCAGTCACTGGTGGATGCAGCATTGGCTGTGCTCGGCTCCACTCTAACAGCTGTCAAGAGTATTTTTAGCAGGCATTGTGTGTCTGGCCTGTGTTTAGTCAATGATAAACATCTATAGAGAGAGAAAGAAATAAAGAGAGAGTCACGGGTGGGACTGAACCAAACCGGCTCATGTTAGTCACAAGCATGTAATGCATTGTTGTTTATACTTCCCAAAGAGCCAAATTTAATGAGGAGCATCCAACCATTTAACACCAGATCACATCCTAAAGGGTGTCGGGTGAACCCAGGGTAAAGTGATCACTCCTGAGATGTATGTTTTAATGAAGATCACAGCTCCCTCTTCATGTTTGTGTAGGTATATGAATGTTTTATGTTGTGCAGACGCTGGTGAGATACACAAAAAAGCAAATTGGATTTTTGATTGCAAAAACGTATTCGTTTGCTCGGTAAGCTCTCTGGTAGCGCACAAACACACACTTTAACCTGCGAGTGAACAAGAGTGAAAAGTAGGACAGATAAAGACTTTAGAGCCCAAGGCAGAAGGAATGACTCAAACACACAAACTCACACTCGCAGTCACAAAAATACAGTTCGGCCACCAGCAACACTTTTTACAGCCTATTTAACACAAGCTGCCAATGTGCAACATGTCTCACGTCAGGCATGTGTCACGGCCACACGTCAAGAGCCAAGAAACTGAGAGTTTTACTTATAGCCTGCCCATAACCGCTGGTCCAGAGTCACTTCACTCGCTTTTTAGACTCTTGTGGGAGGGAGGGGAAGTTGTCACACTGAAGGGGGGAACTGTTGCCATGGAAACATGACCTTAAGGGTGAATTTGTAATTGCGAGGCCAAGAGGGCGTGCATACTAAATGTACGTTTAGAGAGCGTTTGTCAACATGGTATATGTTTTGTCACATTCACGCATAAACACAAATAATCATGCATCAGGATGTCGTTACAATATAATTCTGAAAGTGACAGTTCAACCAAAAAAAAAATGAAAATTGTCATTTTTTTCCCCCCCATCCTCATGTGGTTACAACCCCATATGACTGACTGTCTCCATCCCTTTTTTGTCTTTTCACACAGTGAAAGTCAATGGGGTCCAAAAGAAAACCCATTGGACCCCTTTTACTTTCAATATATGGGAAAATTAACAGATTTCCCCTAACGTGTATGTAAGAAATGTTAATCAAAAGTGACAGTAAAGGCATGTACAAAACAATTTCTGTTTCAAATAAACACTTTTCTTTTAGGATCAAAAGATCCTGAAAAATGTATCACATATAAATATGTATCATAAATGTATCACAAATGTATCATAAATGATAACTGGCAAAAACTGTTTTTAATACTGTAGTAATAAGAACCATTATTAATAATTAAAAATCAAGCATCGAATCAGCATATTAGATGATTTCTGAAGGATCATGTGACACTGAAGACTGAAGTATATCATATCATAATATATCATAGTATTTATATCATAAAATAAATTATCACTATTAACTAGTTGCATATTGGCATGCCTATTATTAACATATTGGCTATTTATTAGTACTTACAAAGAACATTCTGTATGACCATATTCTGTAGCACTTTTTTACAGTCCTGTTCCTCATGTACATACTATGAACCTATTATAGTAATTACAATTACTATGTAATAACTAGGTACTAACCCTGAACCTACCCCTAAACCTATAACAATAACCCATGTAGTTACCTTGTATTACCAGAACTTTCTTAGATAAATACACTACAAGTACACTATAAGTACATGTTAGTACACGTGCTGTAAAATAAAGTGCAACCCCCTATTCTACATCAATCCCTGTAAAATAAAGTGCAACCCCCTATTCTACATCATCTAATCCTACCCAATGCCTAATCTTAACAACAACCTTACTTAAAATGAATAAGCAGCAGTTTGAGGCAAAATTGGTGTTAATAGCGAGAATTGAAATAGTGTTACCATTTTAATTAGTGATAATATTCACAATGTATAATATTTGTTAATATAATATATACCTTGGTAAGCACAGGAGAATTTTACAAATATTTCAAAAACTACGACCACAAACGTTTAAGCGATAGTGAATATTCCCACACAGCGTTGTGTTGGTTACAGCTACAGTATGTGTTATAAATAGTGTAGAACGTGGCCTGACTGTGTTGTTCTTTGCTAATTGCGTCATATTTAATTTATTATTGATTGGGTTCAAGGTGTATTTAGCAACAGTTGGGATCGTCGGGTGTTCTTTACCCAACAATGAGCGCCGAAAGACACTAGTCATTGCCATATTCAGCCCGTGGGATACATTTACCTGAGCAGGTGTGAATCACACGGTGCAGTCCACACAGAGGCACACGTGCGGGAAACACATACCTGCGGGCAAGGAAAAAGCACAAGCTGGTGTGATTGTGAACGGGTATTAACAATTAAAATGACACGAGAATCAAAGACTGGATCTTTGAAGCGGCGTCTCGTCTATACGAGAGCTTGTTCAGATTTAACGAGTTGAAATGCAGACGCTGTAGGGAAAGATTACTGCACTTTGCCAACAGCCCATGTACGCTTTGAGCTACTGAGCCGACGATCGCTCTGAGAGAGAAAACAACACACAGAGAGAGAGACATACTGGGGAAAGAAATGAGCAAAAAGGTCAGATGGGCGTCTGCCAAAGAGTGCAGAAAGGTACAATCTCCTGGGAATTATTCAAAAGACTGTGTTGTGCACAGAAATGTGCTACGTGTTACACATACAGGCTCTCCTCTCTCTCTCTCTTCCTCGAGGCTCTGTAGTGATGAATGGGGCTTGACTTGCTGGTAAATGAGAAAATTTAGCCGATTCAAGTACGCAGGATATCTACCTCCATTACATCCTACTATACAATCACAAAATCAGCACAAATCTAGTAAACCCTGCTAGCAGCGTAACGCAACACAAGTAAACGCAACTCAATCGGTTTTGCAATCAAACAACCTCTGTAGCAATTTAACGACACAGAGAAGGATATATGCTCTTTAGATTATTATTTTGCCCTTAAAATGCTAACATTAGCTATAGCACAGCAGTGTACAATACGTGCATAAACAGAAGTACTAAAACTCTGTCCTTACAGCAAAACAACACAAATGCTAATGTTAGCTTTAGCACAACAGTGTTCAATACATGTACTGCATAAACAGAAGTACTAAAACTGTCTCTGAACTGTTAGACATAATACAAATGTTTTTACAATCAAACGGCCCCTGTAGAAATTGAACTGGTCTTTAGATAAGTATTTTACCTTTAAAACAAAAAAGCAAATGCTAACATTAGCTTTAGCACAGCAGTGTACAATATTGTACAGAAGTAGTAAAGCTGTGTCCTAACACTGAAATGCAGTACAACTCAACACAACTTTGTTTAATTGTTTTTACAATCAAACAACCCCTGTAGCAATTTGAGATCACAGTAAAGAATATTCCTTGTTGTTTAAATAATTATTTTACCTTTAAAGCCAAAAACAAATGCTAACATTAGCTTTAGCACAAAAGTGTACAATACGTTTAAACAGGAGTTGGCCTAAAACTGTCTTTTCAACAGAATGGAACAAAATTTTGGCAATTTAATAACACAGAAAATTATATTATATATATATATTTTTTGGTAATTATTTCACCCTCAAAATCAAACCAAGTGCTAAAATTAGCTGTCGCAAAACAGCATATATTATAAACAAAAGTACTAAGACTGCATCCTAACAACATGCAAAACATTTCTAGCATGCTGAAATTTGTTCACATTAAAAGCATAATTGCTGCAGTGCAACACATTCACCACCAGTAAGAAAAATCTATGTTAATTGAAAATAATTCAGCGAATTCTTGACCCATGAGATTCACAGTATTGTTTGTTCTTGGTTATTAGCAAAAGCATTTAAAAGTTAACACTAAGAATAACATTTATGTGCTTTTGTAAAGTTATTGTTTATACAATGAAGAAAACCACAGTGAAACAGTAACCTGTATCGTATTACCAAACGCAGCTTTGTGGTTTCCAAACGCACTCAATTAACCTCTATAAAAAGCAAACCAAAAGCAATAATATCTTCTTAACACAGTGCTTCTCTCTTGTTCTGTATGATCTAAACCCCATGCGCTCATGCTCGCTCTCCCAGCAGGGCCATGTACCCGATTTCAATAAGCACTTGTGATATATTGGCACACAAAGCCAGCGGGAATCAACTGCTATTTTTATCCTCCGCAATAATGCCATCCAATAACACGACTCTCCACCGTCGTGCCATCCACAAGAAATGTAGCGATGCCGCAGAGCACAAAAGCGGCCTGCTGTGCATTCTTGCTACATACCGTGAGACAGTGAGTCTGAGAAAGGATGTCAATATCTGTCATCAGACACGTGTTGTGATTAAGCGCTGCTGATGTTAGCACCGAGAGAGTTTGTGTTACAGACATCTGCTGAGAAGTCAGTATTAATTAGCATGTCTGAAAGGATTTTGATAATGTGTCTAAATGTTGACTGTTTGATGATGATTATGATTTTGCAACTCCTCCTTATGTGATTAATTTGTCCCTTTTCTCAGTAACCTGTATCTTTTCCTGTCCTGCATTGCCTGTATGTATATGTTTAAGGACATGCAGACAGCCACCTAAAATAGGAATGGGTTACAATAGTTGACTAGTTAAACAACTGACTAGTCAATGAAAGTTGTTGATAATCATAACAAAAATAAATTAAAAAATGAATTAAATAAAACAGTATTGTTATTAATATTTTAAAGGTAAAATATTTGTAAATAAATCTTAAATGCAAAATGTATTTGAATCTACATTTTATTTAAAATTAATCTAACAAATTTTAAATATAAACAAATGTAAAAAATATTAATATAATTAAATTATTTATTTAAATATATTTCACATAGAACACACACACACACATTTATATATATATATATATATATATATATATATATATATATATATATATATATAATTATTATTATCCTAAATGCATTATCTAATACATGCAATATTTGAAATATATTTTAATACTTTTTAAATAAATTAACTATTAATCAATTTATACAATTATTATTATTTCAATGTAATATATATATATATATATATATATATATATATATATATATATATATATATATATATATATTCAAAAATTACACTTACATATAACATCAATAAATATTATAATAATTCAGTGACATTTAAATGTTTTAAAAATATTTTATTTTAAATGTAAAATAATTAAAAACATAAATAAAAATGATAGATTGCATGGAAAAAAAATCACCTTACATTTATACCTTTTAAAACATTTCCTCAAAATCCATATCCATTTAGATTTGGCCCTTGCATTGCATCTTGAAGTATTTTTAAGACAGTATTTAAAAAGTAATTTGTGGAGTGTATTTTTATTTTAAAAAATGTGCTGTCTAGCTAGTTTTGAACATAAAAAGGTGTCTTATCCAAGTTCCTATCAAGAAACTAGCCTGATTATAGAGGACTTCCTGTATAATTAGTATAAAAATTGATTTTAAGAATGTAGGATCCAATACCAACTTCCTGTAAATAGGGTTTTTGTAGGAACAGCATGTGTGTGCGCATGTGTGGTTTTGACATTCTTGCCCAGAGCATGATAATTACTCGGTAGTACCTTATTGTCCAGACCTCTCACATTGCCCTCTGCTCTCATTGTGAAGTGCAGGGCATTTTATCTAAAGTGACTCAGCATTTGTCCACACCACTGAGACCTTCCGGTCAGCTGGTGTCTTTATCCTGAGCAGGGCATGCACCTCTGGACAGCACGTCCTCACTTTATTCCCATCGCGAGAGAAACGATTTCACCTAGCGGCATGAATAATGATGATTCAGACTCCAGACGAATGCCTCATTTATTTCAATTTGTGTAAAAACAGCATTTCTCTAAATGTTTTAGACTAATTTCTTATTCACTTATTTTTTAATGTCACGGTCAAACCACTGTAAAACAGCCTATGCGGCATGAATGCCTCTTTAATTTATGAAGTCATAATTTTGACTTGTTGGGTCATAAATACCAAGTGCATATGAAGTTCAGCAGAGCCATTCCAGGCACACATGATAGTTTTTAGTAAAAGTAAAGTTTCAATAAAGTAAATTAATATGAGAAGTTTGTTTGACGGGTGGAATTCAGTGTTATTTTAGTATAATTGAAATAGTTTTTATTTGTATGTTCCATTGAAATTTTATCTAATGTTATGTAATCTATATATATATATATATATATATATATATATATATATATATATATATATATATATATATATATATATATATATACATTTTAGTTAACTATAATAACCCCAATTCGGACGAGCACGCGAACCTGGTTTGAAAACAGGCTCATTTCATATTCCTCTCATCCTTCTGTTTTTATCTGACATATCTCTGTGTTTTTAAAGGCAGATGACCTGCGTTTGTCTGGACATAGTGTGAATGTGTAATGTTATTCGGGCGAAACCGTGCTGTTGTGACAGATTACCACACAGCAAGTGACTCCCCGTTTTCACCTTGAGTGCGTTTTGTGCGAATGTGTTTGTGTGGGTGTCCGTGACTGATTTGTTCATCAAAACACCATCATAATGTGCAGGAATTGTCAAGGATGAAGGGAATTTTGTGTGGAGTGCATGCGTAAATAGAGCTGGCAGCTTTTTCACTGTATGTGTGGTTGTAAGAGCGTTTTTTTTTTAGCTGAGTGTCACTGTGTATGACAATTTAAAGGGCTGCCAGAAGACACACAAAGACCCTCGTCGCTGGAGATTAAAATGTCAAAGAAAGAATGTCAAGAAAAAAGGGATGAGCCTCTCATATCTCTCTTTTCCTTTTTATCTTATTTTCTTTTCTCATCTCATCTCTTTTCGCCTAACAGTAGACTTCACTGCACGTGGACTCTGTTTTACATTGGCTTGTGAATTATTCATTCCTTTTAGCCTTATTTTCAATGAACCAGTTCACAAAAATGGCCTGAGTGCTTTGTTCATGAATCAACTTGACTTCCAGTATACTTTATTGCAGATACAGATTTCATTTTAGTTACAGATATGTCCCATTCTTTTTGAGTCAGAATTCTTTTTATTGTTAATAAACTAGTCTAAACTTCAATGCAGATGCTGATTTTAGTTTTAGTTCTGTCTGATTCATGAATGTTCTTTTGAGTCAGATCTCATGAAAAAGCTGTTTGTTTTTACATGATTCATCTGTGAATCAGTCTCTCCAGTAGACTTCTGTGCATATGCATTACATTTTAGTTATGTCAGGTTGATAAATTATTCATTATTTTGAGTTGAATCTGTTCAGTGAAATCCACAAAACTAGTTGTTTCATTCACACGTTGGATTGACCCCTTCTACATTTTAGTTATGTTCCATCTGTAAGTGATTCATCTTTTAAAGTCATTTCATCATTGATATATCTACTCTGTGAATCATTTGAAGCAGTTCACAAAGCTGATAATTCATTGGACAATTTATTATTGACCCTGTTCATTAAATATTTCAGTGTAGATAGAAACTACAATTTATGATTAATTCATGTTGAATCTTTTCAGTGAATCATTTGAACCAATTCATGAAACTGGTCTGAATCGTATCATTTACAAATTCAATGGAACTCTTCAGGCAGACTCCATTGCAGATACAGTACAAACTACATTTTAATTTTGTTTGATTTGTGGATAATTAATTATTTTGAGATGGATCTTTTTCGTGAATCATTTGAACCAGTTAACTGGTCTGAATGTTTCATTCACAAACTGGACATACCCCTTCATGTAGACTTGATTCTGATACAAACTTGTTTTGAATGAATCATTCTTTTGAGATGGATCTTTTTTTTTACTGAATCATTTGAACCAGTTCACAAAACTGGTCTGGTTTAGATAGACCCCTTTAAGGCAACCTCAATGTACATAAAATAACATTTCAGTTATGTTCCATTTATGAATAATTCATTCTTTTGAGATGGACCATTTCTGTGAATCGTTTGATACAGTTCACATGACTGTTCTGAACTGTATTGACCCCTTCAAGTGAACTTCACTGCAGATTGAAACTACATGAATTCTTTGATTATGAATGAACGGTTCTTTTGAGTTTGATATTTTCAGTAAATCATTTGAACCAGTTCACAAAACTGTACTCAATGTTTCATTCACAACTGAACCTATTCCTTCAAGTAGACTTTATTGCAGATGAAAACTACATTTTAATTACTGTGTGTTTGATTCATCTTTTGAGATGGATCTTTTCGGTGAATCATTTGAACCAGTTCACATAACTGATCTTATTTGGATCGACTCTTTCAAGTAGACTTTACAAACTACATTTTAATTGTTCGATTTATGAATTATTTGGGTTTATTTTTTTTGTCTTTTCAGCGAATCATCGGTTTACAAAAGGACTGGTGTGATAGGCCAAATGGATTACCACAGACTGGCACTTACACTGGCATTAAAATAATTCACTGTGTACTGGCAAGCTAGTTAAAGCAGTTTGGATGATTTGTAGTAATTTCCATTGGTTGGTTGGTGCTTTGTGCTTCCAGTGCTTTGTACTTCCAGAAGAATAAATATTTCATCATCCAACTTCTTGCTGGTTACACAAATCTAGAGGTTTTTGTAGTGCAATTATCTGAATTATGTAAAGCATCTATTGTATTTGTAGAGATGGGGTTGTAAGTGCAGAAGTAGTTATGTTCCAGTGGGAGAAGCAATATTTCTTTTAACGTTTCCTCTCTTGCATTGAAATCTGTTACTCTAAGTGGGCTGATAGAGCAGCATGTAGACAAATCCTGTTTATCATTAATCAAATGGGATATAGCCTGTCAGATAAAAGATGTAATTCAATTTGCAGATTGACTTTTGCTTTTAATGCCATTGATATCACCTCCTCTTAACCTGCCAATCATTCCCTCATAGTCTATATCCAATTTACACTGTCAGCTAGTGGGATTGTGATGTCATAAATAGCCAGAGCTTCCTTGTGCTATTCAGCCAATCATAGAACACGATTACGTATTTGTTTTTTGTTCATATTCTGCTTCAGTGGAACATTTAAAGTATTTTTACATCATGTTTCTTTGCTTAAAATATTGGAAAATCCTACTTGTGGATACTGTACTTTGATGCAAATGCACACTGCACATGTAAGCAGTGCACATAAACTGTACTGTAAATGCAGCATTCAGGCTTTTCTCCAATGTCTGTAAATCTACATGCAGCTGACATGTCTGCACAAATGTATGCTCTTTATTATGGGCCATTAGAGAGCAGAAGTGCACGAGGACAGCTGTCATGATTTATAATACATATGTTCAGCATCATGTAAGGGCTATATATAGTGGTAGTATCCATGGTGATTGCATCTGCCCTTCTTTGATCTTTCATTCATCATTCAAAACTCTATCAAACTGTCATCCGGCTAGTCTTTTTTATTTATGTCTGAACACACCACCAGTCGAAAGTTTAGCCACACTTGAATTTACACGGCTTATTTATTCTGAAGAATCTCAAATATATTATATTATACTTCAGTGACACTTTGAAAGCTTTCATTTGTTCACATTAGTTAACATAAACAATACTTTTATACAACATTTAGGCTATTAATCTAAATGTTGAGTTGAACATTCTGAGATGTTTCATTATTATTGTTTATTATTAGTTTGTGTCAATGCATTAACTTATGTTAACAAATATTATATTATAATATGTTATTATGGCATTTGTATATGCTTTTATCTATGTAAGTTATACAATAATTTGCACATTAATAATGTAAGAGTGGATATTGCATAAGTGGCAATTCTACTTACAGTCTTATGTTTTGTGCCTCAAGAGTTAGCGAAAACAGTAGTTATTACAAAGACAGTTGTGTAAAATAAAAAAAGACAACTTTTTTGCTGTGTCACTCTGAGTTAAGGTAAAGAAAATAAGCTGATGTATCTTCAAATGCAGTTAAAAACACTGATGGTTACAAGTATAACACTGTAAATACATGCCTGTACTACTAAAAATAATAATAACTCTTATGGCAAGACAAGAAATAACCACAAGGTACAGTATGCAAGCAGCATGACGCTGTAATGGAATAATATTGCCTCGGTTGTAATAACTGTAAAATAGCACACCGTTCTATTCTATGCTTGTTTTGTGTTCAGTGTTAGGAAGGGTTTTGGAATATACAGGTACATGATTGCAAATATGGGTTTGATATTTTACTTGCTTGATTGGTGGGATTTTGGTTATTTCATAGGCTGACGGTTTCTTTTATTAGTTATATTGCCTGGTTCTGCTTGGGTATGTTGTGTATCTTTGTGTGTGTGTCTATTCATATGGTTGCATCCATTAGGGACTAATAAAAATAGTGTTGCATAATCCTGATGTGGATGCCTCCGGGGAAAGTGGCTAGATTCCTGGTGACACAAAATGATAACAAACGAAAATTTCTTTTCTATCTCTTTCTGTTTCACGTCTTTTCCCCTTAAACTCATTTTTCTGTTTCTGCTTCCTGCCAGGAGGTCTGTCCATCCCTTTCCATCCCTTTAGTGTTTCCGAGTAATGATTGCGCTTGAGAAATGACTGTTTAAATGCATTTTATCATTTCATTCAGATTATACTTAAAGCTTTTGTGAGGCAATTTTGGACAGTGAATTAAATACTTCACAAATGAAAGGTACTTTATCTCATTTAGTTATTTTGTTCTTGGAACTTGATGGAAGCGAACCAAAAAATAAGATTATTCATGACAAATGAAATGCTTGGCAGCAGTACAAAAATACCTTTAAATTATGTAACACTTGAGTAGACAACAAAAGACTCAGAATAGTAACTCATTATGTATTCTGTTGGATAAGCCACCTTTTTTTAATTATCATAGTTGATATACACATACATGTACCACATACAGTATTTACTGTGTTATAACTTATACATCATCTGATGATTGACAGGACATTTCTACCTGTTGTGTTTTGGCTAGCGCTGCTGTAGCATGTGTTATCTGGTTACGTATGATGTACTGTTCATTTTATCTCTTTACATAACTGTCCAATTGTGTCTGAGAACGACGTCTTGTCTCATGGGATTACTGTAGTCTCCATCTGTGTGTAGAAATGTTTGGGAATCTCTTAAAAAATTGAAAAATATTCAATTTTTCAATTAAAAAAATTGGTCAAATATTCATCTTTGATATCATCTGTTTGTGGAATTACCATAGTGAACACTACTAGAAATAAATAAATAAAAGTTCCAAAATGTGAATTTTTAGAATTAAAATACACAATATCCCCAACATTAAAATCAAAACAAGCGAAGTACATGATTTGTTATGAAGTCACTTAAATGGGAGGAATATAGTTTCAAATATCATGAATGATTTTGACTAGGAGAAAACCGAGCCGTATTATTAAAAGTATTATTAAATGTAAGCCACTTGCAGAAAAAAACAAAACAAAAAACAGCTGTATAGCGATATCTGTTCGGATGTTTTGCGACAGTGATCATTCAAAGGAAAATCACACAATAACTCAGCTATTTAGAGGATGATTTATAGAGATCACACCTGCACTGAATGCTAAGTAAATACAGCAGTGTGTTGAAAACATAAAAAATCGCAGCGCAGTTTTTAATCAAATACAAAACACAGCATGCCACAAACAAAAACCTTCCGATGCACAATTGACCCCGCACTCATTGGCACTGCTTGTCTAACCTACATATGAACTAGACCTTAAGCAGTGATCTTTTGTGATAGTCAACAGCTCTTATATAGACACAGACAGATTTGAATTTGTTAGGTTACAAATATGTAACCTTCTATCCATTTATTCAGATTCACAGTCTCATGGTGCACCATTACAAAGCTTTGTGATAAATCAAGTAAGTTATTTCTGGCTGCAGCTGAATCAAATCATTATTGCATCATGACCATGGGCTGGTGGAATTGGTTTCCATGTCTTTCATTTGATTTCACCATAAACCAGCACCACGAACGATGGGCCTGTAGCAGCCTGAGGTTCAGCGGTTTGCGGTTTAATGAACCAACAAGTTTCCAGTTACCAGCCCTGAGCCTTTAACACCACACCACCAACAGAGTTGCATTGTTGCATCATACGCCTTAGACTGAAACCTCAGCTGTTACTCAAGGCCAAGATGCACAAGTTTAAACAATAAATGGAAGTATGGATTATACTGTACCTTAGTGAATACAGTAGTGAACAATACTATTATTGGGGTAAGATGAGCCATATACCAGGCACAGTCATCTCGTCTTAAGGTCTGATATTAAATACATCTGATATTATTTTCAATGTTTTTAAGAATAAAGAATTTTATTTTATGAATTGTGTACCAGTGGTTATTTTAAAGTTTGTTTTCATGAAAAAAAAAAATTAAAAGTATAGTGCTAAATCATGTTTATTTTATTATTAATGATATACTCCTTTATTTTAATAATCTTAATAAATCACATTTTTTGGTTTTATCATAAATTGTGCATCCATTTGAATATTTTATGAATTGTTAATGTAATATTAAACCATCAATAAATAATTTTTATTCATTAAAAATTCTTCTTATAACTATGCATTGCTTTTTAATACTTTTATGAAAGTGTTATTAATGTAATAGTAAATTTTCTTTTTATTTTATTATACATTATGCATCCCTTTAAATTTGCATAAAGCATGATTCATGTAAGACTTAATTGTGTTTTTATTTTATTATAATATTGTACTAATTGTTAATTTCTTTTGTAAATAATTATGCATTCCTTTTAATATTTAAATTAAATATTAGGTAATACTAAATAATACAATTATTTAACTTTATTTTTATAAGTTATCAAACATATAATTAATGCAAAGCTAATTTGTTCCTTTTTTATCATTTTATTATTTATATCTTTATCTTTGAGTAATTTTACATTTTTGCATTCATTTTTATATTCTTTGTTATTAATGCAATGCTAAACCATGTTTTTATTTTAATCATAAATTATGCATATCATAATCCAATCGAAAGATGTTGAGGATGACTGCTAGACCTGCCAGCACATAAACATAAAAAAATATTGAGTTTACCTTTAAAGCTATAACGGGGGCATCTTACCCCCTGTGGCATCTTGGCCTGTCTAACCCTATTTTGTTTCCAGTTCCCTCACCTCCATTTAGCTCTTTTTATAATCTGACCCAAGCAGCATCACTGAAATTGGCTTAAGAGAGAAGCTAATGAGCAGAAGTAGAGATTCGACTCCTAGATAATCTGACTGAAGCCCAGAGAGGTGGAACGCTTAGGGCTCTTAATTCTCCACTTGGGTTTGAAAGAAGAGCTCCAAAGACTTTCTTATCGTGTTTGACAGCCCTTTGTTCTGAAGTGAGGAGAGGAGAAATCAAAACGAGGGAGAGGAGAAGAGATAGACGACCTCAGAAAAAGCAGAGCACCACATTAGCAAGCGCTAGAAAAACTTGGGACTGAGAAAACAAGGGTTTATGTCACCCAATTATTATCTTCTCTCACATTACCACCTCATTTTACATCTCCCGTTTTGTCATATTGGTTAAATTGGCTAAAGGTATGGGGTATAAAATATAACCCTTATCTTTACCCCCTTTTTCACCTCTAGTCTTCTCATTCAGTTTGCTTTAGTACTGCCAGTGCCATATTTGTAGTGGCTTCAGTCCCTGTTTAATAATTTTTTCTCTTTCTGTCTACATGTGGTGAAATTGTATTTCCCTTACGTGCCTACTGAACCAGAAAACCTGTGTTATTCGGCTTCGGCAGACTGTTGTACGACTGTTTATGTTGTGATTATGCCATCCTCCTGCCCTGTGCCATCTTCACATAACCCAATGTCACTTTCTCCCTCCCTCACTCTCGCCCGCTTGTTCTTTTTCCCGACATAATTTACCTGCCACTCAGGGTGAAACTGATTTTTCTGACCTGTGGCTTATTGTGGGATGCATTAGTGATAAAGTGTGTATGGATTAGCTTCATACTCCTCTGTTGAAGGTGACCTGTGTGCTAGCAAGGAGGAAATAACCTTTAGGGCCCTATTTTAACGATCTGAAACGCAAGTGTCAAAGCGCAAAGCGCAAGTAACTTTGTGGGCTGGTCTCAGGGCTGTTGCTATTTTCCCGGCGGGATAAATGGCTCTTGCACCCGGCGCAAATCTAAAATGGGTTGGTCTGAAGTAGCTTCATTATTCATAGGTGTGGTTTGGGCGTAACGTGAAATAAACCAATCAGAGCGTCATCCAACATTCCCTTTAAAAGCAGGTGCGCCAGTTCCATTATGGATTGCTATTATTATGGCGTATTTACCAGGCGCACGCCAGGAGCGGTTCACAGCCAAGGAGACTGATGTTCTTGTAAGAGCAGTGAAAGACAGAGAAGTTGTGTTGTATGGGGATGGGAGAAACCCATCCAAAATAGCGTCGGTTAAACAGGCGTGGGAGGAAATAGCCACAATTTGTCAGATGTCCTTATATACATATGTCTTGCCACTATTGGGCAAACAGGTCTGATCCTTAATTACTACAATTAGCCAGAATAATCTGTAAGCTAGATTTGTATGCCTATTTTTTCACATCTTCGTGGCACACCACAATGATTTCCGTCATCTCATGTGTTAATATTTTTTTAGTGTAACAATTTATGATTTGCAAAAATCTGTGTAGATTACATGAGCAAAGTGTATGTGCGTTGTGCACGCTATACATTATGGTCAAGCATGCGCCCTTAAAATAGCATAATGAACAACGCGCCACTGACTTTAAATTAGATTTTTACTGGTCAGTGGCGCAATTGTTTAATGGAACAGCAAAATAGCACCAGGGATTGTTTGCGCCGGAAAACACGCCTCCTTTTTTGCGCTGAACCGCCCAGGGAGCGCAAGTTCATTCACTAGTTTAGCGACGTGCTTCCGTGGAGGGAAAAGCGCGCTTTGCGCGGGTGCAAAATAGGAATGACACATGCGTCGGTGTACAAAGTCAATTGCGCTGGGTGCAAGATAGGGCCCTTAATGTTTTTAGCTCGTTCAAGTTTTCTCTTTTGAATGATCCTGGGAACCATTGTGGCATTTAGTGAATTTATTTACTACATTATAACAGACTTACTAAGTCACTAAGCTCATGAAAGCAATATTTTCAACTTGCTGTGTAAATTTCTTTTCATTAATAGATTAATGGATGAATGTCACAAAATGGTACATATACTAGTCAGTAACCCCAAAATCAATTGGAAGAAAAAGAATGTATTTTGTTCAGAAGATAGGTTGAATAATGCGCTTTTGCTTAGTTTTTCTTTAAACTTAAAGAACAATAGGATGAATCATAGTAATATGTAGGATGAATCTCGTAAAATGTATGGGCCTCAAAATAAAAGAAAATAAAATAATAAAATACATGTTTGTTTGTTTTACACTATCTATTTCCATGACAATGAAGTATATTTTTCAGTTTTTTATTTTTATGTAAATTTGAGTTAGCTTTAGTCATTTTGTTGTCTGACATAACATCAGTGCATTTGATTGGTTCTTTTTGTATAAGCAGCCAATGGGCTCGCTGCTCAACATTCAAATAATTGGCTCATTAAACCCTCCAACTTCCCCAGCTCCACCTGTATAGATCTGATACATTGTGATTCATTCATCAGTTATTTTAATAAATTGATTAATTTAAACTAAATTTAAATGAGAAACATTAAGCAACTAGCTTAATATATATATATATATATATATATATATATATATATATATATATATATATATATATTTCAAGTAATTCATTTTTTAATGGATTAAATTTTAGTTTCAGTTTACTAAAACATGGATTTCTCTATGCATAATGTCATATTTTATATATATATATATTATTTATTTAAGAGATTCAATTTGTATTATTTGCAAGAAAAACACATCTTTAGTATCATCTGATGTGCAGTCATTAAACATTTTTTTCATACAGAGAGACATTTCTGTAGGGAAAACACATTTGCCTGCATACCTACACTGATTAGCTTGCAGTACAGATGGCGATGATATTAGTATTGAATATCTATATAACCTTCCCACTATAGATTGTCAGTAGATCAGCATGTTATATTAATTAAGCTTCCTGAATTTTGAGCACTCACTGGGGGGGCTAGCTGTTAAACTGCATCGTAACCAGTGTCGCATTGACCAGTCACATGGCCACTGAGGAGTTAATGCATGTGTCAGCAAACTGAGCCGCGATCGATCGAGCGCTACTCGATATCTGTAGTTTTTTTTTTCTCTCTCTCTCTCTTTTCCATCATCTTAACATCACTATCTGTCTGTGTCTCCTGCAGAAGGGCTGGCTGAATTTCTCCATTGCTTAATCTTGTCTGCTTTCAAAGGAAAACCGGCTTCCCATAAACAGCCTGAATCATCACCATGGTCTTAGAAATAACGTCTTTTTTGGAAACCTTTAGCACAGGAGTTAGGTGATTTTCACCTAGATTAGACTTCACCGGTGACGTGAGTTATTCCACTGGTGTGCAAGTGTGTAAATCTAAAACTTGAGCTTTGCAGTAGAGCTGCTTTCTCTGCAAGTCCAACAGCCGCTGAGAAAAGAAAGATGTAAATAAGCTCTGTTAATTAGCCCTTGCTCTCAGCTCCCTCTGGGCTCCAGAACACAACTCGTGCTCAAATAAGGTCTTTATCAGTCCGACGGCCCCTCCATACGGCAACACTTAACAACTGTGCTAACTTATGCATATGCAATGCAAACTTAGTGGGTTCTGTGAACGGTTTGAGTAAGTTTTACATGGAGAACTTCGTGTCTAGTCCTGGACGGTAATTTGTATAAATGTTGAAATAATAAAATTTTCTGCATGTATTTGAATACATATAAAGGAAAACAGTAATATTGTGAAGCTTTATTAAATGTATTGAATTTTAATGCATTTTAAAATGTAGTTAATTCCTGTGATATTGAAGCTGAATATTCAGCATCATTACTCCAGGTGTCAGTGTCACATGATCCTTAAAAAATCATTCTAATATGCTGATTTTGAGCTCAAGACAGATATATAAATATGTGACTGGTAGAGCACTGCGCTAGCAAGCAAGCAAACGCAAGGTTGGGGGTTCGATTCCCCGGGAACACATGATATGTAAAAATTGATAGCCTGAATGCACTGTAAGTCGCTCTGCTAAATGCATAAATTTAATTTAATTTAATTTAATTTAATTTAATTTAATATATATATATATATATATATATATATATATATATATATATATATATATATATATATATATATATTAATGCTGTTATTGTTCATTAGTTCATGGTACCGGATTTATTACATGTAAACAAATTAATCATTGCAAAATATTCTTTAAGCAGTAGTTATACACACAAAATTGCTAGTTTCATCTGGCCCCCCGACTGAGCCTGGGTTCTCCCAAGGTTTTTTCTCCATTCTGTCACCAATTGAGTTTTGGTTCCCTGCAGCTGTCGCCTCTGGCTAGCTTAGTTGGGGACACTTAATTTACAGCTATGTCGTCAATCTTGGATCTTAAAAGACACTTCTTTCCCTCACAGTGTAGTTTTCATTTGCGTCAAATGAAATGCCATCTTCTCTGACTCAGGTAGACTGTGGTATAACAGGGTTTGTACATTCACGTGTCTGTGTGTCGTCAATTCAGTTTCTTTTCCAAACATGGTAACAGAGTCTCAGTCCCAGGTGATCTTCTGTCTGCAGTGTCGTTCTCTCTCTCACTATTTGGTAACACGTGTTAAATATTCATGCGCTGTTTTGTGTTGTAAGTAGAATCTTTTATCTACGTCTTTCTCTCTTTTCTGTTTGTGCACCTGTCTCAGAGGGAGACGGTCTGTGAAAATAGACAATGAAAAGAGGCTCACACTCAGTCATTAAACACTTCAGTTCTGATCTGATGCTTTAAGGTTGGTTCAGTCAGGTCACGGGAGCAGAGATTTTATGCCAAAGGTATATTAGATGTCTTAAAAACCATGATATTACCAATGTGAAAAAGGGGGATTTTAGCTTCAGATTCAAACAGATTCAAAGCTTTCTTCTGTTCGGTAAATTGACCTTTCTGACAGTCATAAAAACCACATTCTTTTTATGTTGCAGTTTTAGGGTAACATACTTTTAAAGGAATAGTTTACCTCAGGAAAACAATAATAATAAAAAAGTCTGCAGGCAGTCTGTTTGTCTGTGGATCTATCAAACTGTTTGTGTCGGTCTGTTTGTCTGTTGCTTTGTATGACACTCATTATATATCCATGTGTCTATCAATATATTTATCTATCAGGCTGACTATTTGATAGTCTGTCTGTGGGCCTGTCTGTCTGTCTATGGGTCTGTCTATCTTTAAATCACTTTGTCTGATTATCTGTCAGTCATTCTGTCTGTCTGCCACTTTATTCATGTATATTTATGTGGTTAGTCAGTTGGTCTGTCTGTCGGTTGGTCAGTCATTCTGGCTGTCTTTCGCTCAGTTTATCTTTCTATCTGTCTATCAACATATCTATCAGGCCAACTATCTGACAGTCTGTCTGTCTGTATTTTTATTGGTCGATGCTTGGGTCTCTGTTGGTCAGTCAATGAGTGGGTCTCTCTGTGTCGTTCTGTCTCTCTGTTGGTCAGTCAGTGGGTGGATCTGTCTGTCTGTCATTCTGTCTGTCAGTCAGTCGATGAGTGTGTCTGTCTGTCTGTTATTATGTCTCTCTGTTAGTCAGTCGATGGGTGCATATGTCTGTCGACCTGTCTGTCTGTTGATCAGTCAATGAGTGGGTCTCTCTGTCATTCTGGCTGTCTGTTGGTCAGTCGATGGGTGCATATGTCTGTCGACCTGTCTGATGATCAGTCAATGGGTGGGTTTGTCTGTCATTCTGTCTGTCTGTTGATCAGTCAATGGGTGGGTTTGTCTGTCATTCTGGCTGTCTGTTGGACAGTCGATGGGTGGATCTGTCTGTCTGTGGGCCTGTCTGTCCGTCGGTCAGTCGATGAGTGGGTCTGTCTCTCTGTTATTATGTCTCTCTGTTAGTCAGTCGATGGGTGCATATGTCTGTCAACCTGTCTGTCTGTTGATCAGTCAGTGAGTGGGTCTGTCTGTCATTCTGGCTGTCTGTTGGTCAGTCGATGGGTGGATCTGTCTGTCTGTGGGCCTGTCTGTCCGACGGTCAGTCGATGAGTGGGTCTGTCTGTCTGTTATTATGTCTCTGTGTTAGTCAGTTGATGGGTGCATATGTCTGTCATTCTGTCTGTCTGTTGGTCAGTCGATGGGTGGATCTGTCTGTCTGTGGGCCTGTATATCTGTTGGTCAGTGGATGGGTCGGTCTGCTGGTCTAACTTTTGGTCTGTCAGTCAGTCAACGGGTGGATCTCTCTGTCATTCATTCTGTCTGTTGGTCAGTCGACTGTTGGATCTGTCTGTGTCTTGTTCTGTTTGTTAGTCAGTAAATGGGTGGATCTCTGTGTCTGTCATTAATTCTGTCTGTTGGTCAGTTGATCACTGGATCTGTCTGTGTCTTGTTCTGTCTGTCAGTCAGGACAGGGCCTGTCTGTCTGTTTGTAACTGTCTGTCTATTAGTCATTTGATGGGTGTGTCTGTCTGTATTTCATTCTGTCTGATGGTTAGTCGATGGGTGGGCTATCTGTATGTTGTTCAGTCTGTCTGTTGGTCAGTCGATGTAATTCATGAAATTCATTCTGTCTATCTGCATCTGATTTAATTTGAAAATGCCTGTACAGTTCTATTGTTTATCCTCATGCTGTCACTCTGTTTTGGTTTAGTTGTTTATATACAGTCATGTAATGTTGTCCACATTGGAGAATTGCTTTTAACAGGCTTTCTTTTTAGGTATCATTTCTATTTTTGTGGTCACGTCTGTTGTTGTTTAAGTGTTAAAGATAGCAGGAGATGGATAGGAGAGAGAAGAGTTGGATGTTTTCCCAGACAGTGGGTTTGTTGTGCAGTCTGAAGATAGATGCGTTTGGCATGGTGATGACTCTGGGAGGAATTGTCTGTCGCAGGGCGGTAGGGACACATTCAACAGTCGTAATCACCACAGAGATCACTCCTGATCCATCAGCAAAACAATACCAACTGCCCAGTTTCCAAGTATCAGCAATTTCTCTTTGACATGTTTTCTGACATGTCAAACAACAGGACAGATGATTCTGAGTAAAAGATCCGACTCCTGTCATTCGATGAGATGTACTGCTGGACATCTTCCATCATGACCATCCTCCAATATATGCCACCTAAACTAGGAAAACAGAAGATCAAATTTCTGCTTTCACTCTGTTCTATCTCTTTCAATTCTTTTTCTATGACATTCAAAGTCAACCTGAAATCAAAGTTGACTCAACTTTATTTACTTTATTAATATGTCTTGGTCTTATTGTGAAAAGTTCACATTATTCCAAAGATGTTTGTCTTTGTAATCCTTCATCAAAATGTAATAACCTGCTCTGACTCTGTAACGACTTTGCATCCAGCCCACCCCCCACTACACACTTTTTTCTCTTTGAATAGTGTAACTCGAAACTAAGTCTTACTACAGAAATAAAATGTGGTGCAAAAGTCATGTAATTAAAAAAAAAAAAAAAAAGTAAAACATCATATAAATATTTATTTAATGTTCCAACCTGTCTGATTTCAGGAAATAGTAAATTGGTGCACGTCTACTTCAAGTGCATCTAAGTTGATGATTGCTTCTCATTCTTATCCCCTATTTTTCCTAGAAATCTGTTCTCATTACCATTTAATCACTTTTAAAGAAACCTTGAGGTCGTTTTTTTTTTTTTTTTTTAAGAACCTAATTAATTTTAAAAAGCTTTCTACCTATTTGACCAGTTACAGAGGATCTTTAACAAGAATGCATCTTCTCTGGTGCATCATTCTTCCACCTTACTCCAGGGATCTGCAGTCTAGCAGATTCTGATTAGCTGGTGGGGTTAAGAGTTGAGGTGTGTGGAGGAGGGAAGGTTACTGTGTGTTGGATCAGTACAGTGGGGCTTCCACAGGCCCTCAGCGGCCCATGAGCCCACTGTGGTTATTACCAGACCAATACAATCAGCCTTCACTCAGTCTGCTCAAATGAGGCTGCAAATGCAATTACAATGCAACCAGCAAGGGGGAGGGTGTTGGGGAGGGCAGCCCCGGCCTTGGCAGACAAGAAATTTAATTGAAATGGAACAGATTTGACTCTCTCTCAATCTGTCTAATTTTATTTCTCAAGGACTTTCCAGCTTAGATCCTATGAACAGATAAAGTCAGGCAAGCAGAACTCTTGGGTCATTTCTTTCCCTTTCTCCATCCCTCCTCAGTTCATTCAGCCACATGATTTTGTTGGTTCCAGTAAGAAAATCATCAGGGTCATTTCTACAGAATTTATTACACCTTACAGGGGGAAAAAAAGTCCCAGACATTGATCCTTAAGAAGTCCACCATATCCGAGCCGTATGCATGGTTCAACAGAACGTTGACCTTTACGGCTCAGGATACACGGTGCCGGTGTCAGCACTAATGTCAGCAGATGTCTTACAAATGTACTACACCTTGACATTCAACCCATTCCTGGACCTCGATCGATCAATCAATCGATTGATCTGTCTGTCTGTCTGCCTGTCTGCCTGTCTGTCTGTCTGTCTGTCTGTCATTCTGACTTTTTCTCTGTCTGTCTTTTGTTCTGCCTTTCTATCAATCAATCAATCAATCAGTCAGTCAGTCTGTCTGTCTGTGTGTCTTTCTTACATTTTATCTGTCTTTCTAACATTTTCTCTTTTTATCTATTTCATGTTCTGTCTGTCTATCTAAATTCCTGTCTGTCACTGTATCTATCCATTCTGTCTGTCTTTTTGTTTATCTAATGTTCTGCCTGAATATATTTCTATCTATCTAACATTTCATTTATCTTTCATTTGATTTGACTGTCTGTCTACTAAAGGTCTATCTGTCTGTCTTTCTATCTACCATTTTATCTACCATTTATATGTCTTTCTAACATTTTGTCTCTGTCTTTGTCTTTCTATAGTTCTGTCTTTCTATCAAACATTTTATCTATCTGTTGTTTTATTTGTCTGTCTTTCTATCTAACACTTATGTCTGTCTTTTTATGTTTAATGGTCTGTCTATCTGTCCTGTAAGTTGTAAAAAAAAAAAAATTTGCATTTTATTACTCTTTGAAAAGGTAACTTGTTACTGAAAAATAAACCACTGAACTGCTCTCATGCTACCAAAACATTTTGTTTAGCTGGTAGCTTAGCTACATTTAGTTCCCCGTTGGCATCTCAGTTGGCATTGTTTTGCACAGGCAAGTGCCTCTCTCTTTATCTTCAGAATACATATACAACTCTGGTTGCTGCGGCAGTTTTTCTCAGAAACATGCACACACACCGTAACACACTGACAGCAAGACTTGCATTAAATCTTTTATAGCAGGTGCACTGCATTGTGCTGCAGTCATGTGTCTTTGAACTGAAATTCTCTGTGGAGATTTACATTAGTAAACTGTCTTTCACACAGCCACCAAGGAGCTGTTGAGAGGATGATAGAGCATTACAATCTGTGTTTGTGTGGGGTTTTTTTGTGCGTGTGTATGTGATATAGAGACAGCTTGTAATTAATTTTGTTTATTGGCTCACCTTGCCTACTTCTAGATGTAGAGCAAACTAATCTGTTTATTAGCACCAGCCAGTGAAAACACATGCAGGGTAACACACACACACACATACATTTGCAGAAATTATCCTTTCAAAATTTGTAAGGCCCCCAGCAGGACAGCATATACACAATGACCTGTAACCAAATGTTAAGGTGAAATTGACAACAGAGAAATACAACTAAAACTTGTTCACACCCTTTAGTGTTGTAAAGTTTTTACATTCTGTAATATATAGTGTGTATATATAGTACAGTGCATTTTACTTTGTTAGTTTGTGATTGTTTGTTTACTTATTATTTCTTTGTCTAAATTATGGGAAACGGTCAACAGTTCCCATAAGAAAAACAGTCTAAAAAGCATAATAAATAAGATGAGTGAATTGTTAATGAAAATATAAAGTGGATGTATATACATTAAGGATTAGGGGATTGAAACTTTTCATTAGCTCAGTGGAAAAAACAATAGAAGTACCCAACATCATAGAAAGTTTGTGTGTGTGTGTGTGTGTGTGTGTGCGTGTGTTCTACTTAGTTCCTCCAAGTTTTATTATTCTATGAAAACGGTTTATGAGCAGTCACTGTCTTCTGTAAACAGTTATTCATTGACTATGATTCCCTTCAAGCCAAGAGCAACAACCCATACATTGCAGATATAGCAAGCTTGTACAGTCTCATTTATAGAAGTGCGAGACCTTTTTTTTTCGTGAATGCTGCTAATGGATTTTTAACACATAAAGCTTCCGTCCACACATACATACATACACACAGCTGTTAGTGCTCAGAGGCCATCTGCTGTGCTTACTGTACACTAGAACAGCAGTTGAATTAGGTTTCTCTAGCCCAACTGTATTCTGTCTTAGTCTTTCATCATAGACACATAGAGAGAGAGAGAGAGAGAGAGAGAGAGAGAGGTCTTAATCTCACTATAAAGCTGACCCTCCTTTACTGCGGCTTTATTCGTATTGACTGGGTCCGTCTGCGCTCTCTCTCTCTGTATCTGCCTCTGAGTCGTGAGAGCTAATTTGTCCTTCATCCTCATTTCTAATAGGAAGCCATTTGGGCCACATAAGGATTCATTATCCTAACAAGTCTTAGAACAGATGGGCTCACATTACCAGGCTAGAGCATTCACCTTGTGAAAGAAAGGAGATGAATAAAGGAGGATAACAAATAATAGGCACAACTGTGAAAATATTGTGCAGAAAGAGAAACAGAGAAGGAAAGAAAAATAATATTTCCATTAACTGTACACAAGTATGCAAATGCAGAGTAGATGTATTTATATGATAAATGATAAAAAACATAATTATACATTGTAATAATAAATATGTTGTTGAAAAAAATATTTTTAATGTATCAATTTCTTTTTTTATGAATATATTATATATTTTATTTAGTAAAAAAAATATATTTGTATTTTTTATAAACGTGTATTTTAAAAAAGGTATATAAAATGTATATTGATGTATATTAAGTATATGTATGTATGTATGTGTGTGTGTGTGTGTGTGTGTGTGTGTGTGTGTGTGTGTGTGTGTGTGTGTGTATGTGAAGGAAAAAATAAATAAATATTAAAAACAGTAAATTATGTTTATCCGAAATTGTAACAATGCAAACAGGTTTTCTGTAATGAGTAGGTTTAGGGTTTGGGGATAAAAAATATTGTTTGTACAGTATAAAAATAATAATAGTCTATGGAAAGCCCCCACAATTCATGTGTGTGTGTGTGCATTCATACTAAAATACATATATTTTAAAAATTATATAAATTATTAAATTAGAACAGTTTTCTTTATCATTTATAGATAGATAGATAGATAGATAGATAGATAGATAGATAGATAGATAGATAGATAGATAGATAGATCTGGCTTACTTGGTGTCTAATATACTAATACCCACTGGCACACTTCAATTGCTTGTGAATTGCTACCTTCCACATTTCAGCACTCATCGGTGCACAAAATCAAATATATTTCTGGACTACAGAAAGTAGAATGAAGGGGTAGTTGGGGGAATGAAAAGATTGCCCAAGAGCGAAGGTGAGTAGCAGCAGGGAGGTAAAGTATAAAAGAAAGAGGTGTAGATCTTTTTCAGGCCTGTATTGACTCTCCTCTCACACAGCTGATCGATATCTTGGGCAGTAAGAGGTGCTTTGTGATTGAGGCTTATGGTATGAATGAGGCTTAGAACGGGTTTGAAGCCACACTTCAGCGAGAGAGCACTGTTAGGAGTATCCCAAATCCCTGCTGTCCGCTCAAATGCTACACGTCCAATAACACTTCAGGGTCACAGGTCAGAATCGGATTTTATTAGCATTAGCATTGTGCTGAGTAGGCCTATGGTGTACTCGACAATTAGTGATTGGCTATTTTATTGGTTTCCATTCAATATATATATATATATATATATATATATATATATATATATATATATATATATATATATATATATATATATATATATATATATATATATATATATATCTATCTATCTATCTATATATATATATATATATATATATATATATATATATATATATATATATATATATATATATGATATCCAAAATCATAAAATGTTCCCAGAGGGACATTATGGTACCAATTTACAAATTTAACATCAAGGTGCTGGCCAGTTCACTTTTAGAGATTTACATGTTCATCCAGTAAATGTGTGATAGGCCCATAAACATGACTAGTGTAAGGCTGACACGTCACATGATGAATAGCTGGCGGTCAGCGCGACTCTTTTGTCGTGGGGTTGTGTCAATAAAAACGGACTCTCTGTGTCAATTTACCAGCCAATCAATCAACGCTCATAAACCATTCTGTCATTTTACTGGGTTTCTCTCTCACCCCGTTTCTCTCTCTTTTATGTCTACTCTCTGTGTAAATCAAATTTTAACGGCCTATAATAATCACAACAAAATGCTTACATGCGCTTGTACTGTGCCTGTGTAAACAGAGACAGAGCTAGCGCAAATGCTAATGCCTGTGTGATAAGATTCCTCCCTTGTTTTGAGGAAAACAAATGACAGTGGCAAAGTATTTATAATAGTCATCATCAGGCTGATTTATTTTTCTACAGAATCATGAAATGGGAGATAAAGACGGAATAGGAGGAGGATGTTGAGGACAGTTGGGAAATCGGAGTCAGTCCCTCTGTGGCTATTATCAGAAGTCTTGTTTTTCAACTACTCAAGGGTTTTGAATTTATTCCATGAATGCAACAGTCCCGGATAGTTAATATAAGGTCGGGATGAAGATAAGGGAGTGATTTAAGCTTAGCACATTCATGCTCATCTTCCTTCCCCGTCCTATGAGAAGCTGAAGTATTTTGCCAGAAACAGCGCCTGGTTTGTGTAACCATGGCAGCAATAGCTGAGGGGATATTCCTCAAAGGGTTTGAGAAAATGAGGTTTGTGTCGTTTAATGTAATCTCTGCAGTCTTTTGTTAACGTGTGAATGTTTAATGGCCGATGGAGGGCCTGTCATCTGTTTGAAAGCAGAACATGGAGATTGTGTGCGCGACAAACATCCTACGTCCCACTTCACTCATTGCTGGTTTTTTATCATATGTTCTTTTGGTTTTGAGAGCCTACACTTATGGGCCCACAGATGAGGGAACTCTCCAGCTCTTCAATTTTATATCAGGCTTGTGAATATAAACCTGTATATGGGGAATACAGTAACTAACTAAAAGTAGCAAGACTAATATAATTTTTCAGTAGCTTTAAGGAATAACTCACCTAAAAATGAAAGTTCTGTCATCATTTACTGACCCTCAAGTTTCTCCTGTATAACACAAAAGAAGATACTTTGAAGCTGTTAACCAATGTATATGGAAAAAAGGTAATAGCTACTCTCAGCTGTTCCCTTACAAACATTTTTTATGTAGGGCACTATGAAATCCGTTTTATTTTTTCGGAATTCCATTTATTTATTTATTTTTTTGTTCAAATTCAAATTTCTAGTCTGTTTTAATGGTTATATTAAATGTTATTAAGTTTAATTTTTTTTTTTTTTTTTTTTTTATCATGAAACTAACAACATTAAACAGCAATTTACTAAAAGTTTTTTTTTCTTACAAAGTATTTGTTAGGCCCTACTTAAAAAAAAAAAAAAAAAAAAAAAATCTGATTCAGTTTTGCTTTGGCCAAATTCACATTTTAATGGATTCATTCATGATTCATTAAAAATCAAAACCATCTCTTATTGATTTTATGAAAATATATATGTCTAAAATCTCATTTTATAAAATAAATTTAAATGTAATCAGCATCATATCATCTTATGTAACATAACATACAAAAGTATGCATTTGAAAACAAACATGCACTGAGACCTTAGAGACCAGTGTAAAAATTGGCTTGAGAAGAGGTTTGTGGTTTACAAATGTGCACATAAATTCAAGAACACAATCTGGCTGTTGAAAGCATCTGTACTGTATGTGTGTGTGAAACTAGCTGCTAAGGCAATTTGCCGAGAGGTGTGCGTCCCCTGGAGTGGAGGTGGAAGTGAGTGCAGAGAGAAGAAAGATCTGTTCTGGTCTCCCACCGAGTGGACCGACCTCCAGCGCACATCCACATACTTATACCTTGACACAAACATAATGCAATCCACAAATAGAGAGCGACCGAGAACGCAGAGAAGAAAAGAACAGTGAAGAATGGAGTGTGTCTGGAGGAGATGAGGAACAGTGTCTTTTCTACTTCCTGACTTTGATGCCACGCACCATTGTGGTTCCTCACCTCATGAATATTAATAAGTCGCTTCCTCGCCATAGGTGCATTTCTCTTCTTCTCTTTTGGCTCCACCCCTTCAGATCCTTTTATGTAGACCTGATAAAAGAAAGAAAGGATTGTCTTTTGGGAGCAAAGAATAGACACTCACAAAGCATTGCCATCTAGTTCCCTGAACAGCCAAAATGAAAAAGTCCCTTTCAGATGACCTTGTAAAGTATTTTATAAGAGTGTAAGTGGTGTTTGCTTGATTTTTTTAGTGTTGTTTGGCACTTTACCTACTAGGAACATTGTAAAAGTCCAATGAAATGTAACTGGAAAGATATTTTCTTCTGTACTGGTAACCCAAGTGTAAGGTTTATAAAAAAGGGGGGAAATGTTGGGCAAAGACTTTGTTCTATCGATTGATGATTGGCTTTTGAGGTGAAATGGTAAGAGTTTGAGAAGTTCTGCATACATCTGTTGTTTTCACTGGGAGGTTTAGGTTGATTAAACATTACAAGGTAAAAATATTAAAAAAGTTAAATGTATAAACAGATGAACTGATTACATTAAGATCTACTACATAACAGGGATGTCCAAACCTGTTCCTGGAGGGCCACTGTCCTGCAGGGTTTCGCTCCATCCCTATCTAAACACACCTGAACCACAGTAATAAAGGTCTTCATACTCACTAGAAACTTCCAGGGAGTGTGTTGGAGCTGGTTGAAACTAAACTCTGCAGCACATTGGACACCCATGATCTGTAACATATGGAGCCGCAAAAAGAGGGGTCTCCAAATCTGCTCCTGGAGAGCTACCATCCTGCAGACTTCATTTCCAACCCTGCTCCAACACACTGGCCTGTAATTGTCAAGTAGCCCTGAACTCCTTGATTAGCTGGTTCCGGTTTGTTTGATTGGGGTTGGAGCTGAAATCTGCAGGACAGTAGCTTTCCAGGATGAGAAGAAAAAGAAACTGCAAAATACTTGCATTCCCTCAAAAAACTTCAAGTTTCCTCCCTAAACTTTTGTGATGGAGATAAAATGAGGCGAGAGAAAATACTATATCGCATGTATTGTGTTTCTCAGCTGAATGCAACAGTTTTGTGAGAGAACTAATTTTTTGAGAGCAATCATAAAGTTTCTCCTTTTACTCTTTGGGGAACTCGATTGCATGGATTTAAAAACGGGTACATCATTATTTTTGCTTTTTTCCTACAAGCATTTCCTATCTCTCACATTGTCTCTTCCTGTGACTGTTGTTGGCCAGTGTTATTGCGAGACCCCGTGACGCTGCAGGCTTTGGAACAGCTGCGGAGCCGGCAGGCTTTTTGGGTTGAGTCCTGCTACTGTTTCTTGAAAACTGCATCAGACAGTGCGTAGGCACTCCTGTCTTCTCTCCTCCTCTCTTCTCTAACTCTCCTTAGCTATTCCTTCTCTATTCCTTAAGAGTACCAGATGCAAAGAAACAAGCCAGCTTTCATCTTAGGCTCTCAAAAAGCCTTTCATCCTGGTATGAATTTATGTGCGTGTGACAGAGAGATATATATACTTGATGTTTCTGAGCCATTTTCATCAATTTGCAATTGTCATCATCAACGCTGTTACTTACGGAGAATTCTGGATGAGAGAGACGTCAGACGAGCACCCACAATCATCTCTTACATTTTAGAAGGACAATTTTCATTATCATGAGAGTGCTTACCATCTTCGCACACACACAGATACACACTCCTGCAGTCGAGGGCTACTCAGAAACCTTCGTGTTTCAAAAAATTACCTGCTTTGCCTGAAAGCATTGTGGGTAATTTCTGTTATTGTCTCTCACTTGCTATTTTCCCTGTTTATCTCTCCCTTCTTGTTTTTTTTTTGTGAATGCAGGAGTGTGTCTGCTGAAGCAGAGATGAAGGGTGATCAGTCCACAGGCACGTCGCCGGTAAAATAACGGCAGATAAGAGGGTTCTGATGAAAGGTGCTGGACTGGGTCCTGCTGTCTTTGGTGTAGAGTGCTGTCAGGGTCTCTGGGGGGCCTCGCTTTGGGTTTTATCGCCTTGCTGGAAAGTGGAAACAGCAGGAAGAAGTATCTCACTCCAAACGGAATGCCTGTGCAAGGAAATGAAACTTTTCTGCATATGTTGATGTTGATTCACATTAGGAGAAAGGTGGCTCTGGGACATCATGCACTTTGTAAATGTGATGCTGTGCGATTTTTTTTATGTTAATTGTATTCTGTAATCGCAGAATAATTTTTTTTTTGCTTTGCAGCTCTGTGAGTTTTGATTTCAAATGTGTGTGTGCCTTATGTTCTCCTGTGGACTTGAAATAAGCCTGATTTGGGGCGTAAAGCAATTACCCAGAACACCCTGAAAGCCACACAGCAACTTGCAGAAAATAACTTTGAGGCAGCTTTCCTGTTGCTTTATATAAGTTCTATGTCATTGCTGTTTTCCCCCGTTCTCCACTGGGGCCTTGGGAACCCATGCAAGACAAATTTTATTATTTTATTTCTGTTAAGATTGTCCCAAGAGGATATTTAAACCTGAAATCACATATAGACTTAAGGCGTATAACTTTGGTCAGTAACCAACCACACACATCACCTAAAAAAATTTAGAATATCTAAGCAATACCTTGAAACCACAATGAAAAGTTTCACAGGACTTTCCCATTTATTTTCTTCTTAAAATCTAGTTATCTCTTTTTGCTGTATATTATAACTGTAGGTTTAGTTAGAGATGCTTGCTATCTCTTCTTTTGCCTGTTCTCCATTGGGGCCTTAGGAACCCATGTAAGACTACCCCCCCCCCCATTAAGATAGTAAAACCTGAAATCACCTATAGACATGGGGTTTGGGTCAATAATCATTCACCCAGTTCACCTTAAAAACACTTTAAAACATTTAGAATGTCTCAGCAATACCATAGCAATACCATGAAATTTGACTGGATTTCCCCACTTCTTTCCTTCAGAAAATATCAAATGTACTTCTCTCTTGTATATAATAGCTGTAGGTTCAGTTAGAGAGCCTTGTCATCTTTTCTTTTGCCTGTTCACCACTGGGACCTTGGGAGCCCGTGTAAGACTGAAGGAAATGAATTATATTCTGACCTCTCTGTCTTCCTCCTCTCTCGTCTTACTCTCTCTTGTCTTATGGTGCTAGAATAAAGCATAAAGTTTGAGTTGTGGAGGGTTCTGCGATGGGGCTCTGGAGAGCTGAGCTGGCCCGATTCAGACATGCCACCCAGGGATCATAAATCTGCTCCTTGCGTCAGTGCGGCGATCAGCTTTGGGCCCCTTTAGTTTCTCCCACTGTGTAGATATGCAGGGAGTGGAGACGGAGAACAGGTTTATTGCCTGCCTTATGGAGATTAGCTACATCCCAAATGAGTCACTTATCCTATGCCTGACACTTTAGTGAAGATAAGCACTCTGTCTAGGGGACAGCAGCATTTGCACACTTTGATTTCACCGTAGCACTGCAGAGAAAAACAGTCACAAACAGATTTTTACTGATGTTTACAGATTCCTCTGTGTAGTCTTCCATTGTTGTGTGTTGTTTTTGTCACACTTTTTTGATAAATTGATGTGAAAGGTGCATACATTGGCATTAATAAATGTTAGTTAATACGAAATCAAAATTGAGCCAATTTTGTTCTCGATGCGCATTCATGGTCTTATTATGAACTATTGTGTAGTACTTTTCTAATTAGATGACATCATCAAGTGCTGCCCCTCCTCTCAAAATATTTTACTTCATTATGGTGTGCCACACCTACATTTGATTGTACAAAACTATTGTACGAAAATTGTACGAAATACATAAAATTATGCAAGTAAACTGGGTTAACCACTGCAGTGGAACTTCACTGAAAACTTTATTTATATATATATATATATATATATATATATATATATATATATATATATATATATATATATATATATATATATATATAGTTTTATATATACCTTAAAAATCACAACAAATTCCTCATGTGTTTGCCACATCTGTTAAATAAAGCTAATTCTGATTCTGATAAGAAACAACGTCTCAACTTTCAAATTATGTAAAAATTTATTTCAGGAAATTCAAACATGAATGGCTCCTAAGCGATTAATGGCTTCTAAGTGTTTTGTTGTTGGATGTAATAATGAACATCGCAGTCGCCATTTACTCCCCACATTTGAGCTGCTGAAGACGCAGTGGAATACTTTTTAGTTTTTGAAGGGAATGCACGAATCCCCAATCTGCATAAATGCATCTGTTCACACACCCTTCACCTACAGAAGAAGTGATTATAAGTATTTTTTTTTAATGAATCTTTGAAAATCGTCTTTCCTAATAACGTTATGGTCAGCAAGTTTCACTATGAATGTGGCTAAAGTTTACCATCTCTCAGAGAGCGGCTCAGAAGAGAGGGGCGGGGCAAGCAGAGCTCATTTGCATTTAAAGCAGCATGCAACACTATGGCTTGCTCTGAAAAGAGCTGTTTTTGACAGGGTAAAAAGCGTGTTGTTTTACACTACCATTGAGAAATTTTAAACTAAGTATGTATTAGACTTTTCATTATGACCCTGAAGAATCAACAACTTTATCCAATCCCATTTCCCCTTTAAAATAAACAGTAATTGAATTTATGTTTGGGCTCTGTTATTAGTTGTAACCTTATAGTAACGTAAAAGGGCTCCCTACAGTTTAGTGTTATAATATTTTATCCTTACGAACATTTTTATTGAATTAGTTTGTTTCATCAGTAGCGCCACAGCTATCTTTCTTCTATCCAAATGAAAAAGTTACCCACTACTGGGAAAATACATTTACGAAAACATACATGTAGAAAATCCTAACCTCTCACTCAACCTTACCGCACTTTCTCCAAGCCTCTCGATAAATGAAAAGACCTTTTCTCTCTGCTCAGCACTGATGGAGAGATACGCTTGTAGCTGCAGACCAGGATATAAAACTGGCAATCCTCGCTCGCGCTCATAACTTTAAAACCTATGAAAATGGAGGATCAGAGCTAATCTCCTCCACCCACTAATAGCGCTGTGTTTGATTGGATAATCTGTCAAGCGACAGATAAGCTCAGCTCTTTCTCTGACTGGGAAGAGAGTATGTGAGACAGCTCATAATTCCCACCCAGAGCAAAAAAAGTCACTCCTTAACTCTACTCCACACTGGCTTATTTCCCCCGGTTTGATGGGTTACGACTTAAAGAGCCATAAAATTAGCATATTTGCCTTTGTTTTTATCTGTTTTTGAGGTATTTTGAGGTAAACCATAACATATAAATTGCATAAGCATGCTGTTCAAGCCCAAGGTTTTACAAAAATGAATTTAAGGTTTAAAAGGATACTATTCAGAAGTATTTGAATGCTTTCTAGTTGTTGTGATATATGTAGTTAATAGTTAACTAGCTATAGTTATCCAAAAAATAACACAAAAACAGATATTTTGAAGAATATTTGCACTATTTTGTCCATCTAATGAAAGTTAACAGGGTCCAAAAGAACCCCTTTGAAACCAGTTGAATTTTACAGATGGAGATTAAAAGCACCAAAACGTTTTTCTAAATATCTTCATTTGTGTTCCAATGAAAAAAGTCATACATGATTTTCATGACTGATATGAGAGTGAGTAAATGATGACAAATTATTAATTTATCCTTTAAAGTGTGCAAATATTTTTATGCATATAGGAAATGTGCATTTCTGGAAGCCTACCACTTTCCCAATCCTGTCAGGTTGGCCTTGTTAGTGTGGCTTCTGTCTGAGCAATCAGGGCTTATTGTTGGAAGGGGCTGAACGTGAGCACCTGCTCTTAACCTGGCTGGAATATAAATGAGGGATTAACATAGCCGTTCAAGTGGCTTCTGTTCTCCTGATATCCCCAGTTGTGTCTTCCACGAAAGGCCCAGTCTGCTCTCACGGGAGTGAAACCCACCTGCTCGCTGTCTGCTCTGGTTTTTGGCTCCTGGCCAGTCAGTCACGTCGGGAGAACAGGAGCTATGTGCTAATGTCTCCTCGACAGATTCCCCCGTAGAAGATCATTTGGGGTTCGTTCACGCAGTGGGAAGACAGGAAGGGTGGGAGAAAAGAATGATGGAAGACACTGAAAAAGGCAGAAAAATGGAAGAAAGAGACCTGAATGGAAGAACAACTAATGAAATGAAAGCGAGAGAACAACCAAAAATTTACGAATAAATGAAAGAAAACTGAGTTAACATTAAAAACATTACAATATTAAATGTGATTGTTTTATGTAATTTATTTATTTTTCTTAAATGTTTAATGTATTTATTGTTGTCTTATTATTATATTTTAATGTGATGTAATGGACTGTATTTTGAATAATAATAAAAATGATAATAAATGATTAGAATAATGAACAAACAAACAAGAATGCACAGACCAATGAAAGTAACTGTGTATCTATACAGTGTATTTATACTTATATATATATGTGTGTGTGTGTGTGTGTGTGTGTGTGTGTGTGTGTGTGTATATGTATAAAGTATGTATACATGTATTTAATTATACCAAAACATATATAATTTCGTGTATATGTATAAAGTATGTATACATGTATTTAATTATACCAAAACATATATAATTTCATGTATTAAATAATAATAATAATAATAATAATAATAATAATAACACATTAAATTATTAAAATAATTAACAAATAGTAATTAATCAATGAAAGATATCAAAGCATTTTTTAAATAGTATGTTTTCAATAATAGTAAAACGTATTATTATTATTATTATTATTATTATTATTATTATTATTATTATTAATATTATTATTATACAAATGCATTTATTACAAACACTTTACATTATTATTTTATTACATTTAAAAATCAATTACAGAAAACACTTTACATCGTATGATGTTCTTCAGGGAAACCCTGCAAAGGATCTCTGTTTGTACCCCTGATTGGGTTTTTGGGCTTAAATTAATTTTAGGCTTTTTATTAAATTATGTTACTGTGGACTTTTAATTGAGATACAGAACAAGAGATATAATTAACTACAGAACAGAAGGAAGAAATGTGACAACTCTCGTAGCTTTCCATGGCGTCTTTCTTCTCATCGTATTTATAAAACAAGACACACAAATAATAAATAACTTCAGGTTTAATCACTTGTCGCTGTGCTGGCTTCAAGAAATTAATTTTAGGCTTTTTATTAAATAATGTTCCTGTGGGTGTTTAATGGAGAAGCAGAACAATTAAACACAGAACAGGAGGAACAAATGTAGCATGTTCATACAAATGACTAAATTTACATTAAGTATCCGCTCGATTCTCGATGACCCTTAGATCATATCTGCCATCGTTTTGATCACTCATAATGGCACAGTGTTCATAGTTAGTTCACTAATTAGGCTGTATAAATTAACTACCATTATTCCATCCCTTTCAATTTGCATTGACATGAAGAGCACACTTGTTCTGTGACCCTGCACTTGTCCTGTCATCTCCTCACTGCCCCGCTCTTGTTCTAATTTTTGTTCCAACAGACCTTAGTCAGAGTTGAAGCCATATTTAATTTGACATGAATGAAAATGAAGCTGCGAGGGACAGAAGTTCAGACTGTTGAATCGATTGTACTGTTTCAAAGGAATAATTCACCCAAATATGAAAAACTGCTGAAAATGTACTCACGCTCAAGCCATCCGAGATGTAGATGAGTTTGTTTCTTCAGATTTTGAGAAATGTAGCATTGTCACTTGTTCACCAGTGGTTCCTCCTCAGTGAATGGGTGCCGTCAGAATGAATCCAAACATCTACACTACATTTTGTGAGGAGAAAATCCATTTGTTTTTACAAGAAACACATTCAAACTATTGATTTGGCTGAATTAATCCATAATAGTGCTTTCTCCAGTGAAAAATGCTGTTTGTTCATTGTAATTACTAATAATATTTAGTATTTTAGTTCTGTTCTCAGATCTCACAACCCTTGCTAGCTGTGTTTGTTTAGTTTTGGTGCGAGCGTCTCACAGATGCTGCCCATCTGCGTCTTTTCATCTCTTGTGCACTCGTGTGGGAGTTTAAAAGTGTCAGCAAGCCATCAGGTGCCCTGCTTAAACAACCTCAATCAGATGCTTCACCAATCATATCTGTGAAGTCTCCATTTCTCAGCGTGCGTTTAGCTGTCCAGCAGTGTAGACGTGAGCCATGCTAAATTTCACATTTGATGTGTGTTCAACAATTATCTGCAATCTCTCTTTTTCTCAGGCCAGAAAGCACTTATCACAGCTGAAGTTTGTCTCAGTTCAATTGTCTGCATTAGAGTGCAGCAATCAGGATTGAACTCTTGACTGCATTACCCTTGATCTAGATAAGTACCGGGCATGAAACAAAACGACACCCACTGTCTTTATCAGACTGGGATGAGGCTGGTGGTGAAGGGACCGGCGGAGACCAATAGAAAACAAATTAGCTTAGTATCTGATGGATTACAGGAGTGTTAAGGCAACATGAAATAATACATGTCTATGGTATTATCTATATCTATCTATCTATCTATCTATCTATCTATCTATCTATCTATCTATCTATCTATCTATCTATCTATCTATCTATCTATCTATCTATCTATCTATCTATCTATCTGTCTTTCTGTCTGTATGTCTGTCTGTCTGTCTGTCTGTCTAATAGTCATTATAATCCATAATTATGCCTCATTTGTAATGGGTTTTAATGTTTTTGTCTCAGCATCACAGTATGTGTCGCAGCTGTCACATTCTTCACACGCTTGAGGTTTTCGACCAATCACAATGCACTGGATAGCTGGCTAATTAGCATTTACTTTGCTTTTCAGAACTATGAGATTTGTAAAAAATGACGAGTTTTAGAAAGGCAGGGCATAGAGGAGCAACAATAATATACAGTACGTGGAAAATAATGTGTTAAACCCCATTAACACATTTCATTACACCAAATACCAAAAATAATGTTCTTTTTAGCAAGCCATATGACCCCTTTAAATTAAATCACTTGTCACCATGTTGGTTTCAAGTGTCACATCTCTTTCCTATAAAAAAATAAAAATAAAACAAATGAATTAGTAAAAGTACTAAATGAAACAATTAGATGGTTTTGATTTTTCCATGAAATGGTGTGATAATCAAGAATCAAGAAAAACTACAATATATGACCAAAAATATATGGATACCCAAAACACCATACCTGCATGTGCTTGTTGAACATTACATTTTCATTTAATTCTCTAGAATGCCATGTAAATTATGCCAGAGCATTAATATTTGGTCTTCATTTGAATTAAGGGGCCTATTCAAACCTTTTAATTAGAAGGAAATGTCCATATACTTGTAGCCCTGTAGTGTCTCTCAACAGTCATTGACATTACAGCAATAAATCATAGCTTACATTAAGCCTTCAGTATCCTGACCGACTCACAATATCATGTGATCTCTGGCGGACTTGTAAATTATTCAACACTTCATGTACTAAGCCGCTCTCGTTTACTTTTGGTAATGGCACGCAGTGAAAATTGTTTTACCAGCTTTCTGTCTGTGTGTGTGTGTGTGTGTGTTATGCTCTATATTTTATGCGTTGTCCTTTCTGTGTTCTGCTTGAATGAACATTTAGGTCTTTATAAATGTTACACGGGCCCTTTCCCCTGCAACTTTTAATATTCGTTGTTTAAAGAGCAACGCATATCAGTGTATGTTTACATCGTTGTGTATGTTTGCGTGCATTAGCCTGTTTGTTGTTCGAATATTCATCTTCTGCCCTAATCTTCCCTCTGCTGAAAATGCTCTGTTAATTTTTCCATGCCCAGTGGGCTGTTTAAAATAAAGAGTTAGTGTGTTAAATATTAGTCTGCTTGAACAATATATGTTTGACATGATTACTTGAAGAACAAAAAGCAGAGGAAATGCCACTCCTTTGCAGCCCAGTCAGCCAATTACAAGCCAGATTCCCCAGAGAAAGAGCAGTTAGCTAGAATTTACCTTCTTTTTGCTTGATTGCGCCATCTAGATACGTGAAATTATGTCTTTCCAGAACTGCTCCGGGGTAAAGATAGATTGCATATTCTCAGTGAGAGGAACAGAGGGAGAGAGTGAGAAATAGATTTATATTCCTGCACACAGGAGAAGGTTTTTTTATTTTTTCATGCATTGATTCTCATCACTGAGTGATTCAAAACAACAGTTGGCGCTGAATTCATATCATCCCTTTTCAGTTCGAGCTAATGACCAAATTAGAATTGTATTGAACTAAGACACTGGCATAAAACATTATTTCATAATATCAATACACATCCATTGTATACTTCATCAAATGCCCTTTGTTAGTGTATGTATAGATTAGCCTTGAAGTCTGATTCATTTTATCTAATTGATTTATTTGAGTCATCACTCAAAAGTCTTCACAAAATATGCTCCCTTAAAAGTACAATTATTTTACTTAAATGTTTGGTTAAATACCTCTATTTATCCCCGTTTTATTGAAACCAATATGCTGTTGTGTTGAGTATTTTTCCAAAAAATATTCAATATTTTTGTAGAATTGTTGTACTGCTTAATAGATGTATATCACATTATCTGCACATTTTCTGTTTTTGCCATGTCGATTTTTTATTATGTTTTAACGTGTCAGTTAACATCTGTTAATAATTTTTTTTTTTTTTTAAATTTATTAATTTCAGTTGAAATATATTATTTATTTAATTAATCATTCCCCTTACTCACCTACAAGGTTATTCACTTTAATAATTACATTTATAATTTTACAATTTATATAATAATTCATAATGAACTAATATAACTGATTGAACTAATTAGTAATTATATAATAATTTAATTTAATAACACTTAATATACTAAATATACTATATATATATATATATATATATATATATATATATATATATATATATATATATATATATATACTGTACATTTTTCATAATCTATAGTATCTTGATGCATAAATTGTATAGCCTTTCATTTTTGTATTTATTTAGTTTTATTTTATTGTGTGTATATCAGCTATTTTTTGGTTATTCGCCATTACATGGAAATAATTATAGGCTTATCGGATCAGGCAGAATTTTATCGTGCATTTCCTGCCTTTACAGTGGTTTATTTATTTCTAATTTTATTTTTTTAAGCTAAAGTATGTAACTGTATAGATTAACAGTACTAAATAATAACATAATTTGCAGTTTGTGTGAACTATCCCCTAACACTTTCTTCCCTCGAGTTGAGCTGTTTGCAAATGTCTAGCAGTGGTGTGTTAACAAATCAAACATCACTAGTATGGATGAAAATTTAGCAGTAATCACTGTGGGATGTGTATGTGTGTTTGTATTTTCCCTGATGTCTTTAGATTCTAATTCATTCCATCAGCGAGTCCTTGGTGTTTAATTAGGCAGCTTATGGAAAGCCCTCTGGATTCCCACAAACTGGCCCTTCATCTCCCGACCACAACATCTACACACATCATGCACTCTCAAACACAGACACACACACACCCTGGAGACATTTACTAACCCTCACATATGCCAGCCAATATTAGTATGCAACAGTTTTTGCGGAAGAGAATGTTTCCATGGCTAGAAGGAATCTTTAGAAACATAAGCTATGTTTAACCAGCCATTAATCCTTGATGAGCGCAAATACGGTTGCCCTCAGCTACACCGCGTGGAAAAATGGCACAGGATGCCTGGGTGTGAAAATGGAGGGAGAGGAAGATTACGTGGTGTTGGGAAGAGTGTGACATTGATGATAGAATCTTTTTTTCGGATCCAGATTTCTAGGATCCCTTCTTTTTCAGCAATGGGCTTTGTAGAAAGAAAACAAGACTTGAATGAAAGCAAAGCAAAGAAAAGATGTCAGTCTGCCGTTCAGAAAGGCAGATGGAGATCCCTAAGGAACCTTCCTTTGAATGAACGGAAAAAGGGATGTGCTTGAGAAAGAAAATGCATCTATTTTATCAGTCCAGACATGATAGAAAGCTCACCACTGAGAGAAATAAAACATACACAGAGTCCTGCTGTCTTTGTCGCACCCTTGGCATCAGTTAGTTTGTGAGAACATACTGTGTCAATGTGCTTGTTTCATCAAAAGGGATTGGTGCTGCTTATGTGGGCAAAGGAGATTAGTTTTGTACATTTTGTTTTGTGTTTCTAAGTCTTACAAGAAACATATGTGGCAAGCCCATGTAATCGGTCTTTATTCATAATCTTAAAAAAATACAGCCCAGATATCATCATGAAAGGAGCAAGATTGGGATATTTTTACAATCTCATGCAACCAAATGTTTGACTAATAAAGGTTAGTCTTATATGTTATGACTCCACACACTGAGATGGGAGGAGGCTGTCTGACTCACATCCAATGACATTTTCTGTGTAATTTCAGGATTCAATTAAAGCTTCAAATAAAACTGTGCCTTTCAGTTTGTTCTTTCGCTGCCATGCCATTTTTTTTTAAAAATACAGACACAGGACTGTGGGATATTACAGTTTTTCTCAGTCACTTTGGTGCATTTTTCAAAACAGAAATGAAATTCTCAAAACTACTTGTACAACCTCCACATCATCTAGTCATTTATACACATCATAAAACCAGTTTCTCATTCTTTTGAACAAGTTGCGATTGCTATTGTACATTCATGCAATTGATTATGCATGTTTATTGGCAGTTTCCTACATTATCAGTTGCTCATGTCATGTTGCTCAAAACGTATTGCATAGTTTTCTGTGCAACAGTCTTACCCTTCAAAACATCTAGTCTTTAGTTCATCATATAAGTCATTAAATGCAAAATGGTTAATCTAGTTGTCAAAAACTGCCTAGCACACTTTTTATATTTATTTTTACACATTATTATTAGACTTTTTGTACATTTGGCATGAATTGTCCAAGTGAATCTTGACTTATGAAGAGAATGTAGATGATAAACCAATGATAAACCCTTTCTCTGAAATAGCTCAAAGGTTCATCTCATGAATCTTCAGTTGAAAAGCTTATACTGTATAGACAGAGGACAACACAAGAGTTACACATTCTGAAAATGGACTTATTTTCATATTTGTGTCCATATTTGTTTTTCCTTTTCTATATCACAATGACATTGTAAAGGTTTTTTTTTTTTTGGTCAGACTTTGTAAAAGTGTAACTGGGAATTCTATCCAGTCTCTTTCAGTCAATATCCCACATACAGTAATGTGTAAATGTGTACGTTTGAAATGGATATGGCATACATAAGCATATGGCATATTGTTCAATACAGAGGTTTACATCAGATCATCCCTCCAGAGTAAAGTTATATTGACAACATGACTAAGCAATTTGACTGTCTTATCCGTACACTATGACACAAGGACTTGTCATTCTGATGGCAGTGATATGTTCATTGACACAGCTATTTACTTTTGAGAGATGAACTAAGGATTTTGAGCAGGAGACTGGCTTTTGCAGGTAATTCATGGTGATTTGCTATTTGTACGGGTTGTTTTGAGAAATGCACTTTATGTTTTGCAAATTGTGAGTTTGATTCAAGAAATGTACCAAAGCGACTGAGAAAAACTGTATTAGCAGGGAAGTGACCAAATGAAGGCATTTAAATGTAAGGAAGTTTGAGATGGATGGATGGATGGATGGATTTAATGAGGGGTGGATATGAAGATGGATGGGATGGATGGATAGACAGATGGATGGATAGATACGTATTTGGTTGGTTGTTGGATGATACATGGATGGATGGATGGAAACATGGTTGGTTGGATGGTTGAATGGATGGATATGTTGATGGATAGACAAAGATAGATACATGGATGGATGGATACGTGGTTGATGGAGGGGCGAAAGGAAGGAAGGATGGATGCATATGTTGATGGAAGGATTTATGGAGACGCGGTTGGTTGGATGGCTGGATGGATAATAATAATAATTAATAATTCGTTAAATGTATATAGCGCTTTTCTGGGTACTCAAAGTGCTTTACAAGAAAGAGGGGGAACCTCCTCAATCACCATCAGTGTGCAGCATCCACCTGGATGATACGACGACAGCCATATTGTGGCAGAACACCCATCACACACTAGCTTATTGGTGGAGAGGAGAAAGAGGGATAAAGCCAATCAGTGTATGGAAATGATTAGGAAGCCATGGTGGTCAAAGGCCAATGGGCAAATTTGGCCAGGATGTTGGGGTTATACCCCTACTCTTTTTCGAAGGACATCCTTGGATTTGTATTGACCAAAGACCTCAGTTTAATGTCTCCATGGATGGATGGATGGATGATAGATGGATGGATGGATATGTGGTTGGTTAGATGGGTTTATGGATGGACAGACAAATATATGGATGGATAGATGCATGGCTGAATGGATGGATGCATGTATTCTAAAACAGATGGGTCAGTGAATGGATACATGGTTGGTTGGATGAGTAAGCAGTCAGATAGACTGATAAACTGACAGATGGATGGATAGATAGATTGGTAGCTAGATAGATACAGTATATGGATGGATAGATTTAGTTTTTAGGTCTGGGACACAGCCAGAGACACTCCCTAATTGCCATCAGTTATCTTTCTCCTGCAGGAATACCCAGTGTGTTTGTGTTATGTGGGAAAGTGGATGAACAAAATTGCCTGTGCCAGACGTTATTGAGTGGACCACAATCAAAGTCTGATTCAGGTACTTCTGGCCTTTTGATGAGGATCTTCCTTTACAAGGGACATATCAATGTGTCGCGGCTGAGGTTGGGGTCTGTCTGGCTTAGGGTTTAGGATCTGCTCCATAAACCGCTGTTTGATGTTTTCTCTCTCGTTCACTCTCCATCTCAGTTATATTCCTCTATAAATGACACAGCTTGTAGAAAGAGGCCCTTATTACTTCAATGATGAACTAAAACCCATGATTAGGGATCATTTTCATGGCCCCAAAGGATCCACAGCTTGTAAAGATGTCGGAGTTTCATTTTGTTTTATGGCGTGTCTTCTACTGGGTTTATGGTTTGAAGTCCCAAGAGCATGATAATACTTTCTTCAAAGGTATGATACCAACAAGAAGTGAATTTAAAAAGGTTTTTTAAGGAAATGGAGTTTCAGAATTAGGAACGATCTTATTTTCGTCCTACATTCCTCTTCTTGGTGTGGTGAACTTTTGCGTGTCACTTTAAAATGCCACTGTATTATACATCAATGCAGAGTTATCTTTAATTTCATGTTAAGTCTGTTGCATATTTCTGTCTGAATTCACACTTCCTAACCTGTTTGTCTGGAACTTTTTTTTTTTAAGTGTGTTAAAGTTTCAAACATGGTCACAAACTATGGGATATGATTTACTGATGCATGCATCACAGTTACTTCTCAAATGTGACACTGGACCACAAAATTTCAGTCAGTCTCCAATTTTCGGTCTCTATAAATAAGCTTTCCACTGATGTGTAGGTTTATGTGTAGGATCTGACAATATTTGGCCGAAATACAACATATTTGAAAATCTGGAATCTGAGGGTGCAAAAAAATCTAAATATTTAAAAAATCACCTTTGAAGTTGTCCAAATTAAGTTCTTAGTAATGCATATTACTAATCAAAAATTATTTTTTTATATATTTACAGTAGGAAATTTACAAAATATATTTATGAAACACGAATATCCTAATGATTTTTGGCATAAAAAGATTGATCATTCTGACCCATACAATGTTTTTTTGGCTATTGCTAAAAATGTACCCCAGCGACTTAAGACTTAAGGGTCACAAATGATTCTGAATCTTTCCACAAAAAATGTGTTTGGAATTATAAATATGTAAATTACTCATTTGAATCATTTTATTGAAATTCAAATTTTCAGTAGTTGAATACTTACTTAATACCATTACTTGGTATAACCATTACTTACTATAAGGTCATCATTTCAGATTTGGATCGTGGACTCCCTGAATAAAATTTTTATCAAGAGGTGCTTGAAAGATTTGCACATTGTTTGGCAAAATGAATCCTCTCTTCTCATGAGTGAATCGCTGAAAAGATTTGAACCTTCTAACATCTTTATTTGGAGTAAAGGTCTACAAGCTCCTTGTTACACATCTCAGTCACACTTGGACTAAAAACAGAGAATGAGAGAGACTGAAGCTAAACGCCCACGAGGCTGTGTTTGACAAGAACTAGACGAGAGAATGTGTCAGACGACTGAACTACAGACAGATCCTGATGTCTCTCTCTCTTCTTTCTCCCTGAGTAAATGACACTATATTCCCTTGGTGCATGTTAGAGACACAGGTCACAGCTTTAAGGAAGTTCACACATCGCCCTCATTGAAACAGATCTATGAGCGAGACACATATAAATGAAAGCCACTCAAATGGAGGGCATTTATATATATATATATATATATATATATATAAACATTTAAAATACTGTTAAATAAAAAATAGATTATTTTATACAGACAAACACAGTAGCTGTCAAGCTTTAAAAAGGACAAAAAAGTACAATAAAATGAATCCATATGAATTTTCCTTTTACCAAAGCACTTAAATCTCATTCAAGCTTTCCATATCATGATCGTTTTCAATAGATATATGCATCAATGTCATTTGGCATTGTCAAACATGACATACTGTATCATTACGTCTCAAGTCTGAATATGCTAATTAAATTTGAGAAATACTTTGAGGAGGAAAATGATAAACTGGCTTCAAAGGCTTATAAAATGTAGTGCATACACATAATATACCACTTTTCTGATGCCTTTTCTGTCCTTTTTGAATTTTGACAGCCCCTAGTCACTATATGCTTTCATTGTTTGGAAAAGAACATCTCAAAGATAATGCATGAAAAATTCATTCATTTTTGGATGAACCATATTTTTTAGTTTGTTCAACCAGGGATAAAAAGATAAGATATATGACACTGAACATTCTTCATTCTTCACTGAACTTTTCATCAATTCCTATGAAATGCAACTGTCAGTAAATGTTAAGCATAACACAATTATAGTGCTTTAAATTTATCATAAAATGTTAACAAGAAAAAATTGCTTATTTTTTTTTAGAGAGCCTGCGTTGAGGTCGCTGCCTGATGCTATAAATATTGAAAACCCTTTAAAAGAGTCAGGACACATTAACTCAGTTTTCAGTTCAGTTTATTTGCACTGCGCTTTTTATTACACACAATGTTCCAAAGCTGCTTTATAGACTATATAAAAATAAAAAAGATCAAAGCAAAAGAAAAATATATTGCTCATTTTAACCACACTTTCCTTTTTATGAAAACACGCTGAAACAGTGTCTGAAAGAAGAGTTCCACTGTCACTTTAGTGCTTGTCTGGTCGTTCTCTAGAGAGCTGGAAAACGCAACAATGAGATCAGGTTTAGTAAAATGTCACAGACAGAGCAAATAACATATCATAAATTGTGACATTTACATGTCCCCGTTGTTTGCTGATGACTCAGGTCTGCCACAGAAAGGAGAACCACTGGCTTTGTGATGGACATTAGCAGAATGAAAATGAACACAATCATCTGTGTTAACTCATTATCGGCACATTAGAGGGCTTCAGAACTAAGGCGGATAATTGGAAATATTGTTTATCATGCGAAGTGTGTGTGAGTGTGTCCTCAGGTCAGTCTGTGAGAGATTCAGACCTGTATTATGCCACTGTCATAATTCGCTTCACATCACGCTGATGGACGCAACAGGACGTGCTTTGCATTTCAATGTCTGCCACCATTGTGGTTTGGGCAGGCATCAAACGCAGGTCTAATTATGAGTGGGGTGTGTGTGTGTGTGTCAGTCAGACGGTATCAGTCGTGATGGGAAGTGTATCTTGTGTTGCTCTGGGTGACAGCCAAGGAGGAGAAGATGTTGGCAGAGCATGTGGTGTGGAACCCACTGACAGCTCCAGGAGGAGGAACAGAATGTGTGTGTGTGTGTGTGTGTGTGGTCATGCACTTTAGCATGCATACCAAAATTGAATAGTAACAAACAGGTAATTTGATTATATAATAGAATTACAAAACGTAACTGTAATGAGGTTGGGCTTCAATAAGGAAAAGTGTAATTTGATTACAGTTGCATTCACAGAGATGGATTTGTGTAATTACGTTTTTTGCTAAGTTTGGGGAAATATTGCCGTCCTGAATAGTGCAATCAAATAATTCTTTTGTGAACTGGGTTTGTGGGATAACAAGATGGAATTCTTATTTATTGTGCAATGTGTATGTGCCACCTACAAGGCACTGCATATGAAATAGAGTGCACTGCTGTGAGTGTTTTAACTTGTAGTGTTGTTGTCACTTTTATATTTTGAATTTTGAGCTGAAAAAAGGGTGTAGGATTTACAACTTTGCAAGTGAATTTTAGAAATAATTGCAAAGCAGTGGCAAGTAACACATTTAGTTAAATGCAGAAAAGCAGTAGTATTTTCTTGCAAAACATACTGCATTATAATTTTACAGTATCTGTTTAATTTGAATTGCGTCAGGCAAGCTGCTCCTAAAAATAATTATTTCTTCAATTTCAGGCCAAATATGGGAGTAAAATCCACTCATGTTTGGTTATGAGTATTAATTTCTAAACTACATGTTCCAAAAAAGCCTTAAGAGCTTGTAAAAGAGATTTTTTAATTCATCCCATTGACTTGAGTGTTTTTTTTTTTTTCCATTCATTTTACTAAACAGATTCATTCAGATTCATTCAGATTCATAAATTCATAAATGAATTTATAAAGGCTATGAATACATTACCCAATTTTCTCATGTAACGAACTGTGTCTCTAATCAGGAAAACTGACTGGCAGTTTATATTCTGTGACAGATTACATTTTGTAAATCTCACAAGGCACGTTGCACATTTGTGTGTATTTGATGCATTTGCTTTCAGATGCAGTCATGGAAATATTAGTATTACTCGTAATGCAATTGCATGCTTGGGCATTCACTGTGCATCAATATTAGGGTGTGTTTTTGTGTGTGTTAATGTGATTTGAGGGCCAACCTTTGCTAGTCTGTACTTTGCAGCTTAATGAACCCTGTCCGTATGTTTGTGTGTGTACAGGGGAAAAGCTTGACATCTGTGGGCGGTAAATGAGGATTGCTATAATTGGATTATACCTTATTAATGTCCGTATAGCTGGCTGGGAATTATTAGGGCTGAGCAGCATGGCCAGATTAATTTAAAGCACATAGGCTTTGTGTAAGGTGTGTGTTGTGGATGCTGGAGTTAAAGGCTTAGAGGAATGTCCTTTCTCGCTCACTACAAGATCTGACATTCAAGGCTTGTCTGTGTCTTGCCATTTCTCACGTAGATGAAAGGCTTGAGGGTAGATATTCTCATGGCATTGCTGACTACAGTACACACACATACATAAAAAACAATCAAGTACACACTTCTCCCTGCAGCAGCACACATATAAATATAATTAGGATTATGTGGTTGACAACATTTTGAGTTACAATACACGTTCAGACAGACGTGTGTGAAAACACACTCACACTAGCACATAGCTTACAAATAAGCAATCCCTGGGGTCTGAGATTACAAGAAAGGGAGAAAAAAAAAATTATAGTAAAGCTGAACTGAACTTTTTTTGCGACTTTGGGTCTTTTCACATTGACTGTTCTTTGTACATTACATTTTGAATGTAATTGTTAAGTTCTATCTAATGCAAATTAAATGATCAAGTATAATAATTCTCATTGGCACACTGACAGCCATTAATTCTTATATCTGTTTTCAAAGGAAATGTGCAATGCAGTGACACTACAGATAAATATACTCAAAAATCATGTTATTTTCTGTGTAGAGCTGCAGCTTGGTAGTATGCATTGTCTGAATCCATCATTTTATGTCGTCCTAAACTCCACTGGTGTGTATTTCCAGCAAAGTGGGCTGTTTCGGGGTCATCCTGTGTATCTAAGTCAGTGGAAACAGGGGTACGCGTAGATTCAATTAGACGCCTCCATTACATCGAGCCAGATTAAAACATGCCGTGTTCCACCATCCCCGGTTACATAAACACAGCTTAGCACCAAATCAGTGCTGCCAAGAGCAGAGAGACAGAGAAAACTGTGACTGGCATTTTAATGCCGGCTGCACGGTGGAAAAAGCTATTGGGAGTTACTGTTCTGTCACTGGGGCTGAACATTACTTTTGGATGTTTCTGTGTGTGCATAAGTGTACTATTCAGCATTGTATAACTGTGTGTTTACAAAACAAGTTTAGGCATTTATGACTGCTTCTTACATTGGATTATTACACTTTCAGTGTGTTTAGTGATTGAGTATTAGATGACTATTTATTTACCCAAGTAAGAAATGCAGGACACACATGCACACACAATCAATGTATGTCATGAATATTTGCTTTCAAAATCATACATCTTTGCTTGAAATACATTCACAGACACTTGCATTCCCTCTCTCTCTCTTTTTATAATGTTGCTCCATTTAACTGGTGCCAGTGAGGTGTTGAGTTCACTTATGTGATGTCAGACCACTTTCTAGGGCATGTACAATCATTTCCATAACTTGTCATATACTTTTTTTTTTCTTAGCATGCATGTAAGTCATGTGTGTGTGTGTAAATGAATGTATTTATATATAGTCTCTGTGAAAAAAAGTAAATGTAAACTTTTATTTCATTTTTTTTTCTTGCAATAACAAGTGCTAAGCAGTAGGCTGTTATAAACTCAGTATCTTCAGCATTCTGTAAGATGGTTTGATCTTTTCAAACCACTGATTCCATGTTGTGTGCATTAGGATACTGGCAGTGATTGTCGAGTCTTAGGAAGTTGGTGTTCATTACGGTCGGGTGCGTCGGGGAACGCTAATGGGGTGCATGACTAATCTCCAGTGTTGTGTGTTCTACACTGATATGGCTTTGGATGAAGTAGAAGAGATTACTTCCCAGAAAGTGTCTTCAGTGGCCAGCTAATCTGTGTGTGCCCTCCCTCTCGTCTCCAGATCTCCCACGTAAAATGTTAGAATTTTTGTATTTATTTATTTTTGCACACAAAACACCATTTTAAAAATGGAATCATACTAGTAAGTGTTAATATCACAGTAGGGATTAAGTGAAGTGACGTGACAAATATATATATATATATATATATATATATATATATATATATATATATATATATATATATATATATATATAAAATCAATTTAGGAAATAATTCATGTGTTTCTGCTTTTTTTTGTAATGCTTTTAAATATCACTTTACATAGCTTGGTTTTTCTTTATAATTAATTGGTTTGTCTCAAACAGCTTATCATACTTGAAAAAAAAAAAAAAACTACTGACACCCATTTACTGAATTTTGTAAATCATCAGAAATACTTCTCTATAATGTAAAGAACTGCATAGTCAGCAGTAGTATGCACGTAGAAGGTTGTTTTAGGTAATCGTTAGCCTGACCTTCTCTGGTTCTGCCTGTCATGACAGTCATAGGTCTGAGGATTTTGTGGATACAAGTTTCCTGGGAAAGCCGCAAAGTTACGTAAGCATGTGTCTTCTGTTATCCGAGAGGCGATCTCACATTACCCATGTTTCCCTGCCTCATGGTCTCTATATTCCACTCTGTCTCTTAATCAACCTCTCTAGGCAACTCATCTTACCTGCTCGATTAGACTGTTGTTTCCACATGCCGAGCTCTAGCTGTGTTCACCTGTGGTGTAAGGGTTTCACCTGTGCATGTGTCAGACTTACTCAGGTATAATACTTACACTGTACTTAACTTGTGACGCTACATATAAGTATAGCATTGCAGTTGTTACTGAGCTTCATTTAAATGATTTCACATCTTTGGTTTGAACTGGTGTCGGCATTTTCAATTTCCTTTTAAATGCTGCTAACTTTTCAAAAAAGAAACTGGCAGTTTAATAATTACAAATGGCATTTTGGGCAGTTTACAACAATTTAAAAAATACTGTGACTAGAGAAACCAGTTAGATGAATAAAAAACATATTCACTGGTTATGAATAATCAAGACAGGATAGAAAATGGTGGATAAAAACGGGCAAAAAATGTTGCAAACCAGCCTCGAACCTACATTGCTTATTTGAGAATCATGACTCAACATGAATCATTCATTACTGAATCAAATAATAATAATAATAATAATAATAATAATATATAACAGTCTTGAAATTAATAATGTTTATGTTGCAAATTCAGTGTTGCCCAGTTCGTGCCAGTCAGATTGTTTCCATGGCAACGCTGCAATTCTATGTGAACATGATATTTTTGTTTTTCATTTTCCTCCGGCATAATGGAGTTGAGTTAGCCTAGCTGGCGAACTTCAAAATTACACCCACTTAGATGTTTCATTAACTTCAATATTACTCTAAAATGAATAAAACCGAAATGCTGAACAGCCCAAATCAGAAAGTACAATCCGTAACTATTTGACTAACTCTCATTACTCTTCTAATCTTTGTTGCTTTTTGTGAAACAAGCACATAAAACTGCTTTTGTACTTGCTCTTTGCGCATGAATAAAATATATAGCTTGAAGCTATGTAGCAGAGCAGCAGTGGCAGGGCTGATTAAAGTTTCACGGTGCATTTTGGGAGAAACATCAGGCAATGCTATGAGCCTCTCTGTGTCTGTCCTTCACTCTTTTTTGTTTGTATCTCCCGCTATCCCCCTGTAGATTCTCCAAAGTGCCGTTTAGCTCGAATCCGTCAGAAATCGATGGCGCCCAATAGAAATCCAGCTGAGATCTCTCTGCTTGTGCCACATGCTGACTTTTCTCTTTATCCTCTCTGCCTGACTTCTCTGTTTTGTATTTTCCCACACTTATCCCATCCAGCTCTCCAAGGACCGGTCCAAGGCTCCTTCTCACTTCTTGCCTTGAGCAAAAGGCTCTAAATTCCCTGTTGTGCCATCCTGGTCATGCAGCTTTCTTCATTTCCTGTAAATCTCACACATAACACATACACAAGCATGTGATCCCCTATCTCCCTTCCGTCATGACACAGGAAGATGCATCCCCCAGGGTTTTGTCCTGGGTAATATGCTGTTCTCAGCAGGTGTGTGCTTGTGGGGGTTGCTACTGTTGGGGGTTTTTCCATGAAGGATTGGATTGTCAGGTCTCTGTTATCACTAGATGCTATCACAACTGTAACACCATCCCTCCAGCCAGCGGCTCTAGCTTTAGACTCTTTTGTGTCCTCGAAGCTATAGATGTAGTCCTATACCTACAGCCAATTATCAGATGTCTGTGCCTATACGTGTGTGCGACTGATGGGTCTGACAGTGGTAGATGGGTCATGTGAGGTGTCTGTCTGTCTTAACCTTCTTCTGTTTGTGTCCGCTTTCTGATTTAATAGGATATATACATTTATATTATTTTCTGCTTTAATTACATACTTAGGTGACTTTATTTGGTAGATACATGTGAGAAAGCATCACTGGGTAACACTTTAGTATAGGGTCCAATTCACACTAATAACTAGTTGCTTATTAGCATGTCTATTATTAACATATTGGCTCTTTATTAGTGCTTATAAAGTACATATAATGCATGACATTCATAATCCTACCCAATACCCTAAACTTAACAACTACCTTATAAACTATTAATAAGCAGCAAATAAGGAGTTAATTGAGGTAAAAGTCATAGTTAAAGGGTTAGTTTGCCCAAAAATGAAAATTATGTCATTAATAACTCACCCTTATGCTGTTCCAAACATGTAAGGCCTCCTTTTATCCTCGGAACACAGTTTAATATATTTTAGATTTAGTCCGAGAGCTCTCAGTCCCTCCATTGAAGCAGTGTACAGCATACTGTCCATGTCCAGAAAGGTAAGAAAAACATCATCAAAGTAGTCCATGTGACATCAGAGAGTCCGTTGGAATTTTTTGAAGCATCGAAAATACATTTTGGTCCAAAAATAGCAAAAGCGACGACTTTATTCAGCGTTGTCTTCTCTTCCGTCTCTGTGTGAAAGGGAGTTCAAATCAAAGCAGCTGGATTTCCGGTTCGCGAACGAATCATTCAGTTTACCAAATCGAACTGAATCATTTTAAACGGTTCGCATCTCTAATACGCATTAATCCACAAATGACTTAAGCTGTTAACTTTTTTAATGTGGCTGACACTCCCTCTGAGTTCAAACAAACCAATATCCCGGAGTAATGCATGCACTCAAACAGTACACTGACTGAACTGCTGTGATGAACACCGAGCCGAGCCAGATAACGAACAATAGACTGACTCGTTCACGAGTGAAGAACCGGTTGCATCGGTGTTCGGATCACCAGTAGTTCTTTCGGACAGTTCGATTCAATAAACCGGTTGAAGAAAACGGTTCACCAGTTCTTTTGCACTCGACGTAATGGCGTCATTGGCGATGATTGCCCTTGATTCAAGCCTTCGGTTTATCCGCACCCATAACACTAGCACAGAATCAGTTCAGAATCAATCACCAAAAGAATCAGTTAAGTTCAGACGCTCTGTGTGTCAGTCTGCTTCACGCTGAATCACACATGCGCAGTATCATCAGCTCCTCGGTTCACGAATCGGACACGTCTGACAGAAACGGTCCTTCACTCGTGAACGAGTCAGTCTATTGATTGTTATCTGGCTCGGCTCGGTGTTCATCACAGCAGTTCAGTCAGTGTACTGTTTGAGTACATGAATTACTCCGGGATATTGGTTTGTTTGAACTCAGAGGGAGTGTCAGCCACATTAAAAAAGTTAACTGCTTAAGTCATTTGTGGTTCAATGCGTATTAGAGATGTGAACCATTTAAAACGATTCAGTTCGATTTGGTGAACTGAATGATTCGTTCGCGAACCGGAAATCCAGATGCTTTGATTAGAACTCTCTCTCACACAGACACGGAAGAGAAGACAATGCTGAATAAAGTTGTCGTTTTTGCTATTTTTGGACCAAAATGTATTTTCGATGCTTCAAAAAATTCCAACGGACCCTCTGATGTCACATGGACTACTTTGATGATGTTTTTCTTTCCTTTCTGGACATGGACAGTAGAACGTACACACAGCTTCAATGGAGGGACTGAGAGCTCTCGGACTAAATCTAAAATATCTTAAACTGTGTTCCGAAGATAAAAGGAGGCCTTACATGTTTGGAACAGCATAAGGGTGAGTTATTAATGACATAATTTTCATTTTTGGGCGAACTAACCCTTTAATGGTTAGTTAATAGTGATAATTGGACCCTAAAATAAAGTGTGACCCATCACTGCTGTTGAACATATAATGGTCTTTAAAGACAACAGAAAATGGCTCAATTTATTTTTTTAATGGTAAGGATTTCCAAATAATTTATTTTCTTCTTTTTTTCCCCACTTTATTTTAAGGTCCAATTCTTGCTATAGGCTATAAGCAACTAGTTAACAGTGAGAATTGGTCCCTAATGAAGTGTTACTTTTTTTTCTAGGGAATTGGATGGATAGTGAAAAGGGGGCATCATATGATGTATTAGAATTTAGTGAGCTTGTAAAAGCAGGGCGAATTGTTCACAATAAGACCAACATTTTTTTATTGAGAACATAAATGGGGTCATTCATATTTACTGTAATACATACCGTATGAAGTTCATTAAAGACAGATGGCTAAATTTAGGGGTGTGACGGTACCAGTATCTGTACCGAATGGTTCACGGGGCACATTCCAAATAAAAAAATGTGATCATCCCTATCCCCTTGGAGTGGGGACTTTGGAGTGAGTAGGGCACGTGCATGCCGTTATGTAGTCGTTTGGAATTCACTGGGCAAAAGGAGCGATTAATTTCCTCATTACCTTCAGCTGGCATGTTCCCATGACGATGCAGCATGGTGTCCATCAGCAGTGAATCTGCATAAAAAATATATATTAAAAAGTTTTTAAATATTACTTTTTATATATTACATAGCATATTTTAAAATACGTTTTAATATATAAAGTGTATGTTTATTTGCAACAGTTATGCTAACAACAGTAAAAAGATATTTATGACAGTAAAATAGCAACATCTGCTGATGGACACTGTGCTGCATTGTCATGGGAACATGCCAGCTGAAGATAATGAGGAAATTAGTCGCTCCCTGTGCCCAGTGCATTCAAAACAACTTCATAATGACATCCACGTGCCCTGCTCCCTCCAAAGCTCCTACACCAAGGGGATAGGGATGATGACTTCAATTTTGGATTTGCCTCGTGAACCGTTTGGTACCGATACTGGTATCGATACTGGTACCGACACACCCCCAGCTAAATGTATTTCATTCATAAAAGTATTTCACTTTTAATTTGTCAAGAAAATGTGGTTAAAAGGAAAAATTATTCATGCTTGAACTTTTAAATTCATTATACGTCGAATGGTTTGTAAAAAAAAAAAAAAGTGGTGTCTATCACAGGTTTTTTGAGGGAGGGGTTGAGAAATGAGCACCCATTGAAAAACACTTTTTGGTACATTTATGTAAAATGCTAAATCAGCCTGACTGAGCAGATTTATTTGTAAAAGTCTGCCATCATGATCCGTTTGGTGATGAACGGAAGACTGACAGTTGAAATGAATAAAATTTGTTGTAATTGTTCGTTCAAGTTTCAGTATTTAGTTTAAAGTATTGACATCAATTAACATCAATTTGTCAAGATACTGGAGTTAAATGATAAAAATTAACTTTTTAATGAATTGAAAATCGATTTATTTCTGAAAAGTGGTCTCCTCGACAAGTGGTTAGAAGGGAGGGGTTGAAAAATTAGGGGGATAGGTGATGTCAGCCAAAAAGGTAAATCGTTTAAGAGGTGGAGCAAGTTAATTACATTTTGATAAAAAACCATGAATAACATGCTCTAATTAATGGTTGGGAAACTTATATTTGGAATCAGTTTGATTTCATGCTGACTTTAAAGCACCAATATTAGTTAGTTGCACCAAATAAAATTGCTAGTTTCCAACAAGCACACTTCAGTCCTGTGAAAAGGTAGTAATGCCCCAAATTCACAGCATTGATTAGGCCAAAAGTTGACATGTGAGGCCACTCAAACAAACAGATCGAGACGTGTTTACACTCTCCATGAAGTGAACCTTCTAATGGCTTACTTATAGCTGTCTGTTCACAAAAGACTATTGTAAGAGAAAGTATTTTAACATCAAAAATATTACATACCCCTGACCCATGTCCATTTATAAGTGAACTCTCATGATTCTATCGTATTGTCTGTTGCAGTTATGTTACTGCAATAAGTGGGTCAGATGCACACACATGCCGTGAGCCAACCTAGATGAGACTCGCAGTGAGAGTTGGTCTGAATGAGGCTGTCAATCAAAGTGAGAGATCGCGTAAAGTGACACCCTTCCCATCATGAAATAATGTGTCTCAATTTAGCACCCCCACATCTCTTTCACTCGTTCTCTCTCTCCGAACCTCTCTCCATCCTCAGACAGGCATTCGGCACAGATCCATTCCCCGCTGTGATGGATGGATAAGGTACAAACAAAGGCAAGAACAATTCTTTTCATCTAATACTCCCTCCCTTTCTCTGCAAAATCTAATTTAAACACAACACCTCTCACCTTCTCGCCTCGGCCGTCAATATTGTTTATCGATCGGCACCCACGCGAGCAAGTGGTATTTTCGCGCAAACAGAAAAGTATCCCTTCCTGTCGCATGTGGGCCGCCACATGCCAGGTTCTCTGGGGATGGGGAGAAAGATGGTGTATCCAACAGCTACTGACCTGTGAGGGAAAGCTAATTAGCTGAGAAAGTGCAGCTAATGGTGGAGTGTTCCACCCACAGGGTGGTCTCTTGATTAACCCCAGAATGGATCACTCCAAGGACCTAGTTAAACTGTCTACAAGATATATGTACATGAAATGAGATGAATCATGGAAAAAATTTAGGTTTGAGGGGAATGCATGTTGGGCATGTTGGGCAAAAATGGGAGAAGATTAAGATGGTGATGCCATTGTCAAAACTGTCTTACCGGGTCAATTACAATTGTTGAGAAAAATAGATAAGTTTTATTCATTGATTTATTTATTTTAATTTATTCATATAATTGTATCGTTAGTTAGTTTTGTAATCATGTTTTTTTTTTTTTTTTTTTTTTGCAGAAGAAAATCAGCCCAGTTTGGAATGACATTTTCATTTCTGGGTGTCCCTTTAAAGATATTTTTAGGGTGGTTTTGGGTTTCCTGACCCCAAATAAAAACACTTTCTGGAGAGTTCACACAAACCATCTTCAAAGCCAGGTAGACTGAGCACAATGGAACAGAGGCATATCTGTAAAAGTTTTTTGTTGGACAAAGTCACCCATCGTGATCTTTTTGTTGATGGATGGTCGACTGAGGGTTAGAATAAGAGTAGTTTTAAAAGAATCAATACAGGTTCATAATAAATCATTCAGTTGTCTGTAATTTATGACCCCTCAAAGTGAATACAAGCAATATTACAGCATGTCATTTATTTACTTTTCTGATGTACTCTGCCCTCTAAACATAAAAAAAACTGTCACTTTTTTGACTTATTGGCAAGGAATCCATTTTAGGTTGTGTCTCCTCAGTCTTTAACTTCAGAATTTACATTCATGTACATTCATGCATTTGGCAGACATTTTTATCAAATGTAAGCCTTCCTGTAGCTCACTGTAGCACATGTAACTAACAATGCTTAGGTTATGGGTTCATGTGTATTTGGATAAAAGTGTCTGCCAAATGCATAAATATAAATCCAAAGTGAATTCCCTGGGAATCGAACACATGACCTTGGCGTTGCTATCACAATGATCTGCTGTTTAGAATTCTAGAACCTAAACATGTTTTCAAATAAATATCCTTTCTGATTTCTTCTTCCTTTTTTAGTGTTCAATATGGTTGCTATAATCTTTCCATACTGTTAAAAAAATCAGTCACATTTTTCGAATACTGTAGGTGGATACCTGTTTGTTTACTCTTGAATGTAGATGCATATTAACTGGAATGGTCTAAAAAAATACAGTATAAAATATTGCTTTTTGCATCATTTGAGATAAAGAATCATAATGTATGACGTCATTGTTAGTTCATGGAACTTTGACAGTTTCTGAGACATCAGCATTCATCACATGATTTTGCATGCTTGACGGTAATTGCATATAAAAGTGGCACTGGAATATAATGCAGCACGTTTCAGTTGATAAGAAAATGCGTATTCTAGAACATGCATTAGCCGTTGGTAGTTAAATACTTGTAAAGGCATACTTATGCAAAAATTTTAATTCTGTCATTATTTTCTCACTGCCATCACTGTTATTCCAAATCAACATGCAATTTAATTTCTTCTGTTGAACTCAAAAGAATATGAAAAATATATATGTTTAATTCTATATTATTATTTTTTTTAAATACTGTGAAAGTTAGTCAAGTCCAAAGGAGTTTGTTTTGGACTCCAATGACTTTCATTGCATGGACTAAGCAGTTTAATAAAAAATAGACCATAGTCTTTCTTCTTCAAATTAATCAGATTAAGTTAGGGGTCCTGCCTTCATTGTGATTGGTTGATCAGGGACCAATCAGTGAATATACATTACTCGTATTAGAAAAACAAAATACTTTATTGGTTCAAAATAATTTAAAGGGGTTAAAAAGGCACAGTAATACAGTTGCATAAGTTAGTGTTTTACCCCCCACCTATTTAGTTGACAACCCCTATCCTATCTCAGCATAAATTCAGTTAATTTGTTGAAGCTCTTAAAACTCATTCTGTCCAACTAATCCTAATCTTGTTAGCATAGTCATTGTTCATGTATATATTATTATAATCCTGTTCCTTAATGACTCGTAGCTTTGCTCCATCACAGTTTGGTCACATCATGGCCTGCATGTATCTTCTCCTCGTATTATATATGTAGGCCCTCTATCATAGCTGTCAGCTCCTCCATTATTCATGCCAAAGTGTTAGCCTAGCAAGAGCGCTGCTGATTTATACAGGCCATTCATCTCGCCTAACAACGTCCTGACAATGTTTGCGCAATGTTAAGCAGACGCAAACAGCATGCTGTGAGGTTGCACCCGTATCTAGCAACATATCAGGCATTGGTTGTTGCGTGTGTCAGTCAAGGTTATCACAGCAGATGTTTGATTAAGAAGTGAGGAATAGCGAGTCAGCCGGATCAGTAATTGGTTGAATTCCGCCCGCTCTGGTGCCTGCTGGTGTTGATGAAGCACTCAGGTTTGCCGTGGTCGATGGATCGATACATAGTTAGCTCGGCTGAATTCTGATGGCAGCTTATTGATTCGCAGACACTGGGTTCCATTCCTTGCGTCATTTTGAGTTGTTAGCTTGACCGTTGAGGGGATATTCGGTCATTATTGGGAATTACTTGAGGTTTGCACATTGTGCGTCTTTTGTTGGATAAAGTGTTTAGTGTTGCTTCAGCATTTATGTGAACATTATTAATAAAATCAATGGCGAATAAGAGTGTCCGTGTAAAAGAAAATGAAAAACCTTTTAAAAACCTAGTTTAATACACACATGCCAATTTTCATTGTATCCATTTTGGTTTTATATGGTTTTGAGAAACATTTATTCCATTTTAAAGAAAAGATTAAATATATTTAAAATGTAGATTTATCGTCACTTTATTATCATTGACATTGTGTGTCGTGTGTGTTCATCTATCTATCTATCTATCTATCTATCTATCTATCTATCTATCTATCTATCTATCTATATATATATATCTATATCTATCTATCTATATATCTATATCTATCTATCTATCTATCTATATATATATATATATATATATATATATATATATATATATATATATATATATATATAAAGATATAAAGATTTTTTATTGTTATATACACAATAAATATATTATTAATTAATAATTACCAGTAATGTATATGTATTATAACAATTTGTTTTTTTATATTATATTTATATTAACAATATAAAAAATTATATATTTTAGAGTACAAATATTTAATGCTTAGTTCTTAAAATGTGTATTTGTGTGTGTGTTAATACAGTATTGGAAACATTTTATAGTATTTTTAAATTAAAAGATCTGGAAAAAATACCATGTCATATCAGCATAGCATTATATTTGTTTGTTTGTTCATTCGTTCGTTCATTCGTCTGTTTGATTGTTAATTCAATCATTTATTCATTCATTCACTCAGTCACTCAATCTCTGGCATATTTTGTTGTCTTTTCTGCATGTTTTGTCATGTATTCATCTTGACATCTTTAAATATGTATTTATGTCTTATTATTTTGGACAAATACACTCGGTGTCACTACAGTGGAGGTGCTGTACAGTTTTTAGCAGATAATTTTCCCAGTTTTGCAGGAATGCTCTTACCAAACATTCTGAATACTGTTCCTTATCAGCAACCTACTTTCCCACTCTCATGTTGTCATCCTTAAACCTCTGCTTTCCTTGGATGAGTAAAGACAGGATGAGTGGCGAAAGGGTGAAAAAACTGGATTGTCTTACTTCCGCAAAATATATGTATCGCTTTTCCGCAGACAGTTTCTTAGCCTATTTTCTCATATCTCCTGAAAGTCTGAGCGCTGATGAACTCGCAGGCAACCCCTGCAGCGTGAGCTGAAGGACAGAGGAGGATTGGAGAAGAGAGGGGATCCAAGGGATGCCGATTTTAAGAAGTTTTCATCCTTTGATATTTCAAGAGTTTTCTCCAAACTCTACAGTGTAGTTTTCAATAAGTCATCTGTGCAGAAATTGTGGTTTCATAAGAACATTTTCATTTCTTTCTTTCTATTTTTTTTTCTATTATTTATTTTATTTTATTTTATGGGATGTGTTGTAATAACGTGACATTATTTGTGGCAAATGACTTTTGCAAATATATCTACAGTGTGATAAGTGTAATTTAATGGAGGTATAATTGTGCTTAATAATAATGACCTATATACTGTTCACACAGACACACACGTTTGTTTTTGTGAAAGTGGGTTCATCCCATAGGCGTAACGGTTTTTATACTGTACAAACCGTATATTCTGTGGCCTTACACCTAACCCTAACCCTCACAAGAAACTTTGTGCATTTTTACTTTCTCAAAAAAAAAAAAACTCATTCTGTATGATTTATAAGCGTTTTGAAAAATGGGGACATGGGTTATGGGTAATACCTGTGTCATACCCATGTCATTATACAGAGTTGTGTCCTGATATGTCACAAAAACAAGAACACACACACACACACATTCACACACACAGTGTAGCACCAATTCCGCACATTTTGTGCCTGTTTCAACTGAATTGTAGCTGGTTAGTGACTAAAGGAGTTTTTGTGCTGAAGCACCATGTGTTTTGTGTGTGTTTTTGTGTGCTAGTCTTCAACCAGCAGTGTTTTGCATAATGTAGCTCACATCAATTACATCTCACTGCAAAAAAAAAATAATCGCATCAAATGCCCATTTATCTTCAGTGACACATTTCAAAGGGCTTGTTTAGCTGTGTGAGCTAGTCATAGTGTATTAGCTTGAGTCACCATTAGCAGTAGTTGACTGAAGTGGGAGGCTGACAAGTAATATTCTGATAATTAGAGTAGGCTTTATTAATGTGAAGGGAACCGCAGCGTGGCGAGTGCAAGTGTTCTGTCTGACTGTGCCTCTACTGAGGCAATGAGATACCAAAACAGACTTTTATTACAATCAAAATGACCTGTTCTCTTATTCAGATTCATTCAGGCAGAAGCCATATGACTTACAAATGTTTTTTTGTTTTTTTTTTTCATAAGAGTTTCTTCTGTGGAACTTAAAAGGAGATCATTAGCAGAGTATCCAAGTTGCTATTTTGCTTAAAGTTTAAATAAAGTGTTCATGTACTATGCACTCATTATATAAAAATGGAAGAAGGAGAATGTTGGCAGAATGTCCATGTTGCTCTTTTCCATACTATAAAATAGAATAAATGTATTTTATTTTATCTTATCCATAAACTACACTTATTATTATTATTATTATTATTATTATTATTAGAATACTTGAAATATTGTATAAGTACTGTTCATTTATTCATTCATTTACATATTTAACTATTTAATGTATTTTAAAACTTGACAGCCCATTCACATTTATTGCATCGTAAATCATCAGCCTGCTATCTTTTTGTCCAATCACTTGATTTATCTCCCATTATAAAGTATTTATTGTCGCTAAGTGTCCACAGAGTATAGTTGTCATATTTCGCACAGATTATGTTTATCTTATCAGTCGTAATTAGAAGGTTCAAATTGATTTTATAATCAATGATATGTCATCTCTCCAAACTTTTCGCATTCATCTTTCTCGTTCATACCCGCGCTGTCATTTGAAGGTCAGATTTAATTGAAAAGTGCATCTAAACTGCTCTGCGCCTCATTACGTGCCAGATGGCTTTGCAAAAATTAATAGCGAAAAAATGAATGGAGGTATATAATTTAATGACGGTTTCCCAGCAACGTTATCTGCTAATGAAGGCCTTTCTCGGTTGCATTATATGGGGAATCTGTGTTTTCAATAAGCCCGTTATTAACCTGAATCACTGAAAGGAGATTAAAGGCAAGGATGTTCCAGCGCTTTTGTTTATGATAGATAATGCAAGCTAGGTATTAGAAAACAATTAGTGCTTGTGATGGAGGTCATTGCATAACAGCCACGCCATCAGTAGAGGCGTTTGCTATGCTAATGCTTAACATAACATAAGCTGTATATTTAATGTTCAAGAAGACACTCAAAGATTTATTAGAAGAACAATAAATAAACCGGATTAAAGCAGTAAGTCACAAAAGACTGCGCTACAGTAAATTTGCCAAAAGAAATTAATGTCAAATCTGAAATATGTGGTGCGATATACAATAAAACCCATTAATGTTCAGTAAAAGTTAAAATCAAAGTGTGACATTTTGCCCCAATAAGTAAAAAAGGTATGATTCCCAAAATATGACTCAGAGTGTGCAACCAGGTTTATTATTAATAATAATCAAAATGAGCAATTCCTCTGTCAGTAATATAATTAGACAAACGCCCTGTCCTAACTAGCTTAATTATTCAGATGTTTAATTTTCTCCTTAATTAGTTTTTATTACGTTTTTATCAAATTCATAATATATGACAGGCAATGAGAAATGATGAAATATATTAACAGTAGACAAATGGAAAATATGTGAAAAATTGTAAACATTTTCAAATGTAAAAGGTACAAACTAAAAACAGAAGGATAACAGTTATTATATTATATTATATTATATTATATTATATTATATATTATATTATATTATATTATATTATTAATTGACAGGCAATAATAAATTATTTTCTTATTTTATTGATTTAATTATTATTTTTGTCACAGGTGTGCACATATTTTTTGAACATGGCTCCTCCAGTCTGTTTTCATCTGTAATCATGCGACACATATACACACACAAGGTTAACTGTGTTGAGGGCATGAAATCACAGACACACACACACACCCAGCAGGACAGACAGCCGCAGAGGCTAACCTCTGCGCTCCACCTGCGGTTCACTAACAGAGCAAGCTGTCGCTAACGCACACACGCACCTGCTATTGCCCTTCCACAGGTATAAAACCTGAGACACACACACACCTGCTGCATCACCCTCACTGCAGAAGCAGCCAAACACTACACAAGGAGGGAAATAAGGCAGAGAAAAAGAGACAATTGGCTATTTTCAGCTACTATATGTCCTTTTGTTGGCACTTTGTGTGTCCGAGTGTGTGTGTGTGCCGCACACCCTTTCTTATTTACACCTTTCCATCTGTGCAATCACACCTCCAAAGTGTACACCCTGCTGAGTGATGACAGAGCGAGTGAAGGGAGAGAAGAGAAAGAGAAGAGAAATACAGGTGGAGGTAGAGAAGGATGGAGGGAAGCAGAGACGCCACTGTGAGCAGAGGAACGGTCTGTCAGAAGACATTTATAACTGGCTTAATGAGACAACCTGTTTGTCAGACATGCAGAGATCCTCGAGTTCTTCAGGAGAGACTGTGATGCCTGCGTGGTGGTGTTAAACAAGCAGCTGTAGGCTGAGATTTTTAGGAACAGGTCTTGCTGGAATACCTTGTAAACTTGGACCGCAGGATGGCGAAAAGACCCGAGGACGTGCTTGATTAATAGCCAACTCCTGGAAACCCACTGAGGGCCCTGCAAGCGCAGAGAGGGGGAGTCTGACCATGAGCATTTTTAGTGACTTTCAGGAGGCACATGAAATCAAGGATTAATATGCATATAGGCTATAGATTGTACCCAGAAAATAAGATGGCAGATCTGAGTCTGGCACTTTAGTGCGGAAGAGGGGCGTGATTTATCTCAAAAGACGCTCAGATGAGAGGTTAGCATAACGGATGCATAATTCTACTGGGGGCCGACACACTGTAATCGCTCAGAACAAATTTGTGGAAATGATAAATTACACTCGGGATTCACTTTGAGTATGTCATTTTTCTATAGTAGTGTGTCACAATTAAAGGGACAGTGCAGCCGAAAATGACATTTGTTGATCTGAACCGTTGTTTTATTTGAAATTGTTTCATTGCTTTTATGTTACAAAAGATCTCCATTTCAAATAAATGCAGTTGTTTTTTTTTAATCTTTCTGTTCATCAAGGAATCTCATAAATATGAACTGTTTTAAACATTAATAAGAGATCCCTTCTGAACAGCAAATTAGCGCATTAGAATGATTGCCGAGGGACTGTGTGACACTTAAGAGTAATAGATGATAAAAACTCAGCTTTGTCAACAACACAGGAATCAATTACATTTTAAAGTGGATTAAAATAAAAAACAGTTATTTTAATGTAATATTCTAAAATATATTTGACTGTATTTTCGATCAAATAAATGCAACCTTGATGGGCATACGAGACTTCTTACATTTTTTTATATCTTACCGACCCAAAAATTTTGAACAAGAGTGCTTTTTTACATGTTACTTCCCCTTTAAAATAGCTATGTATGCTGGCATAGTGTTAAAACTGTGTACACGTGTACACAGATGGATATAAATGGGTACACATACATACATATGGATATATATGGGACATTGGGTAATGTTGCTAGCCAGATTCAAACTCGTCATCTGTTGGAGCACCATGACTCGATGTATGGCATCCGTCACATCTGAAGTCAGCTGTCATACTGACCCAGTGTTTTGTATTCTGAGTGACTCGATGATTGACTGTGCGCAGCCCGTCTTAACACCACACTCATTAATCTACATCTGTTGTCATGGTTTGATATGAAAGAGAATATATTAACGGGCGACAAATCTTCTCTTCTGGCCGTGTCGTGCCCCCTGTTGGCCGGGAGCAGATGGTGTACGGGAGGGGTAGAGTTCTGGACGTGTTTCAGCAGCTCAAGTTGCTTTTGGGATTAGGGTTTGGTTTAGGTTAGTTTGGTTTGGACATGCTGTGCGCAGGACCTCTGAGTGTCACCAAGGTTGTGCCAAGGAGCTGTTTTGTGTTTGAGCGCCCCCTAGTGGACACACACACACACACACACACACACACACACGCGCACATAGAGAAGTGCTTCAAAACACACATTCCTGCAAATAGATGCAAACAAAAGAGTGCTGTTTATCAAAGAAGTACGCTTCTCTGAGCATGAAACACCACGGATCAAAGAAGATCTCAAACACGCTTCACTGCGGTAGATTGCCGTTCTCGCCTCGCTCTGTAAATCAACCTGCTTGCGACTTTGATTCCAAGTAATGACGTGTGAAATGGCATTATTTACTCAAAAATAAAACACTTCTTTTATCTGATGAGTGTGGTGCAAGGAGTTCTGGGTAAATTTGCTGTTTTGCTTTTGCGTGTAAGTATGTAACTGCTACGTAATCACATTTATTGGTGCTGAATGTGATTACAGGCTCGACGGGGAGGCTCATTGTCTGACTGTATTTAGCTCATCAAACCCAGAGCAGAGCCAGTATGATCTGTCAGGTGATAATCACACAAACACTTCAAGAAAAGCTCCATTTGCACATTAACAAATTGATAAACACAGCATGTGATTTTGGTGTTGAAATAGGAAAAATAAAATTTTGTGGTGCCTAAATGTCCCTTTGCAGCTAGTATCATTAAAATCCAGAGGTAAATCCAGCTGTACATGCACCCAGGACACATTGTGATTGCGTTTATCCATCAGTAACACTATATATTTTTGATTGATATCACAAGCTCTTTTAGTCACACTGTTGCAGTTTATTTTTCTCACTTTTCTTATTTTCTGGTTTCTAAATCAATCACGAAACTTATTTTGCCCAGATTGTTTTATTCATAAATAGGCCTACAACTTTTTTTCTTATTAACACATTTTTTTAATAAAATTTAGTTATTTAGTTATTTTTTTATGGGAAGAAAAAGCCTTAGAATAAGAAAACAAAAAATTCTCATTAAAGTTCTTGAAAAAGAAAATCTAAATTAGCTTGACCATTTTCTTTCCCCAAAAAAACTTAATGATATTTATCATTCATATTTAAAAAAAAAATATGTTATTTACTTTTTGAAGATAATATGAATACTCACAGACACATTAACTTTTAATAAACATAAAAGTGTTTCAAAACCATATGAAACCATTATGAAAAGTTTTAAGCTAGATTTTCAACATTTTCCCTTTTATCTTCCCATTCATTGATTGGTCTGAAGTTGGAAAAGTGGCATAAATATTTCCACAAAAGGAAAGCATGCATCAATATTTGGCAATATTCAGCAATATAAATGATTGCTCATCTTCAGATAAGTATCCTTTATAAGTGCACTGGGTAAGTAGAGGAACACAAGAATGCAAGGTTTTAATGCAGTTCCTGCTATATATATATATATATATATATATATATATATATATATATATATAAAAATACATATTTTTTAAGAAATCCAGATGCTATCTGGACATGAAACGTGTTGTAAAGGGGACCTTTGTGTGTGTGTGTCTTTGTGATATGGATGTGATAGTGTGATGGATCAGTGTGCGAATGAGGGATTGCGTGGTTGCCAGGGGTAAGGCTCTTCTAGCACCTCTCCTCACCCCTTCTGCAAAAATTGATGGATGACATGGCCCGCAGCACCAATTTGGTGGATGACAAGTTCAAAAGCAGACAGATGAGTGAAGCAGCCCAGGTGGGCTATTTATAGTTTGCCCGCCTTTCATCCCTCTCCATCCTTGGCTCAGTTTTCCCGCTCATTTTGTATTCCATGAATTATAGCGGCTCTACCGGAGACACTCTTTCAGAAGTAACAAGACTGGTTTATTCGTCACGGACTCCGTACAGACTCAGGTGTGAGTGTGTGAAGACCTTATGATGAAAAGCTGATCAGGTTTTTACAGTTCTTCTGCTTTCACAAAGCACTCATAACAGACTTAACAGCCTCAGATAACTCCACTTCTAATATTTAGCCCTAGAAATAATCTGCAAGATTCTGTCAAGTGAGTTTAAAGCTAGTAAATTTGTTAAATGCAGCTGTGAATACCAGAATTTTATTGGTATGAAAGCAGAATTACATGAGCCAATAAATACTCTGTTCAAAGTTCAGTGCTACTGAGATTTCTGTTTGCATTTTCTTACCCAGATTGTGAATCATGGGGGTTTTGTGGGGTCTGACCCTCATAATTCAGGCTTTATTCTTGCAAATGAACTCAAAACATAACATTGGAGGCGAAGAGTCTTACTTGAGTGTTTATTTTTAAGTATGCACACAAGTGTGTATATATATATATATATATACAATTAAACAGGGTTTTAAAATACTTCTATTATAAATGTTTGAATGAAAGAGGCACAACAATGGCCCAACATAGCTTGGCAATATTTATTTGAATTTATTTATTTTGAATTACATGAATATCGTGGATTTTCTTTGAAAGAGCATGAAAAGTGCTGTTATTGTTGCTTTATTACAGATTATAACAAACAGATCACAAAAAGTGTTTGATCTTTGAATAAATTGGTATGTAGTGCCATCAATTTGGCATTGTGCGAGATGAATCTTAAAAAACTGACACTTTAGAAAACTGAAATTTTAGAAAATCTTTGCAGTTCATTATCAGCAGTCATGACAAAAGACAAACAATGAATAACTATTTTACATCACTTAATAACAGTAATTTGTTCATTGCAAATTTATGTTAGCTGTATATTAAAATATTTAAATAATAATAATAATTTCAATATGAAGAAATTGGCTGTATCAAGGATTAATACATTAATACATAATTTTTCATTTAGATTTTAACTAATATGTTTTAAAAAATGTTAACATTGAACTACAGGCCACACTTTATTTTAAGGTTCAATTCCTACTATTAACAAACCAAAATTTATTGCTTTTCAATAGATTCCTAATTGGCTGCTTAATATTAGTTAATAAGGTAGTTGTTAGTTTAGGTATTTGGCAGGATATGGTTATGCAGAATATTTGCTTTAGAATTACTACTAAACAGCCAATATGTTAATAATAATCATGCTAATAAGCAAATAGTTAATAGCGAGAATTAGTCCCTATACTAAAGTGTTTCCAAACTTTGATATAAAATATTTAAAATCATCAGAATCACTGTATAATTCTCACATTTATATCTGAAGCTGAAACGAGTGCTTTATGCCTCATGTATGCCTGAATGGTGTGAAATCCAATCAATGTGTGATTTTCTCTTGGATTCTTCATACCAAAATCTACTAATAAAACTTCTGAATCCTTCGTGCATCATTAGTATAAACACACACACTCTTACATTGACTGTGGGAGCTCAGTGGAGACACTATTACTGGATTAGAGAGAAATATGGCATCTGTATCTGTCTTGCCCAAGGCCTGGTTGACTAATTGTCCTCCGTGCTCTGGTCTGTAGGTGGAGAGAAGTGTCAAACTGGGGCTTGTCTATGAATATATATGTTTGTGTGTGTCTGTGTGCATAATTTAGTGGGATTTTGTGTGTATGTTTAGCTCTGAGCTGCCAGAAATGGCAATAAGTCTCTCGTTTGACAATTGTTTGTGTTTCCTTCCTCATGCGAGTATGGGTTTGTGTGCGCTGCCTTTCCTCCAGGACTACAAAGACAATCAATGGAACTGACTGAGACTGAGTCAGATCTGTATTTATAAAAATTCAGGTTTTTTAAGACAGACATTCAGTGCGTGGGTGTATAAATAACACGTCTGCTTCTAGATGTTGTGCATAAGCATGGCTGAATTTATAAAACCTGTCAAGGACATGTCTGGGTCATGATAGGATGTTTACAGTCGGAAGGGATGAGAGGCGTTCTTGCCTTGGCGGTTCTGATCTGCTATTCTAGCACGGATCTCCTTGTGGGGACCCTCAGGCTCGTCGGAGCCAAAGGCAATCTACCTTTTCATCTATAGGATAGGCTGACCCTGTTTGCAGTAATGAGAATCATCGCTGAATTGATGAGAAAAATGAAAGACCAGACATCCAGATACATTGTAGAACTGGAAGAGGAATATTTTTAAAGAAAGAAAGAAAAAAGGTAATTGCTGATCATAATTGCAGCATGTTTCTCAACTGCTGAAAAAACAAACAAAAAATGGTTTTACTGGTTATAATGGGAATTATGTATTGGTTTAATTGAAACTGTAATGGTTCCTGTGGGTCTCTACTGGTAATTTGGCACCTTTTGCTGGTGGCTTGTTAAAACCAATAAATCCTATGGAATATGTCCTAAACCACTTTACAGGAAACCATTTTAATGCTTAAAAGTTGATGGTTTGTAATAGTTGTAATGATATTTGTAGTTGAAACCATTTTATGTAATGTAGATGGTGATGGTGTTAAAAATGTACTTTTTTTCTCTCTGTGAAATTTTCTTCTTATTTTAGGGTGAAATGAGACCTAGACATTTTTGTGAAACCTATGCAAGTATGTGTGAGTGTTTATGTGTGTATTTGTTCGTCAGCTAGACAGACAGCTACAGATGTGCTATGGTGAGAAGGTCAGTGTCAGACACACCTGAGTAACGCTAGGCGTTCTCTCACATTTTCCGAAACATTATTGCAGCATTATGCCGCTTGACATCAACGCCACACTGTGACCTCTGCTAGTGTCTCAATGATGCTATATCTATTCATGTTCTACCATCATACCTGCTTTCTTTCTCCCACACAGCGTTATTGCACATTGGCCTTTGCCATTTGATGAGGAGTTTTCCTTTGTGATAATGTCAGGGACAGCTCATTGATTTGACCTCACTCACTTGCCATATGCACAAATAGCTTCCCTCGGAAATAGAGGAATGAAAGAATGAAGCCATTTCTCACATTAAGCCGCTCTCTATGTGCCTTTCCTTAGCTGCCCTGTTATGAAAGTCTGGAGGTTAAATTATACGAGTTATATGACTGATAATAGATACAAAATCGCTCATTCAGGAGGGTGGCAGATGGAAAGATGGCCTCAGAGTTAAGTGTGTATGTGAATCATAAATGTTTTACAGAAGCGTTAACTGTAGAGGTCATAGGACATTAAATATGGCATGACGGTGGACATGTGTTAATGTACTCGACTGTTCATATGAGCACCTGCTGCAGGTACTTAGCGGCACTAATGTCGTCTCATCTTCATGTGCACTCTGGATTCCCCAGATCGTTTTCTCATATCATTAGCGTTGGTGCTAGTGATGGCCTTATTAGTTCGTCACGACTATTTCTTTTGAACTTTGTGACACAACAATGTGTTCTGATGCACTAATCAAACCCCTTTTGCTCATTATACATCCTGTTCATCTGCGTTGCAGAAGTAGTGTGAAAATTAGCAGTAATTAACCTACTGGCAGCAGTAAGAAAAATCAAATTAGCCACAAATTTAATCATTTTATTTCAAAAATATTGGCAATTAAAATATGAGTAAAAGGAAGGCCAAAAAAGGTTTTGTCTTTGGGTTTAAGCTCTGCCAGTGCAGATTCCACATGAACCATCTGTTGCATATGCAAAAGATTGTAGATATACGGTGCGAAATGGTTAAAAATATACTGTTTTTTTTCCCCCTTTTCCTCAGTCTACTGCGTGAGACAGGGGAGCTCCCACAGTTCAGCCTGGTAGGTCCTTAGCATCTACACATAATAGCAGCTATGTGATCATAATTATGCTGATTAACACTTAGTCACGACGCAAGTCCTATTGGACCAAAAGCAGAAAATAAATTAGTAAACACATTAAAATCTCTTCAGGAAACAAAAAAATCATATAAAAAGATCTTCAATTATGGCTGGAAATGGTGCCGTTATTATTTCCAGTAGTTTAAACCGCTTTTTTATTTTGCATAGAAAAGGAACTGAGAGAGGAAGCTGCCTATGATGTTGGTCTGAAGGATCCTGGCTATGCAAGCGCTGTTTTGTGCATCACCTTCAAAATTTGTCAGCTCAATTTTTTATGCAATACAAGTGCAGTTTGCTGCAAGATGCACTAAATCTTACTTAATGTTAACTTAAATGCTAACCTCAGTTTTCTCTTTCAGAAGAACTGTTGTTAGGATGTTGAAGAGAATCTTCCCATAATAATTAGTTAAAGCAAGTTATTTAAATTTATTCATTTAGCAGATGCTTTTATCCAAAGCGACTTACAGTCTATTCAAGCTATCAATTTTTACCTATCATGTGTTCCCGGGGAATCGAACCCCTAGCCTTAGCGCAATGCACAACCAATTGAGCTACAGGAACACTTATATAATTTACTTATTTATTTACTTATTTATTTAAACTTGTTTTATACCCACTTAGTGAATGTTAGCTTTAAAATTACTTTTAGCTTTGTCTCTCAGGCCAAGTTCTGTCATTGTGGATTGTCGTGTCAAAACGCAATTTTTAATTCAATATTGAGTGTGAATTGCTGCAACAGGCATTATAGCCAACTTTAGTGCAAATGTTATCCATTTTCTCTTTAATGTCAGCTGTCACAGTGGAGCAAATATTTGAACTTGCCATTCTAATTTATTAAAGTTTGTTTAAACTATTTTTTAGCTACATCGCAAAGGTTAGCATAGATGTTACCATTAGTTTCAGCTATTGTCATTGTGCAGCAACAGTTTGAAGAAAATCTTGTCAAGCTAATTAAACTTGGTTCGTAGCTTAGTGTATGTTTGTGTAAACACTACCCTCACTTTCTCTTTCAGTCTACTTATGTCCTAAAGCTTAAAGGCAGTCTGCTAGAGTTTTGTGCAGAAAAAAATGTCACTGTTGTTTAGCATCTTAACATACATTAGTATCTCGATTGCTTTTCTCCTCTATTGTTCATTTACTGAGCGGGTCGCAGTAGGGGAATGAGATTGCTCTAATTGATTGGGTTATGAGTGTATCGTGTTTGCCCATGATAGGTCATTCACCCTCCTCTTTTTCAATGTCAGCACGTCACAACCTACCCGCGTTCCTCGTATTCACCTTCAGCGATGACCTTGCTCTGTTCCTCCTCCATATCTCATTGCGTTTCACACGCTGTTCCCCGAGCCGAGAAACAAACAGCATCACCAGTCACAGCACCCAGCTGTGCGAAAAGTGCCGTTCTGTCCATATAATGATCATTAAGAGTGATTTTCTCTGGAAATCGAACACCTTGAGCTTCACACATTAGAGTTTTTTTTTTTCTCGGACACAAAAGTGAGCTCAGAGCTTTATCTCTGATTGATCTGCTGTGAGTCAGTGTAGCAAGAGACCATTCGGTGGGTTTATAAGAAAAGATAAAAGACCCTTATCATCTCTTGTTCTCTCTCTCCTTCAATTTTATCCCTCTACAAGAAGCTGTATTTGAATGCCAGGAGAACATCTTTCATTATCAGGTCAAGGACTTTGTACCTGCTTGTGCTAAGAGCTCAGGAGAAGAAAGCATTGGTTGATGTGATAAACTCTGTGTATCTGTCTCGCCTTCAGCCAGTGCTCGAACTGGGGACATCTCTGATATGAGTCTGAATGAGTGTATCTGTCCACAAAATGTATGTGTTATAGAAGCCGAGAGAGTGAAAAGAGGTAGGACGGTAAGATGGGATAAAACAGATTGTTGAGGATTCATGGGAGGGATGAGGAAAGCATAGACAGAATTATTGATGAGGGAGGAGGGGGTCTCGTGTGAAGCTTCCAACCGTCTCCGCATAAAGCATTCACAAAAGCCTTTCATGAAACCCTCAGTTGTGAGATTTCACCTACAGTGCTGCGCCGGGCCGCGGTAAAGGAGAATGAGATCTCAGGAGAGCCGCTCGTGCATGACAAACACGACCTGCTTGTTTTGCTTCCTTCACTTAGGTGAGTTGCAGATCAGTGTTGGGACTTCACAATCACAATCACAATCTGTCCACCACAAATTTTCTAAATGATCAGGCTTAAAATTTGATGTGGTGTCATTAAAAGTGCAACAACTAGGTGATAAGAGCAATTCCCCGTAGGTTAGACTGTGCCATTTAACAAAATTGGACTTTCACAGACTTCTAAGGTCAGTTTGTGTCTAGTTTAGTCTAGATTAAGCGTGTGTTTACAATTCAACATTTTCTAATAAAAATGAAATGCCTTTTATATGTTTTGGCCGTTCATTTACACAATCATGGTGTTTTGGAGGCCTGAAAATGTGAACTTTTAACTTTTAAACAAGCTTCAAAGTTTTTGGAAGTAATAAGACCTGCTGTCTCAGGTAAATGGAAATTTGTGAAAACTAGACACCATGCACCTGCGTACTATGTGTTCAGTATATAGAAATGCATATGCGTCAAAGTGTGGCAAAGTGACATTGCCAACTACTGGCCTTACATGCATAATAGTCATTTTTGTGGATCCGTGTGAGCAGGGATCATTTTGACAACGTTGTTATATGTACACATTTTTAAAGATGCAAGGAAAACTTTCAGTTTCTATTACAAATCATTGTTTTGAAGACATATTCTAATTTAGCACTCTAGCAAATATTTATATAATGTCAGTTTGCGAATACTGTGTGAATTATTATGATTGTAATTTCAGTGCTTTAAAAATAGTCACATACTGCACGAGCACTGCAGGACAATAAAACTTGGAGAGTGGTTGCATTTCTGTCATGTGTGACTGTGAATAAGAGTTAGAGCCAAGGCAAGCTTAGTTAAATGGAACGCTCTCGTCATTAACTCAGTCTCTCAATATTCTAATGAGTGCCGCATTCGTTAGACTTGATAAGCATATTTCATCTCCAATCAGTCCAGAGCTTCATGAAGCAAGCGCAATTAAGTCAGTGAGCTCTTAGATTTTTAATCTCACAGTCTCTTTCCGTCCATCCACCCATCTCCTCTCATTTCACATAACGCTAAAGCCGAAGAGCTGAGATAGAGGGCTTTACTGCTTTCATTGTCATATGAGGAGTCTTTCATTCTCACATTGGAATTCATCCTGCCCCTGTAATCTGTAGGATTGTGTTTGGGTGTACATGCTTTTACAGCTGTTTACTTTCAGACAGTGGGTGTCTTTTGATGACCCGTTTCCTGTGCCGGCTGATTGGATCGTAATTGCACTGTGGCCATCAAGGTGCTCTCAAAGTTTCTTTTTCAGACACAGCGTGAGTGTGACTGTCTTCAGAAGTTAGCTCTGTCAGACAAAACCTTCCTTTGGGAAAAAAACTTTTTTTATAAAGTTTCTAATAAATATTCACATTGCAAGAGATTAAATCACATTTATAAGATATAATGTTGCAAGTACGAGAACAAAAAGTTGCATTTTTCAAAATGATGTGAAAAATAAAGTTGCAATTGTTAGAAATAAAGTCATAATTCTGAGGGGGGGGGGGGTGCATATATGAGATATATATGAGATTTTGTTAGATATAAAGTTGCTATTACAAGAATACAGTGCATTTTTACGAGAAATTCGCAATCACAGGAAAAGTGTCAGAGATAGTCGTAGTAGTTTTGCAGTTACGAGAAATAGAAACATTTACAAGAAGCAGTCACAACTGTGAGAGATAGTTCCTATGAATAACTGCATTTTACGAGAAATGTATAGTCACAAGAAACAAAATCAATATTTTAAGAAGAAAAGTAAATTTTGAGATACAGGCAGTAGTAAAACTTGCAGTTGGTGGTTGCTGTTCCAAAAAAAAAAAGAAATATTGGTATTTATGTTATAATTTTGCAATTACAAGAAATAGATACACTTATGACTTAAATTCACAGTTGTGTGAGATAGTCGAAGTTGTGAAAGTCGCAATTAATAGAGGTAGTCACAATTCTAAAAAAAAAAAAAAAGTTGCATTTACAAAAAATAGTTGCATTTATTTGAAATGAATTTTGCAGTTACAAATAATTGATTCATTTACGAGAAACAAACTCAAAATTGTAAAATATGAAATATGGCTGCAGGGAACTGCTAGTGATGATCTAAACTGCAATAATTAGTTCATTTTTCTGTGTAAGAGAAGCCAGTGCAGGTCGGCTGGGTTAATAGGGACGCTGTCATACGTAACAGTACTGGACAGTGAGCAGCAGAGAAATGACAAACGCAGAGAGCAAATTAGAGTCCTTGCTGTCCCCTCCATTTTGCTTCACACTCACACACACACACCTGACACAGTGCAAGGTCAATGTCTTTTGTTACGTTCAGGCTGGCCGTGGAGCATCTAAATGTGACACTCCAGCGAGAGCACACACACTTTGCAAATAACAGCTTAGCGTGTGGATTTGGATTAGCAGCCATCGGCCGACATATTCATCATGTACACAAATCTAATTATGAGGGTAATTGCCTACAAGGGACTTTATTGGTCTCTTGTAATGAGTCTATTGTCTGTCGGTGCAGGGTATCACACAGCTCTCTATTGATCAGTCATGACTACCGCTATAGCTCATGCAACCATTAATATGGATATTTTTCAGGGCTCTGAATGACTGGGTCAGTGCCGTCGATAGTGTCAACCACAGTACAAAGCAGAAACGAGAGCCTCTTAACTCTTTGCATGTCTTGTATGTCTCCCGTTCTCTCTCACTGGCATATTTAATTACAGGCGTTTAATTGGAGAAGTCGACTCGGTGCCGTCCGTAATTACGGCTCAGTCTTTCGAGCCTTTGTCGCATCGGGCCCCTTGAGCTCATATTCTCATCGCCGTAATTCAATTAGATCCTTCACTTAGAGCACGGAAGACTCTCAGCGTCGTCAAAGCACACTATATGCAGCTTTCAGAAATACATAACTTAAATTTTTCGCTTTTAAATCATAGCATATGTCCATTGAGAAAAAATCTGTGCAGGTGGAAATTAATGCAAAGCTCTATTGTGCATTGAAGACCACACTGACCCTTGTAGCATATATTCATATCCATGATGTCTATTCAGTATATGCTTTTCATCTTAAAGAGACATTTTAGGGATGTTTGTGCGGTCCATTCAAATTTCATTGTATAGGCTATATATAGTTGTATATATACAGTTATGTACTGTTATATACATCTCTTTAAATGTGTAATTGCAAATCTATGTAGCATAAATATAACTATTCTTGGTAAATGCAACATTATTTTTTATAATTGCAACTGTCTTTCACAATTTTGACTTTCTCTCAGTTTTTTGTGATTGCGACATTCTCATAAATGTAACATCACTGTCATAATAGCATTTTTTTAAATGACTGCATAATTCACAATTTTGTAAGGGTGACATTATTTATTCAAATGAAATGCAACCAACGGTCATATAGGATTGCAACAACACAAGGATAAGTGAATGATGACTATTTTGGGGCGAACTGTGCCTTTAAGATATTTTGTCTGTTGTTATTCAGTTGTTTGTACACAAATATAAAACTTCAGCTACTTAAAATGGAGCAAAGGGTATTCCAAATGAGGATGTGAATATGTATGCATGCTTGCTGGGTAATTCTGAACTGTTTTACATTCAGGTAAGGTGTAGCTAATGTAGTCACACTGCTTTTTGAGGGCAAATAGTCAGACCAGACTTCAAGAACTGAAAGATGGAGGTCTTGGCTCAGGTTGATGACCTGGAACATTATATATCACTTTAGATGTTATTATTCCATTCATAGCAAAACCATTGTAATGAAAAATCTGTGGTCAAAGAAAAAATACTCCGGAGGTGCTTTGATATTTAGACCTATCATGGCATGGTACTGAATGATAGCAATATTTGAATGCTACTTGCTTGCAATATTCCTTGTTTCTAAGTCACTTCAGATAAATAATAACAATGGTTTTGCCATGGTCATGTCAAAGAACATGGTAATATCATGGTTCCAGTGCAACTAGCAATTGACAGATTTTGGATTGATGAGATAAACCAGGATTATTATCTCCATTCTGTTGACTAATGACAGATCGTCTCCCGAATGCCAGTGACAGAGTTGGTTTGTAGCACGTTGGCCTGCTTTAAAAAGATGAGGAGGAGGTGGTACAACAGAAGGGGAATGTGTGTTTGTTGGAACAAGAACGAAGTCGTGTCAGTACTGTGCGTTCCCAAGACAGCATGTTCACATAAATGACATTTTAGGAAGAGATTGTGAGGAATATGAGCGCTTTGGATCATTGTAATGGTTATTGTTTTGATGTAATTTTATATTGAGAGTTGGGAAAGTGGGTCAGAGAACTTGATCTCATAGCATGAAACTCAGCCCACACATACATGCAGTTCTTCCCACCACATGCAAATAGTAATTTTTTAACATCAACTTAGAAATTTCAGGCTTTATGAGGAATAAAGCCAGGGGTCAAATGTAGAAAAAAAAGAGAAGCTTTTCACAAAATTGGAGAGAGAGCGTTTGCCCCATGCAATATGGTTCTCTAGTGCCCCCTAGTGCTGTCATCTGTTTCTTTTCACCCAAAAAAATCAAATAAAAAATGACCTGAGCTGGTAAAAATGAAGAAGTGTGTTGCTGACAAAAGCAAAAATGAAAAACCTGCTTGTAAAGATCACAATATTTATACAGAAAAACTAAATTAGAATTAGTTCTGTACTTATACATGCAAAACCCCATTTTGTTGTCATCAGAAAATAAAATGAAATAAAATGAATGAATAAATCAGATGTTGTAGAAACATCAGATGTTGTAACCTTTAATAAAAATAAAAAAAAAAAAAAAATAATGTTTATTTTTTTTGTTTTTTGTTTTTGCTTTAAGGTTTGACCATAAAGAAAATGACTTCTTCAAAGTGTTAAGAAAATATATTAGTGATTTTTTTGTTGATGGTACACTTTAGGTTTTGTGAGCAACATCTTTGTGTTTTTGTATTACTTTTAACTATATTTAAAAAATATATATATTGTATGATTTGTCACTGAACCATTGCCTCTGACCCCTATGTTCTGACTCTCTTTTTTTCTCTCTCTCTCTATTTTTTTATGTGCTACAGATATGGAGATATGGTTCCTAAGACCATCATAGGGAAGGTCTTTGGCTCTATTTGTTCTCTGAGTGGCGTGTTGGTGATCGCTCTTCCTGTCCCCGTCATTGTGTCCAATTTCAGTCGGATCTACCATCAAAGTCAGCGTGCAGAGAAGCGACGTGCCCAAAAGGTACCCTAGACCAGCCACCCATGACCCCAGCATGGGTCCACGGACTCTGATCTCAGAGCTATGGAGCTGGGCTCAAATGTAGATGTTCTCTTGAAATACAAGCAGGTCTGGCTGTGGCAAAGAGATTAGAGCTTGACAGGACCATGTACACACAAATACAGAAAAATGATGCTGGGATAGCATTTAATACAACTTGGCACAATGTGCTTGCGACCCAGATGTCTGCACGCTGAGTGGTGTGTGTCTCTGTGGTATGTTAACTGCAGGTCTCTGTGGAACCATCATTTTTAGTGCATGCCCAGATCACATCCCGTACTTCGACACAGCAGACAGAAACACAAACACACAGAAACAAGACACACAGGCAGAGAAACTTTGGGAACAGCAGAAAAAAAAAAGGATGAGAGTCAGAATATAAAAAAAGAGAAAATGGCCACATATACACTGATGTTTTGGGTGTATTTAAAGGAATAGATCACTCAAAAATCAAAATTAGTTAATTTGTTATTAATTTGGCCATTCCAGATCTAGGTGCATTTGTTTCTTCATCGGAAAAGATTGGGAGAAATTTAGCATTACATCACTTGTTCACTAATGGATCTTCTGCAGTGAATGGGTGCCGTCAGAATGAGAGTCCAGACAGCTGATAAAAACGTCACAATAATCCTCAAGTAATTCACACAACTCCGGCCCATCAATTTTTGCCTTGTAAAGTGTAATCTCCATGTTTGTAGAAAACAAATCAATCATTAAGGCATTTTTATTTCAAACTCTTGCTTCTGGACAAAATATCAATCCATAATCCATAGCAACACTGTCCTGAAAAAGCCCATTCGCTTAAAGTCCTCTCTCATCAAAATCAACCAATATATTTCTTTGAACTCATTTCATACCGTTTTCTCTTGTAAACAGGGGGTTGATCTGTGCATATTTCTCTCCTGATTCAGACAAGATGGATATTTCCCTTGAGAAAGAATATTATGAATAGAAGACTTGTATTTTAGCAAGAAGCAATGGTTTGAAGTGAAAAGCGTGTTAATGATGCAAATAAACATGCAGCTTTTCACTTCATAAAATGTTTCTTGATGGACTGGAGTTGTGTGGATTACTAGAGGATTATTGTGATGTTTTTATCAACTCTCATTCTGACGGCACCCATTCACTGCAGATCCATTGGTGATGTAATGTCAAATTCCTACAGATCTGTTCTGATGAAGAAACACACTCATCTAGTGTATACATTGGATGGCCAGAGGGATGTCTTTTTGAGTGAACTTTTCCTTTAAAAGGAAGTGTCCTCAAATTCATTTCATTGGGTTTACTCTTATCATAACTTTGAATTAGGCAGCAAGTGGAATGTGGCTACGCTCCAATCAGTGATGATGGAATTTGCATATCCTGATGCTTAGCTTCAGGATTATTTAAAAGAAACGATTCAATTAATTCCGAAACCTCAATTAATCTGATTACTTTAGCAATTAAATTTAAATGTAAGTTTTACAGCCCATCTGCACAGCGACTGCCATTATAATCAATGGAGCTGTCCACACGCACACACTACTTTCATAGTCGATGCAATATAGCCTGCGGTTTAGACTTCTGAATTTATTATGACAGGAGTCTTGTGACCTGTCATTACATCTGTCATGGGTATTCCAGCCGTAAATCATAATTTCATGTCCGTATGGAAAAAAGGAGTCACTTCTGAACTTGCAGTAATTGACAGAGTGGAGTAAACCTTTTCTTGTTAGTGAAGGTTAGCAACATCTGTCTGTGTTTAGTACTCGACTGTTTATGCTTGTAGGCCGTTTATACCTGTTTCTACATATTATGCAATTATTTGGTCCTCATCAAACTTATAAATGACGTTACTCTGTATACAGAACAAATTTAAACACTAATAAGGAGTCACGACTGTTTTTAGCTACAGTGTGTATACGTGGCCAATGAGAACAGGCACAGGAAGAACAGATGCTGTGTTCTGTAGCTGGTTCTCCTCTGGGGGTGATCTGAATACGCAGACGTTGTGACATCACATCACATCTCATTAGATGAGCGTCTTCTCTTAATTTAACTCTTCGACTCCAGCCACCCCATGGGAGGCAGTTCAGATATCCCACTCCCCCTGCGCACGCACACACACACACACACACACACAGAAAACAGTACAACCAGTCCACCCAAGAACAACAGTCTGTTTTTTCAGTTAACTAGGACTGAGAATGAGAGCAGGAGAGGGAGAAGTGAGAAAGTATATTAGGCTTGTAACAATACCAAAATTTCAGTTGTCGATACCAGTACCATTTATATGTTATAATATTTAGCCAAAAATGTGAATATTTTTTAAAAATGTTCCTATTTTAATGATTTTTTTTAATGATTATTCATAGCTGTCTTAAAGATCTGATATTTTGACAAAAATGCAGGTTTTTGATCTGACAATTTATATGGAGATATGAAAAGAAAAGCCTGAAAAGACTGAAAATCAAGAATGAAAAACTTTGCCTTGAGTAATTTGACATTCTTTTAATTTAATTGTATTATTTGATCTACTAATTAGTATGCTGTTTTATTGTTTTATGGTATTATAGTAAAATGTATTTAAATACAGTAAAACCAGAAATATTGTGAAATATAATTACAATTTTCAGTATTCAGCGTCACGTGATCCTTCAGAAATCAATTCTAATCTAAGATTCTTATAATCGGTTTTGAAAACTAAAACAAAATATTTTTGTGGAAACCATGATAAAACTATGAAACCATGAATTTTTTTTTTTTTTTACTTTATAAATATCTGTCAATTTTGGTCAATTTAATGTATCATTTATATATAGTGTTAAAATATCAGCTCTTTGCAATATAAACCCAGCCACATTATAGAAAGAATTTATTTTTATTTTTTATTGTAGTATCAAAGAGCTTTTGACATCCCTTTTAGATAGGAACACATTGCCATTCTTCATGTCGGATATGAGCATGCAAACCTCCAGTCACACCACGATCACATTCACACTCACACTGACCACGAGAAGAGGAAGAGTTAGGCTAAACGCCCGTGTGTTTGTCCACCTGAACAGAAAACCAGGCTTGCTAGAATTCGTGCGACGAAGAGCGGTGGCGCTAATGCTTATTTGCAGTACAAACGCAATGGGATGCTGGCGGAAGCGGAGGAGGAGGTAACTGTGGAAACCAAGTCGCCGGGGTCTCTCTTAATGGAACGTGACATGATGGGCTGGTGCATGTGAACCCCTCTTCCCCTATGGCAGTTCAACTCTCGGCCAGGGGGCCGGGGTCCAGCAGGGCTGCTGTCCCCATTCAGCGCTTTCGTGGTGTTCCTCTAACTCTCTCTCTCTGTCTTTCACTCTTTCTCACGCCTAGACTGGGTGCACCGGCACCTCTTCCTGGTGGCTGGTCATGAGACAATAATCGTGTGACCTCTTGTCCAATGGCAGTGTGGTGCATGCGGCTTGGCCTTGTGGGGGCCACGGCCATCCGCTCCAGTACCAACGGGGCCCCCCTGTTTTTTCCTGCAACCCTTTTCTCCATCTCTCAACTACTTTGCTTTTGGATTTATTACCTTTTGTATTTTGTCTACTTGTTGTTTTAACTGCATTTTTCGACAACTACTACTCTTGTGCTCCATGCATTTTTTTTAACATGCATTTTCGAGTGATTTTCTCACAGCTGTCCGGACTGGCCTGTGCTCGCTCTCTATCTCTCTGTCTTCATGACATCATCAGAACACATCACATGGAGGAATGAAACTGTCTGAGCTGCATGTCATTGTTTGGCCAACCTCTAAACAGGAGGCGGGGTTTAATGTGAGGCAGAGACCACTGGGCGTGTCAATCAAGTGCCTGTTGACCATTCGCGGGCTCTCGATAAATAGCGCCATAGTCCAGGGGTGTTCCATACTGCTCCTAAAAGGCCACTATCCTTCAAGATTTAGCTCCATTCCAATACGCCTGAACCAGCTAATTAAAGGGTTAGTTCACCCAAAAATCTAAATTCTGTCATTAATTACTCACCCTCATGTTGTTCCAAACCCGTAAGAACTTCATTCCTCTTCGGAATAGAAATTAGGATATTTTTCATAAAATCCAAGAGCTTCCTGATCCTCCATAGACAGCAAGGAAACTATTATGTTCAAGGTCTAAAAACATAGTAAGGACATATTTAAAATAGTCCCCGTGACATCAGTCTTTCAACCATAATTATATGATGCTACGAGAATGTTTAGTGTGCAAAGAAAACAAAGAAAAATAATTTATTCAACAATTCTTGCTACATTTTTGGGCCTTGAACGTGGCAAAAAAAAAATCTTAATTTGTGTTCTGAAGATAAACAAAGGTTTTACAGGCTTGGAATGACACAAGGGTGAGTAATTAATGATATAATTTTGTATTTATGGGCAAACTAACCCTTTAATGGCCACATCCGAAATCGCATACTTCCCATGGAGTAGGCAAAAACTGATTGTGAAAAGAGTCACGAATTCTGAAGAATTGCCAATATTCATTAAAAAAACTAAACTTTGCAGGACATTGGTCCTCCAGAAGCAGGATTGGGCTCTCTTGCTCTAATCGTCTGGTCACTGCGTCATGCTGATTCATTAAGGCACTAATGAGTTTGGGTACGGTGGTCGTCATGGTTCAAATACAGAAAACTTCTCAACATTTACTTTTTTTTTAATATAAGTTCAATAGCCATTGACACACACAGAATACTCTTGTTCCTGTTGTCCGCTGTTTTTGAACCAAGGGCCATCCGCCAAGGTTGTGATGTTGAGAGAACAGGACATGGCAGTGACCTAGAGCTTACTGTTGTCACAATGAACTAGCCAAACGTTCTTCAAGATTGTCTCAATGTTGCTAGACCATTGTGAGAACCCGGGCCTTGCTGTCTTGTCTTTTCTCTCAGTTTCTTTTTATACAGTAGGTTGATAAGCTGTTTGTTCTGTTTCTCCAATAAGGCATCAAAACAGGCCGGCCAAGCTTTGGTATGTAAGTCCAACCCCACTTTTGAGACCCAGCATCACCATCTTCTGCACTGCTTGGAGAAAACCACGGTAAGAACCTTTACACAAAACTGGAAGCTGTTCTCAGCTATTTAGCTTTGGCATAACTTGATATTATTGATATACTGGTGTCCTAGGAAGCATGCTAAGCACATCTGTAAAAAACATTCTGAGGTTCTTCTACTAATTTCTCAGCTGTTTTCTTACATTACGTTACATTCAATCGGGTTCAGTAGTTAGAGATCAGGTGTCCATATCAACTGTGTTTAAGCTGATAGTTCACACAAAAATGAAAATTGTGTTAGCATTTATTCAGCTGCATGTTAGATCACAAAAGGACGGCAGAGCTCCCAAGAAAAGCACCATGAAAGTATATAATACATTCTAGTGCAATTTTCAAGGTTTTTCTTAAACAAAAAGGCCACGTTTTCTAAAAATAGCATTGTGTGAGGAACAGCCTTGGGTCTTTATCAGCTGCAAAACCTGGAATGATGTGATGGCTTATGAAATAATAACCATAACTGACATCAATTGTGTTTTGTGTGTAATATTTGAATTAAACTTCATCTGAGAACTGTGGCAGAAGGACAAAATAAGGGTGAAAGTGGACAACATTTGTATTTTTGTCTATACCCTTTAACATTAACCAGTACCAGACTTCTTCTGTCACTCAGTGCTTGTTGGTTTTCCACAAATAAGTGCAGTTTTTCTCTCAGAGAAATCATTAGTCAGACACTGGCAGGAAAATGACAGCCACTGTTGTCCCCTGCCAGCTAGACTCATGACAGTCTAGAGAACAGAATGTGACCTGCTCTGGCTTTCCTAGGGCACTTGATTCAAGATATTTTAAAGGAAAATTCCACCTGAAAACGTGGGACTCTTTGAGAAACAGCAAAATGAATCTAAATTCAAGGACTCATCTGATGATATTTTTGACTGGCTTGCATTATTAAATGCCTAATATTTGTTACTCAGAGCTTAAAGTGATAAATAATTCCTGTTTCTTTCTCTTTCTCTTAGAATCATGAGTTTGTAGATGAGCAAACTTATGAGACAAGCTGTATGGAGGTTTCCCTATCGAAGCCGTCCATGTCCCGTTCCTCCTCGCTGTCCTCCTCTCCACATGGCCTGTCCTCCTGCTGCACGCGCAGAAACAAGCGCAAGAGCTTCAATGTCCCTAATTCCAACATGGTTGCTGGTCGCAGGGGCAGCATACAAGAGCTCAGCACCATCCAGATCAGAGAGAGACCAATGAGCAACAGGTGCTCTCACAGCAGTCATGCACACTTACACACACATAAGGAGAAGGAATATGTTGGTATATTGGCTGGGGTCTGAATAAAGATGAGTCAGAGCTGTGTCTTATTTAGAAGTGTTATAATATTTACTATATTAAGAAGGTGAGTTTTTTTTTCAGAGGGGTTTGGAGTAGGGGTTTGTGTAGTGATGTAGAAGTTAAGTATGCAGTGCATGGTATTTTGCATGCATAAATCCAGTAATTGTGTGTAGTGCATGTAATCAAGAATGAATGTATAGAATATAGTGCATAATGTGCAGCATGATGTAATATACACATGTATAATGAATAGTACGGAATATCTAGTGCATAATATGTAGAATAGTTAGTGCACTGATTTATTATGCATAATATGTACATTGTAATTAATTATGTAAATACTGCACTGTATTCTGCACTACTGTAAATTATGCATTCTGTATTCTGTGTAGTATGCATAATAGACATTTGCACAAATAGCACTGATTTAAAATAATATTAACAGAGTATAATAGAGTTAGGAAGTTTTTGATAATTTTCCACGGCATACCTGACAACCTGTCACAGCACACTAGCGTGCCGTGGCACAGTAGTGGAGGAACACTGTATTAGAGCACAGAATTAAAATAATTGTGCTGTGTTTTATGCAGGTTCTCTGTATATCTGGGTATTTGGGTTGTTCTCATAGTGATTCATGCTGCTGGAATCCTGTAAAGCTCTGTTTGTGACACTCCGACCCCCCCAACACCCCCCCACCCTATCCCAGAATACTCTGGGAACGCTATCATGATCCCTCCAACAGCTGGTGGAATTTACCCATCAGCTGGATTGCATTCTCATCTGCCTTCTCTCTCCCTCTCTTTTCCAACACAGCCGCTCCAGTCTCAATGCCAAGTTTGAGGAGACAGTTCCCCTGAATTCGGAAGACCAGTCCTACATCACTGCCGCTGTCATCAGCATGCCCACACCTCCGATGACCACACCTGAGGGCGAAAACTCGGCCAGCTCGCCCGACTTCTTGCAAAGCAACATTGTCAGGGTGTCTGCATTATAGACCGTCCATCGTGACCATTAGCCATTTTATTTAGCGTGTGGACGCTGGAGCGGAAAGGATCGATGGAGCCCCCTAGTGTAGTGGAGGAGGCATTACAGCAGGATGGGCTATAGCTGGACCTTTTTTTTTTTTTTAGCAGCTCCCGCCCAGAGATCTCAGTCTCTGTGAGCTCCTTCAGCTCCACCTCTAGGCCCATAAGTCATGTGACTCACACCGGGGTCCAATAGGCTTTCACTCAACTCATAGAGCAAAACAATGACCATTGTGGTTGTTACAGCTTCTATAATTTTTCAGTATTGTGAGTCTTTGAATCTGTTGTCTTCAATCTGACGGGATTTCCAGATTTTGGGACAAATAAGGAGTGTACCAGCAGGGGCGGGATTTTACAAACTTTTACACAGCTATACACACACTTTTGATACTTCAAAGTAAAGCTGGGCTCTACTAGAGTGTGCGGTCGGATGGTTTTGTGTGTGTGTGTGATCGAAACCGGTCTCTTGCATGTTTTGAGTAAGTCTTTGTCATTTTTCAATTCGGCATGAGCAATAAGGATTGGCTCGTTCTGTCAGAATGTGTGCTTTTTACTTTTGCCTAGTTATAGATCTTTCCAACCCAACAAGTGTGTGGAAACAGCAGTTATGAGAGACTGACCTATTGATAAAGGTTAGAAATTGAGAAAAAAACCTGTCTAACACTCTCTCTGTCCCACCCATGTTGCGTTCACTCCTTGCCTGGCCTGATGAGATGTTTGTTATCCTTTTTCTTTTTTTTTCTTTTTTGTCGGCAAAAAGCTAAATAGAAAAGAGAACGCCTCTTGTGTTTTAATATATTTGGCTTTCTCAAACTGACAGTGGAGGCTTGTGGACTTGAGCTCTAACACTAGCCATTCTGTTTTATACTCCAAAGTTTGCGAGTTAACTGTGAAAAGAAAAACTAACGTGCTTATTTATTATCTTTGTTAAAATGATTGTGCATGTTGTCGTACACATGGTGAAACGGGCCAGTGTTGACCAGAGCATAGAGCCCGCCCAGGACATTTTTTTCAAGTTCTGTCTTTTTCGTCCCTCCCTTTAAAGATGTACTTTTATCAGCAAACATTCTAAAGTTTGTCAATTATTTCTGGATAATGGCATCAAGTTGAGAGTCATCCAGTCAGATTCTCAGTACTGTTTTGGAGATTATTATAGCACTTAACAGATTCTTAGTACTGTTTTGGAGATTATTATATCACTTAAAACGTGAATCTCACAAAGTAACATTCAGGTTTATTTCACTCCCAAATCAAAAGAGAATAAATTACACTTTGCTTGTTTAAATAACATTTAGTGATAATTAAGCACACTCCACTCCATGCAAATTCTCATTACCATATTTTTTTTTTTGTATTCTCATTCTCAATGGTGATTTTTGTTACTGTAATACAGTATTTTAAAAGCAAATATATCATGCTTCAGAATGATTGTAAAAATACTGTACTTACAATTGTATTTTGGCATTACAGTAATTGTAATTTGACAATTGTAAAGATAGTTTTGGGGGTGTCGTGGTTAATTGTCATGAAAATCTGTTTAGACTTTATGTAAGCAAAATATAATTTCTTTTGATTTTGGACAGAAATATGTCAGTGAGATTCTTCCAAAATGTATTATTATAATCCAAAAGTGTTGAGAGAAAAAATATATAATAAAAAAATCTCTGCACAAGAAAAAATTTAATCTCTCTTCTCTGCCATTTAACCTCTGGAATTAACAAGAAAATAGTCTATAATGTTGATATTTTTTATACTGATGTCAGTGCAATTTGTGGTGAGGAGCTCTTAATGCGCCTTGCTGAATACACACACACACACAGAGACACACACAACACACACCACTGCCCTCCTGCTCAATGCCTGCACCCATTCTTGCTTTACCATGTGACTTATGCAACAAGATTCTTTTTGTAAAGATATGCTTTGTATTAAAAGGGTTAACTGGGGAATAGAATCTAACAAATGCATATTTTTAAAACTCAAATGGTGTTGATTATATATTATAAATGTATTTCAGTTGTAAAATATAAAAAAGAAAAGATGTAAACAGAAAACTATGAGAGATAGTTGCTAGTGCACCTGTGCTGTAAATTTGTTCTTCGGTGTAGTGAAATTTATTAGAGTTTTTATTTTCTCCTAATTTCAATGGACAGAAAATGAAATGTCTCACTTTCTAAATCAACAACCGCAAAGGCTGGACCATCTGTTTAGGTTTGGAGATTTGACTTTATTTTTTCCTGTTTGGAGGACAGAGTGTATGCACTCACAGACTCTCAGAGAACTTTTTCTTCTTCTTCTTTTTTTCGGGATCGACAAGGGACTTTTAAAGCAGACTCCCTGTTTGTGATATAATGTACATTTAAATGATTACCAGGTGACGACGGTCCTTTGGAATTTGTTACAGCTTGTGTTATGGACATTAAAATATATGAATTGTTGATAAACAATGAAAAAAAATACAAACCAGTTGTTTAGTCCGGTGCAGTGTCTATGAATAAATAGAATTAATTCATTGTCCTATTAAAAACCAGATTAAAAGAAGACAATGGTTTTGTGATCATTTTATTAATCTTAATCAATTATTGAAATATGTTTCAACCTTAAAATAAATAAATAATAAGGAAATTATGACTTTATCTCCAAATTACAACTCTATGAAGTTGCAACTGCGAGAAATAGTCATAATTGCAAGAACAAAAGTCACATTCCATATGTGGTGTTATATTTCACAATGTGACTCCATGTCTTGAAATTATGGTTTTATTTTGCAATAATGTCACAGTTTGACTATTTTGAACTCACAATTACCTTTTCTATACTTATTTCTACACAGAAAACACACTTTAGATGGAAGTAGTCATTTTAAAGACCTCATGAAACCCATATATGTTGTGTCTGCTAGCTTCGTTAGCATTTGTATGCTAGCATACACTGAAAATGTAAACTGTACAGTCTGTTTCTGTAAAATTGTTATTGTATGCAAATTTTAGCTGTAACTGTGAAATTTTTTGAGCTATAGGCTATCAAACCAAAAATGACCTTCTATTAGTTGGGTTTAAGGCCCGTTCACACCAAGCACGATAACTATAAAGATAACGATAAAGATATAGTTCTAAAAATCGTTCTCAATATTAAAGAATAGCGGAGTCCACACCACAACTACAACGATAAAGGCACAGAGAAATGATATCGTTGGAATCACTTTCAGAACTATTTTTTTTATGAACGATAAAAACATTGCCAACCAATCAGAATCAATCCTGCTGTAACGAGCTTGAGAATTTAAAGCAGCAGACGCGCGTTCGCTTAGAATACACAGACAATATCGTTCGCTGGTGTGGACGCTAATATCGTTATCTTTATAGTTATCTTTATAGTTATCGTTCTTGGTGTGAACGGGCCTTTAGAGGGTTGTTCAAAGTCCTTACCGTAAGTAGAAACAATACTAATAGCAAGTCAGGGAAGGCTTTACTCTCTTCCATTACCAGCAGGGCATCATTTTCCTCAGAGGCCTCTTTCCCATTTTTTAGATTTCACACATTTCTCAGGCGGCATGTTTAAAGGGACTGACTTTAATAGAGGCAACGGTTTCAACCTCTATAGGCACTTAGCATGATTACGTTACACATGAGCATCCTAAATGCGATGACTGCTCAGTTCCTCCTTTAAACACAGGAATCGAGGGATGAGGAGGGCCGGAAGGCAAGGGATTGCACCAATTTTTCAAGCTCATTCAGAACAAGCCAACTGCAGGTCTGTGGTGAGCTCCCAGCAGGCGAGCGATAGTGCTACGCATTAGCATATTTCCCATCACGCCGAGGGTAATTGAGATGTTTGAAGTCGGTTGTAGGAAGAGACCGTATCTGAGGGACGCAGAAGGAGGGGGACCTCGCCGCACACAGGGGGATATTGAAGTTGGACTTCATACAAGCTGCAGCTGTCCTCTCCGCAGCTATTTTTGCGGGGAGGTGAAAGGTTAATGGTTTTATTTCCCTGTTGACTCGTTTTACTGTACTCCGCGAAAGGAAAGAGGGAGCGAGACTGTCTATATGATAGTACAGTCTGTGCGAAACACTCTGTACATCTGCACCCACGCTAAACAGCGAATGACATGAAGTCGACCGATCTCAATTGGTTCCTTTGGCTGGAAAGAACCACGTTTTGACAGTGATTTACCACAGTTTGTGAACACACACCAGCTAACATGATATAAGGCTAGCTTTACGCTCTCTGTCAGGCTCTCTCTCACACAGGAGATGAATAGAGAGTGGGGGGTGTTAGCAACAAGAGAGGAAACAGTATGTCTTTTGTAAGCTTGTGTGACGGCAATGCTGTGTGTTCCTCTCTGATTCATAAATTAGATCCTCCACCGGCAATGAGTGGTGGGGAAAGAGGAAGCTGACAGAAGCATTTCTAGCTCTCCACAAGCTATGTTTGGATTAGCATGCTTTGATGAATTCTGAAAGCTCTCTGACCCTCCATAGACAGCAACGCACATGCAATATTCCCAGGTCCAGAAAAGCAGCAAGGACATTGGAAAACACTCCATGTGACATCAGTGGTTCGGTCGTAATTTTACAAAGCCACGAGAATGCTTTTTCGTGCACAAAGGAAACAATAATAACAATTTATTCAAACAATTCTTGTCCCCAAGTTACCATCTTCCGCCTTTTGGAGAGTACCCCAGGACATAATCAGTGCAATCAGCATTGTTTACATTCAGGATAAAGCACGCATGTCAGAATCAAAAATATAATCATTTGTCTTCCGAAGATAAACAAAGGTTTGGAACCTCATGAGAGTAATTAATGACAGAATTACAATTTTTGGTTGAACTAATCCTATAAGATCTTCTGAAAGAAATTCATTATGCCACTGCTTGAAATGTTTAGTGTTACAATGATGCATTAGTATGAAGAATACAGTGCAGTTTACAGTATTTTAGTGGTCTATTCAAACATAGCTTGTGTCTTTTTCCATGTGTCTACTTCCTCCCTCTCTAAGTGCACTATCCATTGAGATGTTTTATTCATTGCTTTACATCTGTTCAAATTCACGAAGCAGGCCAAAGCTAAATCCCTTCGCTTTCCCTCAGCCAAGGATGTCTCCCGTCAAGTCCAGAACGGGGCCAAAAATTCCTTCCATGTTTCCACCCAGTAGCACTTAAGCGTGACACCTCTGGAATGCTCACACTTACAAAAGAGCACTCTGCAGAAAATCAGCTCGATTCAGCGGAAGTGAATACGCAATAAAAAAAAACGGGCTCTACTTCATGCCTCAGTTGTTTGAAATGCACCGTTATGGTTGTTGCTAGGCATGAAATTGGTGAATTATCTGCCAGAGACATGTTAGTGAAATATGCTGGACCTTGCAGTGTTGACAAATGTTTGACCATTCATAAGGAATTTTAGGCCTTTAAAAATGTAACAGTTTTTTGAGTTTGCATTATAAAACGGTAGTTTGGAAACGTTACGAAACATGAAATCATAACTGACTATTTTTAGTGAATGTCCATTTCTTTTGATTATTTAAATGAAAACATATAGAATACTTATCCCTACACACACACACACACACACACACATATATGTATATATATTACACAATATATAGAATATGTTGTGTAATATAATATAAAAGAATAAAATTAAAATCATCTGTACTATTTATTTTTTTTAATCTTTTTTTATCCCTAAACCTGTTGGTGTTCAAGATCTTCCATAATTTTCTCCTTTGACTCATCTATTATTTAAAAATCAGGGTACACATTATGTTGGCTGAAATGTCACTTGTCTATGAACAAACACACACAGGTTTTGAGTAACACCATCTCGTCGTGTTTAATGTCCTGATTCACATGCAAAAGGTTTCTCAAACTTTCAGCAGAGTTTAATCCTATTATAACCTATTTTTTGTGCAGACTACTGCATAGAAAAGTATTACTACTTTTGAGATCCAAAACACTCATTAATGCACCAGTCCATATGAAACAAATCACAGAGCTGTTAAATTAAGACATGAAAACCCGCTCAAATTTATCCTAGCATCTTCATAATGAGCTTTTAGCAGCAACGTCATTCATTCCAACTGAAAAATCTCATTAGGACTCAAACTTGTGTGTGTTTCTTTGTGTGCATGTGTGTGTGTGTGTGTGTGTGTATACACAATGTATTTTTCCTTTCCTTTATGACTGGCAGATTTCACAATATGAACTGGTTGAGAAAAGCCAAAGCAAACTGTTTATGTTTTGCATGTCACACTCTATATCTTAGACAAAATTGTCATGAATGCTTATTTAAATGAATATGAATGTTTAAACAAACATTTAAATAGTACCACACAAACCTTTGCGCTAGTGAAGAAAACAAGTCGGAGTGTTTGAAGTCTGTCATAGCTTGGTGAAAGAAGGAATTAGTACATTTTTCTGAACAAACTTGAGGTAAATTCTGAACACAGTGTGAAGTGAAGGTTAAACGATTGCCAATTTTGGACTAAGATAAAATCAATTTTTTACAATTCTTGTCTCACATGGCAAAGTAGTGGCTAAAATCACCAGGTTTGCAACTATGTCAGTGTAAGTGATGACGGGATATTTCACTGAGAGGAAATAAGATTTAAGTGAAAATGGTTCACTCTAGAAACCTCCCTCTGGAGAATTCAAGTCCGTAGAGACAGAGGCAATGGCTTTATTTAGGAAGAACCCAGTAAATCCTCTTCATCTTCTATGTGATGTCCACAAAAAGCCACTTTATCCACAGGTATATAAAGTTTTCTATAAAACTGTTCACACTGCCTAAATCTTGTTATCCGGGCACACAGAACTACTTCACATTCCACAAGGTCCATTTTCTGGTCCAGTTCACTGCTGTCCAATCCATTCAGTGTCATTTTTAGTGTCTCCGCAGTGTTGAAGTAGCCGATGGGTCACCATGAAGTCACTGCTAGGAAAGCTGCTCCATCTCAAACTGGGTGTGTCCATTAGCAGGCGTGTTGGCCCAGGCCTCAGGGGCTCGTGAATGTGAGTGTCGGGGCTTCTGAGCGTCTTCTGCGGGGCAGTGCGTTTGGATCAAAGCATCCGGGGATGCTGGGTCAGGTGGTTTGTGGTCGTAATAGAGGGCCCATAGCAGTGTCACAGTCAACGTCATGGCTAGGATCTGAGCCACGCCGATTGACACGCCCAAGAACCTCAACACCTGCAGCTGCTTCGTGCCCCGGATAAAACTGTAGATCTTGGGTCCACAACCCTGTTGAAAACAAATTCAGTAAATGTCAACCCTTGTTCATTTCTTAATGCATGTTTCTAGGTTGGATAATTCTAACAAACTAAAGTGATGAAAATATGGTGTCACTGATTACTTTTGTCTCTCTTTAAATCTCGTATTTGTGGCACATTTCTCTAAAGTTGTAATTTTTTATTTAAATTAATATTTATTTTTAAATTGTACTTTTTAATTACTATTTTTTACGTTTTTACATTTATTTGTATTTATTTAATTTTACTATTTTTTATTTAATTTTATAGGTGTTCTTTAATTATCATCACATCTTGGCCAGAGCACTCTTGAAAAATCAGTTTTCATTGTTTCTTTCCTGGTTTAACGAATCTCTAAAAATGCTATTCCGAAAAGAAAAAAAGGAACTCTTATTTTGAAACTTCTTTTCCCTTGACATCAGGCCTTGCTAGTTTTAGATTCTGGTATCAGTGGTGGCTATTTAGGCACAGTTTACACAAATTAGCATAAGCTACATTATTAGTCTAGCCACATTATGGTGCATTATAACTACTTTTCACCATTCAATCAATTCCCAAAGGATAAAATTTCTCAGTTTCAGTCAGAAATTGTTCAGAAGAATGCATTTAGACTGATTTTAATATGTTAGGCCAATCAAACAATACAGAAGGTGCAAAAAGCTCAACATTTAACCTTCTAATGTCTCACTATAGTTGTCTTTTCACATTAAACTAGTACATGAAAAAGTATAAAAAAAAAAATAAAAAAAAATCACACTTCCGCTTTAACAGGTTGTTTTCATGTAACTCTTTCCTACATTTCTGCCAGCACAACATCTGCCACACAAATATCCGAGCAATGTGACACATTCATCCGCTCGCGTGCATGCCTGTGTGTTTGGGGTATTTCCTATGCTGAATTGTGGAAGGCCAGGTAAACTATTTCCTGTTAGTGAGGGATTTATACTGTGGAGTAATTCCCCAGTCATCCACTCAGAAAGAGAGACAGAGACAGGAAGTGGGTGAGGATCAGTCTCCACACCCTCAGTCCTTCACTCCTGACTCTCCCTCTAGTGATCAACGTTCCTGTCTTATTCAACAAAGCCCTGCTTTCACTCTTCTGCTGTGGGATCTGTCTGAAAGGCTGAGCTCTGCTGGCTGCTTTACCACAAACACACTGTGTTTATTATGTGTACAATATTATGGATAAAAAATTAGCCTCTTTTCCTGAAGCCTGAACAAAGGCAGCAGATATGCATGTATAACAGGGTTGGGCTATCTATCTATCTATCTGTCTGTCTGTCTGTCTGTCTGTCTGTCTGTGTCTATCTATCTATCTATCTATCTATCTATCTATCTATCTATCTATCTATCTATCTGTGTCTATCTATCTATCTATCTATCTATCTATCTATCTATCTATCTATCTATCTATCTATCTATCTATCTATGTCTATCTATCTATCTATCTATCTATCTATCTATCTATCTATCTATCTATCTATCTATCTATCTATCTATCTGTCTGTCTCTCTGTGTCTATCTATCTATCTATCTATCTATCTATCTATCTATCTATCTATCTATCTATCTATCTGCCTGCCTGCCAGCCTGTCTGTCTGTCTGTCTGTCTGTCTGTTTGCCTGTCTGTCTGTCTTTCTGTCTATCTGTCTGTCGTTCTGTATGTCTATCTGTCTGTCTATCTATCTATCTGCCTGCCTGCCAGCCTGTCTGTCTGTCTGTCTGTCTGTCTGTCTGTCTGTCTGTCTGTCTGTCTGTCTGTTTGTCTGTCTGTCTGTCTTTCTGTCTGTCTATCTGTCTGTCGTTCTGTATGTCTATCTGTCTATCTATCTATCTGCCTGCCTGCCAGCCTGTCTGTCTGTCTGTCTGTCTGTATGTCTGTCTTTCTGTCTGTCTATCTGTCTGTCGTTCTGTCTCTCTATCTGTCTGTCTAAACTCATTTTATCTCATTTTATCTTAAGCTCCAAACTTCAAAACTTTTTAAACCTTTTCCAAACCTTTCAAAGACTGAACTAGAGTGTGGCAGACGAGTCACAGACAGGGCATTTGAAGAGCAGGGGGTTGGATGAGACACTGTGTGTTTTGGTACTCAACACACAGGTGCGTCTCTGCGCTACGTGACTGACTTTAATTGCACTGCTGGAGTCTCTCAACACTCACTGGCAACACAGCTTGATTAAACACACGCTCAGCAGGTGAGTGAATCTCTCCACTGTCTGGCCTCATTTTTACAAAGTCAACGGCAAAGTCATGTTTTAATTAGGGCCATCAATCAATTAAAATGTTAATCAAATAACTACATGCAATTCCACAAATATCAATATTTGCAGAGAAGCTCTCAAAATGAAGATGCCATTTTTGTGACCGATGAGTAAATCAATGAATAGACATTGCAAGAAATGGTTAAGAAGTCAGTTTGGTTTTCTTTTGATTTCCATTTTATTGAAACTATGTATTACTAACCAATGGTCCACCAAAAATTCATTTCTCAATTTTATCTATCTGTCCAGGTTAGAGTTCACAAAGTTTTTGTTTGTATACATTTGCAGATGAGCATCTTTGGCAGTTGCGCCATGACTTTCACGAGACACCACTGGACCACATAAGAAGTACTTATGTGAGTACATCAATACTTTTTTATTATTAAAATAATAAATAGTGATTTATCTTCACTTCAACATTTAACCGTCTTGCCAAAAGTCTAAACAATTTCAAACCTATATTGGACTAATCAAAACAACTGGTATATATTGATTAAACAGATATATTTACTCATTATAAGAGGTTTTGTAATCTTAATTATTCTGATAATAATAATAATAAAACAACAAAATCATCAACCCTATTTGGCCTAGAGGAATAATAAAAAAATCTGGGTTTATAACATCAAAATAAGCTCACCTCCTGGTAAAGGTCACTGAGGTCATTGTAGTGGGCATGGCGGGCACATCCTGGATACTGATTGGAGCAGCAGGAGTCAGGTGGCCACTCCATTTCTGTCATTTCCAGCCAGTCAGTGAAGTAGATCACTCCACAACACTTCAGCTGTAAGACAGGCTTGAAAATTCAGCCTAGTCTCATTGTCTATATGTAGGCAATACGTGACATTTACAAGCACAAAACTAACATTTTTGTGCGTTTTTATTGATGCTGAAACATATAATTTAGATGTATTTCAATGTTTAAAATGTACAATGTACGTATTTTTAGCTAAAAAATGTTAAATATTTACGTATCTCTTATATAATAAAATTTAAATTTAATTTAATTTAATTTAATTTAATTTAATTTAATTTAATTTAATTATAAAGATATTCACATCATTGCATTTTTTTCATTTTATCAATAAGCGATTTAGATTTTTACACCCCTTAACCTACCCCACACTTAAACCTACCCATTTTATAGCAAATATGCATTTTTATAATTTTACCAATAAGTGATTTAGATTTTTAGAACACTTAACTTATCCCTCAAACCTAAACCTAGCAATAAAATTTCATAAAATTACATATCAATTACAATGACACCATATTGGAAAATTTGTAATTGACAGTGATGTTTTCATAATATTTGCATTCTGAATTCCAATTGGCCTGTGTATTCCTTGTGCTGGTTCAAAATCCTATTTCATATAACTGTATATTAACATTAACATTTATACATTAAGTAGACACTTTTATCTGCAGCAATAAACAAACAAAAGCTATTTATCAAAGAACCAAGAATATTCATAATATACAATGGCAGGTTTATAAGACAACTAGACTAAAAAGAAAGCTATAGAACAAATGCAAAAAAAGAAAAAAAAGACAATTATTTGTCCTTTTCAAGATCAGATTTCACACTGACTACGGTAAATGGCTTTGTTAAGCATTTTCACTTTCAGTGACAACACTACAATTACTTAACAACATCAGATGTCGCATTGCGGCTGGTTAGGTGTTAGACAAGGTGCTATCCTGCTGATGATTTTGACCTCTCACCTCTGTTTGTATAGAGTTCCAGGCATGTGTGAGCCACTGGTAGCGCTGCAGGCCGAAATGAGGCATACGTGACTTCAGACTTATCATATCAGACCTCTGTACCATAGGCTGATGAGAGAAAGAGATGGGGAGTTATTTTCATAAAGAAATCATTTTACAGTTTTATAAGCCTTCTAACTTTCCCTTGTGATTCTGTAATGACATAAAAGCAATTCCCCAAATGCTCAGTAATTATGTTTTCTAAATAACAAAAACAATGTTTGTTATTTCCAGGCAGTTTAAAGGACCATCCACATGCCCACACTTCCAATTTTAGGCTCTCTTATGACCAGTTTATTGGTTAGTTATGAAATGCCCTAATCACAAGTGTGTGTGCAAGTGTTATTTATATACTAGTTGGCATTTTACAGTTCAGTCTCCATGAGACACTTCTGTTTTCACAACTCGGAAATCATTGTGAGGGGCATATGATAAGTACCCATGATGCCCAGGGCTAGATGTGTCATCTCAGCTGAACAGGCTAAAGCTTGTCAGTTTAAAGTCAACATGAAATTACAATTGACTAATATACTTTATTCATACATATTTCTGGCCTTATTGTGAGTAATTCAAGACTGCATGTTATTCTAAAGAAAAATAAAACCATAATAGCATGCCACATTAAACCTTTAAAATGAATTTCCTTTTGTTAATAATAAGTTTTCCAATGATAATAATAAATTATTTATATTTTTCTTGACTGCATAATTTGCAGTGGCTGGCAATATTATATTTTTATTTTTTATTTAATTTTTTCAAAAATGCTGGCAGGGAAAGAGTAAAAAATTACACATTTAGGAAATAAGGTGGGTTGCGAATGTGATTGCAATTTTGGCTTTAAGCCAAGGAAAGTTGGAGTGCATACACTGTTGATATAATTGCTAACATGTAACCAGGCCAGGTGCTTTGCAGTAAACAAGCTCATTGTCCACCCGCTCACACACAGGGGTCACATTAGGCCACAACAACACAATAGGACCATCAAGCCCAACAAAGGTTTTTAGGTTGTTGATAAGAGCACGTCTTCAAGCAGTAGTTGTGTATGTCTGAATGAGAAAAGCTAGATTAAAGCCAGGTGTGTGTGATCTCTTCTCCTGGAGGTGCGCCTTATCTCACGTATCCCTGGGCTAACAGAAGCAGATGCTACCTGCAATCCATTTTCCACTTCGCCGATTAAATCTTTTAGTCCGCACAGGTTTCTGTAAGGGCTGATGCTAATCTTGCTTCAAGAGCCAACCACAGCATTTACATAGATGACTCCACCCGCCATCCGCACATTAATAAATGTAAACTCTCCGCTTATTATTACTCCCCCAAAAGGAAATGTGCTAGAGCCGGGCTTTTGAAGTCATAATAGTTAAGATTAGATCGTAAGCAAGCGGCTTAGAAACTGGATCCTCATTCCGATGCTCCTGGGAACGGCCGTGTGGGGGCCATGTTGTTGACATGAAATAGAGGAAAGTGTAGGCATTCCTGTTTATTCATAGCATCACGCACCTCGTCGTACGTCCACACTCCGCTGGCCAGCTCCACGCAGAATATCACCATCAGACTGCCGAAATACTGCGAACGCACACACAGATGAAGACAGTTTGGTTAAATATATCTTTTGAAACAATAGGGCAGAAAAAAGGTGTTGATGATCACACATGGAGAAATAAGAGCAAATGTGTGTGTGTGTGTGTTCACATTTGCTGGGATCTGAGGTCTGGTTTGTCGCTTTTCGGAGTTTTGCGTAACTCTGACAGGCTGTGTTCAGAATAGCATACTAGGCATACTATTTGATGCAGTAGGTATACTGTGCAAAATATGCAAATATAACAGAGCATACTGCATCTAATCATACAATCCACTTGACATAACCTTCCAGGTATTAAATTATCACAATTCCAATTCAAGATGAAACTAGTTTTTTTTTTAATAATTGTTTTTTCTTCTTCTCATTAATCTTATTTGTTTTAGTATTGATATAAAATATACATTAAAATTATATATATATATATATATATATATATATATATATATATATATAAAATACATAATTAAAATGTATATTTTGTATCAATACTAAAACAAAAAAAACTAATTTTATTTACATTTATTTATAATTTAAAGTGTATATTTAATATAAACACACACACACACACATATATATAATTTTTTTTACTTTTAACTTAATTTCCCCCGTATTATTTAAAAAATATAGTATGCAGTATGGATGCCCAGAATGAATGGAACAAAAGAGAATCAAAATTCCAAAAAGATGTTTTTTTTTGCATGCACAGATTGAGTCTTTAGGTCCCTGTGAACTAACACATCGAGCTCATCTCCTTCGGTTCTGTCTTTCTCAGAATCTCTTTAACATGAACATAGTTCCCCTCTGTTGAGCACACACTTTGAGAGAGATTATCAAGATGAATGACAGTGTTAGGAGCCGTATTCAGAGCAGACCCCCGTCTGACAGCTTGTTTATTTGGGAGACTCTAAATATTTGTGGCTGTTCTACTGCTGTGTTAGCATTTCAGTCCTGTGGTCTGTCTGATGCCTGTCTCGAAAAAATGACAACCTTTTCTCTTCACATTCTTCCCAGCTAATATCTGCCGTTCACATATGTCCAGTGTGAACTCGTAACCTCTGGAAGTTCCCAACAAGCTGGCTCATCTGCAAACACGCACATATATTTCTCAGGGTAAGAGAGGTTACATTCTCTCGCCGACCTCTCGCTTTATTGATTTGTTGAGAGTTTTACTTTTCCTCTTACACACTCACACATTTTTTTGGCTGTTACAGAAAACAGGACATGTCGAAATGGATGGATTTCCTTTTCACCGGAACAATTTACACCCCCTTTATCACTTAGTCATGCAAACAGAACGAGAGCGAGTCCATTATAAAGTCGTATCAGATTTGTTTTGACAGATGGCTACTGTTAATGTCATTAAACTGCTGCTTTTGGGGTTTGCTTACGGTTAAGAGATTTGAACAGACTGTGCTGTGGACATGAATGACAAATGATGTGATTTATGGAGGAGAGATGTGCTATTACTTTTTAAGCTTTTAGGGATGCACAGCTAAACACAGTTGAACATTATCAACTTCATCCATATTGATTGATACTGGATATTTAAGACCACACATCAGCTGGACAGACTTACAGAAATGTACGTTATTATAATATAAGCAACATTTTTCATCTAAAAATTTAACTCCAATATATGCATATGCTATAAGGTCAGCCACAAAAATAACTTTGTCCTTACTTTTTCATTGTAAATTTTTCACTGCGTTTTGAATAAGGTTTTTTTTTTTTCATGTCAGATTTGCTGATCTGAAATGATGAATGTTGGTCTTGGCAAAATAGTGTTAAAAAATTTTTAAAACACTAATAATTTAATAAAACTTGTAGCATTTAAAATAATAGATTTTTAGCTATTTATTGTAAATTTATTTAAATAAAAGTACAGTGAAAAAATAAATCATATGTATTAACAAAACTGGTTTTAAAGGTGTTCTTATTTATTTTAATAATTTCTTTTTTTACATTTATATACTGGTATAAAATATACTTTTCTATTATTTTCTATTATAATATTTGAAGAAAAAAAAATATATATATATGTTTTTTAAAACAAGATAAAACTGAACAATTTATTAATCTTATTGCAACTTCTATATATTTTTTTCTTTCTACATTCTGGCCTTTTGTCTACAATGAGACAATGAGTTTTTTGTCTTAAGTGGATATACAGAACAAGATTTTTTGCTTTGTAGTGTTATTTAAAATAGATGAGGTATTAAAAAATGACGATGCATGTTTATTCATGTGACTTATGCATATATATATCGTTTACCAGCATTGTTGTGCCTGCTCACGTTAATATTGTTCCTAAAGATGAATGTTACTTTTCATATTCTGTCATATTCCTGCAAAAGATGAGAGAATAAATACTTGCAATTGCTGTCAAACCACAACAAGTTAATAACGGTTTTAGAGTTTTTAAACCATATGGAATGATAATTTTGGATTAATGTGGACATTTCTTGCTACTGTATGTACTGATGTTTAATATGAAGCTCTCTCTGCTCTCATGTTCTCCCGGTTGCCTTCTTTTCTTTGACAGGCTAAAGAGTGTGTGAGAGCGTTTGAGTTAATGTGTGTGTGTCGCAGCACTCGGTGAGAGCGCGGCTCGTGAATAGAGTGACCACGTAACCCAAGCGCCTCTCCTCTCTTCATGTCTTCCCGCTCTCCTCCTGGGTTGGTTTACCTATTGTATCTCAGCCAGATAATATTGTTTGTCGCCGAGCCGCTGGGTAACACAAGCCCACCGGGATGAATGGAGACCCAGAGAGAGGAGGAGGAGGAGGGAGAGAGATGGGCCAAGGAGTCCCAGAAAACAGGCCCTCAGTCTGGGTCAGCAGACGGGAACCCCACACACCTGGGACAGAGAGCCACAAAACAGCCCTCTGCCGATAGACGCTCTCTTTAAAATCTTCCTTTTCTGTTCCATGTCAAATGGGTTTGTAAGTAACTACATACAGTACAATACACCAGCGAGTAAAAGATGACAGATTTTCATTTTTTAGGTGGACTGTCATTTTAAAGTATGAAAAACAGCCCGTTTTATTCAAAGGGTCAGATGGAGGGTGGATTTCCTTCCTGGCCAAATCATGTATATCATCTGTGCTAACAGCCTGTCAAGATCTTGCAATTTCACAAGTCATAATGTCACCAACATATCCGTCTAAACACACAAAAAACTCTCACAATGGATATAACTATGTGCCCTCTATTTGGCTCTCCTAGACAGTTCATCATGTTGAGTGATGTGCAGTGCTTACACATTACTGCTGTCTAACTCTTTGTCTCAGAGACGCAGGAGCTTCACGGCCTCCATAACCTTTAGAGTAAGTTACTACACGTGTCTGATGTGGTTATTATCATCTGACACACACACATAATGATGAGCATAACTAGTCGCAGGGTGCACCGTGACATCTAATATAAGAAAGATATGGCCTTGTAGAATACCAATGTAGCTCTGAGATGAGTGACACTAGTTTTAAACACACGTCTGCAGTGGAGTCAAAACTGCATGACACTGCATAAACACTGCATTTAACTTCTTTAATAAGACATATTTTCAAGTGAAAAACAATATTTGGTGGGAAATAACAGTGGCAGGACTTAAGCATTTCCATCGGGATTTGATTAGAATATGATTGTCATGCTGTTAACATTTTCTGACCACAAGTCTTTTGTTAAATCAGTATAAACAGTTATGGCAAAATATGGCCGATTTTAATGTCATGGTGTTTTTAAAGTCAACATACTGACCCATTATTGCATGTTGCACAGCTCACTGTGCATGATTAATAATAACATGTTATTCCAGAAAAGCAAAAACATTTGTCTGAAAAAATAACTAAAAAAGTTATAATTAAACACTACTAGTTCTAGTACTACTAATAATTTAAATTAATATTAATGAATAAAAAAAAATAACTTTTTACTTTTTGCATTACTTTTATACATTATATACATACACACATACATACACATGTCTAAAAAGTGTAAATAATATATAAATAAAATTTATATATTACTTAAAACATTTATATAATTAAGTATTCATAAAAATAAAAAAATAAACTATAATAATAATAATAAAAACATGGATATATTTCTGTGTTCCACATCAGATTTAAAAACAAAATGAACTTTCAATTTCAGCAAATTAACAGTGAGCAGTTTGGACATTTTTAATTACCCTTTTCTAAATAGAGTTTCATTAACTTTTTTTAATTTACTCGGACTCTGAAACAACTTTTTTCTGCTGACATCATCAAGGTGCTTACTGTATGTTTTAACTACCTGATTCCATTTTCCTATATAAAGGCCACTTTTCACAATCCAATCTGTTACCAGTGAAAAAACATTACACGATTAAATGGTTGAGGAAGACTATAAGGATGTGCTGTCTCTCTCTACTCCCCTCTAGTGTATGAAGTGAAGACACAGCGGTCTCGGAGGGGATGCGTGGATAAAGAAAGCATTTTTTATTGGAATCTGGTTGGAGGGTGGTTAGGGTCAACAACGTCACTGCCAGCTAAACTTAAAATATTCTCGGTACACAAAACCACACACATTCCAAACCACACAATGTTCCTGCTGTCCTCGTCTTTTGTTTTTTTTTTTTCTTCCCAGTTCTACTTACCCAAGACAGTAGGAGCAGATTGCACTTGAGTGTGCCGCAGTATCCCACCATAGCCACGATGATTAGAAAACAGCACACGGTGATGACGACAGGATGGACGACGGGGGAGTATGTGAGAACGGCTGCCTCCTCCAGTCTGAAGGAGAGAGAGAGAGAGAGAGAGAGAGAGAGGAAGAGTCATTTCTTGGCGTGCATTTTGTTTATTTATCCGTCCATCCTGCTTACTAGTCTCTTCCTCCTCTCATAGGGCAGCATATTTGAGTAATACACCAGTTGCAAATAAACTGTGATTATACTCTGTAGGAATGCAAGCTCTCTCTCTCTTCCTGTTTCTTGCTGTCTCTACTTTTGTTTGGCTTTCTTTTGCTTCAGTCCTCTAAGATGCAACATTGTTTTTAAGATTCAATGCTACATTTTTAAGGAATTATCTAGGGGTAATAATTTGATATACATATAAGTATATATATATATATATATATATATATATATATATATATATATATATATATATATATATATGTGTGTGTGTGTGTGTGTGTGTGTGTGTGTGTGTGTGTGTGTGTGTGCATGTAAAATGCATGTACATGTATAATATATATTAATAATGTATACACAAATATGAATATGGATAAAAGTTATCCAGTATATATATATCAAAAGAAAAAAAACTATAATATATTTTTATTATATTTTTAATATAATACAATTATTACAAAAAAAAATAATTGCTGCTGAGCTTAATTTACACTGAATATTTCTAAATATCTAACTAAGGATCAAGCATATCTCTACTATGTTTTGATATTCTACTTTACAGTCATGGAAGAAGGGCTGATGCAGCATGTTACTGCAGTGCAACTCTGGAAACATATTCATTGTGTACAATCAGGTTTTAACACAATTTTCTCTCTGTTGATTCCCATTCCTGTCATGAAGTGAGCCACAGAGCACTCAGTAACTGCTCAAATTATAATACACACATTGGTGATAAATTGCTTTTCATCAACACTAATTAGATATCACTCGCCTCCAGGATAATATTGATACTTTTGGGATATTTCTTCCAATTTTAATATGTTTTCCTTTATTGCTTGAAAGGAGTTGGGGGAAAAAAAACTCTACACAATTACAAAACATACACAAATGAATGGTTGTCAACCCAGTCCCATGTCTCAACTGGCAAATTTATCTGATTTCTTCCCCAAAACTGCACACCTCATTCATGCTTGTAATTACTTCATAAGCTCAAGGCAATTTGATCCAGAGTGGCTGAAAAATGGGAAAACAGTAAATTAGACCTTTACATGGACCGTTGCCCCGGATGAAAGGATTTCACGGCCCACACCTGTCCATCTGCTACCACTCACCTGGTGTCAGCGGTTAAGGTGAGCACATTGTTCAGGTGATCCCTGAGGCAGGCGGACACTCCCAGCACACACAGGGCCATAAGCTTGGGGGGGAAAAGAGAAGAAAAGGTACTTGAGCCACAATTGAATATGGAAATCCTTATTTTTGAAAAAGATAATACAAGCAAAAAAACAAAAACATTCCTCCCCGAAAAGTTTGGTTTTTGTTTTAATATTTGTTTCAAGATTGAATCTATTATATATTATATTGTTATCACTTTACAATAAGGTCCTATTATGTCACGTTAATGCAACGTTTGATTTTATAATGTATTAATATACACTGAAATTAAGATATGAGATCAATAATTTTTTTTTAATTGTTAACTAGTTTTAATTTCTTCTGGCTGCCAAATATTAGACTTCATACAGCCACTAAAAAATCACAGCTGGTTAAAAATGGCAAAGAAAATTGCTTACAGATGTAATTTGGTTTGATAGCATGCTGCTACAAAATTCATGCATTTTAGTTGTGGCTTAGTCTTTGGAGAATGTAGACAGGCAAAAAAGGTACATAACTGGACTAATAAACAAGCAAGCATTGCATGGATCTGTATTTGTGTTTTTGGTTGGCTTGGAAACCTATTTAGGAACAGAGCTATGTTTGACATGCTGCAATATTAGTGGCATGGGTTTAGTTTGCCCTACGCAGGCATTCTTGGTCTAAAAACACACCCTGGTGCTTATCACATTTAATTCCCTAAAAATAGCGCCTGGCAGAATGTGAGATGTGCGCCATTCGAGCATAGCTGGGATACAGGCTGCCCTCTACATGAAGATAACATAGGATGGGGAGGGAGGGAACACGGATAGCGCGTGTGTCGGAGAGTGAGTGGCTGTTGCGCGTCTTGGAGAGCGCAGAGCGCGCAGCAGCGGCGTGCCATGTAACGTGAGCGCTCGCCCAGCCACCTGCTCCGACTTGGACTCGTCTTACCCAGAAGAGAAAGTTGAGCGCGTAGAGCAGACAGCGCAGACACTTCACCGAATCCTCCCGGGCCATTCTGAGCGCACCAACTGCTCGCCAAAAGACCTCATTTTAACTTCTGCCACCACGGCACCATGACCGCTGCGGAGAAAAATCAGTTCGAAAATTGCGTAAAGCATTTTTAAAAGTTGAACAATCGTACAGCTAGCTTTTGATGTCATTTGGAACACATCGCTTCTGTACAAACCAGTCTAAATGGCTTTCTGGTCTTAACTGGTCTTCCACCCCACACTGAACTGTTGGCTCATTTTAAAGTGGTTTTGCACACCCAGCTAGCTAAAAATCATCTTAAGACTAGCTGGCTGAAGACCATCTTTGCCAGGCTGGAGACCAGCTAAGTGCATCCTAAAACAGTTAAGACCATCTGAAGACCAGTTTGGCCATTAGGCTGGTTTAAGATGTTTTTACAGAGATTTTTGAAATCATACCATATCATAAATCCTTGTGTGCGTTCAGTTCGCATCCAGAATGTCTTGAAATGGTGTTATAAATATCCGTGGGATGTTTAGGAAGAAACGTGGTTTTAAAAAGAGCAAGTTACAACTTCCTCCTCTCCAACGGTTATTAAACTCACTTTGACACTTTTCACAAAAAAAAAAAAAATAAAAAAAAAAATTAAAAAGCAATAAGAAAAAAAATCCCTGGCGTATCCAAAAGGAAAAAGAAAAACGTTTGCAAGGCACTACACAGACGAACCCTTTATATTTTGTCCAGCATGAAGTTGGAGGAAATCCTCAAACTTAGTTGCGCCTGCAATGAAAAAAATCATAATTATTATATTCCTAACGGAGCTGCGCGCAGCAGTCTGGCGTTTTCGCTGCGATCCATTCACGTCCACTGTCATTCAGGAGTTATATACTCTTTTCTTGTCAGGGCCAGCTGAGTGCACCTCGCCTTTCCACAAGTGTAGTGTTTAATTTGTGCTTGTAAAAGACTTTCAGTCCAAACGCGCGAGTGTCATCCGGAGCAGCGGTGCCTCCGGGTCCTAAAGGCAAAAACCTGGTCATCATATCCATCCCGATTATGGCAAGCCGTTTTAACACTTATGTATATGTAGACCAAAAAGTGTATATGTATGTACTATGGAAGCTAATTTACCCAACGGAATTAGGAAGAAAAAGTTAATTCCAACTTTTTATCTCACAATTCTGACTTTTTCGAAATATTACATTTGTTTATATCATACAAGTCAGACTTTAATATTACAGTCCTGAAATATAAACTCTGAAATGCAAGAATAGTGATATAAAACGTTGCAATTATCTTTTTTATTTTATTTTTTTTTATTTATTTTTTTTGCCATTGCATTCTATAACCTATGATTCAGATATCAACTATTCACTTCTAGTGAATATTTTAATTGTTGCTAACTATTCAACAGCTATATTTAATTTCAGTAACATAAACATTTTATGAAAAGATTAGTATTTGTTTTCTAGCTGCTATAACTCCCACATATGCCAGCTTTACTAATATTACATGCTCGTATGTTATAATCTAGTTTTATTTATATTTAAATAAAACATTCACTTGTTCATTTTACAATTATGTCATTTCTACTAAATAAAAAAATATTTCGTTTTTTGATAACAGAGTAGTAATACTATGAAGAGGAAAACATTGTCAATAAAGTATAGTTTCAAGGGCCTCATTTGTGAAACATACATACCATTAGATTTGATCCTAAAATCCATGAATTTCATCCCGTGTCAAAAGTGTGTGTGTGTGTGGGGGGGGGGGGTGTTGGAATTCATATATGTAAAAATTGACATACATTTTTTTTATGTATATTCAAAACAGTCCAACACTGTTTATTAAGGTGTAAAAGATGTAAAGATCACAAAATAATAATAATAATATGTGTTATTATGCACTCATTGTACTTGATTGGGCTTACTCATTTTTCTGTGCCTTATATTAATTCTAATCTGCCAGTCCACCCACTTAATCTGTTTCTATGCTCACAAATGCATGCATCAGCAGTGTTTGGCATGTATCCAGATCCCTGCCCCCAGGATATCATATGCCAGGGTGAAGAGGTCAGATCTGATGGGCGTATTATTGTCTTGAGAAAGTCTGTCACAATCTGCTATTATCTGGGGATGTGTTGATGAACATTACTATGCTGCAGCTATCCTGGTACTACTTTATATCAGAGTGTCCATGTAAATATCAGTTTGCAAAAGCAGTATAACTATAATAGCAGTATAAGTTTATTAACATTGGGCAAGGAAAAGACTTGCTCATTACATTGACTATAGACATGCATAGTTGTATACTACAGCACTTCTTCATTTAGTTCTCTCACAAAGAGGCCTATTCTAACACTTAGGGTTTCAATATTACATATTGTTAATAGTTGGGTTATTAAATATATTAATTGTTGAACATTTTATTTAATCCTTAAATAAAAAAAATCTAAGTAAAACGGTACTTTTGTTCACAAGCACATGGCATGTAAAACCAATAGAGTCTGCATTGTTTAATTTGAAACATCCTAACTGCTGACTGATTGATATTATTTGATATTCTTGTGTGCAAATATAGCACCAGGAAACTCAGATGAGAAGAAATATGAAAAGCCAACTAGAAATAGCTTTCAAACTGCCACAAATGCAGATGGAACAGTCATCAGAGGAGCCACATTTCCTGTTTATGAGCATATTTTTATTTGATCTAAATTGAGAGGTAGAATGTCAATTTGAGGAACACTTCTTGTCTACAACTGTGTGGTAATTTTGTCTAAAGAATAAATGGTTTTAATGGGATGTTTTATAAAAGCCTCCACCACGACTGCTCTAAATCATAACTGTCTACAATGAGCATGGGGTCAAACTGAGGCTTTTTCCTCTTAAGAAACAGTTGGGTAGTTACATTATCTTCCACTGGCCAGTTTCTAGTGGTATGTGTTCCCAAAGCCTCTTACACACAGACGGTTCCAAATTGTAACTGTCTAGAGCAAACGTCTGAACTGTCATCAGGCATTGCAGTCAGTGTTGCCCTCCAAAGGCCAAAACTGAAACCTGTCAAACGAGAGACTATACAGAGGTACAAGGGTTGTGTGTGTCCGATAACCATGATTAGGCAAAATTTAAAGAACATTAAATATTTTTTTCATGCTTAAGTAATACAATAATATTACTTAGTAACTGAAGAAAACGAATGGATAAAGATTTTGTTCAAAACTATTACTATTTTCTTAAGAAAATCTTGTTGAAAAATGTAATATAGAAAATTTTTATATTATAGAATTAGACTTTTTGATTTCATTATCATTATCAAAATATTAATATTAAATAATTAAATGTATGTATATATATTAGTATATATTAGTAATTTGAACTACTAATTTAGTCATGTTTATAGTATAATTATTACAAGGACAGTCGATCTTGACAGAAGGATTTCGGGTAATATTTCACACCAAAAACCAAACATACACACACACACACACACATATATATAGTACAGATCAAAAGTTTAGACACACCTTCTCATTCAAAGAGTTTTCTTTATTCTCATGACAATGAAAATTGTAGAGTCACACTGAAGGCATCAAGGGCTATTTGTCCAAGAAGGAGAGTGATGGGGTGCTGCGCCAGATGACCTGGCCTCCACAGTCACTGGACCTGAACCCAATCGAGATGGTTTAGGGGTGAGCTGGACTGTAGACAGAAGGCAAAAGGACCAACAAGTGCTAAGCATCTCTCGGGGAACTCCTTCAAGACTGTTGGAAGACCATTTCAGGTGAACACCTCTTGAAGCTCATCAAGAGAATGCCAAGAATGTGCAAAGCAGTAATCAAAACAAAAGCTGGCTACTTTGAAGAACCAAGAATATGACATATTTTCAGTTGTTTCACACTTTTTTGTTATGTATATAATTCCATATATAATTCCACATGTGTTAATTCATAGTTTTGATGTCTTCAGTGTGAATCTACAATTTTCAGTCATGAAAATAAAGAAAACTCTTTGAATGAGAAGGTGTGTCCAAACTTTTGTTCTGTACTGTATATATATATGTGTGTGTGTGTGTGTGGGCATGTTTTTGTGACATATCAGGACAAAACTTTGTATAATGACATGGGTATGACACAGGTATTACAAGGAGAGGGTGACTTATGAGGACATAACCCATGTCCCCATTTTTCAAAACGCTTATAAATCATACACAATTAGTTTTTTTTTTTTTTTGAGAAAGTAAAAATGCACAAAGTTTCCTGTGAGGGTTAGGGTTAGGGTTGGTGAAGGACGATAGAATATACAGTTTCTACATTATAAAAACCATTACGCCTATGGGATGTCCCCACTTTTCACAAAAACAAACGTGTGTGTGTTTGTGTATAATGTAGAGGAATTTACAGGACAACATTCACAAACAAATAAAGATCTTGTTCAAAACACTACAACTGTAAAATGAACACTTTGAAGTACATTGCACATAATTTTCCGTTTGTATTATTTATATTTGACTTTTTCAATACATTTTTTTTTTTTTTTACACATATTTAATGAGAGAGAGGGGACATAATTCACAACATTGTTTTGAACTATGTGTTAGAAACCAACATATACATGCACTGGTAGAGAAAACACACATTTGTGTAAGCATACGTCTGGATATTACCATATATTGCACGATAATCCATATTAAACTGCGTACATCCCACGATGGTTGTAGTTGTATAGTTGCCCAGTGAAAGAACTACAAATCCCACGCAAGCCATTAAAAAAAAGTCAGCTTCCGCGCAACTCCATCATCTTCCAATCAAATCCCACGCCCTACACGTAAGCCCCTCCCTTATCTACTTCTGTTTTTCCTCCCCTTCAGTTCTCCGATGCCTGCGACGCCATATTGACGAAAAACACCCTTTCTCAAAAACGCCTGAAACACTCTCTCCGCCAGAATGTTGTACCTTGAGGATTACCTCGAGAGTGAGTATATGAGCTATTATAATGGTTTTTGATTATATAAGAGAGGCTACATGTCTGAGAGGGCTGTTTTGTGCGCGTGAATGCATCGCAGCTGTTAGCCTGTAACGCGGCTCTGTTCTTCTCCCGGCAGTGATCGAGCAGCTACCCATGGATCTCCGCGACAGGTTTACGGAAATGAGAGAGATGGACCTGCAAGTGCAGAGTACGAATTCAGTTTAAGCTCACACTTCTGCTGTAAAACATCACCTCTGACCTTGACTAATGCAGAAAGCCTTTCGTATTAGTGGGGATATGTTTGGCGGATTTGCATACATATATATAGAGCATGCATGCATTATGCACTCACTTCACACCAGCATGCAACATCATGTTGAAGTCCAAGTGGAAGTTAACCTATATGAGTGTAACTCAGCCAAGGTAAAGCTTGGGTTTCGAATGCATTATTTTTAAAATAAATAAAAATAAATTATATATATATATATATATATATATATATATATATATATATATATACACACACACACACACACACACACACACACAATTATTATTATTTTTTGTACTTTTTTTTTTTTTACCGTCCACTGGCTGTCAATACCTCCCTACTCTGCTTAGTAACTAATTTTAGTTATTAATTTGAACTACTAATTAATTTAGCCATGTTTATATTACATTTATTACAATAAACAGTCGTTCTTGACAGGTTTCGCCACTAATGTCATATCCAAGAACATGCCCAGTTATAATTCACACCAAAAATAAGTAAATAATTATTAATTTTATATATATGTTTATATATATATATATATATATATATATATGTTTATAGCAAACCTTTTTTAAGAAAATTTTTATTGTTATTTTGAGGTGAGTGTGACCTTTGTTTCCCCCTTTCTATTATTTGCCTTGCCTTCAATTGTTATGGTTCATGGATCACCCTTCATGGGTGTTGAACCTACAACCTTTTAATGATCTAGCCACTAGGCTACACCACCTCCTCTGTTGAAAGATTTAATTAGGTGATCTGACCATAGGTTCCACAGGAGCCAGAGGGTGTGAGCTGAGTGTTGGGTTCTTGACTCATTCCTGCCCCTGTTCTTTTGTTCAGATGCGATGGATCAGCTAGAGCAGCGGGTTAATGAGTTCTTCACTAATGCCAAGAAGAACAAGCCTGAATGGAGAGAAGAACAGATGGAAATCATTAAAAAGGTAAAGAACAGATGCTGTGCAGCTCAGTTGATCAATGATTTAATATTATTAATAACAGTTATATTAGGTTGAATATTGATACTGGAATTCAAATGTGACATTTTTAAAGGAAAAGTTCACCAGAAAACAAAAAATGCTAAAAATGTACTCACCCTCAGGTCATCCAAGATGTAGATGAGTTTGTTTCTTCATCGTAACAGTTTTGTAGGAATTTAGTATTACGTCACTTGCTCACCAGTCGTTCCTCTGCAGTGAATGGGTGCCGTCAGAATGAGAGTCCAAACAGCTGATAAAAACAGCAATCCACATGACTCTGGTCCATCTGTTAACATCTTGTAGATTGAAAAGCTGTATGTTTGTAATAACTCCATCCAGATGTTTCTAAATGATGTTTCCATCTAAACTGCATGTCTTCTAGAGATAAAATTGCATCCTCCAGTGTAAAGGCTATTTTTTCTGACTGTAAATATTAGTGAAAATCCAAAAGAGTTATGAATAAGTTGGTGAATTTTTGTATGAGAGGACATTTTACATACAAATATACATCTTTTTATTTCACAAGATAATAACTGATGGACTGGAGTCATGTTAATTACTCTACACGGATTATAGTGATGTTTTTATCAGCTGTTTTGACTCTCATTCTGATGGCACCCATTCACGGAAGAGGATCCATTAGTGTGCAAGTGATGTAATGCTACATTTTTCCAAACTGTTCAGATAAAGAAACAAACACATCTACATCTTGGATGGCCTGAGGGTGAGTGTATATATAATATATATATAAAGTGAAACTGCTCCTTTAATCACTGATGGATAGGTTTGAAATTGAATGGTCATGAGAACTTTTTTTTTTTTCATCAGGACTACTATAAAGCTTTGGAAGATGCAGATGAGAAGGTCCAGTTAGCCAATCAAATTTATGATCTGGTGAGTAACAGGGTTTCCACTAGGTGGCAGCACATCATAGATAGTGAATAAGCCACGGCTCTAAGACGGGGTGGCAACCTTTTTATTTTTCAGGTTTCTGTATTTAAACAGTACATACACATTTTTAAATGATACGATAAAAAAAAAAAAAAACCTTGATGCAAATAGTGTCTGAATATTTGTTAATAATTTTTTTTTTTTACTTTGTCTTTAGAAAAAGTGAATAACATACAAGTGTGCCGTGTGTGTGTGTGACAAGGCCGATGCATTAAAACAGTTCAGTATAATCACCGTTAATGCGCTGCTTTAATTAATGCGCGTGTGCGTGTACATACACACACACCGAAATCTGATCTTGTGCAAAAAGTAACATTCTGAAGCTCATTAACTTGACAGTGCTGCCACGCGACTTTTATTAATCGATAATGAATCGCTACATTATATTTCTCAACAACATGGGGGCAAAATCACTTCATTGTTTGTAGAGAGAGACAGATGCAGACATTAACCCTCTGAGTGCCACTGCTGCCATGTGTGCCGTAGGTTGCCGACCCCTGCTCTAAGGGATGCTACTTCTGCTGTTTAAGTTATAAACGCTTTTCGTGTGCTTTAATTCAAGTCTCCTTTGAATAGGAATGTATTTTATTTTAGTCAAAATGTATATAATAGTACATAACCTTGATCCTTGACCCTTTATGTAGGTTGATAGACACTTGCGGAAGTTGGATCAGGAATTGGCGAAGTTCAAAATGGAGTTGGAGGCAGATAACGCTGGCATCACAGAAGTCCTAGAGAGACGTGAGTGGCACCTGTCAATCGCCTTCTTCATAGATGGTTAAAGGGCTCATTTAAATAATAATTAAAAGCCAGGAATTACCTCATTTACGCTTTTAAAGATGATGGAATGTTATAATGTGTAGCAAATAAAATTCTACTTACTGAGCCTTTGGAAAAGTACCTTATAGGAAAAATTCAAGGTAGTCTGAAAATGTTTGGGTTCATTTCAGTCAACGGATCATGTTATGGGTCATGTATCATGTTTTATGTTTTCTAGGGTCACTTGAGATGGACAGCCCCTCTCAACCTGTCAATAACCACCACGTGCATTCACACGCCACTGTGGAGAGTAAGTCTGTTCCAAGAGAATGACTGCTCCTCGTTTCCTGCTCCAGTGCTCTTACCTGTTTTGTGTCTTTGACAGAGAGGAAGTACAGCACGCCAGCACACCACACTACTGAACACGTACCAGAGAAGAAGTTTAAGTCAGAAGCCCTTCTCTCCACACTCACGTCAGACGCGTCTAAAGAAAACACACCGGGTAAAACACACGTGCTCTGTCTTATGAGTCACCATATGAAAACATGTCAGTTACAACAGAAAGATTTTTTGAAAGAAAGTAAACTTTTTTAGGCATTTGGCAATATTTTAGTTTATCTTAATATTTACACTGCTGTTCAATTGTGTGGCGTCGGTAACTTTTTTTTTAACTTTCTTACGCTCAACAAGATTGCATTTGTTTAAAAACATTTTTACAATTTAAAATAATTTAAGTATTTAATTTAAAATTGAATTTAATCCTGCTGAATGAGCATGTCTTCAGTGTCACGTGATCCTTCAGAAATCATCCTTATATGCTGATTTGGTGCACAAGAAGAAACATCTCTTATCATTTTATTGTTGAAAAGTTTAAATATTTGTAAGGATTATTTTTTGTGTAAACTGCGATACATTTTTTCTTTTTTTCTGGATTCTTTGATGACTAGAAAGTTCAAAAGAACAGAATTTAATCTAAATAGAAATCTCTTGTAACATTATGAATGTCTTTACTGTCACTTTTAATAATTTTTAAAAAAATCCTTGCTCATTTTGTGAGAGGATTGTTAAACTAACGGCACATTCTTTAGGGAACATTAAGAATCATTTTATTATATATACATATATGTGTATATATATATATATATATATATATATATTTATATATACATATACAGTACAGACCAAAAGTTTGGAAACATTACTATTTTTAATGATTTTGAAAGAAGTTTCTTCTCATCAAGCCTGCATTTATTTGATCAAAAATACAGAAAAGAAATGTAATATTGTGATATATTATTACAATTTAAAATAATTGTTTTTACACTTATTATACTTTAAATTATCATTTATTTCTGTGATGCAAGGCTGAATTTTTAGGATCATTATCACATGATCCTTTAGAAATCATTCGAATATGATGATTAATTATCAAAGTTGGAAACAGTTCTGCAGCTTAATATTTTTTCAGAGCATGTGATACTTTTTTAGGATACTTTGATAAATAAAAAGAAAAAAAAAAAAAGAAAAAAAAGAAGAATCTATGTTTTTAAAATATAAATATTTTGTAATAACAATATACACTACTGGTCAGTAATTCGAATATTCAGTATAACTGCAGCTCTTATCCTAATCACAGTATCAAGGGAAATAAACAACAACTGTGATTAGGGATGCACGATATTGGATTTTGGCCGATATTCGATATGCCGATATTTTCTAAATAATTTTGGCCGATGCCGATGCTGATACCGATATCGATATATATACAAATATATATACTGATATATTTACAAATATATACTGATATATTTAAACTTTAATTTTACTGAAGAGAAATCCATGTATCTCTTCTTTACTGATTCTACCATAAATTTATTATTTTACAAATGTAGACAGACATTCACATCTGAAAAACAGGTCAATTATTTCACTTGGAGAATATCGGTTTGGCTCATCAGCAGAAATATTCATATCGGCCGATACCGATAATGGTAATTTTAAGCTTTTATCGGCCGATACCGATGTTGTGCCGATATTATCGTGCATCCCTAACTGTGATTTGTCGTAATGCTGCTGCACTTATGTTTGCTGTGTGTGCTAACTACTGAATGGTTCAGAAGAAATGAGTGTAATGAGATTAGTTATGAGTCATGTTGGACAAGTGTTTCTGTTCATGTATGAAATGGTATTTGTGTGTGTGTGTGTGTTGCAGGCTGCAGAGTGAACAGCACGTCCTCTTCTAACAGCGTGTATAACGTCAACTCCTCCCAGTCGCTTTCCTCATACAATCTGAGCCCACTTCCTGCGGGGCCCGCTGCTGGGGCGGGGGCCATTTCCATGGCAGCAGCTCAGGCAGTGCAAGCCACCGCACAGGTGAAACCACCGTCCCCCCTCTTCCCCTCTAATTCTAGATCTCTTTCTACCCCCTCCTCCCTTCACTTCCTGTTTCAACTATTTTTGGCCTCTTAAGGGTCCTTTTTACCTCCCATGTTATTTTTGTATTTTTTAGGTTATGTTTTCCTGGCACCCTGCCCATGTTAATTTCAGCGTTTACTATACAGAGGCACTTTGATATTGTTTCTCGAGGAAAATCATATCGACACAGTTTTCATTAAAAACTCTCGTTTTGTTTTCCCATGAGACTCCTTTACATCAAAAAATCTTAAAAAAAATACAAGCAACTATAATAAGATATTGACACCCTAAGTATTTTTGGCATTTAAAATGCATTAATAATTATAAAGCTCAGAAATAAAATATTTTACAATTTATTACATAAAATGTATTAATTTTATTATATATTTTACCCTTTTTTGTATTTTTTTTTTTGTATTTCTGTTATTATCATTATTCATTTCATTAGAAGTTTAGTCGCTTAATATATATAAAAAAAGATATAAAAAAAAAAAAATATATATATATATATGTATGCATGTATGAATGTATGTATGTTGTTGACATGACATGGCAATTTCAGTGCCTCACAAGATAAAAATGAATATAATGAATATTGTCATTATTTAAAATGCTGTCAATTGTTAAACATTTATTTGTCTTACATAGAACTGTTGTTAAAAAAGCTGCAGTTATTAGACTTTAAAAAATGTTAAGCCAAATGTCAAAATTGTTCTATGGTGTGACTATCTCAGGCATGGTTCCATAAATAACAACTTTTATAAATTAAAAAGAAAAACATAAACTTTTTACTAAATAATTCTGGCATAATTGTACTATTTTAGTAAATGCCAATATTTTATTTTCATCTATATATGTTTTTGAAAGTGTAGGAACTTGATCCATTTTGTCTCAAAAACCATGTCCTCTGGTGGGACACCTTATCCTGATTTTAAATCACCCAAATCAAGAGAAAACTTTAAATAGTTCAAGAAATCCATTCATAATTGTAATCTGTGATGTGCACATGGTCAATTTTTGTCACAGAATTGTTAAATTATTTTTTCCCAACAATGTTTTTAATTGATGTTTCAATAAAACAAACAATAACCAAATAACAAAATTCCAAATATGCTAATCAAAGCAGCAGTAATTGAAATACTACAGAATAAAAATATGTCACACTCAAAACATTAATACATGTACCCTCTTATTTCTTAAGGAAATAAATTAAAGGTGCCCACATCTCTTCAAATTGCTGTGCTTTAACCCTTGTAATGTACGTTAACTTCTCTAAAGTAACACACCTTGCCATCTCCTTGATCCAAGAGTGTGCAGAAGATATTTCAGTCTCTTTCCAACTCAAAGCATCCATCCTCCTGACCTGCAGGAGGCCGAAGTCGATAAGAGTCCTCTGATTGTTATTGATAGAAAGATGATCTGGGTATATCCCCAGAATACAGAGTTTTGCAATCCACAGTATTTGAGTTTTTGTGACGTTACTTAAGGTACAGAAATTTTCCAAAAAATTACCAATTTAGGGCACTCCCATACACAGTGAATTAAAGTTTTACAAGATGACAAGTTGGCTCAGAATAGCAAGGTTGTTTATTGACAGAAAAAGGCTGAAAATGTCCTCCGGTGTCACACCATTGGACAAAAAAAGTCACACCAGAGGACAAGGTCTCTTTAAAAAGCATTTAAAATAATTAAATACGATTTGTTTAAATCCTTTTTATTATTTTTTGATAATTTTCAGTGTTCTTAAATGCAATAATCACATTAATTAAACAATTATTCTTTACTTGTACATTTTTTTAAATGAAATAAATTTTTTGTTGTTGTTAAAAAAAGCATGATATTGTTTATATCAAAATTAAACTTACTTTTTCCTTTGACGTTAAAAATTAAATAGAAATACTTTAATAACTACCATTTCTGTCCTATTTCTCCCGCTCTACAAGCACCTCTTGCTTGCAGAGAATTAATTTGCATATTCATGCCGCCACATATGCACGTCTGTGGGAAACAGTAATATATACATAGGAACTTGAAAAGTTTCTTTAATATTTGTGTTCATGTTTTTCAGATGAAAGAGGGCAGGAGAACATCCAGTCTCAAGGCCAGTTATGAAGCTGTCAAGAACAATGATTTCTTGGGGCGGGAGTTTGCTCTGAGTCGGGACACCAGCAGTTACTCGTCTTCTGCACTGGCTAACACACTCACACAGCCCCTCATGTCCACCAACGGCTCAGACTCTCGCACAGGGCGCAAGACCAAGTAAGACCCGCACTGATTCCATATCCATTTATTTGGTTCCTGAATGAGCCACCCAGACACGTTTTTTGTGGTGTTTTTGTACATTGTGCCTCCTTTGTAAGCATAAACCTCTTTCTCTGACATATTGTATTCATCAAATTTATATACGTTTGATCTGAAACCACTTTCTTGCTTGGCTTTTCAGAAGCAACACTAAGTCTTCCAACCACCAGTCCTCTTCATCCTCCTCTTCCTCTTCACTGTCATCCTGCTCGTCATCGTCAGCATTGGCTCATGAGCTGGTTCAGACCACCATCACAGAAACTGACACCAGCAGTCAGGTGGACTGGACCTACGACCCCAATGAACCCAGATACTGCATCTGCAACCAGGTGTGTTCCCGTCACATCTCTCTTACACAGCATTCCAGCAACACCGCTGTTTGTACTGCTATTATTGAGTTGATTTACTATTACATTGATTCACTAATTCTAATGATTTGGGAGCTCTATTTGCAAATTACGAAGCTCTATTGTGGCAGTAAAGTTTCAAACGTTAAAGCTGTTAAGCTCATGTAGGTTAGACAGGTCCAGATTCCAATTGTTCTGAGGTTCCCTCAAGAAATTTTCTATTCCCTTTTCAATGTTTCTACTTAATGAAAAAAAATCATATATATAATAATAATCATATATAAAGTTTTTTTTCCTATCCCTGTAAAATAACTTATTTTATTTTGAAAGATTTATTCCTTTAAACAATTGCCAAATATGAACAGAACAAATGTTTTGAAAAGGAACAAATTCAGTCTCTTGAGCTATTTTTAACTATCCCCAATAGAGCAATATCTTACTGGAAAATCTAAGACCTGTTTAGGGAGGTGAGGTGTGTGTGTGTGAGACTCCTGTGAGTGTGTGTGTGTGTGTTTTAGTTTATGTGTGAGTGCAAAAGAATTGTCTCCCCACGAATGCTTTGTTTTATGGCCTCAAAGTAATATTGTTTTTGTCAAAGTATCAAAAATAGAAAGTGTGTGTGTGTGTCTCTGAATAGACATCAAAGACAAAACTTGCACAGTCTTTGTTCGCAGGTGCGCACATCCATGACACTCGGCTGCAGGTGTGTATGTGCGTGTTTGACTCGTATATTCTGTGTTTCATTCTCTTCCTGTCATTGTGCAGGTGTCATACGGAGAGATGGTCGGCTGTGATAACCAAGATGTAAGTCAAGACTTCAGCTCTAGAGACACACAGCTATGTTTTATATATTTCTAGCTCTGTCGGCTCTTGTGACCCTTGGGCAATTAGTGTTTTTGCAGGGAGGATGGAAAGCAGTCATGAGTATTATTGTTAAAATAATAAGAATATCTATTAATATTAATTTTATGATAATTTCCTATCAATAAAAATATAAACTGCTATTATAAAAAATAATAAAAATATAACATTTATTAATAAAATAAAATATATAATTATTCTATTAACTGAATATTAGGGATGGGCGATATATCACATGCGCATTTCGTCAGTAAAGCCGGTTCCCTGATTAGCAGGAAATCATGGCGACATGTTTTCAAATGGAGCGGTATTTCATAGACAGGGCCGTAGATCACTTACAAGCTACGCAAAATCGCGTTCATTATCGAAGGTGATTCATCTGTGATAATGAACGCCATATTGCGTAGCTTGTCAGTGATCTACGGCTCCGTCTATTAAACGCCGCTCCATTTGAAAGCAGGTGATGGCGATTTCCCGCTAATCAGAGAACCGGCTTTACTGACGAAATGCACGTGACAATCGCATGCAATATATCGCCCATATCTACTGAATATTTTACAATTCTGAAATATGTAATATTGTAATATAACAATTTATATTGAACGTAATATAGTTTTTTTTTTTTTATTTGTTTTCTTTTTTACATTTTTTTAAATTGTCATGTGATCCCGACACGTTTCCGTCTTTTCCCACAGTGTCCAATCGAGTGGTTCCACTACGGCTGTGTGGGTTTGACCGAGGCACCCAAAGGGAAGTGGTACTGCCCACAGTGTACGGCGGCCATGAAGAGGAGGGGAAGCCGGCACAAATAAATTCCAGATCCCCTGGGCCGACCTCTTTGAAATGACTGTTGTCCTCGACTGAGAGTGTACATGTTTCATCACCATGCGATCAGGGTGTGTAGATGTGAGAGAGAGATGTCGCTGCCTGAAAGATGGTGTGGCTGCTGTGTGTGTGTTTGTGTAAATCGCAGCCAGGTTGGTGTTTTTAGCGGGTGAATCTAAGCGCACACTGCCCTCAAAACTTTTCCTGTTTTTATGTTTTTCTCTTCATCTCCATTAACCATTATGGAGACGGATGGGCAAGATGGTATTGGGAGGCCCAAGTTTTTTAACATTCAAGACATTCCTCGGTTTGCCATGCGTGATGACCTTTCGCATCTGGCAGCTCCTGCTAATCCATATCTGCATAGTATGGATTGACATGAAATAGACTGGGAATTGTAGTCCTGAACTGTTTGATGGACTACAAGTCTCGAGACATTCAGCTCTTGACAAATCTTAAAGGATCCTGATATGAACGGATTACGACAGCAACAGTGACGACTCATTGCTCGCCAGTGAACGTGACTATTTTGCAGGATTATTTGTGTGTAATGGATAGATGATGTATTGTGCTCTGCTTAAAGGACAGGATGTTTCTTATTTTACAGAGGAGCTCTTAAGGTGTACAATAGAACAAATTAACAGCTGTGACCTGTGAGTATGTTTGTGTGTCTGTGTTTCTAGCTTGTGCTGCACTGATGTGGTGATATGTTTAGAGAGATGTGGGCAAGGGAAAAATAAAATGATCAAGAACTTTTGGTACACACTGTCTTTCAGTGCAATGTAAAAGATTGAATGTATTTTGCCAAGTAGGACCATTTGGTCCTGAAACAACATTTATATGAACCAGTCAGTTCCCTCTGACTTTAGTAGGAGCGTGGGAAGGATGTGACGATTGAGAGACACACTGAGCTATATTCATGAAAAAAGCAGAATGCATTTTTGTGTAAATCCATCTTGAAACCGTTCCTAAGTTTTCACACTCAAGCAAATACGATAATTTAGGATGCCATTCTCTTCGAATTAACTCATTTAATACTAAACCTTGAAAATCCATTTTTAATAAAAATATGCGTTGAGTTTGAAAGGCTAAAAAACTGTACCCATTTCAAGTTCAGGCCTTGGTTTCTTGTGAGCATTTGTATAGCTGGTTTAATTGAGCAAAATGTATTAATTCCAGATATTACTTTAAAAAGAAAACGTCAAAGGTCAACGAAATACCAAAATATTGGTATATCATATTTTTATATTATATATATATTATTTTTTGGGGGGCCAATAGAAGACTTTAAAGCTTATGATATGCTTATCATTGTTTTTCTGTGTACCATAGAAACATGAAGAAAAATCTACAAATACCGAAGCTGCAAACTTTGCAAAACGCTAAATTTGTCACTGCCGACTGTATATATAATATTTGAGGGCCCTTTATTTACAGGTGCATCTCGATAAATTAGAATTTCACGAGTTCACACTTACATATAATTAACTGAATATTATAATGCGTATTTGGCGTGCTGTCCGGGGAAGGGGCTCCGAGCTCGGGAATGGCCCGAACCTAGAGTACCCCCCCCCCGTATATGAAGTGTAAAGTGAACTCTAGTGGAGGAGAAGGGGTGGAGGGGGGATGCTGATAAACCGTCAATAGAGACAGGTAGGCTGATTCAGCTGTATTTATACCCTAAGGTTGATTATCTTGAGTGGTTCCACCTGTGCTAATTAGGTTAAGTATCTGACGTGCTTCTCCCGAACCTTGTTATAAAACTACATTTCACGAGTTCACACTTACATATAATTAACTGAATATTATAATGCGTATTTGGCGTGCTGTCCGGGGAAGGGGCTCCGAGCTCGGGAATGGCCCGAACCTAGAGTACCCCCCAAAAGGCTAAAGAGCAGGAGGACAGCCGGCCGAACTAAAGACCCCCCCAAATGAGTGCCACGTTTGGCGGGCTGGCATCTCGAGAAAGGGTCTGAATGTTTGTCCAGTGGGCCTGTGATGGCGGCTCACTGTACCTGGACTGACGGGCCCTGCTGGCCTGCAACGGGGAGCAATTGTAATTTGGAGCGACTGATCAGGCGAGTTTGTGCCTTTCTCCGCTGTGAGACCAATGCTCGCTGGACCGAAAGAGAAAACAGGAAAGAGAGAAAATGAAAGCTTGACCGGGAGATTTTCTCAGACTGCGTCCGTTGTGAGACCAAATGCTCGCTGGACGAAAGAGAAAACGTAAGTGCTCTACCGGGAAAGTTCTCACTGCGTCCGCTGTGAGACCAAATGCTCGCTGGACAGAAAGAGAAAACAGGAAAGAGGGAAATGAGAGCTTGACCGGGAGATTTTCTCACACTGCGTCCGTTGTGAGACCCAATGCTCGCTGGACGAAAGAGAAAACGTAAGTGCTCTACCGGGAAAGTTCTCGCTGCGTCCGCTGTGAGACCAAATGCTCGCTGGACAGAAAGAGAAAACAGGAAAGAGGGAAAATGAGAGCTTGACCGGGAGATTTTCTCACACTGCGTCCGTTGTGAGACCAAATGCTCGCTGGACGAAAGAGAAAACGTAAGTGCTCTACCGGGAAAGTTCTCGCTGCGTCCGCTGTGAGACCAAATGCTCGCTGGACAGAAAGAGAAAACAGGAAAGAGGGAAAATGAGAGCTTGACCGGGAGATTTTCTCACACTGCGTCCGTTGTGAGACCCAATGCTCGCTGGACGAAAGAGAAAACGTAAGTGCTCTACCGGGAAAGTTCTCGCTGCGTCCGCTGTGAGACCAAATGCTCGCTGGACAGAAAGAGAAAACAGGAAAGAGGGAAAATGAGAGCTTGACCGGGAGATTTTCTCACACTGCGTCCGTTGTGAGATCCAATGCTCGCTGGACGAAAGAGAAAACGTAAGTGCTCTACCGGGAAAGTTCTCGCTGCGTCCGCTGTGAGACCAAATGCTCGCTGGACAGAAAGAGAAAACAGGAAAGAGGGAAAATGAGAGCTTGACCGGGAGATTTTCTCACACTGCGTCCGCTGTGAGACCCAATACTCACTGGACGAAAGAGAAAACGTAAGTGCTCTACCGGAAAAGTTCTCGCTGCGTCCGCTGTGAGACCAAATGCTCGCTGGACAGAAAGAGAAAACAGGAAAGAGGGAAAATGAGAGCTTGACCGGGAGATTTTCTCACACTGCGTCCGCTGTGAGACCCAATACTCACTGGACGGAAGAGAAAACGTAAGTGCTCTACCGGGAAAGTTCTCACTGCGTCCGCTGTGAGACCAAATGCTCGCTGGACAGAAAGAGAAAACAGGAAAGAGGGAAAATGAGAGCTTGACCGGGAGATTTTCTCACACTGCGTCCGCTGTGAGACCCAATGCTCGCTGGACGAAAGAGAAAACGTAAGTGCTCTACCGGGAAAGTTCTCACTGCGTCCGCTGTGAGACCAAATGCTCGCTGGACAGAAAGAGAAAACAGGAAAGAGGGAAATGAGAGCTTGACCGGGAGATTTTCTCACACTGCGTCCGCTGTGAGACCCAATGCTCGCTGGACGAAAGAGAAAACGTAAGTGCTCTACCGGGAAAGTTCTCACTGCATCCGCTGTGAGACCAAATGCTCGCTGGACAGAAAGAGAAAATGGGAAAGAGGGAAATGAAAGCTTGACCGGGAGATTTCTCACACTGTGTCCGCTGAGAGACCCAATGCTCACTGGACAAAAGAGAAAACGTAAGAGCTCTACTAGAACAGTTCTCGCTGCAAGACCAAATGCGGGAGATGCAGACAAGGCTCATGCAGGAGTGGACACTGTTGCGGCAGCGGGGAGATACAAAAAAGGCTCCTGCGGGAGCAGACACTGCTGCGGCAGTGGGGAGATCTGTGGCAGTGAGGAGGTACGGGAAAGGCTCCTGCGGGAGCAGACGCTGCTGTGGCAGTGGAGAGATACGGAAAAAGCTCCTGCGTGAGCAGATACTGCAGTGAGGAGGTACAGGAAAGGCTCCTGCGGGAGCAGACACTGCTGCGGCAGTGGGGAGATACAGGAAAGGCTACTTGCTTTCGGCTGCTGTAGATATTGGCTGCGGGAAGAGTAAAAAGGGTTAGTAACATTTGATGGGGCAAGCAAAAAATGAATGGGTAGCCTACTGTGTTACCAGCTTAGCAATTGGTTGCCTGATTTGACAATTCCTCAAGCATTGTCCACATTATTATGTTACTGTTGGAAAAGCATCTTTTCCTCTCATTTGGCCTCCGGGCTCTTAGGCGGTCTCCCGGGCGGATACGTTTGGAAGGCTGTTTTCACGTTGTTGTATGGACAGTCACCCCCCATTTTGCATGGAGACGGAAATTACATACCCAAAATAAAAATGTTTCTGCTCATGATTCTTTCTGACTAGATACATTATCGACGTTTGTCCATGAGCTGACACTTCAACGTTTTACCGTTCAGGAATAGGAATCGTATTCCTGATATAATTTACTAAATAACTGTCACTGAAAATATGTTTTATCGAAATATTGGTCAAATATCGAAGCCAGAGTCTTTAGACTTTCAATTGATGCACGGTTTATCCATATCAAGTCAGAGTGAAGTTTAACGTGCTGTGGAAGTGAACAATAATAAACTGGGGCCGTCGGCGATGCTTGCAAGCAAATGGGTTAATAGCAGTTATGTGCTATTCGCTTCTAAGTGGTTTCTAAAGATATTTACTTGCCTGTTTTTCATATTACGGTCCTGAAAAGGCGACCGTACGACCGACCGAAAACACGAGGGCAGATGCGTTTTACATGAATTTTGAGTGATCACTAAATAAGTCCCTAAATAATTTGGTCCTGCCAGAAAAATTGCATGGAGATAGATTTTTTTTTTTTTTTTTTTTTTTTTTTTTTTAACTTATCATGGAACATTATTGTATCATTTCAGTGAGGTTTAAACGTGCTCGGTAAGGCAAATGTAATGTCTTGGACATTTCAGTGTGGATGAAGACTGGAAATAATGCCTTTGTTCGTGGTTAAATGTGGCATTATCATCTGACGGATCTACGTTTGTATCTGTAGTCCAAATCTATGCGCACTCCACACTCCAGATCAGCAGGTGGCGGTAATGCATCTTTACGCTGGTTTGCCAAAACCACCACAAAACACTAGTAGAAGATGGAACTGCGTCATGACGTCATTTAACAAACTTTAGCCGCGAACCTGCTTTAGATGCAACACTTTGGATGCCAACTGCCTTAAAATCCAATGAACCTGCTTTTAGAGTTTTCGCCTGAAAATGTATTGGTTAACATCGCGCGGTCAAACTGCAACTCGGCCGGAACGCCGGTGTGAAAGGCTGAGTCGCAACGGGAAGTGAGAGCCTTGTTGCCGTGAGAACTTGGGTGCGGCCCAGGCTGGTTGGATTCCAGCTCGAGGAGAGCTCGGTCTCGGGCGGCATGATCATTGTGTCGAGCGAGCGAGCTCGGAGCTTGCACGGTCTATTGGCCACGACTTGTGGCTTGACGAGGAGAGCAGCTGTCGCGATGACGCTTAATGCTGCTCAATGGTCGTGTTTGACTGGGTAGGAAAGATCGCGGGTCCGGCAAAAGCAGCAGGTCTTATAAATCCCCGGTGAAGCTCTCTTCGTTGGTACGAAAAATGGGTTCGTGGTAAGGTGACAGACGAAGCGAACCGGCATGCTGATAAACCGTCAATAGAGACAGGTAGGCTGATTCAGCTGTATTTATACCCTAAGGTTGATTATCTTGAGTGGTTCCACCTGTGCTAATTAGGTTAAGTATCTGACGTGCTTCTCCCGAACCTTGTTATAAAACTACATGTTGTGAAAAAGTTTATTTCAGTAATTAATCTCAAATTGTGAAACTTCTGTATTAAATTCAGTGCATGCAGACTGAAGTAGTTTAAGTTTTTTGTTCTTTTAATTGTGATGATTTTGGCTAACATTTAACAAAAACCTACCAATTCACTATCTCAACAAATTAGAATATGGTGACATGAAAAATCAGCTAATCAACTCAAAACACCTGCAAAAGTTTCCCGAACCCTTCAAAATGGTCTCTCAGTTTGGTTCAATAGGCTACACGATCATGGGGAAGATCTGACAGTTGTCCAGAAGACAATCATTGACACCCTTCACAAGGAGGGTAAGCCACAAACATTTAGCAAACAATTGCCAAAGAAGCTGGCTGTTCACAGAGTGCTGTATCCAAGCATGTTAACAGAAAGTTGAGTGGAAGGAAAAAGTGTGGAAGAAAAAGATGCACAACCAACCGAGAGATCTGCAGCCTTGTGATGATTGTCAAGCTAAATCGATGGAAGAATTTGAGTGAACTTCACAAGGAATGGACTGAGGCTGGGGTCAAGGCATCAAGAGCCACCACACACAGACGTGTCAAAGGAATTTGCTGAACCACAGACAACGTCAGAGGCATCTTACCTGGGCTAAGGAGAAGAACTGAAATCTTGGCCAGTGGTCCAAAGTGCTCGTTTCAGATGAGAGCAAGTTTTGTATTTAATTTGGAAAACAAGGTCCTAGAGTCTGGAGGAAGGGCGGAAAAGCTCATAGCCCAAGTTGCTTGAAGTCCAGTATTAAGTTTCCACAGTCTGTGATGATTTGGGGTGCAATGTCATCTGCTGGTCTTGGTCCATTGTGTTTTTGAAAGCCAAAGTCACTGAACCCGTTTACCAAGAATTTTGGAGCACTTCATGCTTTTTTCTGCTGACCAGCTTTTTGAAGATGTTGTTTTCATTTTACAGCAGGATTTGGCACCTGCCCACATTGCCAAAATCACCAAAAGTTGGTTAAATGACCATGGTGTTGGTGTGCTTGACTGGCCTGCAAACTCTCCAGACCTGAACCCCATAGAAAATCTATTGGCTATTGTCAAAAGGAAAATGAGAAATGAGACCAAACAATGCAGATGAGCTGAAATGCACTATCAAAGAAACCTGGGCTTCCATACCACCTCAGCAGTGCCACAAACTGATCACCTCCATGCCACGCCGAATTGAGGCAGTAATTAAAGCAAAATGAGCCCCTAACAAGTATTGAGTGCATGTACAGTAAATGAAGATACTTTCCAGAAGGCCAACAATTAACTAATTTATTTATTTATTTTATTCTTATGAAGTATTCTTATTTGTTGAGATTGGTGGGTTCTGGGTTAAATGTGAGCCAAAATCATCACAATTGAAAAAAAAAAAACAAATACTTAAAATTCTTCAGTCTGTGTGCATTAAATTTATCTAATACACAAGTTTCACAATTTGAGTTGAATTAATGAAATAAATAAACTTTTCCATGACATTCGACTTTACTGAGATGCACCTGTATAGATGCTCTCATAAATCCTGACCACAATACATGTAAACATGATAATGGTCACACTGTGTATTTTGAAAATATATAAATAAATAGAATTTCAAGTATTGTTTCTTTAAATAAAACTATATACTGTATATATATATATATATATATATATATATATATATATATATATATATATATATATATATATATATATATATATATATATATACGTGTGTGTGTGTGTGTGTGTGTGTGTGTGTGTAAATATATATGCACAGTCAACATTTGAAGGGGATCAAAACCTTTCATTAAAGTTAACCTAAGACTTACTTTGAACCTTTTTGATCCACTTCAAATGTTGACTACTATATATACAGTATTGTAGCACTCAGATTAAGATTAAATAGGACTCAAGTGCTATATAAAGAAACAATATTCGAAATGTCTCTCTCTCTCTCTCTCTCTCTCTCTCTCTCTCTATATATATATATATTCTATAGCTATATAATATATTCTATATAATATAGAGAATAGCATTTTTAGATTAATATTTATCTTACGGAGGAATCGCAACATTTTGTGTTTGTTTGTTTTAGAATATTACAATGTGAATTATATATTGTTTTGTTGGGCTTTCCAAAGACTAAAATGCATGTGCTATCTTAGCTGGGAAAATGTTAACGCAAACCAGGTGCGCACTTTAACAAATCAAAAGAACAGACTCAAACATCCTCCTTTTTTCACATGCTGGCTACTTCAATTTAAAAAGGAGCAGCACACAGGAGTCTGGAGTAAAAGTTACAATATAATTGAAAATACTCGAACAATAAATTATATTAATGTATTGTTCAACTTTGTAAAAGTTGAAGAATTTTAATGGTTATTTAAAACGTAGCGCGTATGCGCGCGAGAAACCGACAACAATGAGACGCGACGCAACCGTGATGGCAGTCTTTCGCTCGTCTAGATTGACCAGCAGTTAAAAAGGACTGTAAATGACCACTAAACACGTCCTGTGTGAAAAGGTCTTTAAGTTAAATATGTTGAAAAGCCCAGCAGCCGAACCCACAACATTCGCAGTGGTTGGTAAAGGGAGGCAGGCGCTCTCTGACAGCGCGTGAAGGAGGCGTATCATTCCTCTCAGTCATGAGGTTCCTCCGCTCGGGAGTGTTTTTAATCATCCGTGGGGATCAGCAGCTTTAAGAAGAAGAAAGAAGCCTTCAGAGAAACTTTTCACTCAGTTTGGACACCCGGACCGTTGAAACGAGACTTCACCCGCGCGTCGAATAAGTTCAAGATTTTCCACGTTCGAGTCCTGAAGCGTTCCTCACAAATGTGCGCTTTAATTCCTGAGCTGCGCGTTTGAGCGCTTGTCGCTCGACAGCGCGCCGTGATCCGGAGGGATGATGTGGGGACCAAACGCGCATTCCCAATGGTACGTGTCTTGACTCTGTCCAGGAACGTTTGTGCAGAAGTGGGAATGCTTTTCCGTGGGATCTGGGCGCTCCGCCGGAGGTGCTGCACTGGTCCCCTTCTGCTGCTGGGGATAGCGGTCGGGCTGTTTTATCACACTGTGTCTATGCACCGGGACAGAACTGAGTTCAAGTCCAATCAACGGGACCAAAGGAACAAATCTGCGGTGTTTGATTATAAACTACTCCTCAAGAACCCAGAGAGACTCGTATCTCTACTAGAAGCATCACAGGCAGACAGTTTTGTAAGTATGATGTTTGAACTCTATTTATTGTTTTTTATCTTTTGCTAATAATAATGCTGCTGCTGCAATAATAATAATTATTCCTGCATTTAATTAAACATTTAATGCATGTATAAAATAGTTCTTCGTATTACAGAAAAAATACAGCATTTTTTTATATATAATTATTTATTAATGTATTGTTCAAGTATTTAATGTTAACTCTTATGCATAATTAAAATAGCTTTTTACAATATTAAAACATTTTAATATTTGATACTCAATATTACAGCATAAATGTATTCAAAAGTAATTATTTATTAATGTATTTATGCGTTTGTATAATCATTGAATGTATTATTCACTGTGTAATTAAAATATTTTTTCATAATCCTAAAAATATTTACAGTATTTAATACTCATAATATTATGATATTAATGTATTTACATTTTATTATTGCATTATTATGTGTATTTAATCTTAAATTTAATGCGTGATTAAAAGAACAATTTGGAATACTGAAAGCAAAATAGAATATTTAAGTCATTACAGGATTAATGCATTTAAAAGCAAGTTATTTATTAACTTATTATTAATGTATTTTACATGTAATGCATAATTAAAATAGTTTTTTATAATACTGAAAAAGTATTTATTTATTATACTTTAGAATATTTATACTCATAATATTACAGCATTAATATTTAAATGCACTTGTTTATGTATTATTTATCTATGCAATTATTATTTTAATCGACTTTGTGTTCAATGCACAATTTTTTTATTATTTTTTTATTGGCATTAAAAAAAATTTTCTATGACCTTTTTCATAGCTTGATATCTGAAAAATAACCTAGATTTTTTTTTTTTTTCAGGCATTACTATAGATTCCAAAACAATAGATGTGACACTACACATCAGCTGTTACAGATGTTCAAATCAAAAACATCATTATTTCTAAGTTCTCATCACTTTTGGAAAAGCTGTTGCTTTTAGAATATTTGTCTTCCCTTCTTTCAGCATGAGACCCAGTTAAAATAGCCACCGAGTAATGTTCATTTATTATGGTTGTCTTTGTTGGGGGTATTTTAGGTGGAAAAACTCAAGGCTGGACATTCATTGGTTTAAGAGCGCACATAAAGGAGGGGTTATTTATGAGTGCACACATGCTTTCGTTTGAGTGCTGGGATGATTGACATTTGCGGGGAAGTGTTATGTCAGTACGGGATAGAAAGATCTGAGGAGAGATGCCGGGAATAAAGTACGGCTGTCATGTGGGATGCCCAGCCATAGGTTTATTTACGACTTCTGTACGAGGAGGCGGAGCATGTGTGCATGCAAGAGAGAAAGAGTGCAAAGCATGTAAAAAAGTGAGAGAGGGAGAAATTGGGAAACAGATTTTAGGTCACTGAGGCAGAAGATGAGGGCAGGAAAATCAATGAGAGGTGAGAGAGGTTTAGTTTTAAGCTGGGACTGCGGCAGTATGCCATCCAATAATCCCGCACTAACTAACTCCTAGCAGGAAGTCAACACTGAGAACCATGACAGCTGTCCTCAATCAGTGTGTGTGTGTGTGTGTGTGTTGAGTAGGATGGAGTTATCAGTCTGTGTGACCATCAGTGACTCTCTGATGTGTTTGGAGACGGACTGTGCCCTGCAGTGTCTGGTGTTGCCGTATAAAAGTCATAAACACGTAGGTAACAGAGTTGAGCAGGAAGTGAAGAATTACCCATTGCATTTGTGGGCATCATGATTGTGAGTGTGTGGGAGTTTGTATGGATGAATTAAGGATTCTGGGACGTTTTCAGCCTCTCAGCAACAGGAGTGAGATAATGTTTGTTGTGTGAATTAACATAATGCCATTTCACATTAACATATATTCATAATGTTCATTTGAAGAAGATGCCTATTCCCATGGTTGCTGTGCGGACTGTGAAAACTCTGAAAAGGTTTTCCCATCCCGCAAACCATTGCTGTCTCGTTGTCCCCGGAGACCACCGGAGGACGTTCATTCATGTTAACGAAGTCACGTCTGTCTGCGCTTTTGGACCGCCTGGTTCTGATCCAGGTTCAGACAATTGCATTCACTTTCAGCTGATTAACTTCTAGAGTTTACACACACGCAGTGAATGTGAATCACTGCTTTGACTGCTGCCATATGTCAGTCTAATATAAACCTCACTATGTAGTGTTTAGACATCACACTTTAACAGCCAGTTGGAAGGTCATAGTCACATACTAATCTCACACTGTGTGCTCTATTGATTATTTTAAAACAATTAAGTATAATATTTATTTTACATTTTTTAAATGTAGTATTAGTATTGTTATTATTCATAAGTATTTAGTATTAATGTTTGGCACTATTTTTAAAGTGATCAGACTTATGATGATGATTATAAAATGAGCAAAATATCCCATGAACTTTGTAAACTAGGGACCTAATACTGTAGAGAAGTCCAGTGAATAATACAAAGTAATAATTTAAGAAAAAAAAAATATATATATAAAATATAGTTATAATACCGGAAAATAGTTATATTTAGTTTTCATAATATTACAGCATTAATTATTTAAATGTATGTAGTTATTAGTGTATTATTCAAGTATTTCACTTTAAATGGAATGCATAATTAAAATATAGTTATATATAATGCAGAAAAATATTTGTAATATTTAATACTCATAATATTACAAATTTAGTGTATTTACATTTAATTATTAATTCACATTTTATGCATAATTCAATACTTATATATAATATTAGTTACAGTATTTGTACTATTGAATGCTCACAATAATGTATTATTTTGGATTTAAATGTAATAATTTATTAATATATTATTATTGTATTTAATATAAAATTTAATGCATAAATAAAATATAGTTATATATGATACTGAATGATATTTATAATATTTAATGCTCACAATGTTGTATTATATTGTATTTAAGTGTAATTTATTAAAGTATTATTCAAGTATTTAGTTTTGAATATAATGCATATTTAAAATATATTTATGTAATACTGAACAATATTTGTTTTATACTTATAAAATTGCAGCGTTCATTTATTTAAATGTAATTATTATTCTATTAAATGTACTGAAATTTAAACCATAACTAAAATACAGTTATATATAATACTGAACAATATTTATATTTTATACTCATAATATTACAGCATTCACGTATTTAAATGTCATTTATAAATCTATAATTTAGGTTTGCAGTATATAGGGCATGAAGTCATACCTCTGCTGTGACATTGCTGTCAGGAGACACTGTAACCTACTGTCTAGCACATGCTATACATGTTATAATCTATGTTAGGCCCGTGGTTTGCACGAACAACTGCACTCCATCACTGTTGGGCTGAATGCTCCCCAAAGAGACTCGCGTTCAAGTGCGCTGAGAGTTTATTGTCTGCCGTTTTGACTGTGTGGGGAGAGGACAAGTACAGGAGGTCAGCAAGTAGCGCTCACTTCTTTTCTACACCATGCGTCGCATTGTTTTAGAGGGTCTAGATGTGGCATAGAGGCGGGTTTGGTATGTTATGTGTTTGTGAGTGTGTTTGATGTGGTTTATTTCGAATAGGAGAGAGGAAAAGGGGTTATTTTATATATAGGGGCCTCTCGACAGCCATGATTAACCTCTGAACCTTATACATGGAGCCAGTGGTAACAGAACCCCTCATCCAGAGTGGCACAGAGAGAGAGAGAGAGGTATTTGTGGAGGGGGAGGAAGAGCGAGGAAAGTGCAGAAAAACAGGGAGAAGTAGTTTGTGGGGGGAAAGCTTGAATAAAATGTTGAGCCAATGCCAAACGTTTAGCCAAGTGAACCATTGACTTTGCATGGACAAGCAGAGTTTGAGGTCTCCTCTGAATACTAACAGAACCCGTGTTTTGTTTTTTCCTCCTCTTTTCCACATCTCAAGCGCTCTCTTGAAGTCTAGGCCATGTTAACTTGACCCAGCTGTGCTTCGCGCTGGGTTCAAATATTCAATTGCAAAGTGCAATTCTGTTCATTTCTATGCAGGAAATTGCTCCGAAGAATGAAATATCACGTTCTGCACAAAAAGTCTAATAAACACTTTATCCAGCAAGTAAGCGCTTCATTACACTATCCATAATGGTGGATTGTTTATGGTCACCAAGGAATGTAGCAGCTTAGCACATCCAATCACTAATATGTGTTTTACAAAACTTTGAAGGCAGCGCCGATAAGAATCTAAAATAGATATATTTATGTAGAAGTATTATTTTAAATGTATACATTTATTTACCATTACAATGGTTTTAAAGGCAGCTCATTCAGAATTTGAATTATGAATGTATTAAATGGTGACGCGAGACATTATTAGGACTGAAGACATTATTAAATGCATTTAAATTTACTGCATATTAATACATCTATATTATTTACTTTATTTTGTGTGTGTGTGTGTTTGTCTATGTGTATATCTACAACATACATACTTACATAAATACATATTGATTTATATTATTTAGGGTTAGCAAAAGAGAGCTAAGTTTTTGAGATGAGAATTGTTTTTGGCATGAGTACTAACTCCCAAAGTGCTATCTGAGCACACAAAAAAATTCTGCATGAGATTCTCAGGCCTGACAAGGGCACAAAAGGTAGTAGCCTTCACAGCCAAGGTAATATCATCATTAGGACCACTTTCTGGTAAGGTCGTGTGTAGGATTTCTACATATCTGTCAGGGTGGTCTGTTCTTTATCAGTGTGTTTACTGGGTCAGAGGCCATGTGAGGATTGAGTTGTTTGAATCGGAGTACAGATGTTGTTATGCTTGGATTTGTTTCATTGTATTGTACACAACACTTGCGACCGACTTGTATATGTGTGTTTGTGTGTGTGTGTGTGTGCGAGAGAGAGATTTGTCAGTATTGCATGCATTTGCACATATGTCTTTTCTGCACCATGTGTGCTGTAAAAGTCATGACCCTTTGGGCACGGTATTAGGAGGTTGGTTTTTAAAGATAGTAGTATTATTTTTAGTCCAAACACTTTGGGATTTAGTTGCACATACCAAACACCATCTACTCTGTCTCATTTATTTTTGCATTCTAGACGTGGATGTTCTTTAATGTCTGGTTCCCACTGTTTAATGTGACCTTTGCTTGTTCACCATTTACAAGTTAGCAACAAAAGAGGATGCTTTTCCACGAAAGAGCAATTTCTGTTGCGACTCGACTGCGTTTCCACAGATCCCTGCACCAGAGGACTAAATGAATATTTATGTGTATATTCATCTCCTGTTTTTATGTGGCGGGAATTAAAGGAAGATTTCCCTGAGAGGATTTAATGTTTTGTGTGTAGCTGATTTAATTTCAGATCTTATTAAAGTTAATGTATCATTGTGCTCTCTCAGCTCTTTGGGTTTTATGTATATATATATTCCTCTCCCTCCCTACTTCCTTTTTATTTCCCCTTTTTCTTCACGAGATGTTTCTTATTGGTTGTTATTACTTCCTTTGAGCGCCGGGCTGTTTTAGGCAGCGCTTTAATGAAGTAATGATGTTTGTGTCTTGGGCCGCAGACACGGAGGGTGAAATGAATGCAGTCCAGTAATTGCATGTTTTAGATTAGCGTCTGCAGCCCGAGGTCTCACAGAGGGGCAGATGGGAGGAAGAGAGACAGACTGGGGGGACGCAGGGAAGAAAGAGTGGGGAACTAAGTATGAATGGAAATGAGATGCCTCTTGTTTCTTTTGAGTCGGTGACGAAGTTGGAATTCTAGTATTTGAAAAGAAAAGAGAACAGTTATACGCTGGATTTTAGTGGTGTTGGCCCTTGCAAAACTCGCCATCATGATGTTTATGTGTTGATATCCAGTTGCCAAAGTGTTATTGATGCATTAGATGGCCAAACGTCTCTGGTATTCTAGATATGGCTTAAGTCCATCCTTCATTGTAAGTAAATGAATGTATGTAAGTGTTCATATACTGAGCTTGATTTTATTGTCTCTTTGTTTTGAGATCCCATGGCCCCTGATGTACTTACCAGTACTTGTAAAATTGAGAAATTAACAAATGATTTAAACATCCATTATAATATATTACATAGCATATAGATATAGATGAGTAGAGTAGAGAATAGAATATATGAGGGGGGAAATAAAATACATTAAAAATAAAATAATTAAAATGTACAATATTTAAATATAATTAGAAATAAATATAATATATTGTGTTATAGAATATATGAGGGGGGAAATAAAATATGTGATGGATAATTAAAATGTACAATATTTAAATATAATTAGAAATACATATAATATATTGTGTAATAGAATATATGAGGGGGGGGGATAAAATATGTATTGAATAATTAAAATGTACAATATTTAAATATAATTAGAAATACATATAATATATTGCGTAATAGAATATATGAGGGGGGGGATAAAATATGTATTGAATAATTAAAATGTACAATATTTAAATATAATTATAAATAAATATAAGTATTACATTTACTGTTAATAATATGTATTATTATTATTATTAAATGCAAACATAATTATATATATTATAAATATATTACTATAACTGTATAACTAACTTGTTTCAATATTGTTGTTGCTGATGATGATGATATAAAAGGGTTATACATCAGAAATAAACTTATTATATTTACAAATACAAATATCTATAACTAAAATGATACTGCTTCTATGATTATATATAAAAAATGAATAAATATATTACTTAATATATGACTAAAACTAATGAAAAGCTAACCCAAATTTTGTTAATAATAATTAATAAGAATAATAATAAGAAGAAAAAGTATAAATGTTGTTTTGTATATCCTCTAATAAGAGATTGCCAGTTAGAAGTTGTTTACGGTTTTATTTTTACATTTCTAAACTATGTAATGTATAAGCAGTAATCAAGAGTCTGTTTTGAGGACTAAATGAGTGAATAATGGGGTGCAGGGCTTGACTTTGGCCATTTACGACCCTTTCATTATTGTGGCTGTGCTCCCAGATGGAAACATTTACAAGCAGAGGAGGAGTGGACCTCTGAGAGAGAGCGAGAGAAAACAGCACAGCAGGACGGCAGAAAAAAAGATGAACACATAGAGAGAGAGAAGAAAGGGGAACAGTATCATCCATGCTGAAGGAGAGGAAACGCTCCCCTCCCTTCCTCATGCTGAAGCTCTGCCCAAATAACGCTGTGTTCCTGGGATTCTGTTATGCAACACGGAAACTGGATGATCGTGTGCTATGTTTAATATGACTTTTAATAAGGCTCATGTTGTTGATCATTCCTCTGGTGCTAAACTGAACCATATCCCAGAATTCTCCTGTGCAGTAGCCGTCACCTGAAACTCTGAGCTAGTCCAGGCGTCTGAAGTCTGCTCTCATCTAATCGGGGGTTCAGCCCTCTAGGGTCAAGGTTCAAAGTTTGTTATAATCCCGGAGGGCAATTTTTTGTGCAACTTAAAATTTGTAAGAATATCATAGAAAACACACAAGCCCTCCTCCCTACCTGATGGCCCACAGAGGTCATTACCACGCTAGACTGCATCATGAGAACTTTTGAAATGCTCAGCTGCCTTCCTGATTAGCCCCTGGTGTTGTGATCCTCACATGTGACAAAGCCAGAAGACGCTTTAAACCCTTTTATAAACCTCGTCGTGAATTTGTAACCTACAAATCAGGTTCATTGTGCATTTCATTATGTTTAAGGAGTAACATCAAGAATAGATTTATGTATAAAAGAAAAAGTATAGTTGCTAAACAGTTTCTCATTTCTTTCTCTTAGGTGCGTCATTCTAAGCGCAGCTGTGCTGGAAAAGCCATTATTCTGACAGGCCAACATGCTCCGACGGACACCGAGGTCCAGTTGTACCAGAGAGTCCTACAGCAGCAGGGGTATAGAGTGGATCAGGCCCGTTATGCAGAGACCAGCGCCTCACTCAGACAGGACAGGAGAGGTGAGAGGGGAACGATAACATTTTCTCCTTTTTTGTGCTTTTTTAAAGGAATAGTTCACCTTGAAATTAAAATGTACGTATTTATAAGATTTGGAGAGATATAGCATTACATCACTTGCTCACCGATGGATCCTCTGCAGTGAATGGGTGCCGTCAGAATGAGAGTCCAAACAGCTGATAAAAACATCACAATAATCCACAAGTAATCCACATGACTCCAGTCGTTTAATGTCTTGTGAGGTGAAAACTGTGTTTGTTAGAAACAAATTTTCCCTGCAGCTTTTAAATTTAAGCTGTTGCTTCTGGCATTATTCTATAATTTGAAATAATATTTTCCCCAGTGAAAAAGTCCATCCCTGTTGTCTTCTCACACACAAATATTATGTATTTATGTATAGTATTTGTTTATGACTGTTTTGGACTGTTTTCACTTGTAAACAGTGCTTTATCTGGGCATAATTTCAATTCTGATTCAGACTACATTACTCTTTCACTGGAGAAAGCATTATTATGGATGGAGGACTTGTATTTTTGCCAGAAGCAACAGTTTGAAATGAAAACTTACTGGTGAATATGTTTGTCACGAACATATGCAGATTTTTGCTTCAAACAATGTTAACTGTTGGACTAGAGTCTTGTTGATTAATTGTGGATTATGATGATGTTTGCATGAGCTGCTTTGGACTCTTATTCTGACGGCACCCATTCACTACAGCGAATCCATTGGAGAGCAAGGGACTTAATGCCTTACAAGTTTTCAACAAATGTTCTTTTATTTGGTGGACTATTCCTTTAATCCAATTTTGTGTTAAATCATGGTTGAAATTATTTAGGATTAATTTGCAGCAGTCGGGAATGGAATCTCAAGTAAGTGCATTGAATTGTGGGATACAGTGTTCCGTGTAGTGTATTGTCATGCCACATTTCGATATTTAATATGACATCTGCGTTTAATTATGCATACAGAACATTTGCATATAACACACAAAATGCATACTGCATACAAAATGTATACTAAAAATGTATACAATGTATACTATGATGTTAATGTACTGTTGAGAACATAACAGCAGCACACATTTGCATTCATGTATGGGCTCAGGACAGATTGGGTATGTTTAGACTGGCATGCTACCAACTTCTATTTTTGCACCACATATCACAGTATGCTAATTTTCTGGATGCATGGAATGCCTGCTGTCAACTAAATTCACCAAAATGTGTGGTATATAACCTGAGCATGCTGCAAATGCAGAGCAATACACTTGACTTAACCATCTGTTTCTAATGAGAAGAATGAACTGGAAGGGATGTCATTAATAAATAGGCCTAAAATTGTATTTATTACATTGTAGTCCCCAACAATTCATTTGATTGAAATGAATTTTTGTTTAAATGAAATTTTGAACTAAATAAAAAATGTGAAATAATTGTTTATTTCCAAGATAGATGTCATTTGACAACAGTGAAGCATACTACTGATTGGTATATTTATTGTTGAGTAATTGAATTTTTGTGAGTATCCAATACACTGTACATGCTGTATAGTATGTCGTATGCAAGTATCCCAAACAGTGATTAAGCAATGATTTATTTTTTTCTGTATTATGTGAGCTATCATTGGTTGGTCTCCAGGGACAATGGTCAGATATATTTTAGTGTCATTATACACAAATATTTGACTGCAGAATGCTGCTGGCTTGTGATCTCAGAGGTTTGTTGTTCCCATCCAGCGTCAGGTGGTTCAGGGGTTAATTTGGTCTCCAGCTCAGTTATAGCACTGGTTCACGGTCACAGCTGGGGTCCTAAAACCTTCCTCCCCTCCTCCTCCTCCTCCTCCAGGTCGTGACTGGACACAGAGAGGTGATTGAGATGGAGGCCTCTCTCATGAACTGTGCTGTTTAGTTTCTGTGTATGTTTTTCATGTTTTGTCACTTGGTTTATTCCAAATTCATCCTGGAAATTTATACATAGATGCATAAACTAGTATTATGCAACCACAAATTGAGATTTATTGAGATGATTAGCACAAATTAAGTTATTTTGAGCCATTTCTTCAATATAAACAAACTTTCATTTTTCAAAGAGTTATTTTGACTCCTTTTGAAAACCACATTTCCTGAAAGAAGTATGTAATGGCACATTATTGTGGATGAAGAAAAAATAGTCCAAACATCTGAGATCATTAGTGAAAATGCTTCTGTTGCACATTTTTCTCCAGCTGAATACACATTGACAAATTATGTATCAACATAACAATATGAGAAAGATGTTTTTTTTTTTTCTCAATATTTTACATAATCTCATTTTACATTGGATTGACAGTTTTAGTGGTGGTTTTGTTCATTGCTTTAAAGGTACTAAAATTGCCATGCAAGTATGTGTATTATGTGATGAAACAAGCAGGTGTTTGTTTGCCGCTGCGGACAAAGACAGTTTGTGGACAGCTGTCAGTCAGATTGATGTGCTGGCCTGCAGACGCATCAAAAACAGCTAGCTCCACCCAAACAACTTTACCAGAACCATACACAGAAACACTGCCGATAAAACACACACTCATCTAATGCCAGGAACGCTTCCAATGCTTTCCTTTACCGGCACGTTAAACATCTCAGATAGTGTGTGTGTATATGCATGTATGTAAAGGGTTTAATTATCATAGATTTACACGTGGTGACAGTTATATAGTAAGTTCAAACCGTATTAGAGGTGCTTAATTTAAATATGGGCTGTTTGTATGCATTACTTATAAACTGTAGTCTAAGCTTTGGCCTGAAACACAACAGGAAAAGCAGAAACATTAAAATGCATTGAACTGATTAGAAATGGTGAGCTGTTAACAGCACTATCTGAACATAGAATGAGCTGAAATTACCCTGATTGTATCAGGAGGGACATGAAGGCTGATTTCCCATGATTCCCTTTGGCTATAAACAGTACTTCCTGTTGTTTGGGCTGGGACGGCACTCAGGCACAAATGTTTGGACTTTATGCCAAATACACACCAGCCCATATCCTGGAGCGGTGCTGAGCACCACAATAACTACCAGATGTGATTTTTCCCAGTTTCTCTCTCTCTCTCTCTCAAAGAATTTGATGTTTTATTAACTCAATAAACAATGGTTCAGATTTCTAAAGCATTAAACATTACATATGCACATACAACTTGATGAAGAATAAGTTCCTCAATCAACATCCTCTTGGTCTTGGATTGGATTAGTTAGTTGGAATGTATTTATTTGTTTATTTATTTACTATTTCGGTTGGTTAATCAAGGCAGTGTATATTACATTTAACAGCTGTCACGTACTGAAGCATGTGCCATAATATATTCAGTTTGAAGTGGGCCGATCATATGTGACTTCTAGTTGGCTATTAATTGCGCCTCTGAACCCCTGGTCTGGAATCTGGTAAATTAAAACAGCAGTCATAAATCATATGTGTTTGCATGCAGAGAGGTTGTGTAGGGGGCTATGTGTCTTTGATGTCTTGTCAAAGCCATGAATGCCCCTCCTTTTATTCAAAGCTGCACAACAGATATTAAAAAAGTTAAAAGACTGTCAAGTATAGATGAAGGCAATCTTACAGCGAAAGGAAAATTGGCTGTGCCTCAGTTTCTTCCTTTTTGTCCTCATTTTTTAGGACTGTAAAACGATTTCACAACTATTGGCTGTCTTTATTAAAAGAGCGAAGATTTTCCAAGTCTAACATTTTCTTCCTTAAGGTTTTGTGTTACTTTTTTTTACAGTGTTTACTTAGCTGTACTTTGGGGATTATTGTCCCCAGAGGTGAGCTAAATATGACAAAACCTCCCTTTGGGGACATTCACGAATGTCCTAATTTGGAAAAACTATTTATCAATAAAGTTATGGTATTTCAACATTTCCATCAGAAATATCTCACTTAAGTAAATAAATAAATATTATGTTTAATAATTAGAATAATTATTATTCGGGAACAGGGATGTCCTCATTTGTAATAAAAAATTATAATATTTTCTGTTGAAACAAATGTCTTAAACTTATGTACAGATATTATTTTACTTTAATAGGTGATATATTGCTGCCTATAAATTATTAAACAGTTGTTTATAGTTAGGGTTTCTTTTGTTTGAACTTTAAAAAATGTCCTCATTTATATAGCCAAGAAAATGTGTGTGTGTGTGTGTGTGTGTGTGTGTGTGTGTGCGTGCGTGTGTGCTCATTAATCCTTTGTTTTTGGCAAACTGTCATCTGCACATAGTTGGTGCTGATCTTGCCATCTTTTTTCTTGCTTTCATTTCTTCATCTCTCGCTAAATATATTCTCCCTTGAACACAGATGGAAGAGACTGGTCCGTCTTGATTTGCCTAAAGGGCTCTGAAAAAAGTTGCCTGCGAAAAATCAACTTCGCCCATCCGCAGCGCCGCCAGAGGGTAAGACCACCCACTCCCTACAGCCGACTGCAATCACAGCCAGTGCTCTCGAAGAGATTCCTGTTTATGATGCAACGTAATGCACAATCATTTAAAAAATATGGCGCATAATAGATCTGACACTGAGAAGGGAAAGCAAACAAATGCCAAGCGCTAATGCCAAATGCTTTTTGTTTGAAATGACTGTGAAATAAGATACGGTCCAGAGATTCAAAGGGAATGTTTATAGAAACCAGGACGCAATAAAACATTCCAGCATCCTCAACTACTCTGAGCTCATGCTCTAAATGAAGAAAACCCCTCTATAAGAACTCTCGTATTTTACTTACGATTCATCTGAAACCTGTATTTAGTAATGCACATATAATGATCAGATTTGCTTAAATATCCCAGCTGTTTTGAGTCTCCTGGGCCAGTTATAGATCTGGATCTGATCCAAGAACAACTGCTACTTACTGTCTCAGTTATTAAATCGCTCTTGTTCATAAGCCGTTAGTCATCTCACTGGATCTTAAGCCATTACTGAAAAACGACTGTTTTAAATTATTTGGAACTATCCATCATGGTGGTCTTCGTTAAACTCTGACCTTTGATCCCTCCGGGGTAAAATCTTCACACAGGTTAACATAATACCAGCCTTTGCCGGAGCATTTCTGGACATGGGCGGAGTCTGCCGGTTTTTGACTGACAGCCAGCTGACAGGTGAGCAGAAATGTTCTAAGCGTTTCTTTCACACAGATACTGAGACAGTGATGTATATTTTGTAGCCTCAACATGAATTTATTTTCATTTCGGTTTCGAATGACTTTGTTCTGTGGAGCACAAAAGGAGACATTTTGCTGAATGGACACGCTGCTCTTTTCTGTACAACGAAAAAGCATAATATAATCAACCTGTGCACTGTATTCCAAGTCTTCTGAAAAAAAATATGATATATAAATTTTTTGCATGAAATTTACAGTTCTCAAAAAAAAAAATCTGACATTAACTCAAACAAAACAAAAGAAGATATTTTTAGCTATTTTTGACTTAATAATGAAAGTCAATGGGTCCAAACAGCATTATTGTACTATCATTTAAGTATTATTTATTAACATTTTAAATTAGCTTTTATTTTTTCAGTTTTTAAATTTTCAGTTTAAGTGCTTAAACTTATTTCAATTAGTGTGTAACACTTTTTTTTAATCTACTTATGATTGATCTTGTTTCAGCTATGTTTTAATTACCCAAAATTATTTTTAAAAGTTTTAGTTAACAATAACAACACTGAATCCAAAACAACCTTTATGGACTCCATTGGCTTTCACTGGTTGGAAATAAAAAACTTCCTTTTGTAATAATCCTTTGTAATAAAGCATCGGCACAGTTAAATTGGTTAAAAAGTCCATTCTAAATTAAACAGATGCCTCCGATGCACTTCTGTCAGGTGCGTATTAGAGCATTTTAAGCGTGTCCCTGTAATTACTTACAAAGGTCAGTGTCAAGGGTAATATTTACCATGAGTAACTCTCTACTGCAGGGATAATTAAAGGTAAGTGCACATCATAAATGCCATTTAATAACAGCCATAGTGAGTTATCTTTTCTTCAGAAAGTTGCCTTTTTTCTTATATGTCAGAATGCTGCATTACAAAGCTCTTTGAACTTGATCACGCTTAATTTTAATGCTTTGAACCAATTATGATCATCACTCCTCAAAGGAGGAGGATAACAGTGCCTACGTTTTGTTACAATAATGACCGTTTTTTCACCCGCTGCCCCTACGGCATCATGACCTCCCAGCTTCAGAAAAGAAGGCTTTGTCTCCGGCTCTGAAACAATATTGTCCTTCCTGTTGGCCTGACGCCCACAGAAACACGAACGATTGAGTCCTGGTGTTTGGGGTTTGACTAGGCCAGGTGGTGTCCTTTTTATAATGGCATCTGAAGACAGGCGTACTGTAGAGTGCACAAATATACACATCACATGGACGGGTCAGTGACCGAGTTGAATGTAAACTCCACATAGCTCACACAGTTGGGTTGGGAATGACCGGGACTTTGACAGAAGCACGAGTTGCTGAGATCCTAATGCTTTTTCAAGTGTTTTGGGTCTGGAATGGGGCCCAAGGCTGGTGTGGTGTGTGGTTGAACTGAAGGTTTGGAGACATGTTTAAGAAAGTATTAAGTATTGCTTGAGTTGTATGGTGTGATGACAACCTTTCTCTGAGGCTGGAGAGACATGTGTGTGTTTCTGATTAAATGGTGACACGGCGATTAGAAACAGTGAAGGAATGTTCGTTTGCACAGCAGTGCCAGATCACCAGCCACTTACTCAGAAATGCTGAGCTGTGCATGTGCTGATATGAGGACTAGTAAACACACACATATGCACACTGCACATACATTGACTTCTGTTCAGCTTGGAATATGATGATAATTGCGATCAATTGATCCTAACCACAAATAGTGGTGGGGCTAGCAATGGTACCTTGTGCAATGGCACAAATACAAACCCAGAGAACGCCAAATTTTCTGTCTCTTATCAATTTTTGACTACATTGGATAAAAACTGGAAGAGGAAGGCTCCCCACCCTGATTGGTTTTATGTCACTTCTATGTAACCAAAAGTGCAACTTAATTTTTTTTTTAATTTTTTAATTTTTAATACTAATTGGTATACTTTTATTCAGCAAGGATGTGTTAAATTGATCAGTAGTGACAGTAAATAGTTAATAGTTTTTTAAAATAGTAAAAATATTTGTATCTGTTACAAAAATATATTATTTTTCAAATAAATGTAGTTCTTTTGAGATTTTTATTTGACAAGGAATCCTGAAAAAAAAAAAATCATAGTTAATTAAGCAGCACAACTAGAAAACAGGTATTTTAAACAATTTCACAATTCACAATTGTGAATCACAATTTCACTTCTTTTACTTTGAGCAAAAACAAAAGAGACTCTTCAAAAACATTCAATAGGTGACCTTGTTTAAACCAAATTCTGAGGCAAAACTGCACAACTTCATGGTGAGATGCAATACCAAAATGCATTGCGACACTGAAAGGTCATTATAACATGTTGGACGAATCAAGAAAAATTTAATTCAGAAAACGTAACTTTTTTAACCTAATACTTAAGTGCTGTGTATTTGTATGCTAAGACTAACATGCAGTTAGCTTAGCAGCAAATTATGTTGAAATTATTTGCAATTAAAGTCTCTTATAAGCTTCACATTTGTTTTGCAGAGTTGTTTCCAATGTAGAGAATTTAAAATCAGTTACTGTTACTACCTGTTTAGACAGTAAGAAGTAAGGCAGCTCACTATGTTTTAGAACAGACCTACAGTTTACTTATCACAGGAGCAAAACCTGCATTTGAGAAACGTGGCCTAACTCAATGATTTAGTAACGTGGTATCTCTAGTCCACTGGTCTCAAGCTCAATTCCTGGAGGGCCACAGCACTGCACAGTTTAGCTCTAACCCTAATCAAACACACCAGATCCAGCTAATCAAGGTCTTCAGGATTACTAGAAACTTCCACACAGGTGTGATCTGGAGCTGGTTGGAGTTAAACTCCGCAGAGCTGTGGCCCTTCAGGAATTGAGTTTGAGACCACTGCTCAAGACACATGTCTGGAGGTCTTTGTGGAAAGAATTGAAGTAGCTTTGGCCTTCATGTCGATACATGTGCTATGTGTCTTCCTCACAGAGGAAATCAATGTGCCTGAACTCAGACTTAATCCACGTCTCCTGTCTGTTTTCCATCTCAGGAGTGACATTACCAATACTTCCTTCTGCCTGTGCTTTTTCCACATCTCCACAAGAGGGAACCCCAAATGCTGCTGAAGATGAACGGTAAGTCAAGTCACATCTAAGGGAACTTGCCAACCCAAAATATTGCAATGTCAAGCGTTATTGTGATTGTGTCCTACAGGAGGCAGCCAATCACACACAACCTCTCGGCCAATCAGGACCTGAATGCCACCGTAAACGTATATGTCCTGGTTACCTCGGCAACACCGCTGACCGCTTTTGTCCACCGCACAGCCTTGGTCAAAACCCACTTGGATAAAACTAGTTATGCCACCGAGGTAAGCAAGCACTTGAGTGAGAGCTATAAAACAATTACAGTCAAAATAAAACAATATCTGCATCTCAATTCTCAAATGAGCTTATGATTATTAGGTGCCTTTTAGCTATTTCAATAAGCATTTATATTTTTTAAATCAGATCAGACGAGATTTTTCCAGTCTTAATATTGCAGTTTGGATCCCTGTGCTGCCGTTTAATGATGATGAAGGCTTGGCTAAGCATTTATTCCCCATGTGATGTTTATTAGGCCTCCACAGCTGTGAAACACTGCTCTCTCTCTCTCTCTCTCTCTCTCTCTCTCTCTCTCTCTTCCTTTCGCTCTCTCTCGCTCTCTCTCGCTCTCTCTGTTTGTGTGTGATGCCAGATTACTGAAGAGGCTTCAGTCAGAGTCTTGTAAACAGCTGGAGGGCACACTGAAATCTAATAAGACACAGATCATGTTAACTGAGTTTCAAGGGTTGATAAAAGAGCCCTGACAAACAAGCAGATCACTATCAAGTCTTCATAAATGTCTGCTCGTTCCCCCCTGGTTGTTGGTATGTGAAGATATGCATAGCACACCTTATGTAAAACGTAGTGTGTGTGACAGTGAGTGACAAAACCTCCCTTTGGTGACATCCTCATTAGAAGTAAACAATAAAGCTATATAACAAGGCTATAAACTAAATTTATATATGGGTCAAAGATGAGACAGCCCATTTTAGTGACTGCTTCAAATTAAAGTGGGTGTTTTACTAGATAAAATGTCAAAATATGGGTGAAATAATCTTTCAGCATAACATATTTTTATGGAAAAATGAAACAACATATTTATTCTGACTTGTACTTGATAAAAAAAATAAAAAAAAAATATATATATATATATATATATATATATATATATATATATATATATATATATATTTTAATGATTAAAAACAAATGGGTAAAACCTAGTGGTTTGAAGGATAGTGTCAAAAATATGTTAAGATTTCAAATGACAATTAATTAGTATTTTAGGGTTGCATTGTGATCCTTACTAGAGTCTTTTAATGTTTCAGACACATGTGTCTCTAAATATCTGATGTCTGATGATTTTTGTTCTAAATATGCCTGACAGGATTTTTTAAGGTATACACATTACTATTACACTGATTTACTTTTTTTCTGTAAATAATGGTAAAAACTTGATTATTTTTTGCTCAGAGAAAACCTAAATAAAACAGGGCATAATATAATGTATAAAAAAAATAAAGCTGCTTTAAACTTTTTATTGTTTTGGTTCTGACCCATATGAACCAATCAGTTGATTCCCATTGTTTATTACCCCTTGTCTGTAATAAAGTGTAGTAATAGACTATTGTTCTTCTGCTGCCCTCTAATGGTAGCTCTCTCTCATCACTTTTCTGTCTAGCTCCTCAGCTTCCTCTATCTCTGCTTATTGTACAATGGCAAGGTTTCTCTGACATGACTTAATGTCTTGATGCTAGTATGTGTACAGATCCCTCACAAAGTTAACAAAATACACACTAATATTTGTAGTGCTCACAAACATTCTTAAAATCTAAATTTGAGACACTATGCAAAATTATTAACAGGACATAGCCTTAATAGGTAAACGGATAGTTTTTTACTTCAAAAAATAGCTACTTTATAGTAGCTGATTCACCCAGAAATGAACATTTGAAAATGACATTTTAAGAGACCCTTAACTGTCAACGAGTCTCAGTATGGTTTGTGTCATCACCTAGAGGTTATCGAGTTAGACCGGATACATCACTTGTTTTTGTCTGTTACTGTATCTGCAGCTGTAGACTGCTGTAGTCTGTCAGTGTTAAATCAGTATTGATGAACAGTAGTTGTAGTGTAGAGAAATTGCAGTGTTCTGCTCAATCTGTTTAGAGAGGCTGAGTGAAGTAATGAGATCTCTCTGTTTTCCTCTCAGCTGAGTTTATGTACTGTGTCAGACTGATTTAGATTCCTTTCTTTCAGTTACAGGTGTTCTTTAGAGAAAGACTGGGTGCTGATCTCTCTCATCGGGCCGTTGAGCACATGAATCGCGTCATCAGTGACATCCTAAAGGCTGCTCTATTAAGCACAAAGGAGAGCAGCTACTCGCCCAGGTCAAAAACACACACTTCAACCAGAAAATAGCCACATTTTTAAAAAAGAAAAAAAAAAATGATGTGCATATTTGTCATTATATAAACCTGAGTGTTTTTTGTTGTTGTTGTTTTTCTTATAGGTGTCAGCTTTGTTTTCAGTTGATGACCTTCTCACTGCGCTATAACTCTTCTCTTCATCCAGTAGTGGTGAAGGTAAGAATAAAAACTGATTTAGAATTGTGCTTGGTGAGGACAGAGGTGTAAAAATGATTTTAACTGTACATGATCTGCTATGCAAGCTCTCAATATGACCACTAGATGGCAGCATATTAATACACTTTCACATTTATTATTGGTCTGCAATCTTTCTGTCTCAGCTTCAGACTGATCTACACTTTGATGGAATGAAGGACCCTCTCTTTGACGGACAGATAGCCAAAGAGTATATGCTGGAGGATGTGCTGAAACTGCTTTTCCCAGCATGCAGCAGCGAGCCCGTGGAGCCCACTTTTCCATTTCGAAAACAGGAAGAGAATAAAAATGTAAACATAGCTTCAGTTTTTCCTGATATTATGATGTGCAAGTGAACTAATTAATGCACATTTTCATTAGTAGATAACACTTTTGGTGTGATTGTGTTTCGTGAATGAGGTCCGTTTAATAATAAGTGAATTCATTTTCCCACGCTATACAAACTGTCAATTTGTATTTATTCTGTTCCATTTCCTTTAAATTGTTTTGTTGCTGTGTGAAGTACAGTCATTTTAAATGCATATCGAGAGCTTTCATTGTTCTGGTCTTTTTATTTGAACATGATGTGCAGTACGGTGACTGTGAAGGGCCAAACGGTCTCTGTCTGCCTCCAGATGAGATGAATTTATTGCAACAGTTCAATCAGCACCTCAAGAGACCAGGACCCTTTCAGCTGGTAAAGATACATTTTATGCACTTTAAAAGATACTCATTCCTCAAAGCATATTAAAACAGCTGAACCGGCACAAATTGATTTAATATAATGTTAAATTGGACTTGTTTAAAGGTTTCGTGTGAAATTATCACATGATAAACGTGTTACTCTATGTGCATTTTTGTCTGTTAAATGAATCGTGTGTGTGTGTGTGTTGGCAGCTCTACCCTATATCTCCTCTTCCTGATGATCTCCACCATGATCTAATCCAGACAGAGTCCCTCAGCGCACAGGATTATGGATGGAGACCAGCTCTCATGGCCTTGCTCCAAGAGCTCAGCCTTTACTACACGAGAAAACATCAGACCGAGAGGTTACACGCACACAAACACACACTTGCACAACACGACACATTTGCAGATTCTCACGATCAGTCCGAAGAGAATATCATTCACAAAACAGTATTTTATATTGAGCGTGTCCTGTTGATTTAAGCCTGTTGTCCAGTCAAAACTTTTTCACCACACAATAACTCCCAAACCTCCTGATGTCTTCATTTTATATATTCATTTTTTTTTCTTACTCTCACACACTATCTTTTTCTGTTAAGAAAAAGAGGAAAACAGATGCCCTATTGAGCGATTATTATTATTAATTTAAAGTGCCGTTGAATATACATTTCCATTTTCCTGCAAAAGTAAAGTAAGAATAGCTTAATTTCACATTTGGTCACATTAAAATTAAATTTTTACTTTACTTTACATTTTTACTTTATATATACTGAATGTACATGTGTGTGTGTGTGTGTGTGTGTGACATTTTAATATCAGGAACTATTTTATTTTATTTTAAGCCAGTGGAAAATATAGACAATTTTAAATAAAAAAACGTATGGTTGAGCCATGTAAGGTCTGGGTATCTGTGATGATTGGATTTGTGTGTATGCTGGATGGTGGGAAGTAAATTGTCTGCATCTGTCTGGCTGGACAGGAATCCAAACCAGGACACAACTCCAGTGCACAATGATACAACGGTCTTTGAGCATCTTACTTCATTGAGGGATGATTGATTGCCTCTCAAACAAATTAAGACACGTTTTCAAGCCAGCACTGATTGTTTTTATATGTTCAAAAGTAGAGGGAAAAGCCATAAAAGGCTCGCTTTTGCTATTCCTCGGGGGAGAAAAATCTAATAACGTCCCATACTACCAATCATCTGCATTTAACAGACCATTGTAGAGCACTTGTTGAGTTTCCTACTAAAAATTACTGTGATTTCTGTAATTCCAACAGTTTGGACAACCCAAAGAGCCCAGAGGCTTCAGACCCGCTGTCAAGAAAAGGCAAGTAGCATGTGGTAACATATTAGCCTGACCATATGAACCCACAAATACACATTTGATTTGTTTTTATAAAGCACCAGCTGTTTGTACTTAATAAGAAAATGAAATAAAACTGTTAAATTCTCCTGTTTTCTAGGGAGGTGTGTTGATCCCCACCTGAGGCAGTTGTACACAGACCCTCCATTGGTGCTGATGCCAGCATTTAACGCGCTTGAGAAGGAATATCGAGCCGAGGTTCCGTTTGATGTGATCACTGTTCGAATCTGGCCAGAACCAGTCAGCCCACACTGCCACATTCACCTGGACGAACACCGTGGACCCAGGTAAACCAACACTAATGGCATAACCACAAACTCAGCTGCCAGATAGTAGACTTAAGTTTAGTGGATAAAAACATGAAATGCAGGCATGCAGTCAGTGTTGTAAAACACAGCAGCTTGAGCTGGGAAACAATGAACAAAGGGTCTGCGGTACGGTAATGTCGTGGCTGCCTTTTCTTAGTAATCAGATCTGGCTTCTTATGTGTCAGCTCCAACTCACTTCTCCGTTTGATTGATTTATCAGATTAATTTCTGAATATGCTTTCCCATGCCCAGCGAGTCACACACATATCCCCATGTAAAGTCCCTGATTACTGCCTATTAGACTCTGTTACAGCCTGTAATCTGTACAGAGCTTTTACATATTTAAAGCTGACCCTGACCCAGGATTACAACAGGAGCTTGACGTTTTCACCATTTCATTGCTGTTAAGTGAAACAATTTTATGCTAATAAAAATAAAATAAAAAATAATTATGGCCAAAAATATAAATAAACAGCAAAAATAAATTATCGTTAGTGAGAGACTATATTCAGTTATTAAAATTACACAAAATTATTGGTGAGAGAATAAATAAACTACGTAAAATTAGGTCAAATGAATAATGTATATGTTAATGATAGATAGATAGATAGATAGATAGATAGATAGATAGATAGATAGATAGATAGATAGATAGATAGATACATTTTTATTGAAAACTGTCTGATGTTTTGTCAGACATCTTGTAAAATGTCCAAATAAGTTTATTTAAAACACAATATTATAATTATAATAATTTCATAAAGTTAAAATTTTGTACTAAAAATCTTTTAAATGTTATAAAATATTTAATTATTTGAAATGACTGAATCAATGTGAATTATTTAGATTATACCGTGAAAGTAATGGTTTAGATCACATAAATAGCACCATTATATAACAACTGCATTTTTTTTTTACAATAAAGCATTTCAGACAAAAGACTAAACAGTTAATAAAAGTTAATAGTTCTACACACAGAAAGCAAAGGGTTGACTGATCCCGTCTGCATGCAGTCTGAGCCGTCTCCTTTCTCAAGGTTTTGTGAAAGCACAGCTTTATTTGTCCACGAGTGAGGGGTCACCTGTTGACTGGGACCCAGTTTTAATCCACAGTAATCCTCCTGCCCTGTCACGACATTAATAACAGAAAGTGAAGGCTGAGAGTGTGTGTGTGTATATGTGATCAAGTATGCTGAGTTTCTCAGAAGTTTCCTCTGTTTCCTTCAGGATGGCTAACTACCCGGTTGGCCTGGGCAACAGCAGAATCAACATTCTGGTGATGGACGAATCAGAGGCAGAGCCTGTCGTCATGACGATATACACTCTGCACATATACCGTGAAAGCAGGCCCAGTCTGCCAATGTTTGATGAGTATGTGATGTGCAGCTTTGAGCAGGTACAAACACTCACACGCTCTCACCAGCTCCTCTCCTAAACACTAACACACACATCTGTCTAAGAGGAATTTGTCGGCCTTCTTATGAAGTTTGTTACATTCCTGAGGTATTTTAAGCCCTGGAGATTCTTGTAGTCTACAAGAGGAGGTGTGGATCTCATATTGTTCTTTCATTTTTAATGCAGTATAGTCTTTAGACCTGGTTCTGAACCAAGAACCTCCCAATTTGAAGATTCCGGAGTCATTCCGGTACCTTCTTTCTCGTGGATGGATGTTCAGGTTTCAGTGCAAGCTGATAGCGCTGATCGTAGACACAGTTATATTGGATCACAGCAGTGTGACTAGTGTGTGAGTTGTGTGTGTGTGTGTGTGTGTGTGTGTGAAATTTAGAAATAATGGATAGTTTCTATTTATATTCACCAAAATTTACCTACTTATATTTATACCTGATAAGTGTAGGTGAGACATTACAGGCAAAAACTTTTTTTTTTCATGCATCTGTCAATTTTGAGTTTTTGAGCTTTTAGTATTTTTTCATACTAGTGGGAAGATATCATCAAAAATACACTTTTTATAAAAGTTTTTCTTTTATATAAATTTTCCATTTTTAGTATGTAGATTTCAATTACAACACACATCTTTTTTCTCACACATAATTTTCCCAAAACAAGATTTTTCTCTTGCTCCACACCAAAAACCTCCACTTTATCGAAGCAGTTCAGTAGAACTACAAAATTCCAAAGGTTTTTACAGAAGGGTTTATTCATATATGTTTTGCCTTATTTTTTATTCCTAAAAATTGTGATTTCTTTTTTTTTTTCTAGCTGTTGTCAGTATTTTCTGATTTAGTGAGTGATAAAAGATCAAAATCCTGTCTGTAAAAATCTTTACTAATATGTAAATAAAATAATTGAACCTTATTTTATCATAAGTCAAGTTTTTTTTCTATAATTTTATGCAAACAGTGCATATTTATCAGATAATGCATTATTTGCATATTTAAGCATAACATTTCAGAATTAACCATTTTAACCATTAATGTCATTTTCATTTTAAGGTCCAATTCACCGCTATTAAAAAACATTAATTACAACTTTTGCTCCTAATTTGCTGCTTCATAATAGTTAATACTTAATAGTTAATATGTAGTTGCTACGTTTAGGTATTGGGTTGGATTAGTTAATAGTGAGATTGGTCCCTATACTAAAGTGTTACCTATTATACTGTACTAACATAATAAAATATAAAGATACAAATGCTGTCACTTGAGTGGTACCTCTTTTTTTTAGTACCTTTTAGATACTAATTTGTACACTAGCTCCATTAAGGTACCAATGTGAATGCTTTAGGTACAAAAGGAACCAGCCCATTGACAGCATTTGTATTTTTTAAAGTTTAGTTTTGATATTTATCTTTTGTGGTTACCATTCCTGGTGTTGATGGGTCTGAATAATCTTTTCGCTACTGAATTAGGCATGATTGAAATATTTTGCGAAGTTTATTCAGTTTTTTTTTTCCACTGCTTCTTAATGGTGTTACGTTGTATTTCATGCTTAACTGGATGCAACAGAATGGCGAAAAGCAGAATGACAGGAAATGGGCGAGTGACAGTGTTCGTGACTTCTAGCTAACGCCAGTTCTTAATGAAAGTGTTTTATGGCTGTATATCTGTGCTGATGACAGCATCTTCCCCAGAGAGTCATGTTTGGTTGGAGCTTCAGAGAGCATCAACCACTTTCTGTCTCAAGCGTCGTAAATAAGTTAGGTGTAAGAGTTGCTTGAGTGTTTTCTATAAAGATTCAGAGCTTCAAAACCAAGTGACAGGCTGTGAGTATTCCTAAATTAATCCCATTTGCTGTTTTTTTTTTTTTTTTTTTTTTTTTAATGAACATAGGAAACCAAAAATATTGCTCCCTAGTATGTTCTGAATTGTTCAGTTCTTTTCTTTGGAGCAGATGAACACAGACAAGATGAGAAAATTATTAATGTCAGGTGTAAACAGGTATAGCTTTTGATTGTGTGTCTGGAATAGTTATCATTTGGACCAGTTGGTGAGAATTGTCGAAGACTCCGGACTGAGATCGAGAACCGATCGTTCCTTACATACAACATTCCTGCATTTATTCCTTGATCCCTAGAGAGAATTATGGGCTGGAAATCGAGCATTTTATCACGTTTCCCTTCAAAGACCAATCAAAAGGTTGTCTTAGGCCTTATTTACAGCGAGGCAAACACATTCATAACTCTTCTCTTTGTACATCAGGAACATAATCCGAAAACCATAAGCAGCATCAGTTTTTACTGACTGCAGTCACATGGGTATAGTTAGAAAACAACCTTTTGTTGTCAATTGACCAAAAGATATCTGTATGTGTCAAAGGATAATTCACTTCTTTCAGCACCATGTGTGCCTCATTAATACACACAGGACTTCCTGACCTCATCCAGCGAATAAATGCGAGCGCTAAGCTTGATGAATTGTTCACTGTTTTGAAAGCATGCAGCTGGAAAGCTTATGTGAGCAATACATTATATTGTTCATTCATTCACTTATTACATTTTTTGTTTGCATAATATGCACTTTTTATGTATTTATGTATAACATTTAAAATAATGGTTATAGAAAATACAGACGTCAGTAAAATATTTCTGACTTTAATTTTGGCTTTGGGCACAAATTTAAGGCACAGGTTGCACACACAATAAAAAAGTAAAATAAAAGTCAAGTATTCACTTTGTCAACCTATGTGACTCGTTTTCTTCTTTTAGTCACAAAAAAAAAAATATATTTTGAATAATGTTTCAAATGTTTTTGTCTGTGTAATATAAAGCATTATCATGATCTGTTCAAAACAACATTTTCTTGATTAGATGGACACAAAAGAAATCTACTTTTTGTGTTGCGTAAATCATATAAAGTAAATTAGTACAGAATTTCCATCCCTTTAAGTGACTGGTTTAAAGCTCATTTGTAAATGGTCTTTTTGACTTTAAGAGAGTGTAGTTCCTCTGTTTCTTCTCAGCTCAGTGTTGACATATAGCTTGTGATGGAATGGATTTGAAGTAGGAAGCATTTGTTTTTTTCTTCTGAGCAGAAGCCACAATGCGGTTTTCGAGATCTGGAGCGTTTCCCCTGCACATGATGGGTGTTTTTCAAGCCTCGAGGTGACATTCAGACATAACGGAGCAGATTGGCTTGTTGCCGTCAGTTTGGTTGATTTATATGTAGATATTTTAGCTAAGGAACTTTCCCGAAACTCAATTGTAGCACGATCTGAAGTAAACACTTTCGTTTTCCATTTTTGTATTTCGAACTCGCGCCAAAACACATAGGGTGGTCTTGAGGGAAAACAATGCAAGAGACTTTAATTCTTTCCAACTGTTTATGCTCATCTTTTTACACCACAATCCTTCTTGACTTCTAAGGAGCAGCTCGCACAAGTAATGTACAGCAATGAAACTTAAGTGCATGGGTCTTAACTTGACACGACATCATATAAACACATTTGGTTCATGCCACAACTGCAAATACACCCATATTCTGACTCTCAGAACGTCTCCCTGTTAGTCGTCCTCAGGCAGAAGACTGTGGAAAACATTAGCGCAGAAGAGACAGGGGAGGCAAGGTGGCAGCGCAGAGGAATTCTTTTGAAGCTACAACATGTCGACATCCACGTCTACCATCTGCCCTCCCTCTCAACACACTCTCTGTTTGCCATTAGAGCCCTCAGCATCCATCAAAAGCTCTGTGGAGACAAACAATCACCTCTTTTTAAACTTTCTGATTCCACAGCAATTAGATTAGCATGTGTCATCGGATCAGTAAAAGAAAATTACACTCAAAAAATGGAAATCATTAATTTACCCTCATGTATATTAAACCAGAACACACACAAAAAAAATGTGGTTGTCCATTCAATGGAAGTCAGTTGGATCCAGTGTTGTATTGATATCTTCTTTTGCTTTCTGTAGAAGAAAGCGATAAGAGTCAAAAAATTATAGCACTTTTTTTTCGATTGTCTTAATTTTTTGTCGATTGTTTTAATTAGTGATGCACACATTTAAATAATCCAAATAACCTTTTTTTTTTTTTTTTTTTTTTTACATTTTTGTGAAGTCAAAAAATATAAGAAAATGAAAAATAAGAACTTTTATTTTGAAGAGTTCATGGCTTCAGAAGACTTTAAATAATCTGTGCAAGTGGCATGGACCACCTTTATGATTCATTTATGGTGTTTTTGCATCCAAAGCTATTCATCTGTTCCTTGAAACATGAACCTCAGTTATTCTGGGATGGTTATTGTTACTTCATTCTCTCTGTTCTGAAGCCGTTAAAGCAAGTTTGCCTGGGTCTTGTTATTTCTGTGGGTATTGAGGGCCTGGTCTGGTGTTGTCGTTAGTCAACTGACCCCTGGTTCCTGAAGCTCTCTCCAGCTGAGAAGTGCACCACAGTGTGTTTGGCACTTTGGTGTGTGTATGGAGTCTTCTGGCTTTATGGAGTTGGTAATTAGGAGAAGGGACGTATTCTGTGTCACCCTGGCACTGTAAATATACAGATGAGGTCTTTTTTAAAATAGTGTGACCTTTTCAGTGCTGTGTGGCTTATAAAACCAATGAAGTGCTAAAGGATGTAATGGTCTGTTAGGATTCTGATGGGATTCTTTCTGTAGGGAAACTGGCATGAGTTGGACAATCTAATGCATTTTTTATTTATTTATTTTATTTCTGATTTGTCTGACCTCAATGTAAGGACGAAGAGGAAAAACAAGTAGAAATATTCAAGTTTTCAGTAGGGCTGCAGAGTTAGTATGTCCAGTTACGGTATTTGACTTTTTTTTTTTTACATATTTAGATAATTTGGCTTTGAATCATGCAGCTCAAATCTCTCTCATCAGTATGATGCTGAAATCAGGTGTTCTCGACAGATAATTATTAATGTGTAAATTAAATTTAGTGTGACTTAAAAATGAAAGTAAAGTAATTGTTTTTTTCTGTCTTTAAAAAAATATAAATGTATAAATATATTTTTATAATATTAATGTACACCGCAGTTCAAAAGTTTGGAGTCAGTAAGATTTTTTGAATGTTGTTGAAAGACTTCTCTTATGTCAATAAGGCAGCATTTATTTAATTGAAAAGTACTGTATGTTGTGTAATTATTACAATTTAGAATAACTGTTTTTTTCTATTTTATTATATTTTAAAATGCAATTCATTCCTGAGATACAAACTGAATTTTCAGCAGCATTACTCCAGTCTTCAGTGTCACAGGATCATTCAGAAATCATTATAATGTGCTGATTTGCTACTCAGGAGACATGTATTATTATCAATGTGAAAAACATTTAACATTCACATCAGTTGTGCCACTTAATATTTATTTATTTTATATATATATATATATATATATATATATATATATATATATATATATATATATATATATATATATATATATATATATATATATATATTAATGTATATATATGCATTTTTGTTTTCAGGATTTTTTGATGAATAGAAAGTTTACAAGAGCAGAATTTATATATATATTTTAGTAGTAATTTCTATTTAAAAACTATTTACTGACACAAAAGTTTTATACCGATGTGTAAACAGTGTAATTATTTATTTAAAATGTACAATTTATATGTTTTATGCAACGTACAAAATAAACATATAAAAAATATTTTTTGTATAAAATAATTAAAATGCATTGATTCAAAAGTACACTTAAATGTATTGTATTATCTATTGAAAGACTTTCTATACAGGCTTGAAGGACAAAAATACTGGGGACTGAATTTTCAGTATGTGATTATGTTGCTTCAGTCCATTTAACTGACTCCCAAAAACCACCTGGACTCTTTTCCCCTACCAAGTGTTCTGTCATCTGTTCTCTTTTCATGTTTTTCTCTCATCTCTTCCCCCTCCACCTCATTGGGTCAGCGAGAGTACCATGATGGTCAGAGCTGGATGTCTTTAAACTGGGCCAGGGGGGTTGAGGACCACCAGCACCCCCTACCAAACACAAGCTCCATTCACCCTGCTGGGCTTTGAAGTCCTCTCGAGTGTCTCTGGCCACTGTATTGTCAGGCTAATGCAGAATGTTGCCTGATTGTTGGGGCAATTTGATTTTTAATTAGTTGAAGACGACACAGGCAGGATGGCAGGTATGCAAACAGTTATTACTCCCACCCACGGAGGGCAAATACACGCATGTTCCTTCTCTGTCTTCCTATGTGAATTCCTGCTTTCATCTTGTAGTGAAAACAAACTTACCAAAGACAATTATGAAGATGGCACTATTCTAATGATGCCATTGAACATGAAAATAGACTCGTGGAGTGGCGGTTAGTCTGATTATATTGTCAGGAGCTCTTAATCCCACTTTGAAGTGCACCAGCTTGCAGAATCCTCCACCGTTAGCCTCAATCCTATTTTGTAGAGAAAACATATGTTTGCTCATCAGACAGCTATCGGCTTGCTACCCATAGTCTTTTACGTACGTTTGGAGCTGGCTAGCTCACCACAGAGAGCAAATTACCACAATGACAGACTTCATTGGCCTTATTAGTGCTGGACAGAGTTATCACCTGCTAGGGGAAATGCCAATTTGGCACAGTGTGCCACATTCACACAATCTTAATGAGATCCAGCTGTTTTCCTGCAGATTTGATTAAGGAACGAGGTTTTCGTTGTTATTGTCGAAGAGTTACAAACACAGCTGTTGGTCATATGTGACTAAATTCAAGAGATAACGTCTCACTTATCAAAAAATGTACCATGCTAGCTATGCTATCTGCCAGTTACAGTAAAATTAACCAAGAATTACATGAATTATATTGATAACAGTGGTTCTTGTAACAATGACTGTTTGAACTATTTTGTCTAAAACTATTGCTAAAGTTTTCAAAGGGCTAATATTTGACCAGATTTTTCAAAAAGTCACATTTTATTTTTATTTGATATACTTTTGCATACTTTTAACCTTTTTATAATTTCATATTCATTTGTTTTATTTATTTTACTTTTTTTTATTTTAAGGATGTTTTTTTCATTTAATATCCTGTTTACGTTTAATTTAATTTTATTTAATTTTATTTTATTTTCTCAGAATACTTCAAAAACACCAAACTAGTCGGGGGCTATTATATTTATCTAATCCTTCATTCTTCAGTGTCCTTTTGCATGATTTGACTCAAGTTTCAATCAGATGATGACAGAAGGTTTTGATTGGGATGATTGATGGAGGTGGAGATATAGAGAGAGACAGACGAGACCTCCTGAACCCACCCACCAACACATTTCATCTTTCTCTTTCCCTTTCACACACTAAAATCTCTTGTTTTTTTTTCACTCTCCCCATCTCAAGCACACTTGGGACCTTTCTTTGCTCCTCCAGATTCCGGGGTGGAATCGAAGAGATTATGTAGCGGGCCATATGCGCGCGTGATCGGGAGCTCTGCTTTTGAAGTCTGTCAGATCAGGGATTAACCTCTTACAGTCTGGGTCAGAGCAGGCTGCAGGACAGTGAATGCACAAGCACGCACTTCTCCAAATGATTGAGTTATGCACTGTGTGTTATTACTACTGTTTGAGGACTTTAACGCCAGAAATAAATCAGAGAACAAGCCTCCTCTCTGTTTGGTGATTTCACATCTGGCATCTGATCGCTGAGTCAAGAAGACAACACTTTTTTTTTTTTACACTTGCATTGCAAGCTTTGCCTGTTTACCCTTTTTTTGTTGCACACCTGTGTAACCTTGAATGGAACTGACTTCATACATTCACTAAAATCAATTTGACAGCAGTAAATTAAAAGAAAAAGTGGCTCTGAAAAGTGAAGTCAGTTTTAAGAAAAGTATGGTAACACTTTATAATAACTGCATGCTATTAATCAATAGTTAAGCATCAGGAAACAGTTAATTCATCATTTATAAAGCATTAATAGACATTTATAAGCAGTTTATAAATGCAGATATAAATGCTTTATACCTGATTTAAAATCATATATATAATGTATTTAATAATTGTTTTTTCATAAATTATTAATGATCAACTTATCATTTCTAAATTAAGTATAGCATTATTTACACACCAGTTATTAAGGAGTTGTCAGTGGTTCATAAGATCACTTAGAAATTGTAAGTAAATGATTAATAAACTATTTAAATGTGCATTCATACATCTTTTTATTCAGACATATAGTAATAGTTACTTATAGTGTTAATAAATGGTTTATTAACATGCATTTCTACTGTAATTCAGGGTTAATTCAGGTAGTTATAAAACATATGTAGTTGTTAGTTAACTATTTTTGTGAGCTCATCTAAAGTGAGGACTATTTATGCCTTGTAAAGCTTTTACAAATGAGATTTTAAGGCTGTTAATATTTCTATGTTCTGTATCACTGTGTTGTTTTTTCCGTTTTTTGTTTAGAAGATAACTGAGCCTTTAAATATCCTTTATAAATGCTTTACAAGGCATAACTAGTCCTCACTTTAGATGAGCTCACATAAATAGTTAACTGACCACTACTAAATGCTTTATAACTACCTGAATTTACTACATTTCTTGTGATCTTATGAATCACTGGCAACTCCTAAATAACTGGTTTGTAATAATGCTATACTTCACTGAGAAATGATATATTGATCATGAATAAAGTATGAAATTACAGATTATAGATATGCTTTTAAATCAAGAATAAAGCATTTATATCTGTATTTATAAACTGATTATTACTGTCTATTAATGCTTTAGAAATTATGAATTATCTGTTTATTAATGCTTAATTAATGATTAATAGTGTGCAGTTATTATAAAGTGTTACCAGAAAGGTATACCATCATTTCATTGCAGATGCCTTTTAATGTTATATTATCTAATGCAATGACATTCACATGTTAAAGTGTTTTTCTGTTGAACCTAAAAAAAAATATTTTGAAGAATGTGGGTTGCTAATCAATAACTGGTCACCATTTACTTCCATACTATGGAGGCAAGTTGGGATCAGAAAGTGTTTGCTTACACACTTTCTTCAAAATATTTTCTTTTATGTTCAGCTCAGGAAAAGTAATTCATACTGGTCTGAAACCGCTTAAATGATGACACAATTTTCATTTTTGGATGAAGTGTCCCTTAAAGTGTCTGAGTGTGTTTTGGGGCCGCTGTTGGGTTTAAAGTAGAGGTTTGGTACCAGGCAAGATGGGGATACTGGTTTATGGTCTGAGACACATTCCCCATGGATCCTGTGTTAAGAAATGTGAACCCATGTGGTAAATTTTGGACTTGACTGCTGGTTTTCGTTGAATGGTTTTGCGGTCTGGCCACAGCCCACTTTTTGCTTTTGTACCTAATCAGCTCACTTGTACCAGAGAATTGAGTAAATGTATCCGTTCTGTTCTTAATCAGTCCTTGTTAAAGAGAAATCCAGCTAAATGCTGTTTGCCAGTCTAACTCAGAAGCTGACTGCTTCCTGCTCTGCCTTGTGTTTTTGTGGTTCAGCGGCCCAATTATTTCACAAAAACAAAACCGCTGGCGGTCCACTGTTAGCCTGAGTCTATACGATAAAAAAAAAAAAATCACATCAGTGTCAGTAAAAACATTTATAATGTTACAAAAGATTTCAAATAAATGCTGTTCTTTTGAACTTTCTGTTCATCAAAGGATCCTAAACAAATGTGTCACGGTTTCCACAAAAATTTAAAGCAGCACCAATGTTTGCAACATTAATGATAAGAAATGTTGGTGCACCAAATCGGCATATTCAGATGATTTCTGAAGTATCATGTGAGACTGAAGACATTTTGAAATATCTTCAAATGTTCTTGTGGCTCAAGTGGTAGAGCAGTGCGTTAGCAGCGCAAGGATGTGGGTTCGAATCCCAGGGAGCACGTTAGGTAAAAAATGTTAGCCTGAGTGCACTGTAAGTCGCTTTGGATAAAAGTGTCTGCTATATGCATAAATTTAATTAATTTTTTAATAGAAAATGGTTATTTTAAATTGTAATTATATTCCAAATTTTTTACTGTATTTTTGATCAAATAAATGTAGCCTTGGTGTGGGCATAAGAAACTTAAATAATCTTACTGACCCCAAACCAAAGTGTATATGTGCATACAAGTTATTTATTTATTGGTATATATTGTGTATTTATTTAAATACATAAAAAAACATGAGCAGATGTTTGCCTAGAAAGCCTGTCATTGAGATGAATGAGAAAGTTTACAGGTCTTTCCAGGTATTACAGACCTTTTTTTACTCCAGTCAGTAAAAGAAAGATCTGTGTTGGCAATGCTTTATTCTGGCCAAAGTGAAGATGCAGCATTTTTGACCTTATTCCAATTTGTCTTCAATGACTGGAAATTTCCCACCGTTAAATCTCACACTCACGTTCCTGAATAACTCAGGCCTGTTTTCGTTCTTCAGCTCTCCTACTGAGAGACAGATCGGTGAAGTAAGAGCAGCTGCGTCTTTGCGTCTGTGTCCAACTGCCTCTACTCCTAACATGACAGAGAGATCGCTTGACAGAAAAGCTGTGTGCCTTTGACTTTATTTAGTGCCCGTGTGTGTGTATATGTGTGTGTGTGTGGTGTGGGAACAGGGGCCATGAGTGTGTCACAGGTGGTACAGGGCTGTGTCATATTACAGAGGAAGTTAGTTTGTGTGTTCTGAAAAGATGAGACTGACAGCTTTGACTTCTGCTCATTTCCTCACTGTAATTAGTAAATGCTTATCTGATGCCACAGTTCACCTGAGAAAGAGGAAAAACTCAGCGAGACTCAAGAGAAACAGCGAATTTATAAATAGGCCAGACTGAGGCAGTTGTAATGGAGACAGTTATAATGTCATGACATATTTAATTATTCAAATTACTTAAGCTGATGACATTAAAGTACTTAATAAACAATATATATATATATATATTTTTGTGAAATGTTTTATAAAATGTAATGTTTTCACAATTTATATAGCATGTTTTTTTGTGTGTGTATTATTGTTATTATTACAGTTATATTATTATAAATAGCATATAGATAATAATAACAAAGTAATAAAAATACAAATACTGAATCAAATTGTTTTATTTTGAATGAGGTGATAAAAATAATTATAATTATATAAATATAATTAATACAAAAGTGTATACCATTACATTATTAGTATTATTATTAGTATAATAACATACAATATTACTACTACTTCTACTACTACTACTTCTGCTACTACTAATGAAATACAAATATAATTTTTAATCACAAAAATTTGATTTGTTGTTTCTTGTTTTAGTCCCATTGTTATATTATTTTCTATTATTTTAAATAGGATATAATTATGAATAACAATAAAATAAAATAAAATGATATTTTTTTCAATTTCATCTGCAGTTCCAACACTTGCCATGGCATCAGTTATCACTGACACAGAAAGGAAATAAACACTTACAGAATTTGACTGTCTTCTCATTGCATCCTTGTGTTGTATCTTCTGTAGATGATGGATGCACATTTTGATTGCTCAGATCCCTTAACAGAGCTTGACTCGACACCGGATTCCATCCGTCATCTTCCATTATGACTCAAATTTGTCAGAACCACAGCTGTCGAACACCACTTCAGTAAAAAAGCGAGCTAACGACGTCAGAGTTCAAAGACGTGAACCTCAAACCTCTTGAGCTTTGATCTGACCCTCCCAGATCAGATGCTGACACTGACTGCTAATGAACCCTCGAACCCCTGCCCTAGAGTTCAGCCTGGCCTGGAAAGCATTTACAGTCAGCATATCCAATAATTATTCAGAAGACCGTTGCAAATATCAGTAATTAGATATTCTGTGTGATTGTGTGTGTAGTCATGTGGTTTGTATTAGTGGAATTCACTGATCTCATATCAGATACAGACTTATATATTACTAGCAGTGACGTTAGTACACTATACGTTTACGGGGCAGCTGTTTGTGAAATGCAATATAGCTTTTTGCAAAAATGTATATAAAATATAAAATATACAATTAAAATATACATTACAATTTTATTTTTTTCAAAATTTTAATAAATAAATATTTAAAACAAATAAACAAAAAAACAAAACAAAAAAGAACAAACAAAAAACAAACAAAGCAACAACAACATTTTGGTAACTTGAAGTAAACAAAATAAACAAATAAAATATAAAATAAAGTTGAATACACAAAATTAAATAAAATATGAAATAAAAAATATTAAAACTTTAACTCAAATTTTAATGGAAATTGAAAATATAATAATAAAAACAGATTTAAAGTATTAATAAAAATTTAAGTATATTAGTGTCTGAATAACGCTAAAATATAATTTTTTGATTAAGTTTAGATGTCTTAACTTTTGTGCATTTAGAGAATTTTATACATAATGTATTTCATACTTCTAAAACAGTATGACTAGTATGGTGTTATCCTACTGATATTCACTATTTTTGTGAATTGAGTGAGTTAAGTTAAAAGGCTTTTTTTCTGTGGATTTGTGTGAGATCCTTCTGTCTTTTTATATTGCCTAGATTTATCTGCTCACTTCCATAAGTGTGTGCCTGTTTCGTTTATAGCTGGCGGTAGCTCTGCATTCAGTTCTAATAGAGATCTACTGTATGAAGACAGAGTCCAGATGTGGAGTTAAGTTCCTCTTCAGATAACCTGACCTTATAAGAGCATGTCTATACTGTTTTCCAAAAGCTATATGAGCTGTTTGGCTTGGACCTGCTACCTATGATTGCATCCATGTGTGTGTGTTCGTGTATGTATATCTGTATAATTATGTTTGGGGACATGATTTTCAGAGCAGAGCCTGAGTCAGTTATATGAAGATGTATCAAATTGCTTCTTGCTTCCTCTTCCCAATGAATGATTCAATCATTTGGTCCATAGTTCTTCTAGGAGACACACAAAAATAATTGTTACACTGTAAACATTGCAAATGTGTTAAATTAAGAAACTTTTTTTTCACTTGATCTGATCCATAAAAATGTCTAAACTAGGGCCTGAGCATCAGCGATGTTTTGATGACTTTATTTTATTTTCCTCCATTCTCTTTACTTATTCCTTTATCTCGAATATACTCCCTCGTGGTCTGTGATCTTTAATTTGCTAAATGTGAATGCTGGAATTCCACTTTTTTGAAGTTGCACTAAATAAAACTCTCTTTTTTTTCTCTCTTAACTGATTAAAGGATCCAGTCAGAACACCTCTTTTATATTCTTTAAATGAAGCTTTTTGATGCCTTCATCATATGCTGCTTCCGTTTCTCCATCCTAATTGAAATGAAACCCAATAGCTTGTCTAGGTTGTCTTATAGTGTGAGGGATTGGCTGACAGCATGACAATTCTATAGGATTACAATCCACAATCCACAGGATTACATTAAACACTCTGGGTAAAGCTACTTTCATAACAAAGGCTGTATTTCAATGACCAGATGGGACATTTGTATGGCACTTCTTACAATGCATCTGATTTAATTACGCTTTCCTTTTGGCATTGATTAGTGTTGAGGAAAGCATGCAAAAACTAGATCAGCTTATCGACCAAGTGTCTTTGTTTTTTGGACACTTTGACATCTCACCCTGACCTGTAATAAAACATCTGTCAAATCAAGTTCCCATCTGAAAAAATGTCAAGGTTACCTTGTTATCAGGGCAAAAGAGGAAAAGGTATTTTGGAAGAGAGCTTTTAAAAATAGACCCGGTCATTTTGCCGTTATTACAAAGATTCACAAAAATAAATGTTAACAAAATATTGTTTCTTCATAATGTAATTTATACGGAAACCTGTGAAGTTTGCATTTTTCTCAATTGCATGATCACAATTGTGAGAGTCAGAATTGTGGGATATATACTTGCAATTGTGATAAAAAGTTTGAGAGATATAAACTCGCATTCTGACTTTTTTCTCGCAATTGCGAGTTTGTATCTCACAATTTAGACTTTTTCTGTCAGAATTGAGGTGAAAACTCGCAATTACGAATTCTAAAGTCCAATTCTGACAAAAAAAGGCTATATTTTCTTACAGTTGGCCATTTATATCACAAGCTTCTAAAGAAAAAGGTCAGAATTGTGAGAGGAAAACTCACAGTTGCAAGGAATAAAAACAAAAATGGTAAAAAAAAAATTGAAACAAATTAAAAATATCAAAAGTAGGCATTATAAGAATGTTCCCTTTATTTCAACTTTTGTCGTTTTTTTTCATCAAATTTTCATTTCAGCTAGCATTTGCTTAACTTTCATCCCATACAGAGCACCACTTGTTCCCGCTGGAATGGTTTTACATGTTTGATCCCGACAGAAAGCTGCTAATCTCCTGCTTGTAAATGTTGATGTCTTTCATTGCACTACAGCTGAGGGCTTTGTCTCCAACGGTGGCTCATTAAACCAGACCTCTTAAGTATGTGTCCTTCCTCTCAGAAGGCTTAAGGACTCTCTCTCGAAACAAACTTTTAAAGATAAAAGCTGAGCAGAGGGTTCTCGTGGTTTGTGAGAGCTGGTTCTAAGGCGGAGACTTGACCGCGGTGGCCGCTCAGAGCACGGTCTGATGTACGGCAGTAATCCTGGCTTTTCGTTCACTTTGATCAGTGGAGATTACACTGCCGTTGCTGTTGGTCTCCGATCCCTGTAACCAACACAAGTGGCTCGGCGAGCTTTCCGAACTTACATGTTCGCACACTCTCGAATACAATCACGTACAAAATGTTTCACAGAACCTGTTAAATGAGCTACGTAAATTAATAAATACTCAGCAACTTTTTTGTTTTCGTCATCTGTTCTATTCTTCGTCTCTCATATCCACTCATTCTTACTGGTTTTGTGAACCTTCATTAACCAGATGTTTCTGATTCATTATTCTCTGGTGATATAGAGGCAGACGGATTTACTGTATCATCTGAAAGCCACGCTCTGATCTCAAGTTCATTCACTGGATCCCCCGCTAAACCATCCTGAGAGTACCTGACCTCGGATGAATCTCTTTATTCCGTAGTTTCTTCTCTGGGGAATGGAAAAATTATAGATGAGAGAGATAAAACGAAGGGGTTTCGTTCTTTCATGTTTTCTTTGCCCGCCTTGTGAATTAATTATATGTGTTTTCCTTTCCGGAGGGAAGCTAACTTTTCGCCGACTGTGATGGTGAAAGTGCTAGGTGGTTTCCGCCGGGCTCGGACTAACCTGTTGATTTATGCCGGCCTGCTCAGAATCAAAAGGCCGCTCGTGTTTGCACGCACACACTGTGTGCAGGTACGAAACAAGAAAATCCCTGTTAAGTTGTCTTGTGGCACTTTGTCGAGAACAGCGGCGGGAACTTGGGGAATGTTGCGTGGCTTCGAGAAGCCCCTGTGCAAAGTGCTAAGGAAGGGGGCAAATGAAAGTGCGAACGAAGAGCCGGTCTTCTGAAGTGGAGCCAGACCCGATGGCTCCCGTGAGGGACCTCGGGGGTCAGCGGAGCAGGCTCGATGTTGTCATTTAGTCTGTTGGGTTTGTTTGACCCTTGACCCCTAACAAGGGGCAAGGCCACGGGGCAGGCATCGGGCGGCGTGCCTGCTTTAATTTGTCTGTGAGGAACCTCGCGTACGCGGCCACATGAAAGCAAAGGGGGTGAAAAAAGCTTTGGAAACTTTGAAACGACTCAATCTTTACTTGTCAGAAAGCAATTTTATTGTCTTGAGTGGTTACATTTTTAACTGTTGTCTCAGAATGTGGTTCCAGACTCAAAGCTCACCTGTTTCTCGTTCTTTTCTCACTGTGTCTGAGCAGGACTGTGGCCTGGTGGTCAGACCCGATCAGCCCTGCGGTTTGGAGCCCATTCCAGGGATGAGATCTTCAGAAGAGGCCCAGGCCTCACCTCGGCTTTGCCTCTCAGGAGATGAACCTGGTAGGTTTATTCCAGGTTTTGATCATGGGCTTGTAGTAAAGAATCTGAAATTTGAATCTGAAACTTGCTGTAAGATTAACTATCCTGTTTTTTATCTCCAAGATCGTAAGTCAAACTGGTCGTTGTCTGTTTTGTGGACAGATTATACATTTTCCGATTCTTTTCCTCCTGTATGAAAGACGATGTTGGCCCTTAAACCATATATTTCAGTTGCAAAGTAGTTCATCATGTGTTATATTAGCAGGAGGTTCACGGTTTATTAACCGCTCCACTAGAGGATGGGAAAGGTTTGCTTGTGAACTCAGAGTTTGGTAATTTATGTGCCTCCTTTTACAGTGGGGTAATGTGCTGATTCATTGCCTGAGTTGAATCATTGCTCAATTATAAGGTAATATATAAGGAATATAATAACTTCATCCAGGTATCCTCTGCAGGTTTCAGTTCTGTGAGTGTGTGTTCAGCTGCTAGGCCTTTTAGATTTAAAACCACTAGGTTAGGGTTCAGAAGACGGTTCAGTCAGTGCTATAAAAGTAAAAAGGTCGTTCTCAGCAGGGTAGTACATCAAAGTCAGTGGGGATCTACTTGAATTAACTGTTTAAGGTGGAGTCACTCACATTGTGTGTGTGTCATTGTGTGTAAGAGAGAAAAGATTATGTATATTTGCCGCAAATAGGGGACTGAAAATCGGCACAATGAAGTAATCAAGTCTAGCTGGAGTTTCCCAGCTAATTCATCATTTTATGCTGAACTTTTGACATACGGCTGTATAAGAACTTTAAAACTTCACAGAGATCCACTTCACTATGAATCACCTGTGAATACTGTAAGCTGAGTAGGTTCTGTCATGGAAATGTAGTATAATGCAGTATAAAGACAGTATAACAGAATATTTTCCATCTCTGTCAGGCCGTTGGGTCGTCCCATGCCTGAGCTGTTCAGACAACAGGACCTGTGATTGGAGAGAGGTCGCCTGGCAACCCGACAGCTGTTATCACCCTTTACTGGACCAACCTCAGCTGCAAACCTGCATGACGGACCGAAGGGTGAGGAACAGGAACCAAAAAGACATTAAAAATGAAGTCAGTACGAGAGGTACCTGTAAAAATGGTGGGGTGAAATGCTCGTTTTCACTCAATATCCTGTTAATCTTGAGTACCTATAGAGTAGTACTGCATCCTTCATAACTCGAAAAAGTCTTTAGTTTTATTATATTCATAAGAGAAAGATAGTCTGTACCGATTTTTCCCGGAAAAACACGACCGACTGGAGGCGTGACGTGTGGGCGGAGCTAAATAATCATGAGCGCAAGTAGGCTTTTGTGTTGAGCGCGTCTGGAAGCTGTGAAATTACCTTGAGGAAAAAACATCATCCAAAACAAACCATGGCTAACAGTCAGATTCAGCCGTTTATTTATGATCCCGAATCAGATCCCGAGGCTGAAACTGAACGAGAGCAGCAGCAGCAACGACTCGCTCCGAGCGGGGCTCGAACCCGGGTCTCCGATGGGAGGCGGACGCACTAACAAGGAGGCAGAGATATTTTAAGCAGTTTTACTCACCGCCTGCGGTTCCAACACACGATCGTGACCCTTTTTCGTTGGGATTGCATCATCCTTAAGAAATAAACGATACGCAAATCCGTCTTCAAACTGGGACTTGTTTGTAAAACAAACATCTTCGAAATGCAGGGAACAAACACAAACACTTGCACAACTCCGTTGATGCTCTGTAAAAATAAACTCCATCCACTGGTCCCTTAATGCTGTTTTTTTTTGGTAATCTGTGCAGGGTTGTCTTGCCCTGGCAACCAAAAACACACTCCTTTTGTGACATTTCGCGACGCTCTCGCTCTGATCAGTGAATGTCTCTGCTGTGCTCTGCTATACTGGAGCGCGCAGTTTTTCATTTGCTCTTCCGGCAAACGTGCCCTCAGGACCCATATAAGGAAATTCCGCTCCATCTAACGTCACACAGAGCCATACTCTAAAAAAACTTTCCGAAACTTGTGACAAACCGGAAGGAGTATTTTTGGAACAGAAATACTCCTTCAAACGTACAACTTAATTTTTGAAACTTTGTCCATGTTTAGCATGGGAATCCAACTCTTTAACAGTGTAAAAAACTCAGTATGCATGAAATAGCATTTCAACCCCCTTTCATAATTTTTTGAGGACTGTGATACATTTTTGTCAGGATTTTTTGATGAGTAGAAAATTTTTAAAGCATCTTTTGTAACATTATACATGCCTTTATTTACATTTTTGATCAATTAAATGCATTATTGCTGAATAATAATAATAATAAAAAATCTTACTGACTCCAAACATTTCAACAGTAGGGTGAATACTTTTTGAGGCTACTATATATTTGTGTTCACATGTAAAAAATATTAATGAATTGTTATAAGTACTCGGTTTGAATCAACTGTTTAAACAAGCTTCTTTTTCTGGACTTGATGGACAATTTGTCGGTTCCTCTGTATGCAGCTGACAGCTGTGCCATATGTGTATATACAGTACTGAGGAATAAATTAAAGGCAGGCAGCTCAATTAGCATTGAAGTTCCAGTGGCAATGAACAGCTGTTTATCAGAGATTAACAGCAGGTGTTTGAGCTTCATCTGCAGCTGAGCTCACAGCAACCGCGTGATTCAATCACACTGCTGCTTTTATATATGCACTCATAGTGTAAATTCCTCAGGAAGAAGAGGGAGAGATTTTCTAAAGAAGAAAACCAATACTCCCCTGTGTTTGTTGCTAGATTTTATTTAATTGTAATTTTGTTCTTGATGTGATCCGCACACCTCCTGTGTTTTAGGTTGTTTTTAAATCATTGCTTAAAGCCCAGCAGGGGTTTTCAACGCTGTGTGCCAAACCTACAGTCCATTCCTGCTTCACACACTCCCTCAGCACTCATCCTCACTGCATGACTCTTTCCACCCTGTCTCGATTTAAGATTCACAAGATCAGATCTGACACAAACAAATGGCCACATTACACAAGGGCCCTGAGCTCCAGCTATAGACAAACCACAGCCCTCTGACTGCACGCCCATTCAACGGGAAAAGATTTCCTCTTTCCTCTTCAGGAAAGATTGTTTCAAATAAAAGAGCTTTAGATTGTCAAGGTCTATATGCATGAGTTTTTCATGTTAAATCCATTTCTGTGGTCTGCAGAGAGCCTTATGTATTGTTTGGAGTTAAATCTAACTTGTTTCCTGTACAAGTCACACAAAACACATTTACTAACATGCATAAAATCAGAGCTGAAAAAAAGACAAGACAGTGGTATAGACTGCTCTGTTGATAACTGTATGTTTAGAACTGTAGGTTTGGAATGACATGAGTGCAACTTCTGACTTCTTGTTGGAAATATGTGTCTTTAATCTTGTGAGCAAGTCTGCAGATCACAATGCCTGCTCCCTGGGATCTTGTGATTTAGACTGGCATGCCTGCCAGCTTCAGTGCCAAAAGCGCACACACAGATGAACATCCAAACTTATTAGACTTGTGTTGAAGTGTTTCATGGCGACTGTGATCTCAAAAGGTTCTATTGTGTCTTGTGCCTTTATAATGACACAACTGGGTTATTTCATTTCCTCATGTTTGTGTTGTCAGTAGTCTGCCACTCATTTAAGACTTAAGTATCATACATGTATATACACACAAACATATTTATGTTATACACATATGGTATGCAACATCCCTTATATAATATTTATATAATCTTTTTATTTGTAAGATTTATGCCTAATACTATAAATATGAAGTATTCCTTATAAAAATGCTTCAAAAATCAGTGGCTTTCAAAAAATAGTGTTAAAAGTGGACGCTTTATGGTGAGATGAATAATAAATTGCTTTTATGTTTTAAAAACAATTTGCCAGGACTACTAAAACCAATAGACGATGACTTCTTTTTGTTTTTAAATTGAGGAGTGTGCATTTAGTGCAGTCTACTTCTGGACTTGACAAGATCTGGATTTAAGAAACCAGCCCAGAACTTTTGTAGTTTCACAACATCTAACATGCATGTCTTCCCTTAGGTCCTGTTTATCGGCGACTCCACTAATCGAGGGATGATGTACTATCTAATGGAGAGGGTGAACACTACTCTGGAGGACTGGGACAAGGCTCACGACACCATCGTCTACCACAACCTGAATCAGGGCCGAACTATCGTCAGCTACTCCTACTACCCACAATTCTGGCTGCCGAAGGCTCAGAGACCAACTTTCCAAAGAGCTCTGCAGCAGCTTCTAGAAAGGTCTGTGTATGTGCATGTTGGATGATGTTTGTCTCCATGTGGCTGTGGGTTACACCCATTAAGCTGTGAATGTGCGGGTTTGGTGTCGGTCTAAAGTGGCAAAGGCCTTGTTAACACACTGAATGACTTTGGCAGTGTTTTTGATGGTGGGATGTGGGCTGCGTGTGGTTGGGCGGCTGTGTGTCAGATCAGAGTATGTCAGCAGGGATGGTAACCGCTGCTGGCTCAGCGCGCCGTTGATCTCACACAGCTACTGATGTGGGCAGAGGGGTGGGACATGCAGCACAGATGTGATTGTGTGTGTGTGTGTTATAGTGTGTATCTGTTGAGGACACGCGTTTTGGGAGCTGCCTGAATGATCTGACTCATTTTGTTTTTGCTAAATTCAATTAAAAGGCAGAGCTTTCCTTTGTCTAAGTGTTGAAGTATGTATATACACTACCATGAGCAGCAAATCAGCATATAAGAATGAATTCTAAAGACTGGAGTACTGATGCAGAAAACCCAGCTTCGCATCACTGGAATAAATTACATTTTAAAATATTTAAAAATGGAAACCGGGTATTTTAAATTGTAATAAAATTTCACAATATTACTGTTTTTACTGTATTTTTTATCAGACACTGTAAGCCTTGGTGAACAGCCTTTTTCCACAACATTACAAAATCTTACATACCCCGTACTTCATAAGAAGAATATTGTTTGGTTTAAGTGGTACAAAACTAAACATTTAGCAATTTTGGGTACATATTTCCACTTAAAATTATTGGTCGATTCATGAAATGGATTGTTGATTATGTCTTCAGTATGTACTGTTGATCTTTAACCTCTTCTCTGAAACCACTTCCACGGGACAGGTCACAACCCCTGGAGAACTCACCTCAGACAGTGCTGGTCGCTGGTGGGGTGCAGTGGCTGAACATGAACCATTTGAAGACCATTCAGCAGGTTTTAGAGAGGTAAACGTTCTCAAATGCAATTTTTTGCATTTTTAGCCACATTTCAATTAGCAATGCTCTAATGGCAAGATTATTCTTCCTTTCTAAGAATGCTGGTTTTGTTTTATGTAGTTTGCTGCCGATCCTTCTAAGTGGCTTTGGATGTTTAATATCTTATCTCTAACTTATCTCCAAGGGAGGGTCTTGAGAAAATCATGGTGGTGGTGAAGTCTTTAGGAATGGGTTTCCATCTGCCTGTGGATGGTATTCGCTCTCTTCCACTGGTAAGAACCACTGGAGATCACAAAATGTCCTGTAGAGCAGATGTTCTGCTTTTTCAACTTCGTTTATTGACATCTATAAACTTGTCGGACTTTGTCATCTTCATTCATTGGTTCTAGAATGGAGTGCAAGAACTCTATAATGTGAACAAAAATATTCTGGAAAGTGCCAAGCATCTTGGATATGAGGTCATTGACACTCTCAGCATCACCATGGGTCGTTATAAGGAGTTCCTGCAAGGACGATGTGCCTGCCATTTCCATGAGGTAAAAGAACAAAAAAATATATTATTTACAGTTTACTTTTATTCAGCAAGGACTCATTAATTTGATCAAGAGGGACAATTAAATACAAAATTTTGCAAACGATTTCAAATAAACACTGTTCGTTTAAATTTTCTCAAAAAATAAAATATAGCACAGCTGTTTTCAACATTGATAATGATAAGAAATATTTCTTTAACAGCAAATAAGACATAGGATGATTTCTGAAGAATCATGTGAATATTGAATATTATTTTTTAAATATATTAAAAGATATAGTAAAAACTTTTTATAGTAATATATTGAAAGTTACTTTACATTGTAACAATTTTCCCAACGTTTTATTCTTCACTTTATTTCTAAATAAATAAATGCAGACTTTCAGAACAAGCATTATAAAATCTTTTGAATGATAGTGTGAATGGTAGTTATTCTGGTTACATTACCATTACTAGATTCTCAATAATACAGTAAAAATGCAAAAAAAAAAAAAAAAAAAAAAAAAAAAATATATATATATATATATATATATATATATATTTAAGTATTTATGTTCACATTCAGAATAGAACTCTTACCTGCATAAAAGCTTATATTAATATGAATACTATATCATGTATCTTATACAGTGTACTCACCAGTGCTGCATTTATTTAAATAGAAATACAGTAAAAACTGTATTATTGGTAAATATTATTGATAAACAGAGGATCACGGTTTCAGAGTTCTCATCCAACAGTCTACAAAACGGACGAAGCCAAAGAAAATGATTTATTTTGATAACCATGTTGTTGAACCATGGCCTCTGTGATAATATTGTGAAATTTGTATCTGTAATTATATTATTATGGGTGTAATGTACTACACAGAAGTAACCTTTTAGTATTTTTAGATCCACACATTGATGTGTGCGAATGAAACCGTTCTACTTTTCATACACATGGATACAGATCCTGCTAGAAGCACATTTCCAGCCTTCCAGCCCCATAAATCTTTTAAAAGAGAAGCCGTTCATTTTTTACTTCACCCTAAAAGTGCCTGGCAGATCAGTTAATGAGTAATTAGCAATTAGGCAGGCTTTTATTAGACAATAAAGGGCAGGTTGGGAACAGATGTTTCAGCTCGATAAGTGTGTGAAGTGGTGGTAGAAATGCCAAACCTGCTCACATATGGGACTGATATCACTGTAGAGCGGCCACATCTGACAACAGGCCAGCAGACTGAGACCTACCAATACATAGCATCAGGATCTTTTAGTCAAGCTGCTTATTTTTTGATACTTTTACGATGTATTTTTGTTGTTTAGTGTTCAGCGGAAACACGCTCTTAACCATTAAGTATTTTGTAGAGCAGGGAGTCAATAAGAATTGGCAATTTAAGAGGATATAAAACTAAAATGGGATAAAGGCTAGATCCCTAATTTAAAAAATGTGTCACATGTCAGAGAACATAACCACACACCGATAGATAGACCTAATGTTATTGCTCACAAGATTGAAATCTCTCATTCCCTATGCAGTCGGTCATTGATAGGCTTCTATAGCTAATTTAAAGATTTTATATTATGTTGTTTGCAGGTCTATAAGCTTCCCTTTCCAACCGCTGCTTCGCAAAGAAAGCTGAAGATTTTGAGGCTCGGTGGAGAAAGCAGGAACCCAGCCGATGAGCAAACAGGGCCTCGAGAGCGCAAGGAACCGTCGTCTCAGCCCGGCGTGTCCTACCACGTAAAGGGACCAGTGAACGCGGTGTATTCAGAGATCCTTCTCAGCAGGATGTGTGTGAATCATGCCGTCAACGGGACCATTCGCCAACAGTGACTAACAGATAATTAGCGGCTGGTGACGCTAACCTGTGCGTGTCTTTCAGGTGTGTGTCTGTAAGTCTAGCTGTGAATATGTGTTAAGAAATCTGCGTAAAAAGGGCTAAAGTGTGCACGCCGATGGCTCCGAATCTACTTAACCATATGCTGGATCAAAGAGGTAAATTGGAGGAGGAGTTAGGTAGGTGTTTGTTTGCGCATGTGTGTTTTTGTGTAGAGCGATCCAGATGGATAAAGGGTGTGAGGGGGTTCAGTGAGACCCCCTGAATCCCTGCCAAAATGACTTTGGCAGCTGCAGCTTAAGGGAAGGCAGTGGCCACTGATGAAAAATAACCGAGACGGTCGCGCTGCCCCCTTCAAAGGGCCTTGCGAAAAACTTTCCTGCAACGCTCATGCAACGTTCCCACAATGCTGCTACCGCTTAGCCATGGGCTGAGATGTTCCCAGTATGTTTTGGGAACGTTTGGCAGCTGCTGTGGAGTGCCTTTGATGTCACCCTGCCTCACATTGTCACTTTTATGGAAGCTCGGGCAACATTTTGAAGTCTAGCTTTACACCGCCTTTCCTTCACATGCCAGGTTCACAAGTATTTATGAAGTATTTTCTATGCCAAAGGTCTTATGAAGTATATTGTATTGTACTGTCTTATGTTTCTCACACATTTATTTTTCTACCAGTGTCTTCCAGTGCCTTTAATAATAATCTGTGTAAAGTGTTATAAAAGCTGTTTACAAAAAAAGAGGATATTTATACTGTTACATTTATACTTGTTGCTGGGTTTACTCTAAATTGCTGGAATGCAGGATGTTTTATGTGTCCATAATTTACGTTAAACAGGATGTCGTTTGTGGAGAGAGAAAATTAGTAGGATTATTTGAAATATCCCATAAAATGTATCTTCCCACCAGTTGTTAAGCTGAGCTCAGTATGGGCACAGACACTATTTCCACTTGAAGTGAAATGAAACCATGTGTTGACCTGTAAATATTCCACAGCAAGTGATAACTCTCTTTTTAATGTCAGAATTTATTGTCAAAGGTTTTGGATGTTTATGAAGAGCTATTCCAAGATATTTGTCTGTGCCTGTGCATGAAATGTATGATTCCAACAATCATTATGAATGTCACTTATCCTGAACAATTAAAAATTTATATTTTCGTAATTTAAAAAAAGTTGCTTCTTGAATTCAATTATTTCCATTTCCATATTTTAATGACAAACAGATTTATATATATAACAACTATTCCCCGCATTTTGTACCTATGCATCGACACCAAAAATATGTTGCTTAACTTATAGGCATTATGAAAAACATCATTATAAAAAATGTATTATCAATATCTGTGGGGTTTTGTTGCATTTTCATTTCGTAAAACTTTTTTCTCAACTGGAACGTTTAATTAATAATATTTAGTTGTTGTATTTATATCTGGTTAAGCTGAAATACCTTTTTAAAGTAGATCGAAATGAAATTAAATGCCAATATTCTGTAACTGTCCAATTCAGCAACCGAAAAAAATACATATCTAAAAAAATTGAAGTAACGTTTCAGTAATTATAAAATAGCAAAGAAAAGAACTAAAAGTCAGAGCGCGCATTTTCACCTGACGCTGCAGGTAACAACAACAACAGTCCGTTGCTCGAGCCTCACGCGCGCTCTTCATAACTAGCATTTTTGGCGGTCGTTTGTCGATGAAGAGTGAGTAGGTATCACTTTATTATTGTTTAAAACAAATTTACATGCCACAAATCCATCACAAAACGTAAAGTTTTACTGTATAAGTGTAATTCTTCTAAATAAGTGTAACTCTGTGTTAATTTCCAACGTAGTTACAAACTGCGTTGCGAGCATTTGCGTCCGGAAAATAACCTTAACATTAACAACTTGGTCTAAAGTTACTTAATTTGTTGGACCTTTAAAAGTATTACATTTCTCAGTTATTTCGACGACGTCTCTGAAAGTTATTGTATAATGTGAACACCGTCTCTCTCTCACATGGCTTTTAAATGTATAACTGTGCCCAGTCTAACTCATCTTTTTCTATTGCCCTGCCTTTTATTTTAATCTTGGTTTCAACGTATATGTAAAACGCTCAGTCCGTTAAACATTCAAGTCCTTTTTATCCGTAACTGTTCTTTCAATCTCAAAATCCCGATGGAGCTGCAAAAATGACTGATTCTTTCTGCATCAGTCGCGCTCGCTTTGAGCTCCGTGTCTCTCACTGGCCTCCAGCCGAAGATCTGTTTATCCAATCAGTGTTGAGAACGGTCTTATCTTATGAATATTAATGAACAGTTCGGCCTATCACGATGTGGGAGCATTTCACAGGAGAGTGTTTAGTTGCGCGTTTTCCAACAGCCGCATATAACAGTTTGTGTCTTTTTGAGTTCGTACCGATGGCGAAGGTGACTTGTTGGTGGTTGGATGTTTGTGATCGTATCTGCAACTTAATGGATACTTAAAAGGGACATTTTTATTTATTTATTTTAAAAGCCCCGTTTGTGGATTAACCTAATGCTAGATTAATGAAGCGGACATGGATAAAACCGGTTGTGGGATACAAGCAGTTTACCATTTATTCCTTCTGTGGCTCTCAGTTTGCCCTCTGTGCTCTCAGGGAAGTTGGATGTAAGTATTATAAGTGCTATGTTACTTTATTGTCTATTAATGTTTGAATAAAAATGTTTGAAAATTGTCTCCTTTTCCTCGGGCCTGGTTATGGCATTTCAATCCAGGCCGACAGGAGAGGAGAACCGCTTCTGATATTTGTGTCACACTGCTCCGCATCACAGGTGGTTGGGCATCACATCTGTAGGAGTGCACGAGAAGTTGGGTTGCGCGCATTTGCCCCTGTCGCACAAGCAGAAGGAGCTGTGCGCGCGCAAACCGCACCTTCTACCGAGCATTAAAGAGGGCGCGCGCCTGGGCATCACCGAGTGCCAAACGCAGTTCAAACACGAGCGCTGGAACTGCTCGACCCGACGGGACCCCAACGTGTTCGGCTTCGAGCTCACCAGTGGTATGCATGCACACTGTCATACTGAAATGTGACCCTGGACCACAAAACCAAAAATAAGGGTCATTTTGTTTTTCAACTGAAAGCGAAATAAATAAGACGATGTATGGTTCTTTATGGTAGGACAATATTTGGCCTAGATACAACTATTTGAAAATCTGGAATCTCAGGGTGAAAAAAAATTCTAAATATTTTGAAAATCTCCTTTAAAAGTTGTCTAAATGAAGTTCTTAGCAATGCATTTTACTAATCAAAAATTAAGTTGTACAAACTAACCTAATGGAGCATGATCTTTACTTAATATCCTAATAATTTTTGGCATAAAATAAAAATCTATAATTTTGACCTGTACAATGTATTTTTGGCTATTGATGCTACAAATATACCCTTGCTACTTTTGACTGGTTTTTGTGGTCCAGGTCTCAAATAGACTTGTGCTTGAACTTTATAATCCAGATTTTTTGGATCATTGTATTAATTAAAGTTAGTAGTAAAGTTTCAGCAACACGACTGAGTAATCATGAGACAAAAATATTACAAATTAGGGTGGTAATATTGTCTGATAGTTTTCATTAAAAATCAATCAAATGTTTATCAAATTGCGATTCACAGAAACTGAACAAAGTCTTAAGACTTATTTTAAGAAGTGCTATATACGGTTAGAAAAAAAAGGTAAAATTATTTATTTGGAGTTCAACATTAGTTTAATAGAGCAGGCTGTTCACCTTCGGAAGTTAGTAATTATGCTGATATTATGTCTAAAAGAAGAAAATAGTTATTTAAAAATGATATATGCAAAAATATATGCATATATGTGGTTATTGGACAGTTCAACAAAATTAATAAATAAAAACAAGTCAGCCATTCTGTAATATATAATGAGGGATCATCAGTTTGTAATTGCTTAAGGAATCTGAATGTTTTTTAATCGACTGGGAATCCTGTTTTTGACCCCTTAATAGCTGTTTTGATTTCAAATGTTTATGGAAAAGATGATTTGATTCTTGGAACAGCTCTGACACACATCTGTTTTCGATTTACCATCTCTATACTAAATTTACTATGGTCTTTATCTGGCCCTGAATTTAATGCATGCAGGATAAGCGTGATTACAAAACAAAGAGTCAAACTGAAATGGTAGAACTTGTTTCTTGATTTTTGTGAATCCATTTCTAAGATTTGCCTGAAGCTTATCTTCCAGAGCAGTTCAATTTGAAGCTTGATTCAAGGGCAAACTGAATTTGATATACTGTACATCTCATTTCATGCAGCCACAACCAAGGAATTTTACAGGCATCTGCTATTCTGTCTAAAGAGTTAAAATAAGAAAAATATACTTAAAAGTTAAAACATTATAAACCAAACTTGATTAAAAATGTGCCTTATTATAAATATAATTTTATAAAAGCTATTAAAATGATCTTTCTAGAAACTATATGTGTAACTTTATGACTCGATTTGTTTAGAGACGAGATTAGGACTAGTATATTTATCTTATTAATCACTGTGTATGATCATATAATCACTGCATTTTATTAGGATCTGCTATTCAATTGATATATTTATTGTAAGTAACATTTAATCAGAACTGCAGAAATGTATAGAGCCATTTGCATAATGTATAAAATTGTCACGTTAAAAAAACAATTCATTTCAGTTAAAAGGATGTTAAGAATTTTTAAAGCATCATCTTTTCTCACAATAAAAAATAAATTACATCAGCCAAACATTTGTGCTCATATGTATAATGTGATATCAGTGTTTCTCTGCATGAATATAGGTAACATTTCCAGACTCTTCTGCTCTGATACTGCTGCACTGAGACCCTTCTCACAAATGTCCCGCTGTGAATCTAATATTTCCATATTTTATGATTGTTTCAACATTTTTAAGTACTTAACTTGCATCGGCATCTTGCTTAAATTCTCTTTTTTGTTTTTAAGGTACAAAAGAGACAGCGTTTATCTACGCAGTAATGGCTGCCGGCCTGGTTCACGCGGTCACCCGCTCTTGCAGTGCTGGAAATATGACAGAGTGTTCGTGTGATATGAGCCTGCTGGGCAGCGGTTCTCCCACGGAGGGATGGCACTGGGGTGGGTGCTCTGATGACATCGCCTTCGGGACTTCGTTCAGCCGTCGCTTCATCAACAATTCGGTAAAGAACATATCAGCCCGTAGTGAGGATGCCCTGCTCACTATGAACCAGCATAACAGCGAGGCTGGGAGACAGGTAGGTGACAAACAACTAAACTCTTTAAAGTAGAGGTATGTTGAAAGAAATGACATGCACAACAGTGGCTGCTCACTTTTTCAGAAGCATCTGTATATTTCCCCTTCGTTTTCTCCATAGGGATTTCTAAAAGTACTTTAATAAAGGCTTTAATAAGAAGTCATGGATGGAAGCCAAGCAGCTTTGAGATGAATCATAACATTCCAAACTTTATTTGTAACAAAAAAAGAATTTGAAAATTGAACAAACAGACAAAGGTACAAGACTTTGTACTTAACATTGTTTATAAAAGCCTAAAATACAATCCCATGTAGTATTGCAAATGACGTAATCTGATATGCTTCATGAGAGTGTGTGTGGTCGTTTCTGAGCTCTTTTGAGGCAGTTTAGATTCCCATAGTGACTTCTTTGATTTCTTTTAAGAATTATGAGTAGTTAAATTAAACATGATTTTTAAGTAAATCACACTGACTTGGAGCTTCTACAGAAGCTTATGTCATTGTTTTACATAGCTCATAATTTTGTCCCATTTTCTCATCATAAAATTGTTTTTATATGGAGAAAATGGAAATGTTATTTCTGATTCAGGGCTGTTTCCCTTCATTGATGTATTGAAGGACTGAAGATGATTTATTTTGCCTTTCCATTCACATTTTGATTGATATGTGAAGCTGATTGGTGCATGTGACTGACTATGCTTGCCTGCTTCAAAACGACAAAAAGTACTAGAGAGTTCTCTTAATTCAGTGCTGTGTTTCCCTGTATAGACACTAATTCACTCTAATAGAAGAAAATCCGAAAAGTGTGACAGTGGAGAAAATGTCTGTCCTTCCCCATTCACTCAGACAGCATTCCTGAAACATTTGTAACACATTCAAGTTCTTGTGATCTCACAGCCTCTTTTATAAACACATCTAATCTCTAAAACTGAACGTTGATCCTTCAGTGTAAGGTTCCCTCAGTCCTCAGTCATAAAATATGACAGTTTTCTCCAGCAAATGAATTTTTGACTCGTTCTGGCTGACAAGAAAAACCATTTCAAAGCAACCAAATAGGAACAGAAATAGTAATGGGCTGTTTCAGCTCTGGCAATTTGTCGATCAAATGAGTTACATCTCCCCACATGTTCTTGATTAATCTGAGAAGCTGATGATTTGCACTGAATTCCACAGCCTTGACTGAAGAACACTTGTAAGTCTTTGGAGACCCTAAACCACTGCTCTGGTTGGAAGCGTTTAAGCGAGACAAAATTCCCCTCAAGTCAGCGAAGGGCCCCCATAATCCTTCACCCAAACAAATGCTCCTATTTTATGAAAGTCGTCAGCTCACAAAATACTCCTTCCGCTTTCATGGTGCAGAACATGAAGCATTGGGAGAACATAAAAGCTTAGTCCGTAAAAATTATATAGTCCTTGGAAATGTGGTTTATAGCAAACCAAGGTGAACTCTCTCGCCGAAGTACATTAGTTCTGCGTTTTTGCCTTAAATCCAGGAAGTCTGTCAAAATAAATTGCAAAAATGTTGGCTCAAATCACAACTCACATGTCTGCATGCTTATTTATTTCTTGCTTACATTGTCTAGAAAAACAAGCTGCTTTCCCAGCTTCTCTCTGTTACTAATCAGATATATAATGATCTCCGTATCCTCTTCCTCTACAGGCGGTGGCCAAAACAATGTTGACAGACTGTCGCTGTCATGGCGTGTCGGGTTCGTGTGCGGTAAAAACATGTTGGCGCACAATGGCTGCATTCGAGCGTGTGGGCGCCTACCTGAAGGAGCGTTACGAAAACAGCGTTCAGGTGGTGGACCGTTCTAAACATAAGGTGCGACGTAAGGACAAAGACCATCGCCACACACCTATTAGCAAAGAAGAGTTAATCTTCTTCAACAAATCTCCCAATTACTGTTTGGAGGACCGGCGGTTGGGCGTGACGGGGACCAGGGGCCGCAGGTGTAACAGAACTTCAGCCGGGCCGGACGGCTGTAACCTGCTCTGCTGTGGGCGGGGCTACAACACACACGTGGTACGACACGTAGAGCGCTGCGAGTGTAAATTCGTCTGGTGCTGCTACGTTCGCTGTCGTCGCTGTGAGACAATGAACGACATGCACACCTGCAAGTAGTGCAACTACTCGGGGAGGGATCTTGTGAGAGGAAGTGGACCTTCTTTGTGCTCTCACCCCCGTTGGGCCTATACAAATAACAAAATATCCATGGCAACTGGCAGTCCAATACCAGGGAGAAATGGTATAATCCCTAAATCCACATGCGTAACTCTTCCCATGGGCTTCAAGTGGGAGTTAAGCCATTTTGTATATAGTGACTGTGGAATATAACTGGAGCATAAAGGGAACTAAAATACTGGGAACAGCAGAAAAAGTGTAAATAGATGCTTTTGTTTAAGTTTGTATTGAACGCTTTTACAGTTAACGATGACTTATAGTGGGAATTATGTAGATAATATACCAAGGTATTTTTTATACAATGTTTTATAGGTTGCAATTGAGAATCCCTTGAGTAAAAGAGAGAAATAATTCACAAAGCATGTATTCTGCAATTTTAGCTATATATTTCACGATTTAAATGTACATATTAAATTATGAACAATGGACGTGTGCGATTTCAACCTTATTAAAATTAAATAAAAAAATGTAGAGACCCTGTACTTTCTTTTTGCTTGTGACTGCTGATGTTTCTCCGTCTCCCAAACAAACAAACAAGTATAATTCCCAAAAGTGTAGACAACGGATCCAGTCCGCAATAGCAGCTTTATCAAATAATAATATAATGTATATTTCAAATTACTTTTCATGGTTGTTGTCTTTCTAGTACTTATTTCTTGTGACTGATGTTTGTGTCACATTCCATTCCTCTTAAACTCTAATCCCACACACACATCTCTGAAAGAGTAGTGCTTTGCTAGAACTAACAGAGTTGTGCCAAATACCATGGCTGCATTCTCTTAAACAGCCCTTAAATGCTAATGCAAGTGGCCCTTTTATGTAGCCGCATTCCAGCCAACAGGACGGTGGCAGTTTACGGCAACACACGCAGAACATATCAGAGATCTTCTGTCCCGTGACAGAAGGAAAAAATCCTGTGAGTTCTGGCACATGCTGGCAAATCTCTTAAAGTCTGGAAAGTATCGCTCATGCTGCATTTCATGATTTCACTCTGAATGCCTGCTTGTTCATTCTCATGTGGTTGTATTTACCGCTGAGTGGAAGTTGCATCAAGCTTTTTTTGTCTGTGTAAAATCACTCAGATTATTCTTCTACATTGACTCTCACAGACTCTCAACACAATTCAATACAATAAATGATTCCCTTTTGGAAATGTTGCAGTTCTCTCTCTTTTTTTTTTTCATCATTCATGGTACCGATAAATGAGACATTTTGACCAATTTCTTTATTTTTTACTCTAGAAGAGTTTTGCAGATAAAACCTTCTCCTCATTCTTGTCAGTTCTGCACTCCGTGGGCAGTAAGTTGATGAATCACAGACAGTGATTCCCAAATCAATTCCATTGAAAACATCTCTGCAACCCTCCAGGTATATTTATAAGAGCAGCGCTCAGACCTTCAGCCCTGGAAATCTGTTGCCCATCATCCCAGAGTGAAACTCTTGGTTTCCTCGGTGCCTTCCTTCACCCCTCTCTTTCTCTTTAGTATGTGTTTAATGGTTAAATCATTCTTGAAATGAGATGATTTGTCAAATTAAATCTACTGTACTGCAATATTACCTTTTCAGGTTTTGTGCCATCATTGCTAATGAGCCGAAACTGTTTCTTAATGTTCTGGAAGTGTAGTTTTCTGAGGAAAAAGTAGCACAACTGTTAAAACAAAGACAAATATTTCTGCCGATGAAATTCAATCGTATAATAAATTACACTTTTTTCCTTACACTTTAATGAAATTATTCTGCCTTTTATACTCATTGTTTGCTGAGCCCCAGAGGTTTTTTTGAGGCATGTCCATGCAATATTTTGCATTCCTTTAAACTAAGTTGAAGAGATTTTTTCCCTTCTCAAATTATTCAGTTTTTCTGTGTGTGTGCTGTTGAGTTGAGACTGAATGCATCGCGGTGGGTGGTGCGACCACATGCACACACGCACAATATGTTTTGGATGTTAATTTGATCCACGCTGGCCTGTGGAGACCATGGTCATCGCTCATCCCAATCATCGCTCATCTTTTGTCTCAGTATGTGAATGATCAGTTATGTCCATCCAAGCATAGCATTACATCCGAAGCCAAGAGTCACGCTTTTTTCACTGGCCCATTCCCGCATGCTCTATGAGTGGTGCCATGCTCTGTACGCCTTCCCAGAAGTCTGTAGGGGCTCGTGGCTGTGTCTGGTTGTGTTGGTTAAGGCCTGAGGGGTTTTGGATTGGCGGCACTGTTTTCCTGCCAATAACTGTTGCTTAAATGTCAACAATTCCCACAACAACTGCTGCAGAGTCAATGTTAAGATTCTACACACGTCTTAGTGCTCGCTCTCCCTTAATTCATCCTGTATGTTTTCTTTGTTTCTTTCTTACTATATCTCACCATTGAGCGATGAAATGTTTTTCTTTTAAAGCAATTCATCACACGCTTGCCAGTTGTTCTGTTCATATAACAACTTGACTGACGTATCTGGTCTTGTACACATATGTGGTGAAAGGAGAATATGAACAGAGTGAATCCATCCATCAGTGACATGATGGTTTCTGCCTCCCTCTACTGGAGTCACAAAGTCTACAAGCCAGAGAGGACTACAAGAGGAAGACTGATTCAACACATTGGCATTTAATCATTATTTTAGCACTAAAATGCTTAGAAAATGATGGTTTCATTAAACTCAAAAGGGGTTTTACACCCTGATGCCACAGGAAAACTTTTAATTCTACAAAACCTATTGTATCAAGGCCTCTGAATTATTATAATAATCAAAACTCTGCTGAAAAACCTGTTTCATACAAATCCCTTCCACCCCTTGATTTATAGTCCATATAATTTTAAATAAGTAAAAGGCCATTTGCAGTTATAGGCCTATATTATACTCCATTTTAAGAATGCACTGAGTGAAATTTTCTGCTTTCTAGTTTGCAGTGTGTTTGTACTGCTTTTTCATTTAGATGGTGGCGGTCATAATTTGAGAAAATGGCTTTAATCTCTACAAAACTGAATATATATGGCATGACTTTGAGGTGCATGTAACACTAGATGATGTGATGTTCACACATTTAAATAACATCTTTTTTGTAATACATTTTCATATGTGGAAGTGCATCTAATTATCTACATCTGATATACATTTTGTCCGTCCATGTATTTAATTATTATTTAGAATGCTGATCCAATAAGAGATGCTTCTTCCGATTTGATAAATCACTCACTTTATTGCTATTTAATATGTGCTGTCACTCAGGTATTTTTTGTGTAAGTTATATACCGTATTTTCCGCACTACAAGGCGCACTTAAAAGCCTTTAATTTTCTCAAAAAAACAAAACAAAAAAAAACCGACAGTGCGCTTTAGAATCCAGAGCGCCTTTTATATGGATCAATGCGCTCTGTCAAAATGTTGACATTCCCTTTATAGCACAGCTCCATCTAGTGGATGGATACCGTAAACCCAGTCAAACGTTTGACTGCTGTATCTTCTATTCTAGGTGCTTTATAATACGGTGCACCCTATATATGAAAACAGTTCTAAAATAGGCCATTCATTGAAGGTGCGCCTTATAATCCACCATAAACTAAAAGATTGGATTGATGTGAATGGGTAAATAGTCTATGACTTAAAAATATTAAAACTGTTTCAAATTGCCAAATTAACATGGTCAAACTGCCATTTCACACAGACTGTTTAATATTGAACAGTATGAGGTTCAAATATGTGTTAATTTTAACATGTTAATAACACTTTGACAAATGATTTATTGCGAGTCGATCATTCACATATAAATAATGCATAATTGATACACTATTAACTTATTTGGACAACACAAAGCGAAAGTAACAACAAAAAATTTAGATCTGAATGTTCCCGTTGTACAACTAAGGTAAGTGTAGCTTGCAACTACAAAACTTTCTTCTGCAAGTCAGGTTAAGGTCCGTTTAAGTATTGCAAAGCAGTCGAGTGAATATCAGTGAAATACATAAAAAATCCTGAAACATCTCTTTCAAAACCCCAGTTCATGTATAAATGTCAATTTCAGGAAACAAACAAAAAAAAAAAAAACTTTCTAAACAGAAAGAAACTAACTCGGTCAAATCATTCTTGTGGTGAGTAGGACCACATACGTTTATTGTTAGCATATTGTATAGTACATGGCGTTCTTGTGGTTGGGGTGTCAATTACAGTTTAAATGGGATAAAAAACGTGTTTGATTTTTTACATCTGGTTGGGAGGCCATTCACAGCAGATTTCAGAGAACCATTTTAAATAGCTTTTAGCACGTAGAAAGAAAACTGAACGTGTGGTCATACAGTTTTTCTTTTGTTTTCCTAAGCAGTTGGGAAAAACAACAAGCAACATATGCACTGTATGTGCACTCTAATGATAATAAAAAATACAAACCACCTCATAGCCAAATATATATATATATATATATATATAGACACATGTATGTGGTCTACAAGGGTTTCCTTAGTATGAAAGTTATGGAACCATTGAAGAAAAGACATGATGCAGCAAGACATAAAGGAAGTGTGTGTGACAGGGCATCTTCACCTGACCAATTGGCTTATTTATGAGTGAGGACATCCTGTGATTCTTCTGCTTTCGGCTGCATGCATTTATTCAGTACACATACTCACAACAGTTTGATTGCTCCTGGAAATCGACCAGTTTCTTCCCAGCTTTCTAGCTGCATTATTCACCAACTATTCAGAAAAATAGTTGTTTATTGGCCTTCATAATCATAAATGTGTGGCGTCAAAGAGATTTTTCTCCATCTCTACTTGATGACACCAAGTTCTACGATAGCTTGTTTATGCCACAAGATTAACAAAAATTAATTACAACTTCATATCTCACAATTCTGACATTTTGAGAAAAAAAAAAAGTCTAAAATACAAGATAAAAACTCATAATTACAGGATATCAAGTTAGGAGTCAAAATTGTGAAACATAAAATCACAGTTGTAAGAAAAAAGTCATAATTGTGAGATACAAAGTCACAATTACCATTTTGTTTTTTTTATTCTGTCATAAATAAAAACAGAAGTGTGATGTAAACTTAGATTTTTCTTTCTTTTTTTTATCTTTCAAATCTTGTTATTATTATTTTTTAATTAGTGGAAACAACCTTCTATAATGATATTATTTCCAAGCTGCATGCTGATGATTTCATGTGCAGTATGAAAGGGATTTAGGCATTTGCCTGAAATTTTGGCGGGAAGGTGTCACCCCCTGAATCTCGTGGGGTTGTGATACAGGAAAGACAGAGGGAGGAACTGTTGAAAAGGCAGAACTTGTGTGGCTACAGTCTGGTGAAGGACCTCAGAGGGCCAGAAAGACAGAGTTAGAGAGAAACAGAAAATATAATGACCATGAAGCTCATCCTAAACTACTGCTAGGGACTGACATACTCTGGATGGCTTGTGCAGCATCACAGGTGAGATTCACACATATATACTCATGTTACATGTGTGTAATATGGGTGTTCAAGATTGACATTATATTCTTTTTAATAGCCATACTGCCAAATAAAATATGTTTGAACAAATTAGTAGAGTAGAATTAGTAGAGAAAGCAGTTTGTTGTAGACGCATATGCTTTCCAAGGTTAATCAGTTGAAATCTTTCAAATCAAAGCTCACTCTACTTCAGTTTCCTGTTTACATTCTTTGTCAGTCTACAATCTATATAACAGCATAAACATGGTTCTCTTTGATACAGTGTTAATTTTGACACGAAATTTTAATTTAGTTTTAGTCTTAGTCTTTTGACTATAATTCTTTTTAGTTTTAGTCAAGTTTTAGTCATCTGATTTGTTTTAATTTTAGTCTTATTTTAGTCGACTAAAATTGCTTGGTATTTTAGTCGACTAAAATTGCTTGGTATTTTAGTCGACTAAAATTGCTTGGTATTTTAGTCGACTAAAATAAGACTAAAATCAATAACAGATTTACTAGACAATTTTTTACAGCTGGTATAGGAAACAAACTTAACCAAAATATATAAAACACAAATTCAACTTTATTTCAACACAACTGTGTCTTTATTTCGATTCAAAAGCTTTTATGCAGCAACAAACACTGTCATGATAATGTAAACAATAACTAGCTGCCAATTGACCATCAATAAAAGAAAAATAACCTTAGGTCCAGGACCTTAAAGCTTACAGCTGAGCTGAACAATAAGTGCATACATTTAAAGTAAATATTTAATAAGTTGGCAGCTAGGTGGATAAAAAAAGTAACAAGATTTTATAAGGTATTCATTTGTCTAGCAATATTGTATGTTTTAAATACTACAATATTGCTAGATTTGTATGTATAATGATAGGATGTGAACATTCATGTTTCACATGACTAATATAGAAATATTTGTGATATTGTCAACAAGTAGAACATTATAAAATATACTAAACATTAGTATTAATCAAATGTATTTATCATGATATTACGTATTAGTATTGTGCTCGCATCTAATTTGAAGAAGGGGCTATTTTACAGTACTTTTCAGTTCGTAATATTTAATGCTACAACATCTACGCACTGCACTATTCCAATTTTGCTTAGCTCAATAAACAAAAGAACATCGTTGTGAAATTATATTTGAGAAAATGTCCGGGTGGCTCGTCTGTAAATGTCTTTTCAAATTGGTTGTGTTCTTGCCACGAATGAGCGCTCTGCATGCTTTACACTTTGTTTTGTTTTGTTCGTCGTCAAACGTGAAGTGAGCTGTGGACATTTTGTCGCTCTTTTAGACAGTAGGGACTTTAAGCAACAGCTGCGAATGGAACGGCTACAGCGACCGGAAGTTTGCCGTCACACCGCTGTAGCCAAGAACGTAAAAGTCACTAAGCAACGGTAAAACAGAACAGCGCAACGCAGCATTAATTCATTTATTGAGATCCAAAAAAATATATAATTTAAAAAAGCAAGAGAAGGATTGCTTTTGGCGTTAAATGACAATCTTTTGTCAGAAGAGGAGTTTTTAATATTGTATGATGTAAATAAGTCTAAAAACATAACATTTATTTACCTAACCTCTCACGTTGTAGCGACTCCGGCAAATCAGCTGTTCTCCCGTAGTAGACCGTTAAATTAGAACGTCACAAAGTAGCAGTTAAATTCGCGCAGGCGCAATACAACGCCAGAATGGCGTTGCCGTTCCACCAGAGGCTGTTGCTTAAAGTCCCTATCACCTCTTCGAATGCCGACTTCCCGGGAGCTCATAAAAACTGAAAACCTTCGCTTCACGTCTCAATAAGTCAGGCTCTGATTGGTTCTCTTCTCTCATGCAGTCTGTTCTGTTTTGCCGGTTCTTTTGCTCATTCCTCGCATCTCTCCCGTCTGCTGATTTGATTTTCGTCACAGTCTATTTTCGTCTCGTCCTTTATTCGTTGACGATAATGTCAATCAATTTAGTCATAGTTTTAGTCTCCATCAGTGCCTTCTATTTTAGTTTTCGTTTCGTTTTCGTCTGCAAAAATATATTCGTGACGAAAATAATGACGAAAATATTTAGTCAACGAAATTAACACTGCTTTGATATGACTGTTCATATCCGTTTCCAGGGATACTTTATCTTTATTTAGTTGGAGAATGTTTAAATTTCTGTGATTGCAGTTGAAAAATTGAGACATTTTTAGCACTTTAAGACACATTATGCAAGCAATTCTTATTAAGTATCATTTGACATGCACTGTGGAATGCTGGGTAAAGTAATCCTGAGAATGTTATTGGCCAACTGTAAAGTCAATGAATCAGGTTAATCAGGAAAATCAGTGACAGGTGTTGAGATCCAGCATTCTTTCCAACTTTATTGGTTTTGTAAAAATACCAAAAGAAAGCACTGCTTTCAACAGTCTTTTAGTTAGTTTTTTGTTGTGAGAATTAATGTGCTATGTGTATGTGTGTCTTTGTTTGTGGTTGTGTTGATTTCTGTGGCCAGAACCGCTGTGACCAGAACATCGAGGTGGTGACTAAATCAAAATGTCATTCCTGCTCCTTGACTTCTTTAGTACAATGTCCTGATGAGTACACCAAGAGTCAGCCAGAGAGAAGTACAAGACATGTGTTTATGTGTGCTGGTAAGGCTTTGCTATTATCAGGGATCAAGAACAGCAATAATTTATTTAAAAGCTCAGACATCTATTACTACACATTATATTTAGTATAATGTGTAGTACAGACAGACAGACAGACAGACAGACAGATAGATAGATAGATAGATAGATAGATAGATAGATAGATAGATAGATAGATAGATAGATAGATAGATAGATATTACTGTAAATCTTAAGCTATAATATCTGACAAAGCCCACTTTTAACAGGACATTAATAGCTTTTGTGACAAGATGAGGTGTTTCCTTCATGCATAAACAAAATACAGAGGCAACAATTATACAATAATCACTCTATATGTCTTTAGGTATCACATCACCATGGCTTTGTCTGTCAAGGGCTGTTCGTTCGAGTGTTACAAAGACACGGTGGAGCCCAAGTGCTGTCCAGGTCACTGGGGCGATGACTGCATTGGTGAGTTTGTCTTTATATACGATTTTTACAATTAAATAGCATTTGGTATTTCATTCTGTGAGGGGAAATACTGTACACTGAGGGAATATTTTGATCGGAAGAGTCGGAGAGGAACTATCCTAATGTGATCACTAACAAGACTGAAACACAAACATGGGAAGCATGGCTCCTCCTGGGAAAAGAAGTTAAAGAGCCAGTAAGATGAAATTCATAGCTTCCTATCACTGTTTATAAGTCCTGTACATTAGGTTTAAATCCATCCAAGGTTAAAAAACATTGTCATTTTGTCAAAATATCATTTTAAAATTACCTCAATTCTCAGAGATCCCCAAACGGTTCGCGCGAAGCTGTTCAAAAGATTCAGTTTCCTTAAACCCCACCTTTCGGTAGCATACTGTGTTCTGATTGGTCAACTAACATAGTCAGGTTTGATTGGTTGTTCCGCACACACCTCCACGGTAAACTATGCGTTAGCATCTGTTTGGGGTGAATTATGTCTTATTCCTCTCATCGCGAAGCAAACAGTAAAATAAAAAACTTGAACAGTCTCGCTGCCTTTTCTTCTGTGTGTGCGTATTCAAGCCGCACGCTTCAGTTTGAATCTGAATAGCGCGTTCAGCGCGGGGATGTGGTCACATTAGATATAGTGAAGGGAGACGTGAAAAACAGACATCGCGTTGTTTTCATATGGATTACTTTATCACAGAATATCTGTTTTCGGCAGCACTTGTTTAGTTTTAAAGTAGACATGTCAAGCTTTCTATAGATATCTCTCTCATGTCTCTCCGTTGAGTATTCACTGAGTTACACTTCATTTTAATGATGTACATGACGATCAGCACAAACAAAGGCTGCAGACAGCACACATACTGATAAGACGCTCGGGAGAAAACAAACACATAACTTCATAATCATACTTCGCGTTGTGATTCGGAAATGCTCGTTGTTCTAAATAAAGTTGGTAATGAACCCTCTTTTATGGCCAAACGCTTTGAAAATCCTGCCTTGTACTCACCGAGATTAGAAAAGCAGTCATCGGTGAACTGTTGTGAACACAACAAAAGGGATTTGTTGTACTGCTCTGGTATTGTGGTAAAAATGAATTTTAGCCATTGGTTCTTCTGATTTTCATTCTTCGGAAGTGAAAATAAAACAAACTTGCCTTTACAATTAAAAACACACTGTCTCCTCGACATGATGCTATTACACCAACCAGAGCGTCTTTGTGGGGGGGGGGGGTTAATTACTTTGCACATTGTTTACACTGATGGACAGCTACATCATACACTGTAATACAGGTAATTTTGATTTCCCATCTGTGAGGCTCTTTTAAAAAAACGGACCCACTTTATATTAAGTGGCCTTAACTACTATGTACTTACATTTTAATTAATAATATAGTACAATGTACTTATTGTGTACATACATGTTTTTACATTGTACTTATATATATAAAAAAATACATGTAATTACATCTGTATTAAATTTCTGTAATTACATTCATAATTACACTGTTGACCCATACTTTACACCTTAAACCACCCTTAAACTTACCCATACCTCCAACCCTCTCCCTAACCTTACCCCATCCCACCTCAATAGCAGCAAAAGTGTTTTACAATACAATATGAACACAATAAGTACATTGTACTTATTTCTTTATGTAAGTACATAGTAGTTAAGGCCACCTAATGTAAAGTGGGACCAAAAAAACTTTATTGCTATCATTTCTAGTCCAGATTAGATGCTAAAGGAATGCTAAACAGAATTATCATTATCATAATTCATATACATTTTTATGACGGTTTCTCATAATTCTGTCATAACCAGTCCTAAGAAATGATAATATGAGATAATATAAACAACTAAAGCAAACATTCTCTAAAAATAAAAATAAATATCTGGATAAATTGAACTTCCAGAAGAAATAAACTAGGAAGTAGGAATTATAGTTGATCCGGCAGGATCTTATGTGACTCTTATTAGAATTCTTGTTTGATTCCAGTAAGATCCTTTTGGATCGATTTCAAATTATGATAGGAATTCCACTGGCGTTCATTTTGGCTAGGGATATAAATCCAATATGCATGAATATGACCTTCCACCTTCCACAGTGACCTTGTCAGTATTTGGAAGGCACACTTTATCCTTTCTGTTTCCATTTTTAACATTTATGTGATAATGACACCATGACACCTGATCTCTTGCTGACTTTGCCTTAGCAATATTTAAACAAATTACATTTTTATGTTTTACATTTACATTTTATGCATGTAAATAATTTATCCAAAATATATCTATCACACCCAAAGTACCGGTATACATGTGTCATGTTCTGAAAATCCTTTACTTAATTTTGCCTTTTAAAAATCGCTTTTGAATCTTTCAGTATGTGATATTATCACCAAATCTTGGATTAATTATTTCTGTAAACTTGTTTTCTCTCAGTTAGCACAAGTTTTGTATTTCTTTTTTAAAATGATTTGTCGTAGAGCTCATTAATCAGATTTTATGCACTTCAGTTTTTTTTTTATTTAAACATTATTTGTGTTTAATTTTGCCAATGTGCATAAGCTCAGATCAGTGAGGCCTACGACCAGTCATTTCCAAATAGAAAACAAAACCTGTGCTAATTTAAATAATACAAATCGATAAAAACAATTGAATCCATTTTTTTTTTTTTTTTTTGGTATAAATAAAGGAAAATTAGAATTTAACAAGTGGATTTGTAGGCTGGTCATTTTTGACTGGGAACACCATGAGTCTAACATGGTGGGGAAAATCCTTAAAAACAAAAAATAAATTACCAGATCTCAACATGATGGTTAAATTAATGCAATTCATGCAAACCCATGACCTTGGGAGTGCTTGCGCCATTCTTTACTGTTTGGATGTCCAAATGTGTGACTGATATCACCAAGTTGACCATTTTATCTGATTGAAACAAAAAAATGTAAAAGGTTTCTTCACTTTTAGTGTCATGAAATCTAATGAAAGGAATCCTTTATTCTGTCAATAGAGTGTCCAGGATCAGCAGCGACTCCCTGCAGCAATAATGGAGTCTGCTCTGATGGTATAGCAGGCAATGGGACTTGCACATGTGCAGTACGTTTATTTTCCTTCTTTTCTTCTGTCTGAATCAAACACTATTATTGAGCATCTGATGTGACTTTTTGGACATTTTTTGTGTATGATGGCCCTGGAAAAGGTGAGTTTGTGAACACTCTTTTACTCTTTTCTGAGCAGCTTGAATGCACCCATTGCTTTGATTACAGTTTGCCATCTTCACAATCCTGCTGTTTTCCCCAGTTTGTTGAAGGGTAGGGTTGCAGTGTAAAAGATGTGTGCAGACCAGACTCCTGCCATAAATATGCCGCCTGTGCCACAGTGGAACCAGGAACAGTCGAGTAGGTGACAAATTCTCAATTGTTTGGATGTTTCATTGTGACATTCACAGAAAACAGCAGTTGTTTCTTGCAAAATAAGGTGGATACATTCAAACAAATACTAAGCATGCTTTAGCTCCAGGTGAAAACCCTGCTGGCTAACGAGATGAGAGCTCGCTAACTTGCTAAGCTGCACATGGTTGCAGGAGAGGTGAACTCTGAGTCGCTGAAGAAGGGAATCCTCTACTACACTCTGACCGGCCTGGCTGCAGAAACATTGACAGATGGAGGTGATTGAATGGAGGTTGTGTGTGTGTGTGTGTGTGTGTGTGTGTGTGTGGGTCTGTGTGTGTGTGTGTGTGTGTGTGTATGTGTGTATTCCCCAAATGTTTTCAAGGATGTGCAAATGCAGGATACAAGAGCAGAATCATCACATACTGTTTCACTCTTTTCTGCTCAGATCAGATTATGTTTCATTGTATTTGTTAAGATGACAGGGAATACATGAACTTTTCTGAAATCGGTAAACTTCTATTTTCAAGGTAGACCAGATAAAAATCCATCTTCATGGCAGTCGTAAGTAAGGAACTCTTGTGGAGACGGATATCTTTGCCTCAAATTGAATCATCCATTTGGTTGGAACTGCTTCCATCAGCTTATCAACCAAATGGATGATTCCAAAAACAACATTAAGTAAGTGTAGATAAGCGAGAAAGAGGTTCGTGAAGATAAAAGATTTGTGTTACATAAACATCATACACTTACTTAATGTTGTTTTTGATTGTTATGAGGATCAATAATGTCTTTGTATCTTATTTTTCTTACAGCAAAACCTGTTGCATATTCTCTCAGGGAATGGAAAATTCTCTGCTTGAGGTTGAGTTTTAAACTCTATTAATCCCTAAATGAATGTACTTTAAGACACTTGACCTGTGCTAGATATTACCTTTTTTTGTTATAAGCCAAATATTTGCTACGTTGTAAAAAAAAAAAAATAATAATAATAATTCATAAAAATAGGTAATGATGTATTGTATTAATATGAAGGAATTCAAATTTTTAGCTGTATTTAGAATTTTTCACATTGTTACATTATTTAAATTTGTTTTTAAGGTTAACTAATTTATAATTATTTAATTGGCCATTTTTTTCTGAGCATATAAAACTTATCCCAGTTCATCCTTTTTGTTTCAAATACTTAGAGGAGGTACAGTGCAAAAATAACAACTGTTCGGTTTTTAAAAATTATTTTTTTATTAAATATGTTTTTATGTCACATTCTCTGTATATATGTTCGATCCAGTCACTTAAGCAACACTCTACATTTTCTTTTCATTTCTCCCAATTTCAGGGTAAGACAAAACTACTTGAACTGATGCACAATCACATAGTGTCCACTTCTCAGGTTTGTGTGTTGATGTGTGAAAAATGTGTGATCAAATCATTTCTAGGTCATTAATTAACTAAATCCTGTCTGTCTTATCTGTCTACAGTTGAGTGCCAGCTTCATTGTGTCGAATCTTCGTGCTGTGACCTTGGCGGACCAGGTCCTGACATTTAATGTAACAACTGCTGTAAGTGTTAAAATAAATCAAATGTTAAAATAAATTGAAAATATGGCAATCAAAAGTATTGGAGCACCTAAGAAACATAGAATGCATTATATAATATGTGGGATTCATTGTGAAACAGAGTCATTAAAAAAATAAAATAAAAAAATATTATATATATATATATATATATATATATATATATATATATATATATATATATATATATATATATATATATATATATATATATATATATATATATATATATATATTACACAGACATCACAAACTAACTGAAACAAAAAAAAATTATATATTAGATTTAAATTAGATTAATTAAAATTTTATCATTTTGCAGACGCTTTTTTCCAAAACAACTTCAGGCTAAATTTTGAACCCACAACCTTGCCCTGCTAACACAATGCTATACCACTTGAGCCACAGGAACACTTTTCATTTGATTTATCTAAAATCTGAATGTAGGATTGAAATGTAACACAAAAAGTATACTTATTTATACACATGGTTAAATGTTAGTTAATTACACCTGCTGTTACTCTGCTAGGACACCTGTGTGGACTTGAGGGTAAATCCCTCCATACAGACACAAAAAATGATGCCATTGAAATAATACAATGAAATTCATATATTTGAATTGTGATTTAAAGGTCCAAATACTTTAAGTCACCACTGATTCCCTCACATACAGGGGTAGATCCTGGTCAATGGGGAGTCTGTTCTAGAGCTGGATGTTGAAGTAAAGACTGGCCGTCTTCATTCAGTGGAGGGGCTTCTAATCCCTCCGTCCATAGAGCCCACCATACCTCACAGGTGTGACATCAAAGAAACCAGTGTACTAAATGTGTTCACAAAATCAGAGGAAACATTTGAGCTAAATATTGGGGGTACAAAATGACCAAGATATAATTGAGAAAGATTGGAGTCATCCATAGAATGCAGTTGGAGTAATGGCAATGTACATTTACTTCATTTGTTTCAAGAATGCATGTTACTGCAAGCTAGGCTTTTCTGGGGATGGAAAGCAGTGTGAAGCGATCAATGTCTGTCTTAAAGAATGCGCTTTTATTAGGCTTTGAATTGAAAACATCAGAAATTTGATCTTTCCTTCCCCATTGGTTGCAAGTAGAACTGAATTATATATATATATACACACACACACACACACATGAACACACACTGTATATACCTATGGCTCAGCACCTCGGGTATGTAGTTTCGTATAATCAGCCACAAGAGGGAGCTGATGATCTCCTATTATTTACAAGCCTCTATTCACATTTAACAACAAATATATCCTGCGTCCCAATGTGTATACTTCCACCCTGTCTGCCCTAAATAGTATTGAAAATAGGATGCAGGCATGGACTTTTGCTTTTCTAGACACTCAAAACGCTTACATAGTCAGGTGGTATCTCCTCATCCACCACCAGTGTGCAGCATGGCGCTGGCAGCCATAGTGCGCCAGAATGCCCACCACACACCAGCTTATTGGTGAAGAGGAGACAGAGTGATGAAGCCAATCAGCGGATATGGGGATTGTTAGGAGGCAATGATGGTCAGAGGCCAATGGGCGAATTTAGCAACCTGATGTTTAGAGCATTTAAAATTTAGAGGTCACACCTCTACTCTTTCCGAAAGACATCCTGGGATTTTTAATGACCACAGAGAGTCAGGACCTCAGTTTAACATCTCATCCGAAGGACGGTGCATGTTGACAGTATAGTGTCCCCATCACTACACTGGGGCGCTAGGACCCACACAGACCACAGGGTGAGCACCCCCTGCTGGCCTCACTAGCACCTCTTCCAGCAGCAACCTAGTTTTCTCAGGAGGTCTCCCATCCAGGTACTGACCAGGCTCAGCCCTGCTTAGCTTCAGTGGGCAACCGGTCTTGGGCTCCAGGGTGATATGGCTGCCGGCCAGAGTAAATGACAGACATTTAGTAAATGAGCCAGTTTGAATGGTCTTGGTATAATCTGGCAAACTGTTTACCAATCACGTTTCGCAATCGGCAAGGCAACTGTGGTATACACCACTACCAACACAAGATGGGTAACTTGCAAAGCAGCAGCACCACGCTTGCCACAATTTTTCTAAAATATTGTTAACGTGTTTAGTGAAAATGATTCGTTTAGCTTCGGATCTTTTGTCTTTTGTTTGAATCAATGATTTTGGAACACGTGACAGACTGGTCAAGTCATGTGATTTCAGCAAAACTTTGTTTTGTTGTTGTAAAAATGGGCGTGGCCATTTGTAAATTACATTCGGGTTTACTGTCAATGATTACATGGGTCTGGTTTCCGGTCTAGTCTGTGTCCAGCTATTTTTAGCTGTACAAATCTGTTTGTTTTGCAGCTTGATATTGAAAGTGTGTCTTACATTATTTTAATGTATTATCTTAATTAGGAACACACTGGATTGTAGTGCAAACTGTTTTACCGTTCACTACACGTTGTTAGTCTCCTCGTTATTTTAGGCTCCCCGAAAAAAAAACAAAAAAAAAACAAACAAACAAAAAAAAAAGATTTCGGGTTTCGCTCGGGTCGGGTCAGACGATCACGGGCTTGGCGGGTTCGAGTTTCAGTTTAAAGCCCATGCAGACCTCTGCTCTAAGCCTGCTGGAACTGTAGAAACTGAAGTGCAGTTTTCCATTTGCTGGCTGACAACATGACACTTGTGACAACGTGTAGAGCGTGAATGTATCTTAAAGGTTGAACATAGCTTAAAAGTCAATGAAAGCATCTGGTTCCTACTTTTTTTGTGCAACGATGTTTCCCCCAGGTAACTCTACACAGGACAAGTGGTTTGGAGAACTGATCGAAGACTTAAAACAAGTTTGACATTTTCACATTTTTCTGTACTAGCCCAGACATGGCAGCTTGTTACAGCTTTTCATGTTAACAAAGCTCCACATGTAAAACCTTACGCCACTTAGCCTGAAACTTTTGTTTTTCAAAGTTTTCTGCCTTTCATATGGAAAGACTGCATTAGACTTTTTTTTATTTTATATAGACTCATAGATGATAATCTCCCATATGAAAAGATCCAAGGCAAACATATGCATTGTCTAAAAACTTTTAAAAAGATTGGATTCAGAAAAAAAAATAGTTTTAATGGAATTTCTTTGACTTACATGCATAAAACAGTACATAGTACATGGTATTCACTGATATGGTTATAGTATAACAATATCAAGTTTTTGCAGGCAAAAATATAAATTTTCCCTCCCAATAAAAATCATGTAAACGTCCAACTAGAAAAGGGTGAAAACATGCAGTGAACGGTCACATAAGAATATATAGCCTAGTATAAAAGACAATTAAAATCATTAAGAACTAACTGCCATTTTGATTTGTCGTCTTTGGTTTTTAGCTTGGTGCAAACACTTAAAAATACTGTTTCAGTTACTGTAGATCCTAAACGAATAAATAGCATTTAACTGAATTAATATTCTATGGCATGTACTGTGTAATCATTTTGAGTTTCACTGTGAGCTGAGCTTATTGCTTTCATACTGAAATCACAGTAACTTTCACAGCTACAGACTTAGTCAAGTTCAAACATTCTTAGTTGTCATCTATGGTGCTGGTTTCAGGTGAACGGGACGATGCTTCCATGAAGAACTCCTCCTCTTTTAGCATGCTCTGGAGAACACATGAGGTACTGAGGTAAGAACAGGATACAGTACAGCTGGAATATTGTGTGGTTTTCTTACAGTCAGGTTGTTGATTCCTTCCGAGAATGCGCCAATCTGTTGCACGGTTCCTTCAGAGTCCTCCATCTGCACACCATCATTTAAACAATCTAACAATTACATCCAACTATGACCAGAAAACTTATTAAAAACTAGCAATTAAAATATGATTCACAATTTTAGCTCCATTGCATCCTAGTCAGTGGAATTGTCCATACCTGCTCCAGCTGATCCAAGCTGTCCTCGTAAACGCAAAGGCCTTTATTGAAACTACTGCTCTTAGGCATCTGCACATCCATGGGGCAAACATACTCTTCCATCTCCTCCTGTCGCTTCCGTCTCAATGTCCCGAAACTTCCAAATGACAGACGTCTTGGCTAAAAGGAGGAGAGAATGGTAAAGAACAGGTAAAATGTTATCAGCATAGTGTTAAGTTAATAAACAGCTGTTTAGTTATATTCCAAATATAAGTGACATTCAGAGACCCAGAGGCAACCTTACACACAGTTACTTGCCTTGACTTTGGCTGTAGCTGTCAGGACAGTGTAATCTGGGTTTTCAAGATGCTCCTGCTTCAGCCTTTGTGCCTCTGAGCCAATCAGAAGATGGAAGTTGGTTGCAAGGTGACGTCTCAACAGAGTTTTATTTGGTGGGATGTTAAGAAGCAGAGCCATTGTCTCAACATTGAAGCGAGGCTCTAAAACCTGAGAAACGCAGGTAAAAAATAAAAATAAGAAAAAACAACTTGAATAGAAACTGATGTCTTCTGCTCCATTGCACATACCATTAGGCCTCCGTGGACTCCACTTCCTCTCAGGTTGGGTGCATACTCCGCTAGATCCACTGAACGAAGCCACTCCATCACTCTGTGATTGGTCCATTGACAGATTTCTGCTGGCGTGGGATTATTCTAATCAAAGGGGAAAAAATACAGCAAAAATCAAAGTCATATTCAAAGTGACTGGCTCTTAGTGTGGTGGTATAACAGCAGGGTATGCTACCTCCGTTGGTCGGCGACGGAGGCAGCTGGGGTCATAGCAGTTGATGCGTAGCACCTGAATGGCTCTCTTAATACTGAGATGGTGAAGAACACTGCCCACTTTCAGTCCCAACAGGTCATCCTAACCAATGAGATCAAAAAAAAAGTAAACTTTAGTATTGCATTTCCGCAAAAACTGGTACCAACATTTTTTTTTCTTGGACACCATCAGAACATTACAATGATTTCTAAAGACTATAATAATAGCTGCTAAAATTTTAGCTTGTGTGTATGTGTGTGTGTATATATATATATATATATATATAAATAAAAGAAAAGGTATTGTAATATTTAAATTGTAATTGACACCTACCACAGTCATATAGTGAAGCATGCGCCCATCCACTCTGCCCTCATCAAACTGAGATTTATACTGAGGTAGGCCGATGTCATCCAGCCATCCTTTGAGATAATTACAATAATAATATCAGTACTCTGACTTTGTAATAAAGTATTAATGGGTCAAATAACATTTGTAATCAACCTTATTCAGATGTCTGGCTTAAAGTGATATTACACCCTAAAAATGAAAACGTGTCATTCCAAACCCGCAAGACCTTCGTTCATCTTTGGAACACTGAAATCTGAGAGTTTACTGACCCTGCACAGACAGTAAAACAAATTACATGTTTAAGGCCCTGAAATGTATTAAGGGCATTGTTAAAATAGTCCATATGACTTCAGTGGTTCAACAGTCATATTATGAAGATACAGGAATACTTTTTGTGCCTAAAGAAAAAAAAAATGTTTCAATAATTTCTTATTCTTATTGAGTATTCGCCACATGTTCAGGAGAGTACCATGACTCTCAGTTGAACCACTCATGTCACATGGTCCATTTGAACAATATCTTTACTACCTTTTTGGCACTTGAACCTTGTTGTCTATGCAGGGTCAGAAAGCTCTTGGATTTGATCAACAATATCTAAATCTGTGTTCCGAAGAGGATCCAAGGACTTACGGGTTTAGAACAAAATGAGGTTGAGTAATTATTGAAAGAATTGTAATTTGTTTCATTTAGTTAAAAAACCCTGATTGTTACTTACGAGTAACCCAGTTGTAGTCCAGTTTACCCATGGCATCTTCCTCCTCGGAGCCCAGCGACTGAAGAGCCAGCTGCAGTTTCTTTCTGTGTAGAGGATGCCGGATGCCCATGTCCTGAAGCACAGACAGAAATGTCATACACCACACAGAATAACCTAACCTTAAAGCTTAAGAAATAAAAGTATGTGCATGCATATTTGAAAATGTGACCTTTTCCAAATCATGCGGAGACGCCTTTAATAATGTCTGTCCAGAGCTGATGCACTGCTGAGCTTGATTTACATACAAGTCCAGTCCCTGGTTCTGCAGCCAAACGCACACCTGCTCTTTACTCCAGCGTGAAAATGGGCTGTCCAGCTCACTGACAGTGACATTTACAACATTACATGTTGAAGGTGCATGAAAAAAAAATGAAACGAAAGAACTCTTAAAAAACAAACTGTATGTACTTGTTATTGCTTCGCTGCATATCACGTGACCAGCCCAGTCTGGGTCCCGCTGTGGCTCGAACTCCCCCTCTCCGAAACGCTGACTCGGGAGAATCGTCCAGGTCGTCAGAGGTGGACTGACTTCTCTTCATTCTGATGCAGGGATTATAATAGTTAATATCTGCATTTTAATAGACACTGGAGTTTAGTAGTAATATATTAAAACACATTAAAAAGACCTTCCAAATAACTTCATGATCCCCTTTGATTTCTTCTTTCCTTCGGGCGAGTATGTCTCTAATGCTTTCGGCTTCTGAGTTTGCAACCCGGCCAAATCCAAGTGCTCAGTCCCCTTACGCTCTCCTTCAACTGCCAAGCCAATATGTGATCAATAATTCATTAATAGGATAAATAATCCAAGATTCCAAAACTGCCAAGAAATAGGCATACTTCATGTTCATTAAGGTCAAACTTTTGCAGTTTTTAAAATACAAAATGTTTTTCAGAAAGTGTTTGGTCTCACTCACTCAGATTGGGAGCGGTGCTTGACATCTTGTTGCCTCTGATCTTAAAAAAGCCACGTCCGAAAGAGGAACGTGTTTTTTTAGAGCCAAAATTCTCAGTCGGGGAGATGGATGGAGAGCCTCCATTTTTACTGGCTTCATCCTAAAATATTACAAGCAAATTGCAGTTCTTGGTTGAAGATATTTCAGTTTTTGATTTGCCAAATGATTGGATCTTAACAGTTCTAATTAAAAACAAATTAGATGCTTCTTTATTAGCATCATTTATATGTTATACATATGTTTCCAGTGCAGCTATGATGTTGTTTTATTACTGTGCAACATTACTGTGTTCAAGCTGTGTTTTTAACCAACTTGGGGTGACTGAACCCTACATTTGCGAATCTCGAACCTTTTTACAGGATCTTATTAACATATCTAATTCATAATTTCTCATATAGATTAAGTTGGTACCTCATTATTGCTTGTCAAACGAGACCTTTCAGGCTGCTGTACTTCAGAGACACTGAAAAGCATAAGGAAGAAATCAAAACGATCAGAATTTTAATAATGTAATTATAAATTGTAATAAAATTTTGCAATAAAACCACAAATCCCTGATAATGGAAGAAATTATGAACTTTTAAATTAAAATGTCATTTTACAATTCTTTTGTTTACCTTAATTTCATAAAACAATGTTACATTTTAAAGCCCATTTTGTACTCTGTTCATGGAAAGTGCCTGAAAATAATAGTCAGTTTGATCTATTTTTTTCAATCTCCATGGAACCATGGAAAATACTTGAACGTCAATATATCTTTTGTATGAACGGTTGAAATAAATGTCTGCAGTAAGTAAACAGACCTGTCGGTGGTCTCAGCTGCAGGTTTGTGTGTGGTCACTTCAGGGGGCAGCTCTGAACATGGAATGAGCTGAGGCTGTATGAGACACAACAACAATATCACTGATGGACGCGAGTATGCAGGAGATCAGCAGTGAGAAAACTATTTTCCCTGAGGAGTCAGATTTCAAAGGACAAGAGCAGGCAGTGACCGCTCTGAAATGACCTGAAAAATCACAGGATGCTGCTCCCAAACAAAAACAACAGAGACGTTCCCCGTCAACAAAAGGTTATGGTTAAATTGTTATTCTCTGTCAGACCATCACAATGAAAATACTGCAAGGAGGGGGTCTAAAAGGAAGTCTGAGGAACATCCTGTGTACATAAACCATGTGTGTGTGTGTGAGTGAGTAAGACCCTTCATACTTCATCGGTTTCCTCTGTGCCTCCTGTGGAGACCATCTCGGTGTCACACAGCCCTTCTCTTGTGTCCTCATCCCTGGTTTGGTCTGGGAAAACAGCATAAGTCATAAGACAGGATAAATCAGCCAAGCTATTAGACTGGGAATCAGACAAAAGCTTTTTGGGAAATATTCTTGGGATCAAAATAATCTTTTTCCTAATGTCATAAAGACAAAAACAAAAACAGACACAAGTGGTACTGATTAAGCAATGCATGTCGTTCATAATATTAATGAAATCAAGTTACTTGTACATGTAGAGAACTGCTAAAGATCAGTGGTTTTATATTATAGCAGAATGTATAGAAATAGAAAGGCTCACATACTATTCTCAGAGATTTTTCAACAGCTTTCAATTTTGTGTCTAGGAGATATTGTTTTTAATTGTTTATAGCGTGCCCTTGCAATATGAGCATTCTTTTTTTCCTCAAAAGGAAATAATAAACTGAAGACATAAAAATGTGCCAAGGACATCTCACCTTTTGATGCCTGCACAGACGACACCATATCCTGCACTCGCTTGAAACGGATCAGAGACTGCTGCAGCTCTTTTATCTTCAAATCCTAAAACAATTCAGATTAAAACTATGTAAAACTGATTATCATATGAAATACAGATTAATAATTAAACTAAAAAATGTTTTAAATACTTTTTACACAATACAAATGCATATATTATTTGTAATATTACATATACACAAATATTATTATTCTTATTTAAATATATACACAAACACAGTAATATTGTAAAATATGTAAAATAGTACATTTACACCAAAATAACTTTGATTTGAAATCAAATTTGTGGAAGCTTTTGGTAAATTTAATGCACACTTGCTGAATAAAAGTATCATATCAAAAATCCTTTTGACTGGTTCTGTCTACATTAAATATATTCTACATGTATAAATCTATGTAAAAACTGTTTACGCAAAGATTACGGAGATGGTTTAATTAGAAACCAAAGTATGTGAAATAATGTGTGTGCTGGTAGGTGGTTGATGTGATCATCACAACAAAATAGCAGGACATCGTATTGTTTACCTTCTCTTCATTAGCTGTCTTCAAAGACTCAACAGCACTCCTCATTCTCTGCACCTCCATGTCTGAACACACAAAACAACTCCAGAAATAATATCTTCTGGCACACAACAGCTAAACATTTCAGAACAAGACTGGGGCTTTTGATAAATTTTTATGTCTCTGGAATCATTCAAATAAACACCCCAGAAACTGCATACTCGTCATTTTGGAAGTAAAGATGATTTGCAGTCAAGAATAAATATTGTGAGACAATTCATGCACATCTAGCAAATCGGAGTTATAAGAGAAGGGGAGTCTGCAGCCAAAACCAGGTCACCATCAATCAAAAAGCATGTCTAGACGTGTAATACAAACCTTCATATTCCTCATACATTCCAACAGTTTTTCTGGAGCTTACAGTGTGCTGGGATAGTTTCTCCTTTATAACGCATAAATGTTTTTGTTCCTGTGTCATACATTTAAGAGAGGATTTAATAGCTGCATAATGTGTCTGTGCAAGACTCCCTTTAGATTTAGAGTCCAAGTCTACAACTAGTTACGTTTTCCACTCATCCACCATATTTATGCCAATCAGCGTAAATAATGATGTTAAATACAAAAACACACATATACATATATACATACATATATACATATATACATATACATACATATATATACATACATATATATATATATAAAAACATTGATGATTGAATTTTTTACAGATCACAAAGTAGAGTAAACTAGATCAAATTTCACATTTAAGCATAATTCACCTTTTTCACCTTCCTGTACATTATTACATTATTTTAAATTTGATTTTGCATCTCCTCTAGTTACATTTCAAATTGACTTTGGCATGTTCAATAATGTTACCTTTCTCTCTGCTTTGTGACTGTTCTGTGTTTGGGGTTTCTGACATGGCCTGGTCCTGAAATCTTCTAAGTGCCTGTTCTCTCTCCTCCAACTGCTTTTGTAGTGATATCAATTCCTCCTGACCAATAAAAACCACAATTAATGCTGCCAGGACATTCCAGAACTAAAAATAAGCTCACCATGTGCCGACCCCAAATTTACTTCGATCAAATTTACTTATCTGCAAAATACAGCATTATCAAAAATACAATGGGAAATGTCATTTCACGTTATGCAAGAAACCAAACTGAGTGGCAGAAATGCAAAACAAATAAAAATAAAATTAGGAGTAAGGGACATGATTTTTCATGAATCTGTTCAGCTATTTGAATTTGTTCTGCTTTGAGCATGTGGATAAGTTCATTAGCTTGGCACATTCCAGTGGCTAGTCGTGAAGGTTAGGGGTGAACTTTACAAGGATTTCTCAGTGATTCATATACAAGTGCTTGCTGTAACACTTCACTGCTGTTAATCTTATGTTGTGTAATTATGACCTGACCATGAGGCTCTCGTACTTTGGTAGAGTTAAGACTTCTCTCATACTCTTGTCTCTCGTCCTCCATAGAAGTCAACTGAAGGCGCATGTCTTTTACATCCTGATAAAAACCCTAAGGAGAAAGACCATGATATCTATAAGTCAAAGAGTCAAAAATAATTTTGTGACTTGTAATGCTAAATGTTTTGAGTTTGGTTGGATGAGAAGGCCACCAAAGACACTTACAAAGTGGAAAAAACACTGAAACCGAGAACTTAAAATTATACTAAAATGAAATCTATATTTTTATCTAACACAGAGGAAACCTAGCCCATTCTTTTGGTCCACTGTGGATTTCTGGTTTCTGAAAGTGAAACTCCCTTTCGGGCTCATGCAAGTGAGAGAAAGCTGAATGGGTCCAGTATAGTCTGGACTCAAACGGGGCAAAACAAGCTTTATAACAGGAAATGGCTCTGGCACTCTGTGTTTTGCTCTCACCCTCTGCTGGATAAAGCTGGGGGCTTAAGCAGCAATGAATGTCACTATGGAAACCACAGGGTGGTCAAACCATAATAGCCAGGTTTAATTTCATTAAATTGTCAGTACAGTTAATTCTGTTCTGCATTTAGAGCACTTTTAAGGTTCTGATTAATGACTGGAGACTGTAATTTATTAGGTTTGTGGGACTCTGTGCCCTGTGAAATTTCTCAGTGTTGATAGTGCAAACATGTGCTCCTTACCTCACTTTCTCTGCAATCCCCCTCTGTAGCAGCTAGCTTTAGTTTGAGACTTGATACCTCGGTCTGTAGTTCCAGTTTCTCCATCTCTAAAGCACTTCTGCTAAGCAGTTCCTACACACAATTTACATATTCGTTTTCATTTTTTGGAAATCTATTCCTTTAATACTGACCACTCTTACAACAACGTGTCTTAAATGCCGTGCACTTCTGTTATTGCACATAAGCCTTTAAAAGAGATCACACACCTGCTGTAGTAACTCTTCTGTAGCATTCAGTTTCATTTGGTGTTCCTCAAGGCTCGAGTCTAGGTCCTTTATTTTTTCTCCTTGAACTTCCACCTGGTCTGTCAGAACACTTACCTGGGGGATCAGAGTGGATACTAACTGAGTTGTGTGTGATGTGTGACATTTAGAAACTACAATTGCTGCATTCAAACTGACAGATAATAGGAAAACAGAGGCACACAACTTCATATCTGACAAGAAAATCCCACAAAGCCTCTCGACTTGATTTTGACAACTCACCTGGAGCACTAGACATTCTTTGTCACTTTCCAAGCGAGAGAGTCGCTCCTGGTAAACCAAATCCCCTGCTGGAGATCCATGGCCATTGGTCTAAAAACATAAATCAACAAATTATTACATGCATTTGTATTCTACGTGAAACATACATGAAAACACATTTCCAAATAGACACACCAGATTTACTGGTTGTGTGGTGTGGCAACAAAATGCAGTGAAATGAACTGAAATGACCATATTCAGTCAAATGCCAGTGGGACCTGAAAAAGAAAAATCACATGCTGCCATCAGTGAGTCATGTGAGGTTCGTGCAGATGATACTCTGCTATATGAGATGCATGTGAACGTTTCCAGGAGTGGAAATTTCACAAAGCAAGCATGCTTCAGGTTAAATATGGAAAAAGGGGATGGGGAGTTTAAATGTTTCTAATCCAGAAGAATCATGACTAGAGTTAAGGATGGAAAACGCAAAGGGAGAAAATCTTATGTCAGACTTACAGATAAATATATTAAAAGGAAAACAATCAATAGTATTTTCCTCCAGAATAATTTTTGCATCAAACAGCTTAAAAATCTTCAGCCAAAAACGCTAATATTATTTTAAAATAAACTTTATTGAAAGCTTCCAATTTAAGCCCACCAATTGTTGTCTAATGAAAACCCACCAGTCGGCTGTGTAGCCACTCCATCAGACCCTCAGCTGTGGTTTCGGACACCTGGGTGCGCAGACTCTCCTTTTCCTCAGGATCCATCAAGTCCAATGCACCCCTCAGGTCCTCCAAGAGATGCAGCACCCGAAGGCTGCCCAGGAATGGTGAAGTTGGTGACTGACAATCAAAGAGGCCATTGGTGTAATTCATAGCCTTAGAACCTGAGGCAAGTGCAGGAATGAGGATCAGTGAAAGAATTTGGGGATGAGTCAAAATTACTGGGTTCCATGTACAATTAATTAGACTGTTATATAGTGCACAAACTGAATAGGCTAATTCTATTGTTATATGTGTCTTTTTTTTTTATCTGTGTGACCGTGAGGTTGTATTTCCTAAAAATAAACAGAAAATGAGAGTGAGTAAATGACTGAAATTATTTAATTTTAAATTGAATTCTTGTGTAAATTCATTTTAAATCTGCTTTGTTTTGCTGTAGCTACTTTCAGCACTTTCCAAAACCAAACACAGGTCGGATGACTGTGACCACAGTGCTCGGGTGGCTTACTGTCAGATGATGTAAACAGTGGGACGTCCACTTCCATAATTACAGAGTGAATGGAAAAGCATAACCTTCAAGAGATTCACTCTTGCTTCAGGCGAAGACATTCACTTTTCTCTGATGCAGCCCTGATGTTTCCAGAGATGGACAATATTGTGGTCGCATACTGAATAAGCATTAGATTTCATCAGTGCTGAAATAGTGGAAAAGCCTTGTAATGTCGCTCACTGCGCATACTCTCAGTTCTCACAAATCTGCAGAAACACTCACAGTGCAGATTTATTCTCCTTGCAAGTTTACATACGTGCATCGACCCTAAAAATTCTTTCAAATAATTTGTCTCTTTTACTTTTAATAAATGACTACACTGTTGATGATTGTGTAAAGCTGCAAATGAAAGAAAAGAGGAGAAAGAATCTTTTTTTGTACATAGTATTTTTCATGATTTGGTTGTACCTGCGATGATGCCATCCATCTGCTCCAGAGCAGCTGCCAACATGTCACTCGCATCACACATCATGATCAGCTTTCTTGAAACCTGCAAATGTAACATTTAATGGTAAACAAGGACATTACGCTAAAAAAAAAAAAAAAAAAAAAAAAAATCTGATGTTTGATGTTCTCTCTCCTGTCTGGCACTAGTATGAGGCGTTTCTGTCAAATCATGCAGAATGGGAGGACTCATGTGTGGGATAATTGCATGATTCTCCCAGGATTTTTCTCCACTTTGCGTTGGAATGCTTGGAATTCCAGACTTTCAAAACAAAGTCCCACAGGAGATCAGAGTCATGTCCAGTCTGTTACTGCCACTGGCCTACAGCTTGACAGAAGATTGCCTTCTCCACCCACCTGGTTGGATCCCTGAATTAATCTTTTAATTACCATTTCAAAATTAATTTACATTAGCAAGGCAAATTAGATCTAATAGACAGCTACGCCTCACTTATGAACACGTCAAAACAGGCATGAGCAGCTGCTCAAATTTGTTTACAAAAAAATCATATCACTACTTTTAAGGTATCGAAGACAGTGTAACTCAACTAAAAATAAACTATTAAACTATTTTTCCAGAATTCAAATAAAGCTGAAATAAATTCAAATTTAGCAACGAAACTAAGATTTAACAGAGCTAAATATAAAAATAATTTAGCCTACTAAATATAAAACAAAAAGATAAATTATACTAAAAGGGAAATTAGAAATAAAACCATACAAAATATTGCTTTATATTCTACAAATATTAAGAAATAATACAAAAATAACACTGAAGTAGGATGAAGGGCAAACAAATTGTTTTGATTTACAATGTATTTTTACATTTAACAATAATGTTTCAAATTCTATTAAATGTTCACTTTATGAATAATTTAACTTGTAATCCAATGAATGTGTAAACAGCATACATTGGTTTCAAGATATGTTATTAGTAAATCCAACCTTTTTAATATTTCAGTTACATTAATGCAAACTACAAATATCAATATAAAAATATAATAGGGAAAATAGGTGAAAAAATACAAACAACTAGTAAACCATATTGACCCATCACTATTATAGGACTACACTGCTGGTCACAATTACAAGCCAAAACAGGGGGGTACCCTACTTATTTACAGACTGCAAGAGAGCTGGAACTCTCAACAACTAACACAGAGGTCTTTGTTTGTCCATTTACCACCAACCCTGAGAGAAAAAGCACAAGCTACATTCTCATTCTAACATGAACCTTCAATTATGACCTTATCTGATCAACGAGGACCGCAGAAAGAGCAAGCCAGCCCATGTCACTTCACAGTTCTTATGTAGCAAGAGGAGCAGACCAAGGTTTTGTTTATGCACATTAGATTTTGTAGGGTCAATGAATCCTTTGTATACAACACTTGTTCCAAGCAAATAAAAGCTGTTTTAGATCCCAATGACCAAATCAAGCTGCTGACTACAAAACATCAACCAAATACTCACCGAAACTTCAATGATGAATCAAAGTGCTAAAAGGAGTTACAATCGACTGGATTTGACATTCAGATCCATTACCACCTGTAGAAACACTGGCCAAAGTGGAGGTTCGCCCAGCTTGAAATCCACAGCTTTTCCAGTTACTTTTGGCAAAAAATAAAAAATAAAAAATTCTCCACATCCCTGGAGAGAAAAGGAGCTGTATTTAGTCAGCTGCCTGCATCACTTCCTATGGGGAAGCCCTGGATATCTGGCAGTTTCTCCAAATAGTGCAAGTAGAAAGTCTGAGAGTGAATATTTGCTTACATCAGAAAAGAGTTCATTGGGGATGTTATTTGACCAGTTTAAGATTATGAAATCAGATATCAATTATATGACTCTCAGATGCTTCATACAATATTCGAACCGTTTAATATGAAGTCAGAAACAAAATATATGACTCTCAGATCCTTCATACCATATATGATTGTATGTGTGTGGGTATACACACACTTCAAGCCTGCATGGGAACAATTTAGGGTTTTTATATATATATATAAATTCATACATATATATATATCTCCACTCTGACGAGAGCCAGCTCTGATCGGTTCTTTTCACAGATATTTTGATTTTCCATTTCACAAAGCCTGGACGGAAAATCATGGATAAAAGCGAGCCCCTTGTGATAGTGTCGAGTGATCTTTGGCTCCAAGTACACTTTTGAACAATACTTTCCAACAGTAGTAAACGCAACAGATTTTAATCAGTCGCAATTGGACTGAGGAATTACATTTCCAAACGGAAAGAGGCGAAAAAGCAGTCGGGTTGACTTAATTGGCCTTGTATTTTCTCTCAGCCAGAGGCCCTGTGTGTACCATGCACCAATCGCTCCGTGACCCAAATGACCAGCTTCATCACGAACCTCCCCCTTCTCCCAGATTCCTGAAAAACTCCTCCAGATGTGTGCTCCCTCTCACATACCTTCACAATCAGCACTTCCTCCAAACATAGATATCGTACAGCCCCCCCTCAGGCCTAAGCCCTGTCAAACCCTTGTGAAAATTAATTCAGTTGTTTTACTAGTAAATATACAATTAATCAGCAGATTGCAGATTGCCTTAAACGGTTGTTAACCAAAGCACTGTGGGAGGGACGGTGGTGACTAGCTGGCTTGGTTCCCAGACAGGCCTACCAGTACAAAGGTAGAAGTCTTTTTGGTTTATTTTCAGACTCTGACGTTGGCCAGATGTGGAGATAGGGGATGGAGTGGGGGTAGTCTGAAAGAAAAACAACCCACTGCCCGTGCCGTTATCCAGACTGAGCCTCGTCCCAAATACACCCAATCCCTCAGACGGATTGTGCTACTGAGCTATACGCTATACAAACACACAGATGTGACACACATGTGGCCTCCAGCATTAAAACAAGCTCCTAGTGGCAAAGTCCTATCCGCTACTAATCATTGAGCTGGATACTGGAGTGTGCAAATTCAGAATTCAACACAGAAATTTTTGCATAGCTTTGAGTTCCTGAATGAAAGTAAAAGCATATTTTGTATCACCTGGTTTGATAAAGTGCATTTGAGCACCATTCTTCTTAAAGAGGAGTGAGCTGTCAGCTGATAAAGAACAGAGACACATCACTCCCCATACATCAGTGTTTCCCAACCATTTATGTCTAACGTACACCCACAGACCCTTCAGTAGAGCCCTTAACTGACACAATCCAAAAATGTTTGCTTATTCACTTTGGGATTATTTAGCATTATCACAATTATAATGGGACGAAAAACCCATCCACCAAAATGTACAAAACTTTAAACATACTACAAAAGTGCAGAAATGAAACATGTTGCATGATTAAAAACATCCTATGATTGCTAGAGTTCTCCTTTTATCCCAATCACATCAAAGTTACATAAACATCATTAAAATTTCAAAAACAAATGGCTGCATTGCTAATGCTTTGATTCTGTAATTTGTAGCTCGTCTGTGGTTTGCTGAAATCAATACAAGGAAACATGTGGAGGACAAGATAGGAAACATCTGACACACACTTCAAGCCTGCATGGGAGCAATTTAGGGTCTTATATTGAAGAATTAAAGAAAAAAAAAGCCCTGATGTCATAGCTGACCTTTTCCCACTGTGAAAGGCCACAGTTCCACCCTGGAAGTTACAGTAAACACATGATATACTTACACGCTCCAGGTTTATAGGCTAAACAGCACCAGGTTAAGACAGACCTTTCACTTTATTGTGTGAAAAAAAATGACCAACTTCATGAGTAACTTCAGATTTATTCATTCACATAACCAAAAGTCACACCCACAAGCAAATTCAGCTTCCACAAATCCAAAAAAAATAACTGTGATATCGTCCGACAAAAAACACATTAACAAGTTAAAAAAAAAAAATAAAGTTACTGTAGCTCATGTCCTAAAAGAGCATAGAGCTCTAATTAATCTGAACGTAACATGTATGGATGTTGTACAAATAGGCTACATTCCTAAAATGTTACATTCATTTAAAATCTTTGAAGTGTATAAAAGTGTAGTTATGAAAAAGGGCAAAGAATGAGTGAACACAAGACAAAAAATAAATAATTAAAAAAAAAAAAACATGGAAACGTAATTCTACGCATCTTAAAACGCTAAACGACCATCAGGTGCGACACAGATGAAGCACATTATTATTGTTTAGTCAGTTTATCGTAAATGGCTTACCTTCTAATGTAATGAGAGTCCTATCGTTATTCGAAATGATAAACTTCCTTCAGCAGACGCGTGTGTCCAAAATCAACAGATATTCCCGAGCGTCTCTCATATTAATGTTTCTAATGAAGTTGAACGCGTCTCTGAGAGCAGCGGCGGAACTTTCGGACTTCAAGTTAAGAACTCTGCGCCCAAGTGCGCATGCGCATGCTAGACCAGTCACAACCACAAAACTATCTAACATCATCAATTACCTCCACAGAAGACTATAAGTAAAAACTTAGATTTTTTGCCTTCAGTTTTCTGTTCCGATAAAATGATACCTACACAGAAATAGAATTAGTGGAAGAAAATAAAAAAGAGGGCTTCGTCCAAGTAATTGGTCAGGCATGATTCAGAAACAATAGTCATCTAATTAAACTATTCACTATGTTTTTTCAAAATCTGTGAACGTTTCTTGTCCTCATTCAAATTAAATTGAATTATTGTTGCTAAAACGTAGCAGGCGGCATATCACGTGGTAGTCTGTTTATTTCTTCTGCTCAGACTAGACTAATCACCGAGGTTTGTGATTGCCAAAGACAATTTCAATTTATATCATTTGTTATTTAACTTTTAATTGATATACATATCCCTTTGTTATAAGCAGACTGATATTTTTGGACTAAATAAATGAATAATAATAAAAAAAAATGAACATAAAATACCCTTTCCCGCCAGTTAGAGCTTTTCAATTAATTGTGTTTTCATTTTTTTTTTTGTTGCTTTATAGCATACAATAAATATACAATTCTAAGAATTAAATAAAAAAGTTACATGATAAAGTATATGAATAAACATGTTTACCTATGTGAATATGCATAAACTAGATTTATAATATAATTTGAAGTAATGATTGTTGACGTTAGTAACAAGAGCTATTAAAATATTTCCAAAATTTTCTGATATGAAGTCATCTGCATAGAAGCAAGTAAAAGCTCCCGGGAAACAGATAAATATCGCCCTCTTGTGAATATTAATTTATATATATATATATATTATATATGCCTATTGTTGTCTCCACTTCACACTAGATGGCAGGCAAACGCTAGTTTTTTTTTTTTTTTTTTTTTTTGTTTTTTTTTACTGTAAAAGTTTGATTTAACAGCTGTTTGTTTCTTTCTGAATTAAATTCCTTAACTTTATACATATGTGACTGCTATTAAAACCATTATTTACTATGGGATCATATCATAATTCAGTTTGTGCATTTAAGTTATGCCTTGGATGCTCAAGGTTGCTAAAACCTGACCCTCTGTCACCACATTCAAACATTGTTCACTGAAAATTATACTAAAGTTAAGTGGTTGCAAACAATTGATTTTAGCAACATACAAAAAAGTTAGTCAACTAAATTAATTTAAATGTAGCTAAAATAAATTGATTGCAATCACTTTCATCAAAAGAATTTAGTTAATTCAATTGATCTTTTTTCTTTTTCTTTTTCTTTTCTTTTCAGTGTTCTTCCTGGACAGACCCATGATTTTAGGATTTAAAGAGATTTGCTGGTCCATCTTTACAGTCCGTACCCAGTGATTTATTGTCTTAAGACATTGAAAAACAGAACAGGTGAAGTTACTTCCACTAACCTGTAATATCTGGTCTATTTTCTCATGCCTTTTGGATTGAGGCACTTCTGTGTCCATGGTAACCAGGCTCATGGGGGAATCATTTTAGTCCCTTTTTCTCAATGGCACAAACAACCCACTTTTTTTTTGCCCACTGGGTGAAGAGCTGTACCCTGCTTGGGTCATGTTGTCACTCTTGAAAAAGTACAAGACATACTGTGAGAAGGGAAAAGATAATGATTCTGGAGAATACCAATATAGAACTTAGTTTTCAAAATAACTTCCCTTGTGAATCCCAGCAATTTTGTGTGGGCAGAGCTATTGCTGGATTTAGCCCAAGTAAATAGAGGCAGATACCAAATAGTGTAGAAAATACTCAATATCAAAGTGGCCTTTTTAATCCAACTCTGAGTGAAACCAGTGACTCACTGTGTCCAAAGAACACTGAGAACTCACATTACAGCAGACGCACCACACCGAGCCACCAACATGAAGGGGTTTATGGAATCATTTTTCCTTCCAGGTGTCACAGAGATGATCTTTGTTTATTTCATTCACTGTATATAAGGACACAGCATGTTAATTAGCGGGAAGGAGAACAGCAATCTCTTTCTCTCACCTGGGCAACTGCAAGATACCAGTCACATCAGTGCATGTAAGAATGTCATTTTCAAAGAAAGCAACAACTAATTTACTTGTGCAAATTAAGCTACAAATAGCACTTTGTTTATTTCATAATTATTAATGTATAATTTAAAATAAAATAACATTCTTTAGTGCTGCTCGAACATTCAGGCAGTGGGAATGCATGCAAAAACCAAGTACACTGAAAGCCACAAATAATATTCTGTTGTACAAAACAAGCCATTTATAGCACCAAATGTATTTATTTTTAATTAATTATTGTTTAAATTCAATTGAATTTTTCCTCGCTGCTTAAACATTCAGGCAATGGGAATGAAAACGTGTGCAAAAAATCAAGTACAATGAAAGCAGCAACTAATTATTCTGTATAAAATGATCAATTAATAGCACCTCATTTATTCAATTGATTACTGTTTATTTTATTTTTTTAATAATTAAATTATGCTGCACTGCTCAGACATTCATAAGGAGTGCAAACATCAAATACAGAGGAAGAAACAAATAATTTTTTAAAATATTACAATTAATTAATTTAATTAATATATATATATATATATATATATATATATATTTTTTTTTTTTCATTTATTAATTTATTTGTGCAAAATGAGCTATTTATAAAATCTTATTAATCTATTTGATAATTTATTATTTATTTTTGAAATAAATGAAATAATGAATAGCTGAATTGGTGTGAAACACAAAATAAGTTTTGAAATCTTGTTTTAGTCCTCACTGATTTTGTTGTATGAACAAAAACTGTTGATCAGAATAACTTTTTTTTCTATTCTGCAGAAGTAACAAAGTCATACAGGTTTGAAAAGTGAGTAAAAGCTGACGGAATATCTATTTGTGGGTGAACTGAACTGTCATTTTAAAAACCTCAGTGAAAAAAAAAGAAGAGAAAACTCCACAAATAGCCTTTCATAGCATGGAAGACCCTACCACATTCAGTAATGATCTGTGGTTGCTGGGAGCCAGTAACAAGGAGCCCATGGCACAGCAGGGGAATCATGTATAGGGGAGGCACTTAGTGACACCTAGTAAAGAAATGCCCGTAAAGTTGCTCTTAGTGAGATAGATGAGTTGGATCTTTGCCTCTATAAGAGTAACAGTTAGATTGTTCATTAAGAGTCACGCTTCTTCATATCCCGAGGTTCTCAGTTCCATTATTCATTCATGCTCCTGCACACTTTTGTTTTTCCTCTCTAAATACTCACTCTGAAGAACATCAAATGCTGTACAGAATGTTCTTAGAAAAGAGATTATTTTTAGAGGAGTTGAAAATAAACACACCGGAGCTATGACGTTGTTTATTCATCAGAGGTTCGTGTTTGTCGTGAGCGTGCTGGGGTGGAATTACTGATAATAATGAGCGGATAGTCTTAATGGTCATTCAGAGTAGTTCTCAGATGTTTTCAGCTCTGGGTGACTCAAGCAGTGACTCATGCATGGATTGGTCTGCATAGGATGTCACCATAGCAAATGTTAAAGCATCAATATCTCTCTTTTTTACCAATGGGTTGAAAAATCATACTTATTTATATTTAAAGTAAAGCATTAGAATTGCTGTCAATTAAAAGTTTTGAAAATTTTACTTAAAATGTACTCAGCCTTGGGCCATCCGAAATGAAGATGAGTTTGTTTCTTCAACCGAACGGATTTGGAGAAATGTATTGCATCACTGTCTCAACAATGGATCCTCTGCAGTGAATGGGTGCCGTCAGAGTGAGAGTCCAAACAGTTGATAAAAACACAATAATCCACACGAAGATGTACATTTGAATCTCTTTATACCTTTCACAAAGTAACCCAGCATAAAAAAAGAAACAAGAATGACAGTATACATTTAAGTCGCTCCATTGTCATATTTTATTTTGGGAGCTATGCCAAGCTAAAAATAATGATATACGCTTTGCACATCCCTGCTCTAACAGGTCACCTATGTGGCTGAAGGATACTGGCAAATCAGCTAATGTCTGAGAATGTAACTGAGAACCCGATCTCTTAATGCTAGATAAATAATTCACCCTTTTTTCTTACAGATGATAGCAAGATAGAAATGTCTTTGTACAGTATATAAAAAGCCTTTTTATTTTGGGTGCACAGAGAACACCTAGTACCTAATATAACCAGACAGAGATTAAAAAAAAACACTCACGAACACAAGAACATTTATAATTATGCATTGCAATGGTTTAAAAGAAAACAACTGAGAAAAAAAAGTTGTTAACATAAAAAAGGCATTATGATCTAATGAAAACTTAAAATCAGTAGTTCATATTTTTGAATCTCAAGGGACACAGTAAGTGCTGAGATGCCAAATGATGTATTGAAGAATGTTCAACCAAAAATCGTCCTAAAACATGCATGAATTGTGAAAACTAGGAATAAATGTGTTAATAACGAAGTGCATGTAAATTATCCTTTCTTGGTGATGAGCAATGCCGCTGCTTCTTTAGTGCTTATTCATCTTGACTTTTTTTTATATTCTTTTTTCATAAGTCTCCTACACTTCTTTTGTTCAAAACTGCATAATTCTTTTGCGATAATAATGATTTGTCCTTTGAAATAAATGAGGTCGGTAGACAGTCTTTCAGACAGTCTCCCATCTCTTCTGCTCCGCTTCTCTGTGTAATTACATCATTTCTGATGATGGGAATGAAAAAAAAAGAATTAAACGGTCTACATACTTATGTCACGTCAAACTGCAGGGCCTGTTGAGATTTATAAGTTTGATCATTTATTCATTATTCACTTTAATAACTTTCAATCCGTTTGTCTTGAAGTTAAACAGTAATTAAGTCATGCCAGTCTAAGGAGAAACTCAATTAATTAAATGCATGAAATACAATCTTTCCTCAGAGCTTTTAAACACAATATGCTGGCAATGAGATCCACTTATCTGCCTAATTACCACAGTGGAAACAAAGATACACACAACTGTAAAACATTAACACTGGTGCATTAATTAATCAAGTCATTTTCATGTAAATTAAAGGAATTTGATATCTTATCTGAGAGGGTAAGCCCGGCCAAACCATTCGCTCCTCATTTTCATTCAGCCAGAGTTATGCAAACCTTACATTTCTGCATGATAAATGTAATTATGCTTAAAGAAGGACTTGCATTAAGCCACCTATTACAATATCATATCACTCATTAGTTCAGTTGTCAAGCCCTCCAACAAATGACATTGTGAGAGAAGCTGTAAATCATACTGTTAAAGTGGCTAAAGAGCCGAGTGGAATTCACGTGGGCATGAGTTTAGGTTGGTTAACGCCTGACTTCAGCTGTGTCTGAGAGCAGAAATTGATACAAAGCAATATCAGAGGCAGAAAAGAAAAAAAAGTACATGCATATCTTGTTTAGTAAGATGCATTTAATTGGATGGGTTTAAAAAGGAATTAATTTAAGGACAGTAATTCACACATGACACACATAGCAGCAGTCTATTGCTGCAAATAAATCTAATATTTATTTTACATTTTATTACATAATTTGAAACAATTAACATTTGTTTAATTGAACCTGATATAAAATGAATCTGTAAAAAATCACAAATATTTGTGAAAAAAAAAAAATTCACAAATAAAGAAACACAGATGAATAAAATGACAGTAAATGCAGTATAACCAATAGTGTGCGTTGAGAATCATATTTTCTCAAATAAAAATCAGGTAACATGAACTATACACAGGCCTACTATACTGCAAATTTCAGCGCTGTCAAAATAAAAGTCCCACTTCTTGCACAAAACAGTTAAAAATGAAAACTTAATGCATGACAAAAATATCAACAATGGCAAATATAAGCCCATGTGCTGTATTGACCTTGGTGACAGTATAGCAGTTGACCCACAACAATACTGTGTGTGTGATTCGGCAGTTGGTGAAAATAATAACAAAATTGTCTATATTATTTGTTCATAAGTACTGTATCTAAACTAAATCATCCTTAAGTGATAGTACTTCGTTTTAAATGACAGTCAATTTAAATCATTAAACACAATACCTTCTTTACTAAGAGGTATATTTCACACACAAAATACTGCACTCAAAATAACAAGACCTTTGCACAGTTTTGTCATTGATATTGGAATCGAATATGCCATCAACCACTCACAAGCATCCAAACTAAATTGAACAGCTTTTAATTTTCGTGTGAGCTCGGGAGCAGGCGATATGGGGCTCTGTTTGATGAGAAATAGATTTGACAGTGATTTTCTGCAGAGAGTGTTTGTAAAGCCTCTTCCTCTTTAGACATCCCAAATTCTCCTGAAGTCAATGATGTAACAGCTGGACGCTGTTTGGCGCCTTAGAAAGGAGATCGGGTGCTGGCGGGTGGTACGGCGAAGAGACGATTGTCTGTCAGTATTACATAACTCTTTTAATCAAGATCATAATATCCTATTCAAATGCTCATTTGAAGTTATGTCAACATATCAAGCACCTTGAAGGTTAACAGTTACATAACGACAGTTCTGGCTCACCTGTAAAGGCCACAGATCCAGCTCGCTGCTGCATGTGTACGAGCCAGAAACACTGAACTCACTGAACCAATTACATTTCTGCCCTCTTGGGCACAAGCTCAAGTTAAAAAACAAAACAAAAAAAAAACCCAGAAAGAAATGACATAAATGTATCAACAAAACAAAATGCCAAAGTATGCAGTAATGTAACATTTTATAAGTTTACATTTTTTTAAATATTGTGAATAAGGAATGCACTGATTTTACAAATCTGGCTATAAATTAACTAATAAATAGTATCATAAATAAAGAAAAATAAACAATTGATTTTATGTTAATGAACAATAAATATCTGAAATTAAATCTAAGAATATTTTGGGTAAAAAACTGGTTAAAGATTGCAATTAATCGTGCTAGTAGATCAAATGTAAAAATGTAAAACAGATGTAAAAATAGATTAAAATAAGCATGAACCATTGACAGATTTTCACTATAAACTGATCGCAATCATTAAAAAAATGGAATTGGCTGAAAATCAGTTCACTCCCAAAATATTGTAATATATGCAAGCTTATTGACAATTATCATTTAAAATAAACAGCAGCTTTAATTATCTTTTGACTATCTGATGAGCAGTGCTAAATAACTCAACGTTCCCATTCTTTGTGATCCCACGTTTTAAACTTTAGTTAGTGTGTAATGTTGAGTATAAATAATATCCGTAAAATTATAAAGCTCAAAGTTCAAGGTCAAGCGAAATCTTTTATTTAACAGAATTTGCCTACAAAAAACGACCCGTTTGGACTACTTCCCTCTGCTTCCTGCAGTAATGACGTCACTAAAACTGTTTTTTGACTAACCTCAGTCCACATGAATACACAAAAAAGGGGGCGTGGTCTTGTTGCGCTCAGACGGAGAAGGAGGAAGATTTGCGTTTGTGTTTGTCACCATGTTGTCGAAACGCTGTTATTTTCATCTCGGAGTCCAATCACCTTTGTTTGGCCTTCCCAGGGACGCTGTACTTAGAGATCAATGGTTACAATTTATGTTTAACTCGGTTCCCGAAAATGATAATCCAATGTAAAACTATGTGCAGCACATTTTGCTGAGGACAGCTTCCTCAATCTCAAACAGTCTAATGCCGGATTCGCACAAAGATTATTCTTGAAAGATGGAGCAGTTCCCTCTTTGTCTGGAGAAGACATTGTTTATGGACCACAACCGGTAAGTGTATTTTATTATTTAAGTTGGTGCATTTAACAGTTTCTGTAACTTATTACACTAAGGGCAATGCTGTTAGGTTTGTTAACTAGATGTTAGGGCTGTGCAAATAATTGAATGCAATTTTCATGCGCATATCGTCAGTAAAAATGCTCCTGTGATTATAAGTACATCTCCAGCACGTGCGTTCAGATCAGGATTGCCAGGTTTTCAAAACAAATCCTGCCCACTTGCTTCTCAAAACTAGTCCAATCGCGTTTCCAGGAGGTCAGCCTGTGCTCAGCTGCTGTCGAATCACAACACAGGAACCGCTGGCCCAATCAGAACTCGTTACGTATTTCTGAAGGAGGGACTTCATAGAACAAGGAAGTCTTCAGCCCGTTTTTATGACAGTGAAAACAGCGGTAGAAAGATAAGTGAATTGTGTAAAAAATACTGTGTTTTTACATGCGAAACATGAACATGTGTTATATTGCACACTGTAAACACAATCAAAGCTTCAAAAAAAAAAAAAAAAAAAAAACATGAAAAACTGGACCTTTAAGATCCTGATTCTAAGGCATTTCCTAGGAAAAACATTTTGGAAAATGTAATGAAACGTCTCTTATGAATGTTCAAGGTTAGGTTTGATTATCCAGATTTTAAGGCAATCTATTTGCTTTTCATCACAAATTGGCATTTATGCTTTAAAGAAAATTTTATGCAGCAAACTATTTTGAAGCAGAGATGATGTTCACTGACTGGTACACACAAAGGCATGTCAAGCCGCAATTAAGGCTTGTCGTGACCTATGAAAATAAATTGGGGGTTGGAAAAGGACATATTACCAAAATGTAAAAACCCCTTTCAGTTTTTAATTTTAATAATATTTATCTCTAGAAGTATCCATATATGACGGACCTCAAGCAGCTGTTAGTACTCAAACAACGAGATGTACTTGAAAGTACTTGTAATCTCAAAGTCAACTATACCACAAGACAAGACTGTTGTCTAGCATGGAAAAGGTCACCCATGTGAACGCTCGTCAGCCGCTATGCTAATATTGTGCCAAATGTTTTGAGGTCTTACCCAACAAGAACTTCATAAAGGTCAGGCCGCATCTAGACATCCTCAGCATTTCGTCGTCTTAACCAAATGCCAGCAAAACACATTTCTGATTATAACATGAGATTATGACAACATCAAAACATGCAAATAAAAAAAGGGTAGAAGAAACTCACATTACTTTTAGATTGTGTAGGACATCTTGTAATCTAGGCGAATGTCAGGATATATGTGTGGAAAAAGTCACTCACTTTCCTGGCAAATGTTCAAGGTTTTTAGCACTTACAGTACATCAGCATATGCACACAAAGTAGCACACTTGAGTGAAGAGGAGCAGAAGAAGTCATGAAGTGCTTTTGTTCTCTATACTGCTGAAAATGGTAATGAATTCAACCCTCTGTCTGTCTGCCTTGTACTGCAATCCTCAAGTCTGAACCGTAAATCTGTCTGAAGAATATGCTGCTGACCTTCGAAAGAACTTGAAAAAATCAGGAAACTATGGAAAGTTGAAGTGGACAGTTTTCATGTATCATAAGAGTCTCTCAGTTAGTATATATACTTGATTATGGAGGAAGGTGTGTAATAATTCAGGGTGCATCCTTTTTATATTTATGTCATTGTAAAATAATGTAGCTACTGATTCACTTCAGGAGACAAGCAATAATTTCTTTTTGGCAGAATGCAATGTTGATGTGATTTATTATTTATTTCGGTAGTTATTTAGTTGTTGCAGATGCATAATAACTTCTCCTATTTTAGTTTAATCTAGAGACCACCATACAAGTAACCCACTAAAATGTATCTTTATTTGTGCATCTGAATCACCCAAACTAAAGCCAATTATTTGCCAATCAATTTATTCCTGTGATGGAAAAAGTTGAATTTTCAGCATCATTACTCCAGTCTTCCATGTCACGTTGTAATATGATGATTTAATGCATGAGTAACATGCATTCTGTGTAATTTAGATACATTTAATGCCATAAATAAATTAAACAAACACCAAACATTTGTCCTTTTTATCAGGACAGAAAATTTTTCAAAATGTTTCATTATAGTTATCAAGAAAAGTAAATGTTATTGAATCATCCATCTAAAAAAAAAATATATATATTCTTTGGTTTACGAATTTTAGTTTCATAACTCCAATTAGGTTTTATAACTAATTATTAATCATGCATGCAGCACACAATGTCTCAAATGTTGAAAATGGTGTCCTAATAATAAAAGTGTGCATACAGTGGAACACCTTTTTGCTAACTGTTTTTCACAGAAGAGAACAAAATCCAGATTTTTGAAGTAAATAATATATTTCAAGGCCATTAGAAAGACTTATCAGCTCGGCAGTGTGCTAGCTGTCCTCCCTGTTTACGAGCAGAGAGAGCACTTAGTGACTGTGCCACTTTGAAACCTTTTCAGTATCCCTTCTGGCCTGGTTGTCCTTCATTACTCTCAGAAAGACACTCAAACCGACAGACATCAGGAAAGATAAGTATGCACGCAAATGCACACATTTATTTTTTTCTGTTCTTATTAGTAATGATCTCTGTTCCCCTTCTTTGTAATCTATTGACTGTTCCAAGCACACACACACACACACCCTTTTCTTTACTCTCCATCTTTAAGTGTTTCTTTCCTTTTTTTATTTTTGCACTTGGTTTTATGTGTGCAAGGTTGTGAAGTAAGAATTTTGGCAACTTAGTCCATAAAGCCCTAATTTCACACTCTTACACTTTTCCCCCATCATGCCTTTTTGTGTGAGCGAACAGCTCTAATGAGGAAGGTACCATGCTAAGTGCACATTCACTGAACCATTCATGACCTACTGTGCGTCCAGCACCAGCTGCACATAAATTCTGGCAAGACACCTACACCTGCTGGGTCTTACACAACATTTCCAGAGGGCAGAGCTGGATTCTGCAATTGGAATTCTAAAGGCTTTTAATGTACATCTGTGTCCATATTGGTGCTCTTGAATTTCAATCAAACAATGCAGTAGGACAACAGAACCCTTCAAATATAAGAGTTCTAAAAGTCTGAAAGGTTGCAAATAAGAAAAGATCATGAAAACTCCTTGCAAAGAAAAATGGACCATTGACAGTTGAAAGGTTTTGGCTATTTTCTTAAGTTCTTAAGGCTGAAGTGTATCATTTCTGTGCCAGTAGTCACCAAACAGTATTTATTTGTTTGTTTATTTTAGCACTGTCAAATGATTAATCGCTATTAATTGCATTCAAAATAAAGGTTTTTCTTCACATAATACATGTGTATTGTGTACATTTGTTATGTGTATATAAATGTACATACAGTAAATATTTTTAAAATATTTACGTGTATTTACACACACACACACACACACACACACACACACACATATATATATATATATATATATATATATACACAGTATACTCCATATTTTATATAAATATATTGATCATATAAAAATAACATATTTTCTTACACACTCATTTAAAAGCACTTTTATTTATTTATTTCATTCATTAAAATTTTATTCAAATTATGATGATGATAATAATAATGATAATAATGTTCTTTTATAATTTGAACAATGCCTGTTCATTCTTTGTATCTTTACTTCAGCACTAAAATATGGAATACATTTAAAATGTAAAAAGCAGTAGCTGAAAGCTTAATGAAATCAATAACATCATGCACAGTGTGAAAACAGGTAATTGTGAAAGACAGGAATCTGTGAATATGTTTGTGGGATCCTACAGTATAAACACCTATACAAATGCAAAGACAAGTTATGAGAAAACAGTAATTAAAGGCTTAAATAGAAGCCCAGTTTGGTCTGACCAGATGTTTCTCTGCTGGATGTAAGAATTAAGTGCTCAGATTCATTTTAGAGGACACAAATCCAATCAGAACTATTACCTGATCAAACGGAGACAAATACGTCCGATTACCCATTATATTTGGTCGTCTTAGAACAGCACACAAACAGCTAAGACAAATTGTTTAGACGTGAGCAACATCGGCAAGGAAAAAACTTGCCTCTGGAAATGACAGTTTTCACATCAGAGTAGTTTAATCGCTGAAAGGGTTTTATCCTGCCACACGTTGTATCATTACACAGGGTCTCGTCTGTCCCTACTTCACTTGTATTGACACTGTAATGTGGATCTTATCTGCAGTAATGGGATTCACAGACAGATACACATATGAGAACTAGTCTGTAATTAACATCTGACCTCAATCAGCTCTAATAGTTCTGAAAGCTGATCTGCAGCTATATGCAACAGCAACAGAGCAGCTCAATGACCATCTTAAACAAAAGCCGAATCCCATTACTAGAGATTCAGTGTTCCAAAGGGGACAATCCCTTCTCCTATTGACCTGCAAAGGCCAGAATTGGAACCTATGTGGTATAAAATTGAATACATCCCATATACATCAATTGAATTGTAATGCATTTTCCTCTATATGCCGCAAATAAAACATCCCTGCCGTCTCTAGCCCCACAATCAGAGGGGTGTTTGTCAAGCAAGTGCTGTGGGAGAGGCAGCCAATCATTGAAGGCCTCCAAGTAGAAGCATAGGTTATCCGCAAGACATCTCTGCAGTGTGAATTGATTTAAGGGTAGACTGGAGGTTAATTAAAAAGGCGAGACAAGGGCAGAGAGAGGAGAGAGGAAGGAAGATGTCTGTGTGTGTATTTGTGTGACTGACATTATGCTGGCAGGACTATCAGGCCGGTTGGCAGCGAGCAGTGAACACAAAGCCCAACAAAATATTTGCCATTGCATATCATTTTTTTTAGATGCGCCTGTATATATATATATATATATATATATATATATATATATATATATATATATATATATAACTTATCTGTCCATAAAGCCTATAATTAAGTTATTCATATTAAGTCATGGTCATTTTGTAGCCATTTTTTTAACCCAAGCAAAGACTCTGCCGTTCTGGAAAATGGTGGTGCTAGAGACTAAATGGTTCTTGACAGAGATGTATAAAGTACTAGAGACCCATACTTGAGTAAAAGTACAAGTGTTCTATCAAAAAAGTGACTTGAGTAGAAGTTGAAGTGCTCTCCTCTTAAGCACAAATGCTATTTTGGGGATTTCCGTTTTTCATTTTCCTTCCTAATTTTGAATGCTTCCCTATTCACATTCAAAAGTGTGAGATGACAAAGTTTGGTATCATTTTAAAGGAAACCCTTTGAAATTACATAAAACACTGTTGAAATTGATAAAAATGACAATATATGCTGTCTGTGTTATAATAAATAGGGGAAAAAACAAGGCGCTTTTTTATTTTATTTGTGTAAACTGAAGTTTGAAATAGTATAGCTCAGGCAATGAAGGGCCTAGTAACTTTAGACCAATTTCATGTTTTTCTAGCACATGTCAGCTAATAGAGGAAAAAAGAAATTTCTTTCTATCTTAATCTATGCAAAAGTTATTCTATTCCAACTGAAGGAAGGAATAATACCATTTTTGTACAAAATTTTAGTCTAAATAAGTATGAAGTCATCTTTTGCACACTTGCAGTATGGAATAATGTGATATCTGTATATTATTTTACAGAAAACACTCAGAAGTTACATAAAAAGCTGCTGTTTGTGACAAATAGTATTATTTATGTTGTTTCACATATGATGAACCATCTCAATACAATGTGCTTTTTTGTGTGTATGTTTTCTGAAATCATATTAGGCAATAGCGACATGCATAGAATTATTAAAATATCTGGTCTGTCACAGTCTTAAATAGAATCCACAATTTCCAGCTTAATATCATTTCATTTATGTCTATTCTGCATCATGTAAAGATTGAGAGACTTTGCCTGTCTCAAGCATGTATGATATTTCATATTTATAGCGTGTCTGTTTGTTATTATTCAAAACCAGCGATAAATCCGCGTCCCCGAAGCTTCAACGCGAACTTCGGAGCGTCAACAAACTAATTTATGTTCATCCACCCAGTATACTGTACTGTTTACTGTATATTCACTGAAATGCGGTCAAATATGAAAATTATGAAAATAAACAGATAAGCTTATGGCTAGCGGAGCTTCGAGGCTTCAAAATAAAGAATGAAATGTATAAAAGCAAGTATCACGCGTATACGCTTACCAGATGCGCGTCCTGACCTCTCCACGGCGACGGTGGTCCTCCATAACTTGTATTATGAATATTATTCATTGTTAATCCGGAGATTCTTCCGCGTGTAGTTTCCCCCTCGCGTGGTCTTTGTTTAGAAGCAGCCAAACACTCAATCTCCCATCGGTCAGCGGTTCTGTGACGTCACCGGACGGAAACAGGACGGGGCAGTAAGTGACCCCCCTGTTGCGGCTATTCGCACCTCTGACTGGTTCAGACGGCTTTTGAGTGACAGCTATTTGGACTAATAGCGCTTCACAAAGAGATCAGATGTGTATAGCAGGAAAAAGGCTTTAGTGCGCATCATATGAGTTAGAGGTCTGGTCAGCGCTCACAGGGCTTTGGACCTCTATTGCGCACTTGTACAGAACGCTTTATATCTCAGCAATGGAAGCACGCAGAAACGTAAAAATGGTCTTGTTGGAAAGAAGAGATTCTAATCTAAAAGATTATATCGAGTATATAGGTATGCGTGGCTGTTTGCGGCTGACTGAAGCGGTGCAAAATGTATAAATAATAAGGTGAGAAATTTTACATCGCGATTCTGTTGAAGATCATTCGATCTGTGATTGTCACACAATAAAATGATCTACATCATCAGATTCCTGAGAATGAGAGCTTTCTTGTGATATATGACTTGACTGTTTTGTGAAAAATATTTTAAATACACATTCTTACGAAAACGTATTCGCAATCGTTAGATGGAAATTTATGGGGGGGGGGAATATATTTCTTAGCTTAATTTGACTACTTTATGTATCATAAAACCCCAATTAATGGTATTCTTTGTAAAGAAAACACTCTAAGCTTTCAAATGAACCCATTTTTGGGCAAATGCCATATAAGGAAGGATATGCAAATTAGACACAAACATGTGACATGCTATTTTCGGACCCGGTACCGGGTCTGCAGAGTTTAAGAGGTTAAGCACCACACTTAAGTAGAAGTACTAAAGTATTCAATATTTTTTGTACTTAAGTATTGCAAGTAGTCTATTTTAAAATTTACTACTCAAGTACTGAAAGTAAAAGTAGAAGTATTGTGTTATGTAGCTATTAAAGAAAATAGTCAAAAGTTTGAACATATTGTTTTTACTATTTCAAATGACTAACCTAAAGGACAATCACAATTCCTTTGACTGTAACTTCTTGTAAACAAAAAACGGTTAGTAGGGTTAGTTAGCCCAATTTGCAAAATGATGTCATTATTACCCTCATGTTGTTTCAAACCCATAAGACATCAGAGGGTCATTTAGAATTTTTTGAAGCATCGAAAATACATTTTGGTCAAAAAATAGCAAAAACTACGACTTTATTCAGCATTGTCTTCTCTTCCCTGTCTGTTGTAAGACAGTTCAAAACAAAGCAGTTTGTGATATCTGGTTCGCGAACGAATCATTCGATGTAACCGGATCTTTTTGAAACAGTCCACCAAATCGAACTGAATCGTTTTAAACAGTTCGCGTCTCCAATACGCATTAATCCACAGATGAATTAAGCTTAACTTGTTTAATGTGTCTGACACTCCCTCTGAGTTAAAACAAACCAATATCCCGGAGTAATTCATTGACTCAAACAGTACACTGACTGAACTGCTGTGAAGAGAGAACTGAAGATGAACACCGAGCCGAGCCAGATAATGACTCGTTCACGAGTCAAGAACCGTTTCTATCAGACGCGTCCGATTCGTGAACCGAGGAGCTGATGATACTGCGCATGTGTGATTTAGCGTGAAGCAAACCGACACACAGAGCGTCTGGAACCGAACTGATTCTTTTGGTGATTGATTCTGAACTGATTCTGTGTTAATGTTATGAGCCCATGTGCAGTCAACGCCAATGACGCCATTGCATCGAGCGCAAAAGAATCGGTGAACTGTTTTCTTCAACTGGTTTATTGAATCGAGCTGTCAGAAAGAACTAACGTTACTGGTCATCCGAGAACTGATGCAACCGGTTCTTGACTCGTGAACGAGTCATTATCTGGCTCGGCTCGGTGTTCATCTCTCTCTTCACAGCAGTTCAGTCAGCACGCGCAGTTTTGCTTGATTCTCTCAATAATGTGCCAGCTTCATCAAACCTGCCATCTACAGTTCTGGCAGTGGTTTGTAATGGAATGATTCGTAACATTATTATAATTGTAACGAGTAACGATGCAGCACATAAAAAAATATCGGAGTAAAAGTATTAAACTCAGCGAAAATATGTACCGAAGTAAAAGTGGAAGTAGGAGAAAAAAAATAATACTCTAGTAAAGTACAGATACCGCCTTTTAGTACTTAAGTACAGTAGCGAAGTAGTTCTACTTCGTTACTATACATCTCTGGTTCTTGATGGTTTTACACCAAATTCTTCAGTTTAATTTTTAATACTTTTGAAGTGTATTTTCCTCTCCACCTGTATTTTTTTCTGACCTCGCTGACCCAATGGGCATTTTGCTGTCCAATGGCCATCTCTTTACTTTGCAATTTCTTAGTTAAACCTCTTTTTTGCCTAATTTTATCATTAAAAGAAAACAAGCCAAATAATTATGCACACCTGATTATAAGGAGTTTTTCACTTCCAGCCTTGTGGACAATTATATATCACTTATAAATAATTAAATGAAAAATCAATAGTAGCTATAAAGATTGAGGTGGTTTGGAATTGGTAAAATTTGATTGGAATAAATGTCATCAGAATATCAATGTGCCTAATAATTATGCACGCGGTATATACATATCTACAAAAATATATGCAATGTGCATATAGAAATCTGCATCTCAGTCTTTTTTTTTTGTCTTCTTTACATAATGTGTCTTTTTATTTCTTATATCAAAACATACATTAGCTTATTCCATATCAAATGGACAGGGATCTCAAAATGTGAGGAAAGTCAGCAAGTGCCAAAAGCCAAACAAAATAATATTAGACACAGTCAAATTTCCCTAATACCCAAAGTGTTTTGTTCGATGACTTAAGACGGGCCTAAATCATTAGCATGTGCTTATTTCCTGCTGTTATAATGAGTTTGAACAAATGAACTGAAAATGTTTTAATCATAATGTATTCTTGCTCAAATGTGGGTTTTTTTAAACACTTTGTGTCACCATTATTTTAAGAAACCCAGTAGCCTACATATTGTTCAGTCCTGCTTAATGATATAGGGCCAGTACACAATATGCATTTTATCTTGGATTGAATAGCCATCTGCCATCTGGCCTTGCGCAGAGGGTTGTAACAGTTCAGATCATGTCCTGTGCGCAGGCATTGATTTCAGCTGATGGGATCAATTGTATGAAGCCACTGCCACTTTGTCTTCATTGCAGGAGACTCAGAGGGACAGCTGTGTTTGTGAGTTATTCTACACTAGCAGCTGACATTGCCTTTGCCTGCATGTAGTCAAGCTGAATGTCAACATCTGAATGCGCGACATCTTGCGGTTATTGACTCGGGTATCCTGAGCACACCGGAGCATAACCTCAGACTTCGATACTTATTACCTGTCAGCCAGCGGCTGCTTTCTTTTTCTATGCTTGATTTCATTTGATTCGGCCCCTGCGGTCAGCTACTCCTGTATCTATTTGTCTTTGTTTTCTGCTGCCAGAGAACTCTCTGCAGGGTCACTGAGTTTGTAAGCTATCTTAAAGCTGAGAGTCTTAAACACTACTGCTAAACACTGAGAGCTTTGGAGCCAAAGTACTGCAATTAAAGTCCAAATGTGCTGCTAAAAGTGCATTTTTTTTTATATAATTAAGGATTTCAAATAAATATAATACTGATGCCATTTACCAAAAAGGTAGTTAATGTTATGATGATATAATGAATCTGACTGGGATTAATGTTTAGCGAATGCAGGACATTGGTTAAACGTTTTGGGGTGTTTTTTGTGTTTTTTTTTTTTTTTTTATTCAGTAAGGGTGCATTAAATTGAATAAAGGTGACAGTAAACAAATTGGTTGTCACAAAAAAAGTTTATATTTCAAATCATTGCTGTTCTTTTTAAGAATCGACAGAAATATTTATAACTGCTTGAGCACCAAATCAGTATATCAGAATGATTTCTGAAGCATCATGTGACACTGAAGACTCGAGTAATAAATTAAAATGTATTGCAAGAATATATTAAATTTCAAACATTTTCAAATAGAACAAATGTTATAAGTAAGGAACGTACATATATGATATATATGAGAACATATAGAATATATATTCTCAACAATCTCAAACTTTTGAGCAGAAGTGATTAGGAATAAGCTTTAAATTGCTCTACCAGGGCAAAACATAATTAAAAAAGAATGTTAACAAATTACTTCAATAAGTTTTTCTTTTAACTCTTCCTGAGGGTAGCACTTTTTCGAGGCCAGCGCATCCATGCATTTCAGACATTATACATGCACTGCCAGGGGATTGTTTATTAAATGCCATTTTGCTTTATTTTTATTTTAAATAATTCATGTAGCAAGCGAGGTTAGGCCAGGCTAGTTCTAGCCACCGATGAAAACACGACACAGCACAAGCCTCCGACCCTGGTGATGTCAAAAGCATCAAAGCATGTCAAAAAGTATTTATTTCTTTGTAGCCAAGATGATTTTGTAGCCAAGCGTCTTGCTTTGATGCCACTCGACAGACACAAGGTGGGCGCTGGAAAGATTTTCTGCCCTGCCGATTTCCACATCGCATTTCCTGTAACCCATGCTGCCGACCCTGTCTCTGTCAATCTTGCCAGCGGTGGAGCGCTGGCATGTTTCTTCCCGCTGCGCTTGATCATGATGGCAGACCGCTTATGCAACCCATGATGCACGGCCGCGCTGCTGCTGTTGCTGTCAGCCAGGAAATCAATTTGCCTGGTGTTTCAGCAAACTACCCCATCACCTCTGCGCCAATGCCTTTCTTTTGTGTTCATTTCACATATCTCTTTTTTGATCCGTTAGCTTAGATGGCTCTCTCATTCCCTCTTCTGAGAGAAATTCTCAAATTATGCTTTAGTTCCAGACTGGTTTCTAAAGATTGTTGTGTAGGTGTATCTGATTTGCTAAACCCAGACATTTTGATTCTTTCACACATATTTTGTGAGAAAGAGTCGCCGCAGGCATTAAAGTGTCACCGATCGATCTGGGTGGATCCTGCAGGGCAATGGCATAGATTTGGCCACCTGTTTCCCGTCCGACTCTAAAGCAGGTGAGAGACACATGCAGCAGGTGAACAAGAGCATTGCCAGGACAGACACGCAAAAAGAAATCCTCCTTTGAATTTAGGAACCGTGTTCGTGACATTTATTTGACCCCAGGCAGAGTATTACTGGCCGTGGTGACCTTTACTTTGTGGCCTGAAGGATAAGATTTTCATCTTTCATTATGTGACAGCTCTCTGGTGAGATGTAGACATCTTTTGTCACAAAAGGAACATGCAGGACCTGCCCTTTAAATGTACTCTATATTTGCATAGGACTCATATCTTGCTAAGCTCCTTGGATAATCAGCCCATTTTTATTTCAAAAGTTCTAAAAAATATAATAATTTTGACTAAAATGTAAAAAAAAAATGATGTACGTTCACATGAGATAAAATCTTGAGTTATCAGTGCTCTAGAAGAAACTTCAGTTTCATTCACTTGCCTCATCTGTTGGCCACCCTTTTGAGATCACATGACCTGTTGAATACTAAAACAAACATACAACATTTTTTATTGCACCTTTGAATAATACAAAATGTTCCTGAATTATCACCTCATACACTGAAATAAGTTAAATATAAATATTTTTTAGAAAAATGTCAAAACTAAACAAAAAGACAAAAGCATACCATTTAAAAAACTAAAATCTAAATTAAAATGTAAGACAAAAAAAAAGTAAAAGTTAATTCAAAACATTAAAAAAATAAGCGAGGAATTAAATTGAATTAAAATGAGTTTAATCTAAAATTATTACAAAAACAGAAGTATAAATCTAAACAGACATTAAAAAGTGCAAAGGCACATTAAAAAAAGGAATTCAAAACATTAAAACAATAATTAAAGAGTAACCGATGAAGGGCCATTGAATTGATACCCTAAGAGCTAATGCATTATTTTTCAACAAACCTGGAGCTACTTCTCAGCTGTGAGTTCACTGAAAAATAATTGTACACCTTATAATGTTCATCAACCAATTAAAATCAAGAATTCAACAGGTGTAATATATAACAAGACAAAAATTTTTTAGATCAAATCATCATAAAAATGGATTTAGTCATCATACTTAATGAGTTACAATTTTTCCTGTGATTTTTTCTACTGCTGTCCTTCTCCTCCCAATCAGGTCTGAGCGAGTCAGCTGGGGTGGAGACCTTTTACAGATCATGTAAAACATGCTTCATATGCATGTAATGCACAGATGAACTGCACACGTCACCCGGTGTGCCGGCACCATTCACAGTCCTGTTCTATTATTCATATCCGTGTTCCAGAATATTCGGTGCTCGAGGGAAGAAATCAATTAACGTTTAGGGCAATAGGAGAGACATTGCCCAGCTTGAGAAATGGAAATGATTCCAAAGGTTTGATGGGTGAAACCCCCTGGCACAGTCACAGTTATGCTTTTTCATGTTTGCTTGTGTTTGCCATTCATCTGTGTGACAAAAACAAAAATGAGTTTCACAAATCATGTCTGTCTCTAATTTGTATAATTGCTTTACCTGTGCTTGTAACGCATAATTAAAAAAAATCTTTTGGTTTTGATGTTAATGTGCAATATGTTTTCTTGCATGAACAGAAGATTCATGCATATTTTTTCTGCACTAGACATAAGGCAGCTTGTGAAGTAAATACCTTGCAGTTCAAAAAAGCCTTGAAAAGAGGCAATTTTCTGCTTGGCTGTAATGAATAACATCTGGCTATGGGTCACCGCCACTGTTTTGAATATTAGAGGGTAGCCAAAAGCCAGGACAAAGACTGCTCATGCAGGTTGTTGATGCATGCAAAACAGGTTTGATTCAATTATGTGAGGAACTCAGGAGGAGGCTGACAGATGGAAAGAAAGACTCTACTACACTTGGCATGTTAACAAATAAAGAAAATAATATGCAACCAAGCCAACACAAGCCAAATGAAAAGAGCTCATTGCACACACGCACACAAGTAAACGTTTTTGGTTAATGGAGTACAGTGTGATTATTCCTTTGAATGAAAGTTTGGGTAACACTGTTCTATTGTTTTACAACTTTACAACAAAACAAATTATTTTGCCTCAAAGTGATACTTTATTTAAACAAATGCCACACTTTTATGTTCAGTTATCCAATACTATGGCATTCATAGATTTTAAAGTATTGTTTAAGTGGCTTAGCAAATGGAGCATTTTCTGAACTGCGTGTAAAATCTACACTTTGGAAGCATCATTACTGCATTTCCATATTTTTAACAAAAAGTGGAACTTTTAAACAACAAATGGCTGAGAATCTCTGTAGCTGCTATCCAGCTAGTGCCACACAGGTTTAGGTTTTCTCTCTCTGGGCTCAAGTGTGTGCTCAGCAGCTCTTGACATTATGTCGGCTTTGAGAGGGTAATTTCACACTGTGGATAAATCAGATAACTTTCTGGCACTGCTAAAATAAAAGATTTGACACACCGAATAGAGGTATATGAGCAAGAACACGAGAGAGCTTCCTCTCAATTTATTTTTAGCTCCATTTCCCACCCTCATAATCTTTTACACTTCAGCCATGGAGAGGGTTTCTCTTGACCACAATGTTACAATGTGATTAACGGAAGGGTCTTAACATTACTAGTGGCACACTGACATAATTAATAAGAATTGCTGCTGATATCCCATTATGGCATAGCATATGATACTGTATGTAATTTCAGAAAAATCCTGGACCTTATCATTCAAACCTACTCCTACTTCTGAATTATATGCAACAATTTACAAACATTTATGAATACATACATATATATATATACATACATAAAAGCTGTCCTTGATTTATAAATAGCTTGCTTTCAATTTTCCTTAATCCCTCCCTGTCTAGTTTATACTAATCTGAATGATGTCTAAAACTTTGTTTTATGAGCACTGTGCTTATTTGCCTTTTTATGAAGAATCACTTGTTGTATTAATCAATTTTAAGCCGCTTTGGATAACAGCATTTGTTAAATAAATAAATAAATGTAATCACAGAAATCATTTCTGGTTTCCAGCCCCTCATAAAAGATGGGCACTGGTAAAACCTCTATTAGAATCTAATGAAAAAATTCAATTTACTATAGTTTTTTTTTTTTCTTTTAGCAGACTGCATGGCTGATTGTGAATTGCCATCATCATTTGAGAAAAATGCTTTTTGGGCATCAGTTCATGCTAAGCAAAACTTTGGCCTTCCCTAAAGAAACTCTATTAGCTGTTAAGCACTTAAATGTACTAAAGTTATGGCAGATATCTGAAAAATAAGGCTATTCATCATCATGTGCTGAGTATACTGAGTATAATCTCTTTTAAAATGGGATGTTGTGTCAAACAAGGCTCGTGAATTTTTAATATTGATGGGTCCTTTGCATTGCACAAATGTTTCTTTTTAATGGCAAAGGTTTCTTTAATTAAAGTGTTTTCCACAAAAAGAAAAATGGCTCTTTTAAGAACTGTTCACTCAACAGGTTCTTTAGGGAACCAAAAAATGCCATTCTATGAAACCCCCTTTTATTGAGCACATAATACAAATATTCACATATTAAAGCTGTGAAACCAGGTCAGCTCTCATAAACACAGGCATATTATAATGCATATAACAGTTCTCTGACTCACAATCTTTGCCATTTCCAGCATGTTCCATGACCCAAATATGATAACCGCTTTATATGTTGGAGAAATTCATAAACAATGCAGCCTTGGAGTGGATGAGACAAGAGCTCATGAAATTCAAACTACATCACCATAATGATTCACAGAGCTGATCCAAAGCTCAGAAAACCATGACTGACACTTCAAAAAACATCAGAGGACTATGAAAGAACAAAATCAATCAGTGTAGTTTACAAAAACAAAAACAGTTTTTAAATACTTTGAGTAATTAATTTGTCTGTTAACAAGATTTGTTGTGGGTTTTAACATGTTATGCTGAGAGTCAAGCTCTTGAGTATCCTCTAATCGACTAAAGGGTCCAATTAAACCAGTGAGACTCTCACTGTCACTAGAGGAAAGAGAGCAAACACACAATGCTAAACTCTTATTTGGAGCAGCTATCAGGAGCCATTACTGATGTCATGCTGGCTGCCTTTTTCAAGTCCGCAGTGCTCAGTCGACACACACTTTTGCTTTTGCTCAGAATGCTCTCCTAAACGCAGAACCTCCCCCATGCCGGAGGTGAAGTTAGGACTCCCACCGTATCAGGTTCCAATCAGTTCTCACAGCAGGCCTCTTTTCACCAGCTCCAATTCATATTGCTTTCATGCAGAGATGCTGCACTGAATGCTTTTAACTTTTATAAGAGGCAGTAATATCTCACCTGTGCATATCATGATCTATCTCTTAAGGTACCATGTTTTATATCGATTTTCACTTAATTGGAGTTTTAACATCTTATCTCTGTTTTTTTACTAGAAACCACTTAGATTACACAGCATTGATTTTTTTAAGCTTATAATGTTGCCCACTTCGATTGAAGAGCTCCATGAAGGAAATGCTAGAAACGAGGCTTCAAAAAGCTGGCAATAAACAGTTTGCCACATGAGGAACAAAAGGAACATGAATGGAAACGCAAGAAGTTGCGACTTTCATTTGTGTACCAAACATTTACAGTATAGCGAAAATACATTTTACCAGCAGAAGATCAAAACATGACTTCAGAGGTCACACAAGCTTCTCAAGTAATTTTGCAAGAGTATTACAGTTTGCTTGCAATAGTAAGACAACGCAAATAAATGCTATAAACAAGACCAGCTGCAATTTAGTATGCAAATATTACAGTTATTGGTTAGATACTGGATACTAATTCAATTTCATTATGATTATTAAACATCAGAATTATTATTAAACATCAGTATACATGGGTTCTGGTTTTCCTTGCTGTAGTAGATACACATTATCACCTTATGTGTTCATTGAGAATGTTATGTTCCTTGCGCATGTTCAAGGTCTCTTTCCTTCAGTATGTGCTGTTTCCGAATGAACAAGCTGTTTCTATCAGTGTTCTCATGCTCTGTGTTCACAATACCAGCAGCGAGGAGAAGCGCAGGGTGAGAGCGTCCTGTCCCAGACATTTTCTGACTGACATTGTCTGTAAATTAAAAGCCTGGTCCATTTATCTCCTGTCAGCAGCAACCTTCAGATCTGACTGGACGTGAGTTTAGAGAAAGTGTGACAGCTGAACACCGTGGGATAAATATCAGATCCAAATTTTATTTCTTTTTACATTCTATCTCAGCAAGGGATAAGAACTTGAGAACTAGCTGAGCTATTGGTTCAATCTGCAATGTACCTATAATTTTTTTGTATTGATTTTGTGCTGTTGTGCCGCTCAGTCTGACTTGGCAGTGATGTTGTTTTGGTGACCTCCTGCCATCCAGATACAGACATCCTTCCAGCCATCGATCACCACAACAGCTTATGTGAAGCTGTACAGCGAGCACATAAAGGGCTGTGGTGGAACATGTACAGCTGCTGCCAGGTTATTCTGGTCACAGATCACCCACGGAGAAGCAGCGCAATACATTACATGCATAAAAAGAGAAAGGCTCCAGTCTAACGACAAGCGCACACTGAATGCTGAATGATTTTAATGATTTTGCACAGGCTTTTAAAAAACACATTATGGCTTCGGAATCCATGAAAATGTAATAAAATTACATTTTCTTGGTTGACAATCAGGTGAAACAGAATTCAAATAGAACACATGGATACTGTGAATATTTCTAAATTACAAATTAATTGCAAATTATAAAATGCATACATGGCTGGCTTTGATCAGTCAATATGGTGTTCTAAATGTCCTAAAATCCATGATATCACATAAACATCTGTGAAAAGAATCTGTATTTGCTGTATAGTAATGTCACAACCCATTGGACATAGTTGTGTTTTCATTCCCTATGTGCTCTGTGACCTAGTTTGTCGTCTGTGTTTGATTGTGTCATTTTCAGGTGTGTGTTGTTAATTATCTTCATTAGCTTCTGTACTTATAGTCCAGTCTGTTCCATTAGTCTTTGTCCAGTATTGAATGTAGATGCTGCAGATGTAGATGCCATCTTTGTTTGACTATTTGCCTAGGTTTGCCCAGTTTGGTTTCTCACATGTTCTAATAGATTATTAAAATGACTACCTGTTGAACCTACTGTTTCATCTGTCCAGAATATGAGGAAGATGGACCGCGAATGACTGGACTCTATAAATTTCTTAAGCCTGTGTGGAAAGCAGCATCAGTGTTTTCAAGTAGGATGCACAGCAGAACAATGAGATCAAAACATCCCTAATCCTGATCATCTGTTATCCGCTGTTCATTCACAGGACATCTTCCCCGTAGCTATCATTCACTCCTGTCCTGTGATCTTATATAAGGTGCTCTTACATAATCCAGTTTACCTGATTACATAAGGTGTAGAGATAACTTTTAAACAGTCTCAGAACCACCATAAATAACACGCACCTCTCTGTCACAGACCTGCTCTCATAAGCCTCTATTGAAGCAAAGCTATTTGGACTCTCTTAGTGGATCTGGTGGTGGGTTGGTATCAGTGGAAAATGAATGAAAATATTTTCACCCTATAAACTGGCGCTGAGTGAAGGTTTTAAGAGGCATGGATTTGCTAGTCACGACTTGCACTGTAAAAGCATTACAATTCTCTGTTATACAGCCACGCTTGACCAAATGTCTCAATGTTTCAGATGAATGCTTCTGTCAGATATCGTTTTCACAGAATATAAAAAATAAATAAATAAAAAATCCTTGAAAGAGCACTTGGCCGCATACTCAAGACTTAAAAATGTATTGATGTCATTGCTTTATATAATGCAATCAAACCAAGTGCCATTTCTTCTAAAGAAAAGCAACACAAGCAAACATTTAAAGCAAATAAAATGTTTCAGCTGCTAAATCGATAGACCTGTAGCACAAAATATAGACAAAAAGTATTTGGACATTTTCTTGTTGTCAAATGAGAGAGAGGAATAGTTCATGTGATAAACTACACCAGCGTGAAATTTTTAACCATTTTTATGAACCGCAGGTTTTGTCATTAAGCCAGTAGGTGGCTGTCTGTAAAGGTGAATCATTCATTCAACAGATTCATTCAAAAAGCTGATTCATGAATGAATGAATAAAGTGATCTTTTTATTGAATCATTCAGTCAAACAATCCGTTCAAAAGCGCTGATGCATTCAGTGCTGCTAGCAGACAAAACTGTTACTTTTTTTTTATCGTCAGTTTGTTTTCAACTATTTGCGTGGTGAGTCAAAAACCAAAACATCAACTGTCAAGTATACTATTACGTTCTTGTTTATGGAACTGTTCAAAGTAACATCACCCTCGCAAGCACGCTGTTTTCCTTATATTGGTTTTGTAAGGCATATTATTCAGTAAGCAACTGACCCACAATGTAAAAAAAATAAAAATAAAAATAAAATTATGCTGATAATATAATACAAAATCTACAAAGACATGCTGCCACTCATAGGGACCAGGATCACTCTACAATCAGGAAGAATCATTACTCTTGATTACCTTTCTTAAAAATCAGATGCTGAGAGGATAATAACTACACGGCAACTTTGGAGACTATCCATACATCCATCCATCCACCCATCCACCCATCCATCCATCCATCCATCCACCCATCCATCAGATAGATAGATGGATAGATGGATAGATAGATAGATAGATAGATAGATAGATAGATAGATAGATAGATAGATAGATAGATAGATAGTATATACATACTGTACAGATGTAAGATCAGTAAGATATTTTATGTTTTTTAAGAAGTCTCTTCTGCACATCATGACTGCATTTATTTGATAAAAAAGTGTAGTATTCTTGTGAAATACTATAACGTTTAAAAAAAACAGTTTTCTATTTTAATATATATTGTAAAATGTAATTTATTATTTTATTTTGAATAAACTCAAAATAAAATTAATAAAATACAAATAAAATTTGTATTTATTAAGGAAAAATCACAGGTTCAAAAAAATAGTCTAAAGACTAATAAATTATATTTTGATTATTTACATATAGAGAACAATTATTCTATATTGTCATTTATATTTTACAACGTTACTGTATTTACTGTATTTTTGAGCATAAGAGACTAATTTAAAAATCTTCTGGTGTAAATATACAATATAAGAAAGCTCTGATTTATTATTCGTATTATTGTTTCCACGGAGTCATCTGAGGACACTACAGAGAATTATGTGAGAATGCAGATAAACAATCACTTTTACAAGCTGTTTCTTCAGCATAATAAACATGGCAATGTTTGCCTCCAAGTCAAAGATATGAAGCTGTGAGGATGAGGGTTTAAATTCTCACTGACTGCGGGTCACTGGAAAGTTACTGCTCACAGACATCTTTTTTTCCATCGTGTTGCCTTTAAGCTTCAAGCTAAGCTACTCCATGGAGGTCTCAACCTGCAACCTGCTGGCCACATTTACAGCTGTTTTAAAACAGCAAATTGCCAGTTTCCCGCAAATTTCCCAGTTTCCTCTGTAAATATTTCCATTAACCGATCAGAAGCAGTGCAGAGCGACTGTCACTAGTTTAATGTGGTGTGTAACAGGGTTTGAACACATCCATTATGTACACGTGCAGCTGGAGTGCTCATGCTGAGACACTCCCGAGATCGTCTCTGCCCACCGCTTTGTTCAAAAAGCCGATGGGCGAGAATAGCGGTGGACGCTCTGTCTAATTGGAGTTTAATTATAGCCCATCTAGGTGTTAGGGGAGACCTTCACTGGCAGTCCCCAACCAGTATTGACTGGCGACAGGGTTGCCTTGGCAACGGGGCAATCAAAGAGCAAGGCTGATGAATGGTGAACGTCTGTTTGAGAGTAAAGCTGTGGTCCAGAGCATTCTTGCATGGGGATATTCACACACATGCACACTTTACACCCTTGGGAGATTTGTGAGAGGATTTCATACTGATTAACACTATATGATTTCCTTTATGGTCAGTGCATGAAATTAATGATAGGGATATCTTCAGATTTGTGTATTGACATACCAAAACACACTATTAACAGACCTTATGCTTAATAATCATTGTAACACCGCTGTAACAGATCTGTTTGTATGCACAAATCTCCGTTGGTGCTGCAAGAGATGTTGTCAACATAATTACAATAAAAAAGCATCGTATTGTCATTATAATCACAGATTGTTAGAACAATCTAGCTATACATGGTCAAATATCAGCTAGTAAACAACCAAACATGATTGTAACAGCCTGGACATTTTTCAATTTGCTCTGTTTTGACATTTTAATGTCATTTGTTTCCATGGTGATCCTTGTAATGATAGCTCAAACAAAAAGATGCAGGAACTGGTTTTTCTACGTCAAGCTCTCTCCTTTTGATTACTTCCTTTTGGACGATGGGGGAAACAGAGACATAAAAATTGATTTTTATTTTTTTTTTGAAAATGGAAAAACAATTAGTACATTCAGGTAATTATGTCAATTACTAGAATAAAATATGGCTTTTTGCTTCTGTAATGGCTGTGCTATCAAATTGGTCACAAGTACAATAATAACTGCTGGTATAGGAAGTGCTTTTAAATGAATCAGGAAAATATGCATTTTTCACTCAGATTTTATTCATTTATTTTGATATGCTGAGTTGTATTATAAATGAGAGTACACTTGACTTTGACTATTACATTATAGGACATATTGTAATAAAATTGTATTTTAAAAATTATCCTGAATACACACATTCACATAAAGTAAAAAAAAAATCAGACCTTGCTGTTTCAGGAAAAGAAATTACTTGGAAGAAGCATACTACCAAACAATCGCTATTGGGCATTTTAAATCAGAATGTGACTGATTAGACATGCAATACAAGAACTGTTATGCGAGAAGTGACTCTTTTATGAATAATGACTTTCCAGGGGGTGTCTGGAGGGTTAGCCATGCGGAGGTAATCACTCAGAACAGCCCAGTATGAGGCTCTCACTAACCTCCACTCATCTTTAGACCAGCTATGTGTATGCGTATGAATATGTGGTTGTGTGTGAAAAACGACCAGAAATTTTAAAAGCGTGTTGTTGAATGTGTGCTCATATCGAGGTTCTCTATTGATAGACAAGCAGTTATTCTGAAAGGACAACTAATATACTTTTGCTGATGTATTTATTGTTTTTCTGGCATGTGCATTCAATGTATTATTGCCTTTTTTGTCGCTGAATTAGTACCTGCAAGCTAGAGAAACACAGAAAAAAGATCATTGTAAGCAGTTGCTTCGATTTAATGGGGTTCTCTTTTACAATCAGGATTCTTGGGCAATGAACCATTACACAGATGAAGAATTAATTTAACCTTTAAAGGAATGAGAAGTGATGTAGCAAATTATACATGAGGCCCTAGGATACTGTCTGTTAAGCATGTGTTTAAAGGAAAACAACAGCTTCTAATTAGTGGTCCATCAGTGGCGGGAGAAACAAGGAGTCTAATTTAACTTGGTTAAAGGTCAGCTTTAAAAGTCACGCTTTTTTGAACCGCAAAATGGCTTAAATTAATATTTTATCCAAAATAAAAATTTGTTTGGTATTTATTCGCCATCAGCTCATCCAAGATCTAGATGAGTTTGTTTCTTCATTGGAACAAACTTGGAGAAATTTAGAATTGAATCACTTGATCACCAATGGATCCTCTGCAGTGAACTGATATATAATTTCTGTTCTGATGAAAAAAACTAATTCATCTATAACCTGAGGTTGAGCACATTTTTAAATCAAATGTTTCTGATTCTGCATGACACATTTAAACATGTATTAACTGTATACTTTGTTCAAAAACTAAATATTCTATTGCTGCTAACAAGCTACAACACAACAACATGTGAGGACATGTATTATTGCACAAAGGAGAAAAAAAAGTAGTTAGAAAAGTGACAGAAGCAGAATTGGTAAGATAAATCATAAATTCAAAAAACTACTGTAGTTCATAAACCCAATAAAACTTTTGTGTAAATGCTTGAAATCTGCCAACATTTTAGAATCAGTCCTTGCCCATTGTTTTATGTTTTATCTCCCAAATAGTCTTTAATGTCATGAAAATAAATCTAAGTGATATATCCGCCATTGTGAGAGTGTGATATTTTCTCTGTAAACAAGGAGCTATTTAAATGAGTAATTTGGGTTTCTGCATCTTCCTACTGTTAATGGAGGTTTTTGGACATGTGAGCCATGGGAGCATCTGTACTTAATGGCGTGCCATAGGAACCGTGCCACTGAAATGCTAATAGACATCACTTATCATAATATACTCATTTTTTTCTATTAAGCTATGGAAGCAGCACACACTGTTTAATGCTTTATAAATACAGTGTTTTGACTGACCTATTGAACCAGCCATTCTTACATGTGCCAAATGGTGTTAGCGCAAAATAAAACCAGAAGCTGCAATAATCTCTATATTCATGAGCATTCAATTAATTTCTTTTTATTACTGAGAACAATGTACATACTATAAAATGTAGATGATTTTGTTTTTGTTAGATGCAAGGTTTTATTTTCTTTCTCTTCTCTCTTTTACTTTAAACTGTCACTTCTGGTATAAATATAAGTCCACAATCCAAAGTAACACTTCCTTCCTTTTGTTGTCCTCCCACATCACAATCCACTGACATTGTTTAGAACCATTCACTGCAGAGGATCCAGTGGTGAACAAGAGATGTAATGCTAAATTTCTCAAAACCTGTTTTGATAAAGAAACAAACTCATCTACATTTTGAATGGCCTGAGGGTGAGTACATTTACTGCAAATTTTATTTTTAGGGTGATCTATTCCTAAAATGTGGTGAGATACCTGCATTTATCTATGTTGATATGAGAAACATATTTGTAATGCTACATTTATTACATTAATTTTGCACAAGAAATTTATCCAGCACAAGAGTGGTTCTAGCTGTAAGTACTGCATTTTCTAATTACTTTTCAGCACCATGGACAGCTCCTATCGCTAGCACACTGAGGAGGCTTTACAAATTAATAACATGCTACTTAAGCCTGGGAGTAAATACTGTTTGATGACAAGCTTTTTCACGGTTGTCATTCCAGGAAAGAGACATTCCCAGCGCATGGCACGCACTCACCTCTAAAAAACCTGGTCAACTTTTTCTAGCATTACACTGTTATCTTACTCAATAAATGGAATGGGAAAAAATATGGACACATTCAAATAAAACAGAAGCAAGATCTGATGCATCGTATGATGTGATTTACATTTTTCCTTTCTCTTTGGAGTGTTACAAGTTCTTGGTGCATAATGCAGATCTGTAAAGTTGCAAAGACAACAGTCTCAAATCCAAAGAGATATTCTTTATCAAAGTTAAAACTCCCATAAAATGCCTTGTTTCAGTAACCAGGTAAGGGTTGAAGCAGCCATGTCAAGGAGATGCTGTCTGTATCTAGGCGAAAGTAAAAGCACTTTATTTGGCTTTCCAAAAGTAGATGCATATAGGAATCTTTAAGATAACTTAAAACAGAACAGCGATGCATTTATGGACAACCGTTTCGTGAACCTAGGAGAAGAGGTATTTCTGACTTTTCTATGATGATCTGGCTCTTCTGAATCAGATACTGTAATAATGTTTTGTCATTTGTTGAAGTATTTGCTATTGACCGTTCAAATGCGGAGTGGAGTCAGCTGTCTTAACCATCTGCGGATTGTGTACTGCAAACACATACGAGCTTCATCACGGTGTCTGTTACGCCACTCTGTTCCCCTTTCAGGCTTGAACTGATGGTAAAACTAAGGACATCATTAAAGTTCTTTATATTTATTTTGAAAGAAGAAGCTCACGATTATGGAAAAGGGCATAATATTTCAGATGAGTGTTTTCGGTGTTCTGCCAATCACAATGCACTGGGTCAGTTGGCCAATCAGAGCAGACTGAGCTTGTCAGAAGGAGGTACTTTATAGAAAACTAAGTGTTTGAGAGAAGCTGGGCATAGAGGACCTGCAATAATGTACAGTATTTGAAAAATAATGTGTTTTTTGAACATTAAAGCATGTCAACATATGCCATTACACCAAATACATGAAATCATGATCTTAAAAAAAAAAAACATCATGTGATAATGTTAAAATAATAATAATAATAATAATAATAATAATAATAATAATAATAATAATAATAGACTGCACAGACATCTTTAATTATTGTCATTAATTCAGAATTTATTTTTATAATAAATCTGCCCCATGCTAGGTCAGTCAGGGTTTGAATGAACCCAGAAACTTGTTCTGTATCCATTCTGCCTGTATAAATCACCTAGGCAAAATATGCGCATCTGTTTAGTATGAGACAAGCGCATTTTCTGAAGCCGATAGCCTCACAGGGCAAAGCCACATACACATGGGTCTGCATGAGGATGATGCCTCAACTGCTCCCCGGTTTGCATTTGGTTGTCAAGGAGATTGTCAGACTCTATGAGAAAACCCGAGCCAAGCACATAGCGTTCTCTTATCATCAGACATGCATTTCCAGACCTCTTTTGTTCTATTAAACAAAATGTCTACTCATATTTGACTTGTTTTCTACATCTGAAAACACGTTAACATTTGGAAACTCCTTTTCATTGATAACCGAATGCTTTGTAAAATAAAGTAAATAATAATAATACAAAATACTTCCAACAAACTATTACACAAGACTTTAATAACTTTAAAGAAGAGCATGATGTAAATATAGGTAAAGTTAAGAATCACTTAAAACAATGAAACTGAAATAAGTAATAGCAATCGTTAATCTTATTAAAAACTCTAATAAAAATGATTCCATATTCTTATGTCACATATACATATATTTTTGTATGCATTATATATTATATGAACAAAGATATGCATATCTAATGTTTACATGCAATGTTTATTTCATGAATAGCACTAGACTGTATTATTTATTTCAAGAAAGTTATTTAAAGTGGTCATACTTCACATTTATTATTTTATACACTGCTTTACATCTTCATCTTAAGTTTGAAAGCCACGGACAACACTTGGCAATTACTATAAGCAATATATTACATACAATGTCAGCTCAGTCTCTGTCTTTTTGCTAAGAAGAAAATGCATGTTCTATTGGAAGAATTTAAATAATGAGAACATAATGTATATTTGTGCCCTGTTTATGATCCTCCCTCTCTAGACAACGCGTGTCTCCTATTGGGCAGTGTAGAAATGCCCCTACAATGTTCCACCGTGCCAGACAATCTGGTGCGCCTTTGCGCGGAGGACATGGACTTGGACGCACCATTCTCTTTCCATTCCCTTACGCATCAGCTGCACTCCCCAGCTCACATGGTGCCCCAATGAACCCTCATCCTCACGCACCGTCCAACATACGATGGATTAACAAAAAAGAGATGAATGTCCGCACAGAGGACGGCATCAGCCTGTGCCAAAGGGCTCTCCAAATAGTGACGGAGCTGTGTCTTGCCGGGCACGTCGACCGGGAGAAATGCGCGGATATATTTCCACTGGAGAGCAACATACCAGGTAAAGGAAGTTCAGGTAAATTTAACTTAAAAAATGTTTTATTATCCTCTCACAAACATATTCCCATGAACTCTGGTTAGCGAGTTAAGGAGACTTTTTCTAAGCACGAGTGCGCGGAGTTAGTATACTGAAAGTTTGAAAAGTTCGTTCACGGGCATAGAAACTTACTTTATATTCATAACATTATCTGAAATAAAAACGGTTCCACTTGTTGATTATCAGTGCGCAACAAGTGTGAAAATGGCAGCTATGTTCGTTGTCTCAGTTTTATTTCACTGGGCGGCAGGTACAAAAGCTACAAGGTAGCTACATCTTTTTATACCCTTTTCCCCTAAGCGGTACATATTAGTACCTGAAGGGTACATATTAGTATACGTTTTCATAGGGTTCCGCCACACTTTTTTATGATTGTGTACAATTATAATCGTCAAACGTTTTGTATTGCGTGAAAAAACTCGCGTGTACCACACGTCGACAATGCACATAAACCTGCATGTTTTTTTTTTTGTTAATGTTTTTTTAGCCCTGTAGTCCAGAGCAAATCAAAATGAAATACAAAACTACAAGTTGCATGGGTTTACAGCTAACAGAACGTCAGACAGTAAAGAATGTGCTTCAAACAGTGAGGACCAATGTGCGTGATATATTCACAGTAAAGTATGGCCAAGAGTGCATTGGAAGATAGAAATCAAATTACACTATGACATACTTATGCAAATGATATAAATATATTTTTAAAGTCATTTTCCTATATTTTTAGTGTCCATATATGAGAGTGAGTCCATCCCTGAATCTCATTTCTAATTGGTTAGTCGCACCATTAGTATGGTGGTAAAACTCAACCCATTAAACAGCAATCAACTATAATTATGTGCTGCATTGTGCAGTCCATTAAGCAGCTGAAACTCTTGCACCTGTTGGACACGTATGAAAGTTCAACAGTGCCACTTTTTGCATCTTAAATTGACATTACGAGATATTTAACATTTAAAAAAAATAGCTCATTAATGCCTATGAAAGGACTGTTTTTAATCTTTGGACCACCAAACCGGGGAGCAAAATGACTCTGCTGATCTCTGCTTTACTAAACAAGCACATTTCAGTCTTCTTTTTTCTTATACCTTGCCCTCTCATTCTTTTCTTTTTCTCTCTCCCTCTTTCTCCTGTTTGTCTGTCATGCATCATTTATTATTGCTGGTCTTTGTCTGTCTCCATCTGGTGTTCATTTATCTCTTTCTCCTATCCTCGTCTCTTTTCTCCCTCACCTTCTGTTCTTTACGATCTTCTCAACACACTCTCCTTCCAATCTGGCCTCTTTTTCTGCACTCTCTCTTCTTCTTGTTGCCTGTAGACATCTCTGTAAGTCTCCTAGCTCTGGTCGTAGGTTTCTGTGGGCTCGCCCTTTTGGTAGTCTCTCTCTTTGTCTTTTGGAAGCTGTGCTGGCCCATTTGGAGAAGCAAGGCACTCTCATCCAATGCTGACAGCTATCCGCTGGGGGTGCATCCCGAGGCCCCCCCAGCCCCGGCCCCGACTCCGGTGTCTCGTTCTGTTTCAACTCATCCAGAGACCAATGCAATTGGAAATGTGGGAAGGCAGCCATCGCACATCCAGCACGAGGATGAGGAGGATAAGAAGAGGAAGGTACCAGAAGTAAAGGTCAATGGACGGAGCTCGGTTAAGATTTTGGAGGCGGCCATGAAGATCAGCCAGACGTTGCCAGACATCCCTGCTGAGGTGCAGCAGGCACTGCGTGACCGTCTGAGCAAGCAGGCCAAAATCCAGAGGCAGACAACTGAACCTACCTCGTCCTCCAGGTGATACACACATCTGAATGCCAAACAAATGATAAATTACAGTACACGGAGATCTCTCTCTCTCTCTCTCTCTCTCTCTCTCTATCCCTCTCCCTCTCTCTCTCTCTCTCTCTCTCTCTCTCTCTCTCTCTCTCTATATATATATATATATATATATGCACTGTAAGTCGCTTTGGATAAAAGCATTTGCTAAATACATAAATAACTAAATAATGATCAAATGATTGTTAGAAAAAATTTATAATATTAGTAAAAAATAATATTGGCATACTACATATATACTAGTGTACTATGTACAAAGGAATTCATGTATAAAATTTGTATATCACAACTTTTATTTTGACATATTTACCCTGTTGATAGGTGATGTCTCATGGTTACTACATACGCCCATTAATCATTACAGTTCACCAATCAGAGCCCTAGAGTCACATCGCCATGGCAACAGTATTAAACGTCCCCAGCAATTAAACAATCAGCTCTTCTTCTCTTTGTTTCATGCGGCTCCGTGTTTAAAGGAAGCAGGGATGTAATTAGTGTTGCCACACAATAGAGCTGACATGCTGCGACTGTTTGTCCGACTGGGGAAGTGAGGAACAGCTGTGCTCGGATCCTTATGGAATCCGCTACTGACAAGCCACAGAATTGTTATTAAAAACTACAACATGGTGTAACAATAAGGTGTCCTTATAAATCGCACAATGACGCAGTGCATGAAAAGGCCAGGAGAAGTTACTCAAAGGGCATTGTGAAAGACTGGTTGACTGGACTTGGGTTGACACATTTTCTTGTTTTCCTATTCTTCTGTCATTTCTTTAAATATTACCTTCTCTGGAGTAAGAGGTGATAAAAGAATCAAAGAAACAATAAATAAATAACCAGATACTGTATGCGTTGAGATAATTGCAAACCATGGTCAAAAGACTTTAAAATAGGCTAAATGTGACGCTATGTTCTTTGAAATTGGTAATTTCATGCTATACCATCAATTGAAATTACCAAATTGAGCAGAACTGCTTTGGAGAAGCTAGTTCATCTATTTCTTATGAGTGAATGCACTATTGTTTTAAATTTTAGGGAAGAAACTGAAGATATATATATAACTGCTATTATTATATAACTTCTTATTGTTTTACAGTGACTCAAATGAAGATTTCTAATATATGATTCACAGTCACACAACCCATTAGGTGCAGTAATAAATTCTATATTTTTTTGCACATACCAAGCAAAAATATCCATTAAATGCCTTTAATAGTTAAGATGGAATTCAGTTCCATTTCTATAGTCCTATAGTTAAAGGGCTCGTGAACTCTGTCCGGTGTTTGTTAGTTTTTTTTGTACTGAGCTCTGAGGTCTACTTATAATGTTATCAAGATTTTTACATAAAAAAGCATAATAGTTTATCAGAAATAAGCTATTTTCTGTCCTGTTACTAACCCCTCTCATCAGAATGCATAGGCACGGCTGACTATTTTACCATGGTCTGGAATTTCATTAAAAATAAAGTTAATCCACTGCCTTCAATATAAGCTGTTTTTAGAGTAATGACGAAGTTTTGAATTCGGAAACTTACAGGAAGTTTATATAATACATCAAACTTACTTTTGCTGTAAAATGATAAAACACTGTTATTAGATAGCTTGCATAAACTAAAATCCAAAATATAATGAGTAGAGAGGATAATTTTATTTCACGTGTAGCAATCAGTCATCAGTGTAGAGTGCAACAGGTAACAGACGTGTCTGTGAAAAACAGGAATTTAATATTTCCTGTACAATCGCTTATATGGGAGAGTACAAACACAAATTAAAATCTGGCACTGGCTCACAGGTTCATTCATTATGGTTGGCAAGATGTTTCAGAAACATTGCCATCAAACACTGGATGGCACTTTGGAAAAAAGTGCTCTTCAAAACATCAGAAGACAGAAGTTAATTACTCTGTCTACAATTTATCATTGCATTGTGATTGGATGATTGTGCAAACTGCAAGACATGATGTGCAGCAAATGTGCAGGTGACAGACAAGAAATGGACAAAATAGAGAGAGAAAGAGAGATTGACAGTCATTATGAGATCAGGTGAGAAAAACTGCAAAAACAATTGTGTGGAAACACAAAATCTGGTAAATATTTTGATTAATATATCACAAATTTGTTAATGATATAATCCATCACTTTTTTGGTATCATGCTGTCATTGTCATTTGTTTGTTGTCATCGTCTTAAAGGTGCTATAGTTGCTAGGAAACACCGAGGATAAGTAGAGAAATATGATTTCCTCATAGGAGCCAAAATGAGGTTTTCTATAGTAAAAAGATCCCGGCCTAACTATTGTTAATAAATTCTTGTGAAGTCTAGAATATACAGGGTTCTAAAAATTAAATTGCGGTAAAAATGTAATTTTGCTGGAAAGTAACTTACACTCAGACCTTCCAAGTTGTAGATGAGTCCCCCCCCCCCCCCCCCAATTAGAACAGATAACAGAAATGTAGCATTACATCACAGTCTCACCGATGGATCATCTGCATTGAATGGGTGCCATCAGTATGAGAGTCCCAACAGCTGATAAAAACATTGCAATAATCCACAAGTAATCCATACAGCTCCGGTCCATCAATAAATGTAATTTTATTAATAAGATTCGGGAGGAGCGCGTTAGATACTTAGCCTAACCAACACCGGTGGACCATAATCAAGTAATCAGTCCCATAGTATAAATATCGCTGACTTACCTCTATCCATTGACGGTTTATCAGCATCCCTCCGCCACCCCATCTCCTCACTTCGAGTTCACTTTATAAATAGACGGGGAGGGGGGGGTACTCTAAGTTCGGGCCATTCCCGAGCTCGGATACCATACCATACCATATGTATGGTATACCATACCTCAGCTAATTATATGTAAGAGTGAACTAGTGAAACATCCTGATCAGCAAAAAAAAAAACGCTTGTTTGCAATTTAACAAATCCACTAAGACATATTTACCCTTCTTATCTCATAATATTTATTTTTCTTGTGGAAAAGTCATCTTGTCTGAATCAAGAGAGTATTATGCACAGATCACACACTGTTTACAAGCAAAACCAGTTCAAAACAGTATGTGAGAGGACAACAAGGGATGGACTGTTTCACTGGAGGAAGCGTCCAGTGGATATTTTGACCAGAAACATTGGTTTAAATTGAAAATTCATTAATAATACATTTGTTTCTTACAAACATTCAGCTTTTAACTTCAAAAATAGTTTAACTGATGGACTTGAGTTTACATTATTGCGTTGTTTTCATCAGCTGTTAGAACTTTCATTCTGACGGCACCCATTTAATGCAGAACTTCCAATATACATAAATATTTTGTAACTACTTCTCTTTTCACAGGCACAATTCTTTCCGCCGACACCTGCCACGGCAGAAGAATGTGACCAGTGTGGACTTCACCATGGACGCTCTACCTGTGCGCCAGTCTTCTGCAGTCAGTATCGGTCGTATCAAACCTGAGCTGTACAAGCAGAAGTCTGTGGACTCTGAAGAGGGCGCCAAGGAGCCAGTAGAGACGTGCGGCAAGCTGAGCTTTGCCCTCAGCTACGACTACGAGGAACAAGCTCTAGTGGTTCGTATTCTAAAGGCTCTGGAACTGCCTGCTAAAGACTTCACGGGCACCTCCGACCCCTACGTGAAGATCTACCTGCTTCCAGAGCGCAAAAAGAAGTTTCAGACGAGGGTCCACCGCAAGACGCTCAACCCCATGTTCGACGAGACGTTCCGCTTCCCTGTGGAGTACAGTGAGCTGTGCAATCGCAAGCTGCACTTCAGCGTTTACGACTTTGACCGCTTTACGAGTCATGACATGATCGGAGAGGTGGTGGTCGATAACCTGTTTGAGCTGTCTGACCTATCACGTGAAGCTGTGGTTTGGAAGGACATCCTTGCAGCCACTACAGTAAGTACAGTGCGTACAGAAAAGCAAAGGTCATAACCAGTACTTTCCTCAGATCCCTCATTGAGACCAGATTTCTGGCAGGTTTGAATTTTTGGATTCATTTTAAAGGTAGCAATCATGATGCAGAATTTAAATGTGTATTTATGGGAAGTAGCATTTTAATTAAAGAATGTTTGTCAAGAATTTGTTGAATGGTGGCTAGGCAAAGATTTGTTTAAAAGATGAATGAACGAATGAACGAACAGAAATACAAGGACAACTGTATTCACTAACTGGTTACATACCTCTGCTTAAATCAAAGGAAATCTGACTGCACAAATGTGAAGGTCTTATTAACGGATAGATTGATCTGTTATGTAAAGCCAGGTGTCAGCAAGGGCTCATCTCCAACCTGACTCACCCTTTCAGGGCACCCACGTACCCCTTCCAAAAATAGATCCAATTGCCAGTTTCCAGAGCCACAGGAAGCATGATTATCAAGTCAGAGCCTTCAAACGTCAGCCATGACTAATCCAACAGGTGTGAAATGGAGTTTGTCCTATACCGTCCCACTGACTACAGAGTAGAGGAAGAAATGGTAAGGTCTCTGCACACTGAGTTTGAAATTTTTGTATGCATATTCCAAAAATTGGTCACACACAGAAACTTAGCTGACTGAGTCAAATGTGTATTAATTAATATGTTGCGGAAAAATATTGCAAAACTACACTACATGGAGTCTTCAAGCAGAAGTAGAGTTCCCATTCAGGAGCAGTGGGATCATCCCGGGTGATTCAAAGTTTACTTCAGGATGTCAGTGGCTCCGTTTGATGCTTTGCTAGCGATACATATTAAAGCCACATATTAAAAAAAGCCCACCATTTTCTGTGAACCCAGTGTGCAAGGATTGTTACGGTGCTTTGTGCTGCAAGACAAAGTAGACAAACTTAACAATCGCCTTTCTGGATTTTGGCGTTTGCTTGTATGGTGGCTCTGAGCTGTCAAAACACATCTGAAAATGCTTGCTACAGATGCAAAAAAAAGAAGAAAAATGAACTAGATCCGGATTTTATTATTTTATTTTTTTTTACTTTCTTTTTAGGTTCCTTAGTCAGATTGGCCCTCATGATAATGAAGCCTACTCATTATGTCTCAGATACATTTTTTATTTTAGTTCACCTTAAAATGAAAATTCATAATTTACTTACTCTTTAAAATCTGTATGACTTTCTTTCTTCTGCAGAGTATGGATTGTATTTTAAAGATTGTCACAACAGTTTTTGTTTACAGAACAGTTACTATACCATTCAATGGGATCCAAAACAACCCCAGTGAACCCCATTGACTTTCACTGTATGGACTGCAACACAAGACATTTTTCAAAATATCCTCTTTTTTATTTCACGATTAAAGTCATATAGGTTTGGAGTGACATGAATAAATAATACATATTTTTTTATTAACTATCACTAATAGTTAGCACTTGAATAATATCGAGGTATTTAGCCTTATGATGAGCATACTAGCATTTTGAAAGAAAAAAAAAAGTTATAAAGATTGGGCAAAGAAAAATGTTTTGGTACTTAGTTCAGAATCTATGATTTCTCACATCACCTGAAACACTAAACCCTAGTTTAAGTGGTAATATGCACACAGGTTTGACTTTATATATTATTACATAGATACTGACTTGTTAAACTGCTAGATGATCTGTATCGATGAGGTGAAAGGCATCATTCGTCACACTCACCTCACTAACAGTGAGTGACTCAGAAGCATTTAACAATGCAGGGTATGGAGGTGCATATGGGCCCGAGCATATTGGGGGCCAGCCGAGCTGAGGGGAACTTTTAATTGAAACGAGGAAATGAATTTCCCTGCAATTTCCCTGAATTTCTCTTGTCCAACAGTTTATCAGAATTATCGAGACAGGAGCCCATCTCTTTTTTCTCTCTCTCTTCAAAAATTACACAGCTGCTGTTGCAGCCATTAAAATAGTTCAGTTTTGGTTTTTAATGGCAAAGTGGTAATATTTCTTTGCATTTTTTTGTATTAATTTCATTTAGAAGTATGTTTGGAACATTTTATGTTTGTTAAATTAAGGTTTTTGTTTTCTAAAGGAACAACCAAGTGGCTGGCAGCAGACAGTGAGTTGAGTGTATGTTGGATCAATTTAGCCTTTTCAAATCAATACGTCGACATAAATCACTTTGTGCATTTCACAGTATTAATTAAAATTGTTTACCTAGATAAATGTGCATATCCATTCGTTTGTGCTGAGAGTGGAAGCTGAATTGCACTTTGAAGGAGATAGGAGGTGCATGTGCGATAACTAGCATTTTTTTTTTAATAACACTGGAAGCTTTAAATATGACGTAATTTTTTATACCCCATTTGAAACTGGAAAGTCATCCGTCATACTTCACATTTAACATAAAAAACAGCAATAAAATGTAGACTTATTGACGTTTTTAAACATTTTTGACATTAGTTTGTATTAAATTGTTCAGATTCTTTCATGCCCGCATTCGAATATTCATGTTTATTTCGTGCTGCAAATATTAAAGAGGAAAATATAACTGATTCATATGCCCCTTGAACTGAGGAGAATTATCTCACAAAACATTAAAGAGAAAACACATTTATTGTTTGCATTTTATCATAAAATTGACAGAAGCACAAAGCTGAGATTATTGGGTGGCTTGCATGCCACAAATAAGGAATGGACTTGAAAACTTTAAATAGAATTTCCAAGCATTCAGCCTATACCGTAAAACAGTGTGTGAATAGTAACGTTTCACGTAACGTTATTTAAACGTTAACAATAGGGAAAATCAACAATAGGGCCCAAGTTAAGTGTTGAAGTTTGGGTGGTGGTGGGGTGGGGATTTGCATATGGTTTACTTGCTATGCCACTTGTCCCACTGCCTTCTGCTTCAAAGACAAAGTGAATGGTGACAGTTTCATTTTGTTCACCATAGAGAGAAATCTGTGGTGACTCATTCCTGTTTGGGAAACGCAATCTCCTCCTCCTACTTGTTAGATGCATCAGTCTCTTTAGGGCTCATTAATTTCCTGATTGTGTTTGTTGTCAGCATATTTATTCATTTCCCTGTTGTTTGCTCGACCGGGATGCACATTTCTGTGCCTGTCAAATCACTTCTGTTGTGTTTTGCTAACATTTGGATTGCTCTCATGCTATTTCCTTCTCATTCTCTTCACTGACTATTGCTTTGCCTCATAGCTACAAGACAGAAGTATTGATGTTTGGGCTTGGAAAGGCGGTGGAGAGACTTCGACTTATTGTGCTCCGTTATGAGAGCATGAAAACTGCCCTTTAGGGACAAAAACTGACTCTCAGAACCAGACCCGCTGCTCTTAGGCCCCTGACTGCGGAAAGAAGCTAGTAACTCTCAATTCCTAAAATAGTCGAAGCCATAGATTGCAGCCTTGCTCTGTTACACTTCCGACTGCACATTGAAACCCTATGTTTTATCTTAAGCTGACATGAGAAGGTCTAATTTTGTACATTGCTACTGTGGCACAATGCCATTTCAGATCTGGAGGAGAGGAAATTGGCCAGCCAAAACAGGAAGGGTATTATTGCCCCAAAAAGATTTGTGGATTTCTTTGGACACGAACACTGATAGGAGACGTGACTCTAGAACTAGCCCGTGGCTCTCTGTATTCAACAGTTGTGCTGTGGATAACAAGAGCGGTCAGAGGAGGGGATAGGACGTGACAGAAAGGGGTTTTGACATCATATTACAGCAGAGTAGGTACCACATCCTCATCTGATATATAATCTGTGTTGATCTTGTCAATTACAGACAACAGTGTTTCTAAACAAACTTTTTTTTTATTAGATTTTCTTTTTTTATTAGATTTAAAATAAAAAAAATATGATTACTATAATGAAATGTGCCTCATGATAATGACAATTAACATGTACAATATTGTTGGCAAACAATTCTAGATTCTTTTTTCTCAAATGGTTTGGAATTCACTTTATAGAATGATAAAAAATTGTAAATTATACCTAATTAACAAAAAAATTATTAAATATTTGGTTTCATTTTGCACTTTCTTGGTAACTAAACCATTATTTTTATTGACTAAATGTACTTTACCATTGAAAAGTTTGGAGTCACCATGACTTTTATTTAGTAAGAATGCTTTAAACTGATCAAAAGTGACAGCAAATACATTTACATTGTTACAAAAGGTTTTTGTTCCAAACAAATGCTGCTGTTTTGCCATCAACTGTTTTTGATAAAAGAAGAGATATGTTTCCGCACCACATCAGCATATTAGAATAATTTCTGAAGGATCATGTGACACTGAAGACTGGAATAATGATACTGAAAATTAAGCTGTCAGCACAGGGATAAATTACATTTAAAATATATATTAAAACAGAAACCAGTTATTTTAAATTGAAATAATATTTTACTGTTTTGCGGTATTAAATTAATTCAGACTTAGTGAGCATAAGAGACATCTTTCAAAAACATTAAAATTACCCTAATCTTCTGAACTTTAGATTGCCATTGCAGAGTAAAACTGAATTAAAGTAAATCAATATGATGAAATATTATTTAAACAATAAAAAACCACCAGACAAAAACTCAGTGATCAATGGTATTGGGAAAATGCATTGCTTTGGAAGGCTAGAAAACAGGCATGTGGTACACCTGAAATTTAAACACGGAACAACAGTGGTTAAATATGTATGTATCTCCCCATTACGCAATCAGTATTTAATCTTTACTTGGACAGATTAATCACTATCTTTAGCTGCCTTTGAGAGAATAATGGCTGTCTTATTCCAGGAGTGAGAGGCTGTAAATACCAAAATACATACTGGCCTTTTAGAATAATCTTTACCGCCTCTGCAAAGCAAATAAAGGTCATGGAAGCTAGATTTGTCTCATTCAAAACTGAGTTATTTAATCGCAACAAAACCAGCCACCCAAACTATACTTCCCACAGTAACACTTTCTCAAACACAACACAAACACAAACACAGTCTTTATGAAAGTCTTAAAGTCTTTCTGGAAAAGCTTGCTTTCTTAGAAATCATATTTCTTTGTCACTGAGTTTTTTTTTCCCTGAAGTTTTTTTTATAGACATATCCTCTCTCTAGATTTAATATAGAAAAGGGATGTGTTTAAACCTGATGAGCAAACATTAGTCCAATATCTCACAAAGCCATGTTGTTGATGGCGAGGCAAATAAAAGTCTATTTGGAGAGTCAGTCAATAAGGATTTTGTTTGCAGTCGCATCAAGTGCTCTCTAGAGATGCTCTCAAGCGAAAAATAATCTTACAATATATGCTGAAGATCCTGCAGACCATTTTATAGATCATTTTTAATGCTATTTTAGGACACTGATGTGCAGACATTACTCCTCTCAGCATCCGACTATCCAAAGTTTTCTATCAGATATACAATATCTCAATATTTTTCTTCTCAATATCCTTCTCTCTCTTTCTTTTTTTTTCTTTCAGGAGAGTGTTGATCTGGGTGAAATTATGTATTCCCTTTGCTATCTTCCCACGGCTGGTCGCATGACCCTCACCGTAATCAAGTGTCGCAATCTGAAAGCCATGGACATTACTGGCTACTCCGGTCAGTGTTAACCCTTATTTCCTGTCCCTCACAATTTTACCATCTTTAGGCTCATGTTTATCTCCAGCATACCCCAAAGCATTTGCTTGGCAGTTTCCAGTAATCCAAAAGTTTTGTTTGTTTAGATTAATTAGGATTTGAGTTAAAGGGGAAATCAGACGCCCTTTTCCCACAAATTGAAATTATTCATTAGGGTCTTCGAATGGAAAATTCCCTTTTACATGTACTTTGAACTGAAACTTGGCAGTGTTATTATTTTTATTATTGTCCTATATTTAATGTAGACAGAAACTGTTGAAACCTTACGTAGCATTTGTATTTGTATTTAAACTTGGACAAAAAAATGTCACTGGTATCAAATAAATTATATACGGTTTGTAAATACAAAAATATATTGTAGAAAAATACAGTAAAATGAATCCAATTAAACTATTGGCAGACGCTTCCTTCCCCAGTCAATCGGAAGAAATTAATTGCATTTTGTTTATGCCTGAGTCTCTGCAAACCCAAAATGATATACAATTTTTAATTTCATGCATGTTATTAAGTTAAAAATTTGTTTATTTATGAGTTCTCATGAGAGCGGGAAAAGTCATCAACAGACACATCAATGCTAAGCATGTTTTGTGAGATATTAAAATGCCTGTGGGCTCTTGGCATATCGCAAGCAGAACGTGTTAAGAGAGCTTAAAAGAAAAAATAACAATTATAACGCTATGTGGAAAAACCTTTTTAGTCATATTTCAGATGCGAAAAGCTCTAAACACATTCACCTTGCTTCTTTCCACAGATCCATACGTTAAAGTCTCCCTCATATGTGATGGTCGGAGACTGAAGAAGCGGAAGACGACAACCAAAAAGAACACACTCAACCCTGTCTATAACGAGGCCATCATTTTTGACATCCCTCCTGAGAATGTGGAGCAGGTCAGCCTGTCCATAATGGTGATGGATTACGACAGGTCAGTCCCTGCTGCTTCAGATAATTTTAAAAAACAATAAGCATGCTGAAAATAACTTATTCTGACATGATGATATTTATGATTGTGGTTACAATATTAATTCAGATAGCATGCAAGCAAACCACTTATGCTTGGCAACTCTTACTGAAATATTTGTAACAGTAATGTAGATACTTATAAAACTCTGCTCCGCTGTGTAATTAAGGGCAGATTATGCTATCTAAACATTGTTCAACCATCAGAAGTTAAATATATATGTAGGTGGATGTGGGAGCATTTATCCAAAGGTCCTGTTGATCAAGTATGATTGCTTTTATTTCAACTGGTTTCCTTAGTCTTTTTAACTGGATCGAAAATGCACATCCTTCCTGTCATAAAATGTCATGGGAAGATAGTAAACCACTAAAATAAAGTCTTATGTTTTGTTTCTCTTTCAGAGTTGGACACAATGAAGTGATAGGAGTATGCAGGACAGGGCCGGATGCAGAGGGTCTTGGAAGGGACCACTGGAACGAGATGCTGGCTTATCCACGCAAGCCCATCACCCACTGGCATGCACTTTGTGAGGTGAGAAACTAGAAAGTGGAGCAGAAAGCCAGACCCAGCTTGCACTTTCCCAATAGTAAAGATGTTGCATTATGTAGTTTTTATGCCTTGCAAAGTGTAAACATTTGGATTTGCGGGATTTATTGATTAATGATTTATTATTATCCAATTTTGTCGAAATGATTTTTTTATGTCAAATTAATTACATATTTATATATTTTCACTAGGCCCAATTCAATCTTTTAAATATCTTTTACACAATCTTATGTTTTTACACATATGTGTTGCTAAACAATTGCATAAAAAATGTACGGTGGGACCAGTACAAATGTTGACAGGGTGGTAAAAATGTGAACTATTGAAGAAAAATAACAATGACAACTTTATGCAACAGTGTTATGTAGATTGAGCCTTGATATAGTGCTTTTTGGCTAATTCTGATCCATTTGCCAAGTGTATTTAAGTATAATATTTCCTAAACTACTCTGTTGTTATGTTTTGGTCTCATCCGTCCCTGCAGTGGCCTGGAAGAGCATCCAGTTTTGAGAGTCAAGGATCATGTCCATCCCCAAAACCTCCACAGACCCCATAACACCCCGGAACACAAATCTAATGGCAAAACATATTTGGTTTGTATAATTAATAGGGTATATTTTTCTTTAGTTTTAGCTTGCTGCATTCTTCTTTGGCAAAGAATTAAACATGACTGGTATGCCTGCTACAGACACAATCGAGTTTCCACATCTCACAGTTTCTTTGACATTTTGCTGGTGCTGAGTTTATGAGCTCCTAAAACAATAGTTTTCAGGTCACTTTGAAGCTGACAGTGAAATAATGTGAAGTCTCTTGCTGTTTGACAGTATAATGATGACATGTCAGTTTACAGACATATGAAATGATAGTGCTTATCCTGTCATATTCTTGAACATTTCAGATACATATTCCCCTGTCTGGTGAAAACATTTGACAAATATGATGCAGGGTTTGGGGAGAGAAAAAAAGAGGTGTTTGAATATGAAATCAAGACTGGTTTGGTATGCAAAACCTTCATGCAATCATGTGATCAAATGGAGAACAATGGAGATGTCAGCATTGTTACAATTATTTATAAAGAATCTGGCTCTCTTTATATTAAGAAGACTTTACAATTGATATAAAACAATTATTTATATCAACCAAGACAACTGGATGTCAAAAGTATAAATCTTTGTGTTTTATCTAATTTGAGACAGGATGGATATTTCATTTATCACCAAGACTCAGAGAGGCAATTATGAAGGAGAAAGCATATTCAAAAAGCATGTTTACTGTACGTACAAACTGAATCTATTTGCTCATTAAAAAGCTTTCTAAAGACTCTTTATTTTAATAAAACTGTTGTAGCATACTGATTTAAAGGTATTTAAATGTATTGTAATTTGATTATATTAACATTTAATGATGTGCTCATTATACTTGAACATCGTTCAAGTTGTTAAATAAACGGAAAATATTACAATAATTCAGTATTGATGTAAAAAAAAAGCACAAAATACAAAATATATCAAGCAGGAGGTCACTAAAGGCTAACAGCTGTCATAACATACCAAAATGTAATTATAATTAGCCATTTTTTTTAAAACCGATAATTTTTTTCTTAGCTAGCATGTGCTGAAAATTATGGTCAAATGGAACATCTAGAGTAGCCAAATGATGTAGCATGTTTTATTATAGTTGTTTTTGAAGAAAAAAATACGTACATACATTCATTTCAACTCATAATATCTTCAAATTTATGAAACACTTGCCTAATATTAAATTCTCAAATCTAAAAACAATCATCCCACTCCTCAGTGTTTGAACAACTAGAGAAGTAAATTGACTTTTAATGGCATCTGGCACCCTCACAAAGTTACACAAAGTTGTGTGTAAATATGTTAGAAATGATTCCATCATGTGAATATTAGCCAAATCTACCATATGCAGATCCATCTTCAGATGAATATATAGCATCTAAAGCAATTAAAGTGATTGAAACATCGTTTTCTGCATAAAGAGAGGTGAAGCACTGCCAACCACACAAACGTTAAGTACAATGGAAAAATTGCTCAGTGGTAATTTAAAATGGATGGACAATAAAGAAGCCTTGATTTACTTTTTATTTGAATGAATTTTGTCTGTTGATTAGTATCCATGTAGTTGAGTTTTGTTATGTAAGAGAATTAGTATTCATTGTGTGAAATCATCCAGCATCTAATCAGTCGGTATGCAAATAATATGGTACATCATGGTAATTTCACACCTAGGGCCTCATTTCTAAAATGTTGCACAGAAACCATCCTAAATGTGACCTTACAATCATCTCTCAAATATGCATATGTATGATTCATAGAATGAATGTACGCATAGAAAACGCATGTACGCCTCTCTTTCAGATGTGAAATCGTGAAAACTTGCACGCAACTGATTGCTTTCAGCTCTCTTCCTTGTAAACGACTCCTAGTCAATGTCATTAACATATAAAAGATCACCATTCATCATCCTAGTCCTTTCATTTAGAACAGTGAGCCGGAAGAACATCTTACATTTACAAAAACCGGCAAGTGTGTACTTCTGCTCAGACCCTGACGTTACACTAAGCACTTTTCCACATCAAAGGAAGTTTTTACAAATATGAGCTTTGGCGTGGATTTAAGCGTATGTATATTCTAAGATTAAATCTGTGCATACAGACACTTTATAAATGAGGCCCCTAATGTTTTAAAGCTGGACCCTGACAATTGTGTTTTCTGAGTATATTCTGGTGTGTCCATTAAGTAATAATGCAATCATGGCAATTACACAAATGGCTGTGTACTGTTATCTTTCATTTGCACAAGACAGTTTCTGCCCCAGAGCTCGGTCGGCGTGATAGAACAAAGATGTAGTATTCTTGTAGCATGCTCATACCAGTATATTAGATATTGTTTAGAAATGTATACAAATATTCTTTCTGAAAGGAATTATTTTTTATTTCATTTAACTTTGCCAGATTTCTTCGAATTGTTATGTTGTGAAAGTGCATTTCTATGGATTGTTTGGTGATTGGTTTGTACTATGGGCTTGTGATCTTGAATAACTTTATACACAGTTTGCATATATTGTGTAATGGCCTCTAAAAATTGTAAAACTGTTTTGGTTAGCACTCAACTTGCTAAGATAACTTCTTGTTCTTGCTATTAATGAACTGCTTCTCGGTGATTCTTTGTCATTCTTGCACAGGACTAAAATGATCGCTATACATGTAGTCATGATGTGTACAGTTTGTGATAACTTTTGTAAGAAAAAAAAACAAAAATGCACTAAATATTTGAAATACGATTTTACTGGATGTTTCAAATGTATTTTAACTAAATAAATTCTGAATTGTCGAACTGTATTTTACAATTACTCCGTTTTTCGTAGCTCAAAGTTTAAACTTAAAAAAAATCATGACAGATTTCACATAAAATGATGTTGTACACATACAGTAGATAGTATTATAGTTTTATGAGTATTTTTATAAGTTGACTTTTATAAGTTTTTTTTTTTTTTGGTTATCATTTTAACAGTTATATATATTTTTTTCACTTAAATTGCATAATATTCTAATTACTCAAATATTCTATTACAGAATATCCTATTATATCCCTTACTATAGAATAAATGTTAACTCAAAATGACACGGACACTTTGAAACATTTTTAATTTGCCAATTTCAGAAGAAGCAACTATGGGTAAAGTAGAAAACGGTACGGTAAAAATGATACTGTATCTTCTGAGAGATGATGGACGTCTTTCAGAGAGCAGGAACTGAGTGAGAAAGCTCTGTATGCTGCACTGTACCAATTTTTCAGACAATTTACTTAATGGCATCACACTGTTCAGATGTAATAAGGCTTTCTCTGATATTTAATACATAATGACACAGACAGAGAGGGAAAGACAGCAAGAGCACCAGAAAGAAATACCTCAAGCTTATTAAGAAGAGCAAGAAATTTAAGTGTCTCATATTTTATAATATTTAAGTGAAAAATGCTTTTACAATATGTTGAAAAGGCCCTATTTGGTCTCTTATTTTGCTGAAATCAATATAAAAAAAAAATCAAAATGTAATCGCTGAAAAGAAGCAGCTGTGAACTATTCATGTTCAGATAACGTGTTTGACCCACATCAATACTGCATTTAACAAGAGACCAGAGCCAAACGGCTTAAAGAGAAAATAGAGGTACCAGTGACATGATGCAAGTATTGAAGAATAAAAACCAAGCTTAACACAAAAGGAGATGTGGTTGAATGAGGCAGAGCTTTCTATCTTACCTCTGAGCCTCGGACTGCTAAAAGGTGCCTCATCAAAAGCCTGGCACACCTAAAAAAATCTTGATCGTGCTGACAGGCAACTGCTATTTCCTTCATCTCTGCGGATATCAAAGAGTCGTCTGCCTCAAAGGCTTGCAATCTCCTCAGTCTGCTGGGGAGGGATATGGCAGGAAACCAGTTGGTACTAATGTTGAGCTTACATCTTGTTATCATGAGCCATGAACTGCCAAAGGCCTAGATTCCAGAGGCAAGTTCGTTTAACACATTTAAGCCGTTTTTCAGCCCGATAAGTGGAACAGGACTGAGTCAGCCAGTCATCGTCGCAAAATAAACCCTGATACAGTGAGCAAGAGAGGATTTGTATAATCCCCAATGGGTTTGTTATGTGAAAAACACTTCAATGTTTTTAAACAATTTTCACTCAGAAATGTTACAAATTATTACAAAGAACTGGCAAGAAATACTTTTGAAGTAGGAAGATGGAAATTTGATTTTCTTGTATAAAATACTCCAATGGCCTTTTTTATTATTAGTTTATTATACAAGAAAAAAATAGCATGCCATTTACTGTCAGTCAAATATGTGGTTTAGCATTATTATACAAAAATACTTAAATACATAATGCCATGATTGAGAAGAGAACATTTTGTACTTCAAGAAAAGTGGAAAAGTGGAAGAATTTTCAAGAAAAATAAAATGTGAAGTAATTTTCCATATTGATTTTTCAGATGTTTAACATGTGATTTTTTTTTTTTTTTTTTTTAAGGTTTAAAGGATATATCTGTGAACATAGCAAATCCTGGTAGAATATTACCTTTTAAATATTTCTATGTATTATTACAATGTAATAACATGATAATACAATGTTTTGCTGTAATGTACAGCATTATTAGTTCCTATATGCATTACTATCACTTTGACCTCTGTACTGTAAAAATATAAAATAATGCAAGCTCTTAGCTCCAGGAATATCAAGTCACATCCTAAGCTACACTACAAATATTGGTTGTCATTCTTCTTCTATAACACAATGCAGGTTTGGAAAGGTAGACACAATATGTCTGATAGACCTCTCCAGACTGAAAATAGCACATCACTGCTCAATAAAACCAACAATGTATGAAATACAAGCAAGTCTCCGTCAATTATTCTAACAGCAATCAGGAATAAAGCATTAGAGAAAGCATTTCAAGCTACCGTCCTTCCAACGCCCCACTGGCTTCCATTATACAGGAATGATTGGACATCTGAGTGGTCAAAGCCTGCATGCTGTTTGCATGTTATGAAATCTACAGTGCATTTAGTCTCCTTAGATAGAGGCTGCAGGGCCAGCGTGTGTGAATGTGTTCACCTTGTCAGTTTAATTGTTGAACTGTCACTCACAACAAGGCAACAAGGGTCCATGTATTTCCCATCGGGCTGACGTCTGACATGTTCTCCATTCTAGCCATTTCTGTTGACTAATGCAAGACGTGATGAAAGCCTCATGATTGTGAACAACTTGTGCTTTTCTGATGTCTGAGAAACTAGCAGAAAGTTGAGCTGACCTGAAGCTGTACAATCTTCGACTGCAATTTCTGTTGCTCTCAAATGGTTTGGGTTTCTCATTCTTGCCATGTAAACACCAATTTGCATTTATCCTTGTTACTTACACATCTAAACTTGTAGCCTCTTTCTATAAACATTCACAGCTAATTTTTAAGTGAATTAATCCTCGCACATGGATTTTAGCTCTGCTGTAAACCAATCCTGTCCTATATCTGTCGCTCTGCCCATTTTTGATTTTGCATTAGCACTATCCTGATCAGTGTGAGCCAGAGGTTATTCTGTGATATATGAGTGTTGTCATGTTGAGGGGATGTAGTGGACAGGGCGCTCATCTCTCCATTATGAGGGTCATCACAGTCACCCTGCAATGCTTCACAGACATTGTGGTTCATGGCTTGATCAAGCAGCTGCCAAGATGATCTGAATGCTGAAACCCAACTAAAAATTGTGGATTGAATAATAAGCATGAGGATAGGTAGCAATGATTTACTTCTAACAGCTCTGGTTAACATGTGAACACAATGCTTCCATATGGATCTGACTCATAAACACTGCACGTCTCCTTCTGTAATCATCAGCTAGAAGCTGTCATGTCATTTGAAGGTTTAATTATTAGAGGGCATCACACTTCTGCTGCTTATATTTCACACATTCTGGATGAGTACCCACAGTCAATGTGCCCTATCTGACTGCGTTTCCTGCACTGACATACGTGAAAAGAAAATGAAGTTCTATACTTCAGTTACTATCTAGAAACGTCAATCTAAATGTGCAAAAATATGCTCAAATAAGCATGAAATGGCTGCATAATGACAAAAAGCATGTTAAAAATGCACAACAAAATATATATATATAATTTTTCAATATGCATGTCTATTCGGTACACACACATTCTTCTAAAAGCATATTAAAGCATTTTTGTTAAATTAAAATTTAGCTTAGTATAATTTTTCAATATACGTTTTACAAAATATACATTTGACTGCTTAAGAGAATCTCTATCATTCATCTTACTGAGCATTATGCAGTTTGTTGTAAATAACTTAATCCATTACTGTCTTTATTTCTTAAAAGGCTGGTGAGAGCCCTCTCCCATACAAAGCACAGCGCCGACTTTCCAAGCTACTGACAGAGGTGCCGGCGGTGGATGTGTATTGATATGAGGAACCAGAAATAGACATCTTGCCCCTTGGATCAGAGAACAGAAATCATCTTTCATTAGAGCTCTGTTGCCTGATATCCTTTGACACACTCACACACACACACAAACATACACACACACACACATACACACACACACACACACACACACACACACGCGCGCGCGCAGACACACACACACACACACACAGATGTTTATTTTTGTGAAAAGTGGGAACATCCCATAGGCATAATGGTTTTTATACTGTACAAACTGTATATTCTATCACCCTTCACCAACCCTACACTTAACCCTAACCCTTAAATTATGTTCTAATAAAGCAGATACATTTTTCAAGACACTTCCTATTTATTTAGCATGTGTCCTATCCAGTGATGCTTGAAACTCTCTAGGATTAGTGACAGCATCCACTTCTTGTGTTATGACAGCATTCCTATTATTTAAAGATCTCCAGCTCTAACTCCCTGGAATTATACCTTTGGGTTTGACTCACAATCACTTCATACTCGTAGCACTTAACCTGTGTTTTAATCCAAGCTCCATACATCGCATTCGTTCATTCAGCGTGGTGTTGGATTTAAGCATGATTGTCTATTCCTGTTACAGAGCCTAATTTAAGGATGTTATATCGTAAATCGCCAGCGAGAACAGAGAAACGTGACAGTGAATTTTTATGTTGACATTCATTACAATGATCAATGGGGAGCAAGCCATTATGGTTACTTTCTATCTATTATTATACAGACTTGTGTCTTTCTCCTGCTTTCTGCACACACTGTACAGCTCTCATTAGCTCATAAATGACCTATACACATAAAACACCAAATGGCCATATTTCCTTATACATTTTGACCTCATCCATTTTTAAAGGAACCTTTACTATACTGATTAATGGTGGGCAGGAATTCTAGATAGACAGAATAATAGAACAGACAATGACACACACAGATGGACAGATGGATGAAACAAACAAATGATGGAGGGAGGGAGCGAGGGAGGGAGCGAGGGAGGGACAGAAATAATGACAGAGCAAATGAACAAATCAATAAATAAACTAACTAAGGATAGATGGGTGAATAAATTACTAATGGATCTAATATAAATATATAGACAGACAGACAGAAAGAAAGAACAAAAGACAGAAAGAAAGACAGGTGGATTGAGAAAAAATTGATAGACACAGGGAAAAAAAAGACAGACAAATTGATGGATAGACGGACACAAATAGAATGTTTTGTGTAAATTGTCCAGCGGCACTCAGCTACTAAGTTCTGTCCATAAGAGATGTTATTTCTATGAATGAGTGTCCAGACGCCCACTCCACACATCATGAGTCATTGACTGAAACTTGTTGTTCTCAGAGTCAGTGGGTGCCGCCAACTGTGCACTGTTAGATCACTGAACTGTGAGACATAACCCGTTGACTCTTACAGACGTGTACACCAAAACACACGCTAATATCAATGCTGCAGCTGAAGAGGTAAATTAAAATATCATTTGTTCATGATTAATCTTAAGACTTTGCAGTTTTTCCCTCCTTCTTTGAAAAATAAACAATGACACAAAAGTTCACCCCCCCATATATATATATATATATATATATATATATATATATATATATATATATATATATATATATATATATATATATATATATATATATATATATATATATATTATATAAAACACTAAATTACATCATTGTTGTACATCCTTAATTCTCAGCCATTGGTGCATTGATTTACATTACAGATCAATCAGAACTTTCCATTCTCTTCAAATTCTTAAATGTATCTTTAGTCTCATCTAAACTAAGAAAAAGCAGGTGATTCTGGGGCTTGAAACTGTATTTAGCAAATATCTGCAATATGCACTAAAGTGAGACTGCTCACCATCTGGCTCATAATTATTGGCTATTTAACAGCAGGCAAAACATCTGTGGTCAGAGTCTGATGTCCATTACAGGAAGCCAAGGCTCTGCTGTTGGCTTGAGCATTGAAAGGCTTGAAATATGAGAATAAGGATCATCGAGGGGGCGGTAGATTGATGCCCGCATGGTCGGGCTAAAGCTGCTTGATACCGTCGGCTAGGCACAGGTCCCATCTCAATTTGGTGAGCAGTGGAGATAAGCCTGCCAGTGCTGTGTGCTAAACCGATCTATCCATCCTGGTGTCAATAGAGTGATAGGAAGCTGGAGGGTTACAGGAATATCTTGCTTAAATAGTAAAATTTGGTATGGTAGCGAGGTGCAACAAACCCTCCTTCAATATAAGACGGCACAAGAATTACAGCTGCCTCCATATAGAATAGTTCACTCAAAAATGATAATTTGCTGGAAATGTATTCACCCTCAGGCCATCCAAAAAGTTTGTTTCTTCATTGAACAGCTTTCTTTCTATCTATCTATCTATCTATCTATCTATCTATCTATCTATCTATCTATCTATCTATCTATCTATCTATCTATCTATCTATCTATCTATCTATCTATCTATCTATCTATCTATCTATCTATCTATCTAATAACTGGCTGGGAAGTTTTCAGAGAATGTTTGAGCTGCAGTAAAGATAGTTTTGGGGGTTGCTTATTGTGGACTTGGCCTCCTGCAGTCTCTATGGAAACCCCCGTCTGCTTCTGCAGTCTCTGTAAGAATTTAATCGGTATACCTGCGTTCCCACGGTGACCAGACAGCAGATAAAGCTGGTGTCAGTCACAGCTGTTCTTTGAGAACGCATCTTTTATTGCCGGAGAACATTTGTGATTTAATTGCTTGTGAGTAACACTTCGCATTACAACACCATCCAGCTGAACTGCAATGAATAGACCAGTGATTAATATGAGCACAATATCTGTACTGAAGAGCAAAGAGGTGAATTTTTCTCATCTCTGGGCCATTGGTTACAGCAGAGCAGTATGACCTAGCAAGGCCCTAATTTGATGATCAATAGCAACTGAATGAATACATACTGATGAAAGCCAAAATGTAAATTAAGAACTGGATAATTTAGCTGTTGTTGTTTTTACTTATATTTTAAGAAAAAGGATGGATATGAGACAGACAGAGATAGAGACATCACACATATTTAAGTAGTCTAGATCTCCTCAATCACACGTTTCCACCTTGTGATCAAAATGTGAACTGCAGTTGAAAGTGTGCATCATGCAACCTCGTCTAACCTCAGTTTGTTCCTGCTGGTCCCCTTGGTCACTTTCAAGCATGACATACTGATAAATTGTATATTCATTAAGATAAATATGGTACAAGATTTAGGTTTTGGGGTTTAACCATATCCATTACCACAATATTATTTAAATGACACAAAACAATAATACAACATTCAAAGTGTGATAAATTGCATTTTAGAGAGAGGCCGCTGGTTTAGGCTGCTTGAACAACTTGAAACCGGCATCACAGCAAAGCATCAGATTTTCAATTAAAAAATTTTCGACTACTTCATAAATCCAGTCCCTGAGCAGACATTGACTGTTTTAATTACACTGAAAAAAAAAAGTTTTACAGATGTTACATATAAATTCCCAGGATTATAGTTTGAGAATACAAATCTATTTACAATGCTGAGACTCTTCAATCACATAGTCAGTCAATAAGCAAACAGTTCTCTAACCTGTAAGATCCATATTATTCATATCTGGAGGACTTGTCAGACAATAGCTACTTAAGCTGAAAGGGGAAAAAGAAGAAGAAGAAAGTCAATTATAAACACTGCATTCACCACTCCAGTCCTAATAAATAAATAAACAAACCATCCAACAAAAATCTTAAGATAAAGGCCTTTTCCTCATTGTGTACCGAGTCCAAAAAAAGGCAACACACTAGCAGACTTTTCAATTTATGATGGGATTACTAATGACAAAACTAATAATGGCTATCAGAACAGGAATAATGTTACTTGATTAACGTTACCAACATATTATCAACTCTTAAAATGTGCTTAGATAGGTCATAGCTTACATTTTCCTTTAATAAGGATTATAAATTGAAGGTAATGGGAATAATCTTTTTAATATTCCTGAAATAAGGTTTTATTTATTTTATTTGCTGGAGTCTACAAACTCAGCTCATAAACAATCAATTAAGTCACAAATGAGCGCATGGGCGCCAATCAAATGCCCATAAGGATTTAAAGGGACCGCAAACATTTTGATCAAAACAAAACAATCGCTAATATTTGTGACCCTGGACAACAAAACCAGTCTTAAGTAGCACGGGTTAATTTGTATGATTAGAAAAAAAAAAAAAAAAAGAAAAAAAAAAAAAAGATGGGTCAAAATAATTAATTTTTCTTTTATACTAAAATCAATAGGAGATTAAGTACAGATCATTTTCCATGAAGATATCTTGTAAATTTCCTACCGTAAATATATTAAAACTTAGTAATATGCATTGCTAAGGACTTCATTTTGACAGCATTAAAGATTCTTTTCATTTTATTTAATTTTTTACCCAGAATTCAGATTTTCAAATAGCCTAGTTGTATCTCGGCTAAATATTTTTCGATCCTAACAAACCATACATCAATGAAAAGCTCATGTATTCAACTTTCAGATGACGTACCAATCTCAGTTTCAGAAAATGTATCCTTATGACTGGGTTTGTGGTCCAGGGTCACATTTGACCATTTGTTTTGAAGTATATTAAACATTGGCCCCATTTATATTACTGCATGTTATTTACTAATTCAGCCTCAAGGTTTTTTTTTTTTTTTTTTATCAAATGAAATTTAAAAATAAAACTGCAAGAATTATTTACAATAAAGAAATGAAGATAAATCTGTAAATTTTGCAATATCTTCTGAATTTAGTCTACATATGCACCAGATGGTGACTACTTTAGCTGAAATTGCATGTGACGTAAAAAATTATTTGTTTTAGATGGAACATAAAATATGTCTGATTGAAACACCATGACACTCACCCCTTACAGCTCTCACATTTTGTTCACAAACAATGTTATCATAATTCTTCAGTGTTTTTTTTTTTTTTAGTACAGCAGATGCATATTATGCAAATATGTGTCATGCCAAAACAAACTTTAAAAAACTAGGTTGTAAAAATAACCTTCTCTCATGGTTGAGGCGTCATCATAGGTCTCAATCATACAATATGTCCAAAAATACAACATCACTCTCGCTAAACTAGGACTAAGTTATATTTTCTGTCCTATTTCATATTTATTTTATAATGATTGTTTTAGTATGGAAAATTCTCACAATTCAGTCTATCGGTGTTGACATTCTTCTGGAGCCTGCTGGTCCATTTTGTCCATAAATGAAAACCAATAAATTATTGACTTCTAAACAAACATAGTGGTGGATTTTGATGTGAGAGGACAACAAGGGATAGACTCTCATTCTGAAGGCACCCATTCACTGCAAAGGATCCAATGGCGGGGAAGTGAAGTAACGCTAAGTTCATCAAATCATTTCCAATGAAGAAACAAATGCATTTACATCTTGGATAGCCTGATAGTGTGTATTTTTATTTTGGGTGAACTTTTACTTTACTAAGACAGTTCAGAAATGCTGAGTAGGATATCTTGTTGAAACCTCCCCCACAGACAAACACCTGTGTGCTCTCCTATGACCCTGACTGCAGCTTGCACAAACACAGCGATGTGGTTTTCACTGTTGAATTCTGTGGTTAAAAGCAGGAAGCCTAACAGGATTAACATATCTTTAACTCTAACAGTCAAAAAAGACATGTAGAATCATTAGACTTGTCAGCACAGTAATAAAAAAAAAAAAACAGATAAAGACAAATACCTTCAGCTATAAATTCATAATTTTGGCTATTTACAACAACAGTATAAAATGTTTTCATATTAATTATAAAGGTGATTACTTCGACAGACTCACCCCTCTGAGTGAAGAGACTGTCTGTTAGTGGATCTGTGCTGAATCTCCTCATAAACGGCCTCAGTCTTCATCCTGTGTCTCCTCTTAGAGAGAGCTGTGAGTGTAGACAGACAAACCTGCTGTCAGTTCACAACACATGACTGATCACACACTGAATAAGACACAACATGACAGTCTCTGGATCTCTCTTACCTCTCCTCATCACTCTGTTCTGCTGAATCAGTATAAGCAGTGGCACTAAGAGCAGTAAGAGCACAACTCCCAGAACAATCACAAGCACTGGGGGGACGGAGAGAGTTTGTGGAGGAGAGACTGATGTTGAGCGCACTGGAGGAGAAACTGGAGGAGAAGCTGATGTTGCTGTGGCAGGAGAAGTGGACACTGACAAATCCGGCAAATCTGTCAAACACATTCAAAATTATGATTGATAAAACTGCCTAAAATTAATTATATTTGTTTGTGTTTTCCTGTGACCTGCACTTTGTTGGAGCAGTCAGTGTTGTTTTTTCGGAGAGAGAGGACAGTCCCACAACCCAGCTGCCTGCAGACCACCTGAGGAGCAACCCTTGCCTCCACTCAGCCTGAGACTAACATCATCTAAAATATACACAGCATACATCAAGAGACTCATCAGTTATCATGTAACAGACAATTTACAATTATATGGTGAAGAAAAACCAATTAATAATTTTATATTAATCTTACTATTAAAACTTGAACACTGTCTTTGGTAAGAAGATGCTGAGTATGTTAGATGACTCTTTGAAGACTCGTGATTTTCTTTCATTTAGAACATGTGAAATTAAAACTTTTAACTCAATTTCAAATTGGCAAATAAACATTTATGAAAACAAAATAAATAAATAAAAACGAATGAATGTATTATTTTTATTTACTAGAAAAAAATACAAAAAAATGAATAAAATCATTATTAATCATTAAATGAATTCTTACCAGAGCAAGTGATATTGGCCATCTCAGTATCGTAACAGTTGTTCTGGCTTATTATAATACTGGAATTCCAGATAAATGAGCTATCAAAAAGAATTGTGTAAAACTCAGTAGCCCTATGGAATTATGACATTAGAACAAATCATATGAATATGATAAGTATGAACAGTATTTGCATAACACTAAATTGAAAAATACACTTATAATTATTTTTTTTTTATTTTTATTTAATTGTATTTATTCATCTTGGGTTTCATCAAAAACATCTTAATTTGTAAAGAATTTTCATCAAAAACATCGAGTAAATGACAGAATTTTTATTTTTGGGTGAACTGCCATCCCGTAACCAGGGTTGGGGGTAACACATTACAAGTAATGCCAGTTATGTAATCAGATTACTTTTTTTCAGGTAACTTGTAAAGTAACGCATTACTTAATTTACATTAAAATATCAGAGTTTCTTTTCAAAAAAGTGATGCCAGTTACTTTGTTTTCCCATTCATTGACTGGCAAGTCTCCTGTCCCCATATTGGGAGAAATCGGAAGTACAGAGGTGTTGTGTGCTCTGTGTGTTCATGATGTAGTTCTAGACTAAATGTAAATGTGCATTAATTCATCCCACTCACCAGAAAATTAAATAAATACAATAAAATAAACAAATAAAAAGATTTAGTATTCATCAAAATGAATTAAAACAGTGAAATGCAAGCTCAGCATATGTAAACTTCCAATAATTAAATGTTAAATAACACAAATGTATCTAATCCCATTTTATTAACTAATGTCTTTGTTGCTGATCTTTGATGATCCAGTTCAACCAAACTAACAAGCAACGACGACTTAAATTAACAGTAGTGCTTCATGTGTTTTTTTTTTTTTTTACTGGCCTGTCAAACACACACATTACAATAAACTCTTAAGTTACAATGAATATTATTATGCATACGTATGTACATTTAATGAAGATAGCATCAGCAACAGCATCAGCAACATCAAATATGTGATAAACGCATTCATAATTACATTATTATTATTATTATTATTATTATTATTATTATACTATATTGAGAAGACTATATTTGATGACAACAACAAATATATTATAATATAATTATATATAATAAGAAGCCCATGATTATTATTTTTTTTATGTTTTTTTTTTTTTTGGCTTCTACAGCCTATAATTACTTTGAATATTATTATGCAGATATAATACATTTATTATTATTCACAACAAGTACAAGTACATTTACAGATTAATTTCAGTGATAGGAAAAGATGTGGTTTTGTGAGAGCTGAGAATGAACTACAGACCAGAGCATAATAATAATAATATCTACATGCGCATTAATGCACACACACACACACACACACACACACACACACACACACACACACACACACACACACACACATATATATATGGTTATACATTCAAAAGGCAATGTGAGGAAAAAGTGCTGTTAAATGTTAAAGACTGGACTGATAGAAATTGACAAAAAAAAAAACTGAATTCATACAATTACAGTACATACAAAAAAATTAAGTGTTAGGATTTTTTTTTCTTTTTAATTGCTAAGTATACAGGATAAACATTTTAAAATGGGATTACAAAATCAGTACAATTTGTAAAACCTCTGGAAATAGAAATTTCATTTAATTTTGAAAAGGCCAGAAAGATAAACTTAAATAAAGTTTGTAGCTAAAGTTAATTGATTTAGTTCATAATATACAAAATGTAATGAACAATTGAATTGCAGCTAACACATACGGTTCAAAAGACCACAAACACTTCCAAAGTATTTGAGGCAGTGGGTGCTTTCAGTTATTCAGTCGCTTCATGTTTTCTTTGCAGCAACACCACATCATCATAGTCTGTTATTAGAAAACAAAAGCAAATTAATGCATCGATATATGCTTTTAAAAAAGTATTACAATTAACTCATCAATTTTGTCAGTGAAGTTAAATGAGCAACTGTGACCACAACAATTCAATACATAAAGCAATTCTGTTTCAAAAACAAAACAAAAAAAACAAAACAAAAAACAAAACAATAAAAATTTCAATTTAAAGGGTTATTTCACCCAATAATCAAAATTATGTCATTAATAACTCACCCTTATGTCGTTCCAAAGCCGTGAGAGCTCCATTCACCTTCGGAACACAGTTTAAGATATTTTAGATTTACTCCAAGAGCTCTCAGTCCCTCCACTGAAGCTGTGTGTACGGTCTACTGTCCATGTCCAGAAAGGTAAGAAAAACATCTTCAAAATAGTCCATGTGACATCAGAGTGTCAGTTAGAATTTTCTGAAGCATTGAAAATCAATTTTGGTCCAAAAATAGCAAAAACTACGACTTTATTCAGCATTGTCTTCTCTTCCGGGTCTATTGTGAGATTTCGAAACACTGCAGTGTAGTGATATCCAGTTCCAGAATGAATCACTCGATGTAACTGGATCTTCTTGAACCAGTTCACTAAATCGAACTGAATCGTTTTAAACGGTTTGCGTCTCCAATACGCATTAATCCACAAATGACTTAAGCTGTTAACTTTTTTAATGTGGCTGACACTCCCTCTGAGTTCAAACAAACCAATATCCCGGAGTAATTCATTTACTCAAACAGTACACTGACTGAACTGCTGTGAAGAGAGAACTGAAGATGAACACAGAGCCGAGCCAGATAATGAACGAAAGATTGACTCGTTCACAGACTAAATCTAATATATCTTAAACTGTGTTCCGAAGATAAACGGAGGTCTCACTGGTTTGGAACAACATAAGGGTGAGTTATTAATGACACAATTTTGATTACTGGGTGAACTAACACTTTAAGGTTAAATAAGTGACAATAATGTACCAAACATATCACTCACATATTCCCTGACATTCTTCAGATTATCATACTTCACCCCTAACACCCTCTGTAAATATAAATGTGTCTATTATTAAATAAACAAGTTTATATACTGTATATGTATGCAACTATAATTTGAAGAAAAACGAAAGAAAAAACATAGCATGTTTGTATGAACTAGGATGAAATTTGACACCCCCTACCTGCTTTATCATTGTAAAACTGTGGTACAATAAAGACATCATCATAGTTTTCTGGTAATTCATCTACAGCAAAACAATGACAAATGCAATGCATTCATTAAATGTACAAAAACATTAAAATGAATATAAATCAAATGTTAAAACTTGTAGAAATAATTATAAAGAATAATATTAACCTGTACCATGATAATGTCTCAATCCAACAGTAATTATATCATCATAATCTTCAGGTGTGACTTGTTGCTCTTCTAAATTAGCTAATGGAAAAGACAGTAAAACAGAGGCCCAGTATTTATTTAAAGTATTTATTCATTTAAAGGGTCATATGACACGATTTCATGTTTTCCTTTCTTTTTGGAGTGTAACAAGCTCTTGGTGCACAAAAAAGATCTACAATGTTGCAAAGACCAAAGTCTCAAAACCAAAGGGATATTCTTTATCACAGTTAAGGCTCTGCCACGCCCCCCTAAAACAGCTCATTCAAACTCGCCCACATCACTACGTCACTGTGTGGAAATATTTGCGTAATGCTTCCCAAATGTTCACACAAAGAAAGAAGGCATGGTTTCAGCAACCACAGTTAGTGTTGAAGCAGCCATGTCAGGGAGATGCTCTGTGTATCTAGGAGAAAGCACTTTATTTGGCCTTCTGAAAGTATATGCATTTAGGAATCTTTAAGATTACTTACAACAGAACATCAACGCATTTTATGGATGACCGTTTCGTGAACCCAGGAGAGGAAGTAATTTTGATTTTGCTAAGACAATCTGCCTTTTCTGAATCAGTAACTGTGAGAATGTTTTGTCTTTAGTTTAAGTATTTGCTATTGACTGTTCAAATGTGTTTTGCCCGTTGTGTGTATGTTTGTGTGTGTGCGCGCAAGCATGCGCATGGATATGTGTGTGTGTGTGTGTGAGAGAGAGAGAGAGAGAGAGAGAGAATAGGACAAGATCACATACAGTGGAGTTAGCTGTCTTAACTGTCCGTGGCTTGTGTTCTGCAAACACATACGAGCTTCATCACTGTGTCTGTAAAGTGACTCTGTTGCCCTTTCGGGCTTGAACTGATGGTAAAACTAAGGACATAACTAAGCTCGCGAATATGAAAAGGGGTCATTACATTTCCAATGATTGATTAAGGTCTTGTTGGCCAATCAGACCAGACTCTACTTGTCGGAAGGAGGGGCTTTATAGAAAATTACACGTTTGAGAGAGGCGGGGCATAGAGAAAAAAAAAGTGCTTTTTGAACATTTAAGCATGTCAACATATTCTGTCACACCAAATACTCAAAATAGTTATATTTTAAAAAGCAAAAAGCTTAAAACAACACAGATGAACAAAATACAAAATAAATCCTTATATGTTCTGAATGGTTTATATAACTATAAGATAACTTGTTAATTTAATTCTTTTAGCAATTTAATATACATTAATTTATGTATATAGCAAATAACATCATATTTCAGTCCACTAACCTGAAAGAAGCTCAACAGCATCTTCATACCCAGAATGCTGTTCTGTAGAAAGGACACTTCCTGTTATGGAGATTAGAACAATTTTCACATTAGACACATTTAAATTCACAAATCAGCTAAAACCTCCACTTTTAAATTACAATTTTAAATAATACACAAAAAAGTCCCACAAATGAATCAATGTGATTTACTCTACTCACCCCTCTGAAAGAAATTATGACCCAGTTGGCCTCAACACATCACACACTATGACACTTACTCACCCCTCTGAGTGAAAAGATCATGTCTGTTTATGGGTCTCCGCTGAAGCTCCTCATAAACTGCCTCAGTCTTCATCTTGTGCCTCCTCTTAGAGAGAGCTGTGAGTGTAGACAGACAAACCTGCTGTCAGTTCACAACACATGACTGATCACACACTGAATAAGACACAATATGACAGTCTCTGGATCTCTCCTACCTCTCCTCATCACTCTGTTCTGCTGAATCAGTATAAGCAGTGGCACTAAGAGCAGTAAGAGCACAACTCCCAGAACAATCACAAGCACTGGGGGGACGGAGAGAGTTTGTGGAGGAGAGACTGATGTTGAGCGCACTGGAGGAGAAACTGGAGGAGAAGCTGATGTTGTTGTGGCAGGAGTAGAGGACACTGATTCATCTGTAAAATCTGTGGAAAGAGAAAGACATTAATACTCACGTAAATTAGTGATTTATATAAACTAATATTATTAGCACTAAAATTTTCAAATATTTCTCAGTGATTGATGTGACCTGCACAAGTGAGTCCAGCGTGCTCTTTGTGGGAGCAGTCAGTGTGGTTTTTCAGGGAGAGAGGACAGTCCCACAGGTGAATCTCATTCCCTCTGCACTCGACTCTGTTCATCCACACAACACCTTCACCAGCACCAAAGACTGAATTCCCATCAGCCCTCAGTGCTGCTCCACAACCCAGCTGCCTGCAGACCACCTGAGCATCGCTGATGTCCCACTGATCATCACAGACTGAGCCCCACACAGCGTTATGATACACCTCCAGCCTCCCAGAGCACCGGCCCTTACCTCCACTCAGTCTGACAGCTAGGCGTTCTAAATTATTTAGACAAGACAGCACATTCATCACCAGCAGATTATTGTTAGAATAGCAGCAACACTGGATGAGATCAAATGCCCAAAAAACACAATTACATTAATACAGTACATTAGGGGTGGACCAACGTCTGTGCTGGAAAGCCACAGTCCTACAGAGTTTAGCTCCAAGCCTCCGACCCTGATGAAACACACCTGAACCTACTAATAAAGGTTTAAGGGTTACTAAAAAGCTAAAGGCAGGTGAGTTTATTTGTTTTGTTTTTTTTCAGCTAAATTCTGCAGGACTGTTGCACTTAACATTGACCATTGACATACAGCATGAGTGCTAAGATATTCTATGTCATCAAATTAACTTACCTGAACTCTGTCTCTGGTGGGGAAATGTGGACCAAGTCAGATAGCTTTGAGGGGACACATGACTTTTCTGTTCTGGAATTAACATAACATAACGATATGACATGATATGATATGATATGATATGATATGATATAATATAATATAATATAATATAATATAATATAATATAATATAATATAATATAATATAATATAATATAGTTGAAAACTTTAATCTGACTGGCTGATGATGCGTTCTAAGGTGGGCACTTATTTTCAGGGAAATGCATGGTGAACGTAGCCCTGAAGAATAGGCCTATAATTGTTTTTTTTTTTAGATGGCTGATGTTTTCATTTTTTTATGGCACAAATTGAGCACAAACAAAAGGATTTAAACTCCATGTAAATTATAGAAAGAAAGAAACAGAAAAATAAAGATGTCACTGCTGCAAGGTTTCTGTAATGGCACAAACCAGCACAAATCGAGCACAAATGAACGGCACTGGTTCATTTGGAGAGTATGAAAAATCTGGAGAGATTTGGACAGCAGGGAGTGGAGAGTAACATCATTGCCCCAAATTCTGTTTGTTACTTCTAAAAAGGGAAAACATATTTTATGTTTTTATTTCAATGGCACACACCAGCACAAATCGAGCACAAAAAAATTACAATGGTTTTGTGCGAATTAGATGAAAACAATTGTTTATTTTTAAGGAAATAAAATCTATAAAGCATTTGTATCTAACACAAACAAGCAGAGAGCAAGCGAACTGTGCTGATTTGGAACGATTTGGGCAACATGGGGTCACATGGTCAAAAAAACAATGTTTAATATCTCAAACACCAAACCAATTAGCACAAACGGATTGCATAGCATAGTTTGGTGATTATTTCTTTTCTTTTCTTTTCTTTTCTTTTCTATGCCAACTTCACGGAGGTTAAAGTAGTGCACAAAGAAAAAGAAAAAAAAATCACAAAGAAAAATTTCAAACAAAATTAAAAAAGAAAAAGTGCACTTTCAATTCCTAGATCCCCCTTCCTCAAATCTTACCCTGCAGGTCCAATGCACTGCAGAGTTTAGCTCCAAACCTGATTAAAATCACCTGTCTGCCATTTTTGAACGATCCCAAAGACATTGGGTGCATCCGAAAACTTAGGCAGGTGACTTGCTGCCTCGCTGTCTTATCAGGCAACGACTTTGCAGGCAGCGTTTTTGCATGAAGGCACCTCACGAAACTGATTTCAGAAAGGGCTTCTGAGGCAGTGTAATGGTTTAATGATCTACAGCAAAACATAGAGAGCTTTGGTGATAACTAAGTGAATATTTCATTACTGCAATATTGATTTGCAATATTTCTAGAAATGACATCAAAAGTGGAAAACGTTGATCAGAAACATACATTTACACACAAACTGACCACCGACCGCAACTTTCAGACGCCATCTTTCTTTTGTTTGCTTAACTCTCACAGAATGTAATGCACAGGATTGTGGGATATCAAAGGCAGCGAAGGATACATCTATGCTGCCTTAAAAAAATCGGCCAGATGAAGGCATCTCAGGAGACAGGAAGTGAAGCTAACATTGAATTTGGACATGCCTTGATGCCTCACGACCTTGAAATGCGTCCTCCGAAGGCAGCATTTTTCAGTTTTCGGATGCATCCATTGATTGACACTGATTAGCATGCTCAGGTGTGTTTGATTAGGGTTAGCGCTAAACTCTGCAGGAAAGTGGATCTCGAGGTCCAGATTTGAGGATCCCTGCCCTAGATGATGCACTTAAAAGGGTTATCAGATTCCCATTTTCCACAAAATTATATGATTCTTTAGGGTCCTAATGAAAAGTCTATAACATGGTTAAAATTTCTCAATGGTAGAAAAAATCAGCTCTGTCTTTAGCGCACTGTTCTACTCAATGTTGCTTTAAATGCTAATGAGCTCTGTTCACCCCGCCCATCTCTTCCGTGGGGTGACAAGCCATTCTCACGATACTGTTTACTTTAGCCGTGAAACTTACTTACTAGCATAGTATAGGAAAGGTGATTTGCAAAGATTCAATGAACAACAAAATTTGCATCTAACGACCCTTTTAAATAACCAAAAAATGAATGTTGTGAAATGTTGGACACTTCATGGAATCCGAGGTACCACAAGAAAAATTGAAGATGAAGATCTAAGTGCACGTGAAGGAGTATAAATCTGGAGAAGTTGAGTAAGGTATTGTGGTGCAAGATTATGAAGTGCCTTATAAGTGAGTAGCAAGATTTTGAATTCAACTCTATATTTTACTGGAAGACCGGAGAAATGTGATCAGTATAAGGTGTTCTAGAGAGAACACGAGCTGCAGAATTCTGAACCAATTGAAGCTTATTCAGCAATTTGGAGGGAATACCTGTGAAAAGAGCATTGCAGTAGTCTATACGTGAGGTGACTAGTGCGTGAACTGCAGTATTATTATTTGAAAGAAATGGACCTGAGAGGAAGGACAGATTGCAGTATTATCAATGTGTAAAGAGAAACAATTAGATTTAGACACAACAGATCTAGTGCCAACAAGCAGAGCCTCAGTTTTATTGCCATTTAATTTCAAGAAGTTTGCTGAAAGCCAGTCTTTAATTTCAGCTAAACAGCTTGACAAAGATGGCGGAGGAAAAGAACCGGTAGGTTTGGCAGACAGGTAAAGTTGGGTGTCATCCGCATAACAGTGAAAATGAATACCATATTTCCTTAAAATATTACCAAGAGGGAGCATATATATATGGAAGAGAAGTGGGCCCAAAACAGAACCTTGGGGAACACCAGTGGTGACTGTAGATAGTCTTGAACCAAAACCTTTTAATTGAATACGCTGACTGCGTCCAGATAGATATGAAGTAAACCAAGACAGAGCAGTGCCAGTAATACCAATGGAAGCTAATCTGTCAAGAAGTACGTTATGTGAGACAGTATCAAAGGCAGCGCTCAAGTCAAGAAGGACAATATATATAAATATATTGTATATTGTGCCATTTGGGATGCAGCTCTACTCACAATAGTGTTCTAAGTACAAAAATCAGACAAATACCTTGACACATATCATCTGATTGATGTCTTGAGATGTGGTAACTGTAGTATAAGTGGAATAATTGAATCCGGTTCGCGTGTTGGCCGCATCACCACTTTAATTTTCTAGTAAATCAACAGCCCATCGTCAGATATTCCTTAAAAATTACCTGAACAGGTGATTGTGGCCACTTCATCCCCTTTGCAGTCATTCTGTCCCCAGGCTAAAGATGGACAGTGCCACAGACTTGAATCATGTGGTCGACATGTAACTTTATCCAGCCAGTTAGGAGCTGATTTCAGTCTTGGTGTAGAAGCAGACAAAAGACCAGATCTTCCACAGTTCAGCTCTTGACAGATCAGACTCACTGTGTCTCTGTCCATCTGGTTCCAGCACACATTACCCCAGGATCCATTGTAGAAAACCTCCACATTCCCTTCACAGCCCTCAGATAACCTGACCTCTTTAAACTCTAGATGGAAACATATATACTCAGCTTTCACCCAAACTAATTTTTTACAACCACTGAAGAATTACACATGGGTGGCTAAAATACTCCAATGCAATGTTTTGACCCAAACAAAATTAGCAGTTTATTAAAGATGTGTGCTGTTATTTTATCTTTTTTTTTTAACACCAGCACATAGTTTGTCGAGATGTGTGCTCACTACTTTAGATTTTTTTTTTTTTACACAACTGTCTACCTGAGCACACGACTCCAACATCCTCCTTGTGATTACAGTCATGTTTTCCCCAGCCTGATGAAGAGCAGCTCCACAGGGACGTCTCATTCCCCTCACACTCCACCTCATCCAGCCATATGTGTCCAGAACCAGGACCAAACCAGGCTGGTACCTGCTGGTTACTGAGGGCCACTCCACACTGCAGCTGTCTGCACACCACATGGGCATCTTTAATATCCCAGGAGTCATCACACACTGTTCCCCATGAGCCGCTGTGAAAAACCTCCAGCCTCCCTGCACAGTCTCCCCCAGAACCCACCAGCCTGATGGACCCTCGACCTGATATTCAGAGACAGAAAAACACATTATTGATCATGAAAATCTGGAAAATCTTTGCAGATGTTGTTCTTCTCACCAAGGCAGGTGATGTACAGCTGTTGTGTGGAGCTGCAGTTGAGAGTTTGTGGAGAGCTGCAGTTCCCCAGATGAGCTTCACTCCCAGAGCACTGGAAGCCCGTCACACACTCATGACTGTGTTCAGGACTGGATGAAGAGGAGCCGTAGAAGTTCAGCACAGAGCCACAGCCCAGCTGTCTGCAGACCACAGAGGATTCAGTGAGACTCCAGGAGTCCAGCAGAACTCTCCTCCAGACCTGATGGAGGAAAACTTCCAGCTCCCCCTCACACTGTCTCTCTCCAGACAACCGCACCAGTCCATCATGAAGAGCCAGTGAGGAATCTGAAATGTGTTAAAATGTAATGAGATTTAAAAATACATACATTAAAATACATTAAAAAGTTTTTCAGTAACTAAACACTTTCAGCGTCTAATAGGTTTACCAGAGCAGATGACTCCAACATCTCGTCTGTGAGAACATTCAGCTCGACTCCATGAAGAGATGGAACATCAGCCCAGATTTCACCACTTCCCTCTCCAAACCAGTCTGATCCCACAACAGTCACAGCAATCCCACAATTCAGCTGTCTACAGAGGACACTGGCAGCTCTAGTATCCCAGCATGCATCACACATTGTGCCCCACCAAGTAATGAACTTAAGCTCAACTCTTCCAGAACAAGAGTCTGAGCCGTTTACCAGTCTGAGATCTGTGTAACCTGCGCAAAGAACTTTAGTCACTACATGGCCCATTAGAAAAATATTTTCTTTACGTGTGTAGAATAATGTAAAGAGGGTTCATATTATTACTTAGTCATTCGGTAACAATGTAGAAAATAATTTGGGGGAAAATATTTTGTAATATAATACATTTAAGACAGAATATCTTACATCTAAGACACAAAGTATCAAAAACAAAGGAAAAAACACTTAATCGTTAAATGTGGGTAAACCAATCAGGAGCTATTTGCACTAGTTTGAAAGTAAAAAACAAACAACCAGGAACATGGGGAAAAATGGGTACAAAAAAAAAAAAAAAAGTGAAAGCATGAAAAACTGACCAATACATTCAACAACAAAAGAAGTAAAGGAAACACGTGCACTATTTATACACAATAACAAGACCTGGAGAGCCTGATCAAGAAAAATCCAATAAACAAATGGACTACAAAATACACAGGAAATTACATAAAAGTTCAGATATGAAACAAGGGACATTTAATGTAAACACTTTACCAGAACAATTAAGGAATATGTTGTCACTGGCACAGGTGTGTTTGCGTGATGATACTGAACAGAATGAAATCTGAGATTCATTTCCTCTGCACTGTATCTCTTGTGTCCACATCTGAGCGTCTCCTTTGTCAAAAGCAGCTGCTCCCAGCACCTGTACAGGAGCCCCACAGTCCAGCTCTCTACACACAACCTCTGCATCCTGCTGGTCAAAGACAGTGTCACACACTGACATCCACGTCTGATTATGAAGTATCTCTAACCTCCCAGAGCAGAGGTGAGGTCCATTAACAAGTCGAGAAGGTGTATGGCCTGTTTAAATTACATGAAGCACAGCGCACAGTATACAAAACACGTTGGCAATTTAACACCTATAATAACAATACAGATATGTTGATGTTTCACGTAAATCTTTTTTATTTTTGCATAAACAAGTGGAAAAAAACAAACAGTGTAATTATTTGAAGTACAATACTATTTACCTGAACAAATAACCCCAGCATCCATACTGTGAGTACAGACATGTATGCTCCATCCTGATGACCCACAGTTCTTCAATGCTGACTCGGATCCAGCACATAAAATAGTATTCACCCAGATCGGTCCTGATCCCGGTCCAAAATGAGCATCACTCACAGCATCTACAGGTTCTCCACAGTCCAGCTCTCTACACACCACTGCAGCATCAGCCAAATCCCAGAAATCATGACACACTGTTCCCCACTGACCTCTGTGAAGAACCTCCACTCTACCAGCACAGCGACTGTTACCTCCAACCAATCTCACATTTTTTTTATCTAGGTGACAGAAGAAATAGAGAAAGATTACATGTAAAGTTATATAATACTTTCATATTATTTTAACTCTTACCAGCACACATAAGTTTCTGGTCATTGTCATGTGAACAGTTGTGTTTGTGTGGGGTTGAACTAGGACAGATGTGAATCTGAGATTCATTTCCTCTGCACTGAATCTCTTGTGTCCACATCTGAGCGTCTCCTTTGTCAAAAGCAGCTGCTCCCAGCACCTGTACAGGAGCCCCACAGTCCAGCTCTCTACACACAACCTCTGCATCCTGCTGGTCAAAAGCAGCGTCACACACTGTGTACCATGTGTTCCCATAAGAAACCTCCAATCTTCCAGAGCAGCGAGAATTTCAAACAAGTCTGACACCTTAGGTAGCAAACGATAAATTCTAAAAACAGCCAGACAATACTTTCATAAACTTAAATATCTACATTCTGGATCCAGATTCATGTCATTAGTTGTCTACCACAAATTTTCATTTTTTTATATTAAAATGAATCAAAGTAAAATAATTAAGTAGTTAATTTAAAGGGGCAGTTCATCCAAAAATTAAAATTCTATCATTCACTCACCACCATATTAATTAAAATGTATATATATATATAAAAAAAAAAAAATTCCAATGGAACACAATGGAACACACAATATATATAAGCCTGAATGCACTGTAAGCCACTTCGTCTGCTAAATGTGTAAATAAAAAAGGTGGGGTTTAAAGCGGCTCACCTGAGCAGATGACCCCTGCATCTTTAGAGTGATCACAGTCATAAAAACCCCACTCTACTGATCCACAGAACTTCAGTGTAGACTCTGATCCAGTACATAACATAATACGACTCCAGATTGGTCCTGATCCTTGTCCGAAGTAAGCAGAACCCAGAGCATCTACAGGTTCTCCACAGTCCAGCTCTCTACACACCACTGCAGCTTTGGTCATATCCCAGTCCTCTTGACACACTGTTCCCCACTGACCTCTATGAAGAACTTCTACTCTACCAGCACATGAATTGTTACCACCAACCAACCTTACTTTCATATTTTCTATATAATGAATAGCAAGAAAGAAAAAAAAAAAGAAACAGATGTGGACAAAGGGAATGCATAATGCAAACAGAAAAAATCCCTACAGTAAAAATGTAAATTTATTCTACATTTAGGGGAATTAAATTAATTTTAATTTTACATTTAACAAAAATAAATTGCTCAAACCTGCACACACAAGTCCAATATTATTTTCATGAGAACAATTGTTTTCATATGATGGTGATTTTGGACAGAGGTGAATCTGAGACTCATTTCCTCTGCACTGAATCTCTTGTGTCCACATCTGAGCGTCTCCTTTGTCAAAAGCAGCTGCTCCCAGCACCTGTACAGGAGCCCCACAGTCCAGCTCTCTACACACAACCTCTGCATCCTGCTGGTCAAAGACAGTGTCACACACTGACATCCACGTCTGATCATGAAGTATCTCCAACCTCCCAGAGCAGCGAGAACCTCCAACCAGTCTGACTTCTGAAAGAACATAAAAATAACATCATTTAAATTAGGGAACAAAACCAGTTTTATGATATTATATTTTCTTCATTAATTATTAATCATTTTAAATGCCACTGTTTGTTGAGATAAAATGTAAAAAAATTGATAAAATTATAAAATGATAAAAAATTGATAAAATGTACACATATTTAAAAATATTTTAAGTGGAAATTTATTCACCCCCATGGAATTCACAAAAAAACACAAACATACAAGATAATGCAACTTTTACAATAGAATGGTTATGATGTATTTTTGTGATCACTAATTCTCATGTCAGTTTTATGTCCCAAGTTCGATAGCTCTGCCAGCTGTTTTTCTATAATAATACAAAACTTTGAACTTACCTGAACAAATAACTTGAGCACTCTTATCAAGACACTCATCATGAACACTTGATTGCATGGATCCACATTTCTTAAGAGTAGACTCTGATCCATTACACATTGCATTTTTTATTAAGATGGGTCCTGAACCAAGCCCAAAATGAGCATCACCCAGAGCATCTACAGGTTCTCCACAGTCCAGTTCTCTACACACCACTGCAGCATCAGCCAAATCCCAGCCAACACCACACACTGTTCACATTCTATGGCAATAAAGTCCTGTACAGGAGCCCCACAGTCCAGCTCTCTACACACAACCTCTGCATCCTGCTGGTCAAAGACAGCGTCACACACTGACATCCACGTCTGATTATGAAGTATCTCTAACCTCCCAGAGCAGCGAGATCCTCCAACCAGCCTGACTTCTGAATAAGAAAAAAAAAATGCCATAGCTATATATTAATTCATTCATTTAACAGATTATGAATTGTCAAACAAATGTTATTTTTAATCGTTGAATGACTAAATAATGAGAATCAAAATGTTAACAAAGCAAGCATCTTAATAATAATAAAAAAAAAACATATGTATTAGAAAGCAATATGAAAAGCACAAAACATACATAAATATAACCTAAAATATGAACAATATATACTTTACCTGAGCAGATGACCCCAGCAACTTTAGAATGATCACAGTTGTGTTTATCCCATCCCAATGAACCACAGTTCTTCAGTGTAGATTCTGATCCAGTACACATGACATAACTCATCCAGACTGGTCCTGATCCTGGTCCAAAATGAGCATTATACAGAGCATCTACAGGTTCTCCACAGTCCAGCTCTCTACACACCACTGCAGCATCTTTAAGATCCCAGAAATCATCACACACTGTTCCCCACTGACCTCTGTGAAGAACCTCCACTGTACCAGCACAGTGACTGTGACCACCAACCAACCTCACATTCACATAAGCTAAATATTGAGCAGAAAGAATAAAGATTAAGTAACTGAAGAGAGTCTGAGGGAACTATTTATTCCTTATAAATTTGCATTGTTTGAAAGACAGGTGTATTCTGTGATGTCGGGGATGTGTATTATTAATATTATTATTTTTTCTGTTTGGTTTTTTTCACAAAAAAAATGTGTGCTCACGGTCGAATTTTCTTGGGATCTATACATACAAAATTTGTTTTCTCACCTTTTTTTGTGGTATGAATTTAACAAAAGCCATTTCAATTTATTATAAACAGTCTACTGTTTAATCACGGGGAAAACAAAGTTTCACCTTTGATTACACTTACTAAAAATGTATGCATTTACATGAAACCACTTACATAACTTTATCACGCATAGAAACTACAGTGTTCAAACTGTCAATTTCATCGTCAGTCAACCCAAGCGACTGACATGTTAATGTATGGTTATATAGTACAATGACATTTGACAATTTTTTTTTTTTTTTTGCACTGTGAAAATTAAGCAGAGATCTACTAAAAACATGACAGGGAAAAAAAATGTAATAATGCATGCCACTACGGGTTTCATAAATAAATAAACCCGATTAAATATTAATATTTTAGTCATTACAAGACACCACATTACATTAAAGCATAATTGATTTTATATATATATATATATATATATAAAACACAATATTCAGAGAATGTCTAAAACAGTTTTATCTTTTTCTATTCCTTGTCTACTCACCAGCTGTAGTGTGTATTACATCTACAGACAGTAAAATGAGTGTCAGGCATCTCCCCATCATCCTCATCCTCAGCATGATTAACTCAACACCCAGTGTACAAGCTTCTCCGCTCTGATGATACAGAAGTACAGGCATCCTCTCAGCCCCCTTAATGAGAGAGAAAGAGGCCCAACACCCTCCAATCACACTCGCTATTACCTTATTAGACACAACAGAGGAAATCATCAAACAACTTCAGTGACAAATCAGAGGACGCTTTTCTGATTTTCTCCATATATATCAAAATAGTAAGTGTTGATGAACTCCTCCTCCTTCTCAAGACACATTTTATATATAAGTAGGCAGGAAACTCTGCAGTTTATTTACCGCATCAAAGCCCAACACCTGCAGAGACTAGATAAACAACTAACTGAAAATGGCCTAAAAATGTCTTTTAATGTACACATATGTTAGCATGATATTAACACGTAATAAATTCAAAACAAAATAAACTATTTTTTTAAGTACCCTTTTTTAAGCCTCTTGCTGTGTAATCTTTCATCTCAATCTCAAAACAATTGCTGAGACTAAAGTGACATTTACTCAAATTGCACAAAATTGGTTTCTTTCAGGTGACCCACAAAAACCATAATTGTCAGAGTTAAGATAAACGTCTTGTTCACCTTGTGACCAGCAGAGAGAGCTGCTGTGCTACATTTCTGCTGAAGTATTGCACATTGATTCATGGACATAGTCATATAGTCTCTTCTTCTCTACGTTTTAGTGGTTCTTGTCCAGAATGTCTGGACAGTATGGACCAGATTTAGCCATTCAATTTGAGAAAAATAAGTACAAATATAGTGGTTGTCAAAAAAGGTTTTTCTCATGAAATGGCGTGCAGAACTCACTTTTGTATATTTATCATCACTGACATTTACAAGCGTGAATATATCAACTCACGATTATCTGTGCATTAATTAAGTATGAATAATGCATTTTTGTGCCACCATATTGTAAAGTGTTACCCAAAAGTTAACAATACTAGCAACCTGAAAAATGGAACAATAGGGGCACTTTAAAAAGCTGAGATTACATATTGGGTTCTCTTTCGAGGGACCTTGAGAAGGGAGCGAGACGCTGCGTTGCTTTGTCATACTTCCACCATGCCTGAGGCCAATTTACAGTACTTCAGCCAATCAGAAACTGTTGCTGTCTGGTCTAGGCCTCCTTTATTGCATCCATGATATTCTGTCAATGTTTGTAGTCATATTGTTAGCTATGTGACAACACAAATAGTTAGAACAAGTAATAATAATAAAAAAAAAGTATCCCATGTTTACAATTAAATATACTGCTGTACTGCCTATTCTTCTGCCAGAGGTCCTAAACATCTTGTTTAGATACATGAAATCATGGATCCAATTAAATTGCAACATGTAAAACATTTAAAACTGACTCGGTCCATACTAGAAGGGCTTATAGTGGGCTATTGTTGGATCTTTCAGCAGGACAAAGATCCACAAACAAACCTCAAAATCAAAACAAACATGGAACCAACATGGAGCAGTGAATCTGAAGGATCTGGATTGAATCTGGATGAAGGAAAGGTCTCTGATCTCTTGTCAGATGTTCTCCAAACTTATCAGCCATTATAGGAGACAATGCAGAGCTGCTATTTGGCAAAAGGAGGTTGCAAAAAGTACTGAATAAAGGAGTATGATTTTGGCCAATGTGTATTAGAGAAAAACATTTATTTCATTAAGGGATTTCTGTCCCATTTTAAGTTCTTATTCTCCAGTGAAAGACTAGATTTTTGTATATTTTTTTTTTTTAAATAAAAGATCAAAAGGATTAATGATACAGATTTATTTTCACAGAAGCCTTGATCATATTTACCATATGCATTTTGAGCACAACTGTAAATGTCTTTTATTAATTACAAAAGACATACTTTACATTCCACATTTAATGACAAAAGTAGTATGCATTTTGACTCCCACACAGCATCATCAGTTATCAAGACAAGTCATCTAGAACAAAATTTTGGAAATATTGGAAAAAGTACATCCATCAGACACATACATCCAAAAATCACGTCAACAAAATTCCCCACTTCCCTGGAACCAAAGTTTATATTTCATGTGTTTATTAGTCACATTGAATCAATGAAAGTATATCAATCTTTTGTTTCCTGTAAAGATGTGCATTACTCTTGCGGGTCATATTCGGAGTTTCAGCGCCTTCAGATGGATATATACAACCAATCACAGAACTGTGCTTCACTGAAAGAAATGCATGACAATTACAGCTTTTGCCTAATCTTGATTGCGATTTAATTTCGATTAATCCTGCACCCCTATTTAATATATTGAGTATTTATTCAACATTTTCCATGTGTAATACATTTTAAAGACGAGCATTTTTTTTTTACAGATTTCACAACTTCAAGATGAGTTTAATTATCTGAAAATGTTTAAGACATCATGACACAATATGTATAATAATAATCTAAAATACACAATAGATGTAATTTTTTATAATATAATTAAAATGCACAAGTTATACATGCATATTTTAATAATCTTAATTATGAAAGAAATAAACCTGTAGCAAGATGTCTCAGTATATAAGTGACCATAATTCTCTGGTATGATTTGTTGCACTTCAAAAAGAGTTAAAAAGAGTTATTGTCACTGATGGAGATTTAAGTACAAAATGTAAACATCGGTGGAATGCAGATAAAACATTAAACTTAAACTCTCTGGACCCTTGGTTGTGCTTTCAGTTATACAGTTCCTCTATGTTTTCCAGGCTCCTCCCCCACATCATCATAGTCTGGAAAACAAGATTCAAATTAAATTAGCTAAAATGAGCAGAGCAATTCATCATTTAAAGACTAATTGCAAACACTAAATAAAATAAAGATTCAGTGTATGGTATAAAAAGTTCAAATGGTGTTTAATTATGTCACTCATACATTACTTTGCATTTTTCAAATCATCATACTCCACCAAAACATGCTCTGATATAAATGTCGCTAATATTAAATTGTCTTTGCCAATATAATTTCAAGAAAACGGAAGGAAAATTATTCTAATTTAGCAAGGAATATTTTAAAATCCTTACCTGTTTGAACATTGAAGAACTGCTGTACAGTGACGACATCATCATAGTTTTCTGATAATTCTTCTTCAGTTAAATAATAGAAAATAAAATGCATTCATTAAAAGTACACAATTTGGAGAGGCACAGATTGCAATATCCTTAGCCGATTCCAATTTCCATTTTTTTCTGTACCGATTTTGCCAATTCTAATTTTCTAAGAACTACAAGGAATTCAACAAAAAAAAAAAAAAAAAAAAAAAAAAAAATATATAATAATAATAATAATAATATATATATATATATATATATATATATATATATATATATTTTTTTTTTTTTTTTTTTTTTTTTTTTTTTTTAATAAAGGAATACAGTACTGTGTAAATTTTTTTTAAGGCAGTCATTTCTATCTTTTGCTGTAGTGTGTCAGTAATAAATATCAGTTTACATTTCCAAACATTATCATCATCCAGTCTGTCTGGAATAACATGAAGAAACAGAACAAACTGAGACAGACTAATCCAGAAGAACCGTGGCAATGTCTACGAAACACTTCAAGAAACCTGCAAAGCTACAGTACTGCCTTCAAAAATAATGCTATAAATATATTTTATTAATGAACTTATATTAACTTAACTAAATTAAATCAACATTTGATTTCAGGTATCTTAGCAGGTTGGTTTCTTGAAGTGTCTTGGAGACATGTTTTTGTATGCGTTTAATTAGGCTGGTTGAGTACCCACTTTAAACTACATTGTGCAACAATATTATTGCTTAAATTTCCTAATGAAATGAACAGAATTTTAAATCGGAGATTTTTGTTTTATATAAAAAGTAACAAAAAAAGAAAACATAGGCTATTGCAATTTATTGGAAGGGAGGTCAACTATGCAGTGTTCATTCATCAACTGAAAATAGCATAGACCAAACTCCCTTTTTACAAGATGCAATATTGGTCATGGGTGTCCCCAGGATGTGATTGGGAAGTTTCAGTAAAAAATTGGCCAAAAGATCATGTTATAACAGCTCTAAAATGTCATTTTTGGGGTGCGTCTAAATGTATCACTCTAAATGCAAATTAGCTGCATATTCCCGCCCCGTCTCCAGAAGACATTTTTGATGGCCAAGTTTCAGTGCTTCCCTAGTTGTTTTTGTTATTGATGTTTTAATCAGGCTTCTTGTCCGGTCAGGCAAGTAAATTTCTCTCTTATAAAAACCAAAAAAAAAAAAAAAAAAAAAAACTACTTGTCCCAGACAAGCATTGATACATTAATCAAGCCCCATGGTTTACTTTGGCCTTGCACATATTATGAATTCTGAACTTTGTGTTTTCACCACTCACAGTGAAGAACTTTCAGGACTATGTTGTTAACGCATGAATGTGAGCGTAACTGTAATGTCAAAATGGAAATTCTTGGAATCGGCAAGACGTGAGACTGGCCATTTACTGGTAAGGGACAATCACGCGGAATATCAGCTGATTCCGATCCCTGGCCGGTCAATCTCTAGTTCACTTGTACTATTAGAAATCATATAAATAGTGTTTAAATGTAGAAATAAATAACAGATGTAAACCTGTAGCATGATGTCTCCCACCAGCAGTGATCGCGTCATCATAATCCTCTGGTGTCATTTGTTGCTCTTTTAAATTATGCAGTATAAAATAAAAAAAATGAGCAGAGACTAAGTGCACAGTTCATAAGCCAGACAGGTAATTTAATTAAGTGAAATCCTGTGATTGGTTACAATTTCACTGACCTGATTGACCTTTTGTGGTGGTGATGTCATTATAGTAGTCAGGGGTGACTCCTACTGAAGAGTTTGCTAAAAATAAATTGTCGATAAATTGTAATTGTTAATAATTAAATTTAACATGCATTTTTTTTTTTGTAGAATATGCTTGTGCCTTCTAACCTGAAATAAGTTTATCAACATCTTCATACCCAGAATGCTGTTCTTTAGAAAGGACACTTCCTGTTATTAGGGAATTAAAACCATCGGACACATGATCACAATCATAAATCATCCTAAATCCACAATACTTTTGGATCATAAAGGCTAACACTAACTATATATAATTTCAATGCACAAAACATCCCTCAAAGGAATCAGAGTGATTTACTCTACTCACCCCTCTGAATAAAGAGATCACCCTGTTGATCTCAACACACCAGACTCTATAACACTTACCCCTCTGAGTGAAGAGACTATGTCTATTAGTGGGTCTCCGCTGAAGCTCTTCATACACGGCTTCAGTCGTCGTCCTGTGTCTCCTCTTAGAGAGAGCTGTGAGTGTAGACAGACAAACCTGCTGTCAGTTCACAACACATGACTGATCACACACTGAATAAGACACAATATGACAGTCTTTGTATCTCTCCTACCTCTCCTCATCACTCTGTTCTGCTGAATCAGTATAAGCAGTGGCACTAAGAGCAGTAAGAGCACAACTCCCAGAACAATCACAAGCACTGGGGGGACGGAGAGAGTTTGTGGAGGAGAGACTGATGTTGAGCGCACTGGAGGAGAAACTGGAGGAGAAGCTGATGTTGTGGCTGGAGTAGAGGACACTGACACATCTGGCAATATAAAATTATTTAATTGATAAATTATTTAAATACACAAATATTACTTAGCGCTAAACTGATAAAATAAATAATATTTCTCTGTGATTGTTGTGACCTGCACAGGTGAGTCCAGCGTGCTCTTTGTGGGAGCAGTCAGTGTGGTTTTTCAGGGAGAGAGGACAGTCCCACAGGTGAATCTCATTCCCTCTGCACTCGACTCTGTTCATCCACACAACACCTTCACCAGCACCAAAGACTGAATTCCCATCAGCCCTCAGTGCTGCTCCACAACCCAGCTGCCTGCAGACCACCTGAGCATCGCTGATGTCCCACTGATCATCACAGACTGAGCCCCACACAGCGTTATGATACACCTCCAGCCTCCCAGAGCACCGGCCCTTACCTCCACTCAGTCTGAGAGCAACATGATCTGAAACACACACACAGACAGAACAACAATGTGTGGTCAGGCGTTTACAACATGCAGAGATAAAATCCCGTCATTGTCCCCAGAAAAACAAATACATTACAAAGGCTGTTATGATGCTATTTTCCCCAAAGTTAAACTTACCTGAACACTGTTTCTGGTGGGGAGATGAGGACCATGTCAGATAGCTTCGAGGGGACTCATGGCTTTTATGTTCTGTAATCAGTTCATTAATTTATACATCAATACATAGGCCTATATATTATCAGTATTAAACTCTATCTTGCTCTTTCTCTCTCTACACACACACACACATATATACAGTACACTGAACAAAAAGATCTAAGACTTTTTCTATGTACACAAAAGGCCTATTTCTCTCAAATATTGTTCACAAATTGGTTGAAATCTGTGTTAGTGAGCACTTCCCCTTTGCCAAGATATCCATCTACCTCACAGGTGTGGCATATCAAGATGCTGATTAAGATAGCATGATTATTCCACGAGTGTGCCTTAGGCTGGCCACATTAAAAGGCCACTCTAAAATGTGTAGTTTTACTATATTGGGGGGTCCGAAAACCAGTCAGTATCTGGTGTACATTTTAGATTGGCCTTTTATAGTGGAATTTTTTGAAAAAAGCTGATTTGGAAAATGGTCCTTCTCATTAGGGATAAATTCCCCTTCACTGTAACCTTGAAGCATTTTTAATTATTCAGTTGTAAAAGCAGATTGTAGTTTCTGTAGTACTTGTATAACAATTCGAATGTATTTCACATCTAAAAGAAAGGCTACATCCACAGCTTTTCCAAGACTTGGGCCAGGCACTTTTAAATGGCAGTATCGGAGCCGATACCAATCCAGAATATCAGATCGTTGCATCCCTACAAAATAGTGCTTGTGGTTTTGGTATATATTTAATCTTGAATTTTTTTTTTTTTTTTTTTGCATCAGTTTTACCTGAGCAGTTGATTTTGGTGACTTCATCTTCATTGCAGTCATTCTGTCCCCAGGGTGAAGATGGACATTGCCACAGATTTGAATCATGTGGTCGACATGTTACTTTATCCAGCCAGTTAGGAGCTGATTTCACTCTTGGTGTAGAAGCAGACAAAATACCAGATATTCCACAGTTCAGCTCTTGACAGATCAGACTGACTGTGTCTCTGTCCATCTGGTTCCAGCACACATTACCCCAGGATCCATTGTAGAAAACCTCCACATTCCCTTCACAGCCCTCAGTTAACCTGATCTCTTTAAAATCTTAAAGGAAATGAAAACAAATATCAATTTAAAATCCTTTTTTTTTTTAATTAATTATACAGCAGTCTAGTTTTTACCTGAGCACACGACTCCTACATCCTCCTTGCGATTACAGTCATGTTTTCCCCAGCCTGAAGAAGAGCAGCTCCACAGGGACGTCTCATTCCCCTCACACTCCACCTCATCCAGCCATATGTGTCCAGAACCAGGACCAAACCAGGCTGGTACCTGCTGGTTACTGAGGGCCACTCCACACTGCAGCTGTCTGCACACCACATGGGCATCTTTAATATCCCAGGAGTCATCACACACTGTCCCCCATGAGCCGCTGTGAAAAACCTCCAGCCTCCCTGCACAGTCTCCCCCAGAACCCACCAGCCTGATGGATCCACGACCTGATATTCAGAGACAGAAAAACACATTATTCATCACTAACAACTGAAGAATCTGTCCAGATGTTGTTGTTCTCACCAAGGCAGGTGATGTACAGCTGTTGTGTGGAGCTGCAGTTAAGAGTTTGTGGAAAGCTGCAGTTCCCCAGATGAGCTTCACTCCCAGAGCACTGGAAGCCCGTCACACACTCATGACTGTGTTCAGGACTAGATGAAGTGGAGCTGTAGAAGTTCAGCACAGAGCCACAGCCCAGCTGTCTGCAGACCACAGAGGATTCAGTGAGACTCCAGGAGTCCAGCAGAACTCTCCTCCAGACCTGATGGAAGAAAACTTCCAGCTCCCCCTCACACTGTCTCTCTCCAGACAACCGCACCAGACCATCATGAAGAGCCAGAGAGGAATCTGAGGAGATGAGGAATTTTACGAATATGTTGAAAGATATTGCAGTATGTATTCAACATTTTTGCTTAATAAAATCCTCTCACCAGAGCAGATGACTCCAACATCTCGTCTGTGCGAACATTCAGCTCGACTCCATGAAGAGATGGAACATTCTGAGAGTTTTGTTTCATTCCCGTCACAATCAAACACATCAGCCCAGATTTCACCACTTCCCTCTCCAAACCAGTCTGATCCCACAACAGACACAGCAATCCCACAATTCAGCTGTCTACAGAGGACACTGGCAGCTCTCATATCCCAGCATGCATCACACACTGTGCCCCACTCATTGAGGAACTGAAGCTCCACTCTTCCAGAACAAGAGTCTGAACCGTTCATCAGTTTGACTTTTGTATAACCTGAATATAAAAGTCAAAATATAATGCTATAATGCTGCAGAAGATATAATATATCAAATATAAAGAAAGAGTCACTGAATATTGATATTTTACCAGAACATATCATGTCCACGTTATTGTCACTGGTGCAGTTGTGATTGTATGTTGACACTGAACAGAATGAAATATGAGACTCATTTCCTCTGCACTGAATCTCTTGTGTCCACATCTGAGCGTCTCCTTTGTCAAAAGCAGCTGCTCCCAGCACCTGTACAGGAGCCCCACAGTCCAGCTCTCTACACACAACCTCTGCATCCTGCTGGTCAAAGACAGCGTCACACACTGACATCCACGTCTGATCATGAAGTATCTCCAACCTCCCAGAGCAGCGAGAACCTCCAACCAGTCTGGCTTCTAAGAAGACACAGATAATGCCACAGATAATGTTGTTTCATCCCAATTGAGCATGACTTTATACAATGAAGAAAAAAACTTAACGGGACTTGATCCCTAAACAAGCTACAGAAGATATGCAATTATGTACTGTATGTGGCTGCTTTCTTTTACATATTATTATTCTGTCCCAAACAAACATTATGGTAACCTGAACTAGGATGACTATAATAATAATAATAAATATATATATATATATATAAATAAAATAAAAAAAAACCTCTACAAATTTCTGCATGTTGGAACAAATGAAAAAAATCGTTATCGTTAAATTATTTAGCCCAAACAAACATTATTTCTCATGCCCATTGAAACTGGAGGCACGTGCACCCTCAGATTTTGAGCCAAGTGGATTTTGAATGCAGCTTCCAAAAGACAAAAAAAATAAAAATATCCGTATAATTTATATATATATATATATATATATATATATATATATATATATATATATATATATATATATATATATATATATATATATATATATATATACATATAAATAACGGTTTGATTATATTTTTCAGTGCTTCACATAACCAGCTACTAAATTCAGATCTGCATGGCTGGCACTGAGCCAGAGACAGATGAGTTTTTATAGCACTGTGCATTATAACTAATCACTCTCGATTTTGTTGAGTTTATGAATGCAATGACCAATCAGAGGCATTCAGATGAGTCATCGCTGAAACACTCGTCAGTGTGCGTGCACTAACTGACTAAATTCTGCTCTCCGTCGAATTCTCTAATCAGAAACAATAAAGTGCAGATGTGCGTACAAATGTAAAAGATTAATTTCAAAAGTGTAAGCAGCTTCAGTAAATATAATGGGAGTTTTTGTGCTTCAACTCTGGCTAGATAAATGTTTTTTGCTTTATTTCTGTCAAAGTAAATGAAAGTGTTATAATTAGTTGCTCACAATGTTTTTATTATTGTTATTATTAAATTCACATTAAATGCAAAGTCAGTCGTATTTAAAATATTTTATGGCATGACACCCTTATTTGGTACAAACATGATCTTTAAAGGTACAAAATGCATTTACGTACACATATTTCATGATATACTGTAGTTAACATGTTTGGGAATATAAAAAAAAAAAATGTTTACATTTATAACTATGAATGAGAATCATTATTTTGATGCTAAATGTCACTGGTTATTGATGCACACAGGTGGAATAAATGCATTTACACATGAATAAGATTACATGATAAGATACATTTACTCTTTGTATACTCAACTGTATAAAAAAAATAAAAATAAGAACTGACAGATGGACATTTTATATTTTATAGTCTTTTTTACTGAGTCAATCCATCTCAAGTGAACTAGGTTACTTGACCATTTATTTTATTTTATTTTATTTTATTTTATTTTATCTCTTTGCGCTACACAAAAGACACCCTCTGTGGTTAAATCAAGTAAAAATATATATTTTTTTTTAAGTATATGATAAATGCACATAAATGCAGCCTATGCAATCATAAGAAACTTGAAATAAGACAATAAAACATTTAAAAATCATAATGGTTCCAAACTGTTGACAAGTAATTTATTAAAATGTAAATGCTTTAACATTAAAATTAGCTCCACTTTCACAACAGTCTCATTTCACCACTGCTACAGCCTGTCATGCTGGGATGTGTTTCTTTTTTAATTTAACACACACTCAGAGTTGCCATTGACCACTAATTGTCTTGCATGTATCCAATTAAAGGATTGTTTGTTTGTAATTTCATAAAATTCTGTAAACATCGCTGCATTATTTCCAACGCAACTTTCTGAGGACTGTGTTGAAATCCAAAAAATTCCTTGAGTTTTCTGAGGAGTCAAGGTTAGGGTTAAGGGATAGAAAATGTACACTATAAATAACATTAGAGTCCCATTAAACCTGATATACAGTATGTGTGTGTAGGAAAGAGAGAATACTAAGAGGTACTCTGAAAAAAACTCTCAAAAGCTTATTCCAACCTTCCTTGAACTGTGTGAAAAGGATCAAATCCTGGTGCTACTGGAAGAGAGCTTTTAAGCATTTAATAACTCATAATTCAGTTCCATTTAACCCCTTGGTAAAAGCATTGGAGGCTTGGCTGTTAGGGCCTCGAGTTATGCTCACTTTCGGATATTCTTTTTCAGAACAAATGTTGCTCTAAAAGTGGGCAGTCAAACACACTGGTGCATTTGCTCTTAGCTCGTGGTACGCAGTGATTGTCAAATACTCAGTAAATAAACAGAAGAATCTGAAAAATCAACTAAATATTTACAAAAAAAAATTGTTTATAAAAACACTAATAAGCAAACACTGAAATCGAGTAAAAGTTTACAGTAAAACTATTGAAAGTGCTTTTTTCCCAAAACCTTACTCAAGTTAATGTAATGAAAATAATTAACCTTTGCATGTATCTGAAGTATAATTTAATAAATTGACAAAAATGATTAAATGAACCCTATTGTTTTTAGTAAAGAGGAACATGTGTTCCTCAGTGATGACAAGGTTTGGGACTTTTTACCTGAGCAGATGACTCCGGCATCTCTAGTATGATTGCAATAATCTTTACCCCATGCCCCTGATATACAGTACTTCAAGGTGGATTCTGAACCAACACATCTGACATGAGTCATCCAGATTGCTCCTGATCCTTGACCAAAGTGTGCATCACCCAGAGCATCTACAGGTTCTCCACAGTCCAGCTCTCTACACACCACTGCAGCATCAGCCAAATCCCAGTCATCATCACACACTGTTCCCCACTGACCTCTGTGAAGAACCTCCACTCTACCAGCACAGCGACTGTGACCACCAACCAACCTCACATTCACACGGTCTGTATATTGAACAGAGAAAATGAAAGAGAGAGAGAGAGAGCATATTGTGACTTATTATATGATTATATTGTAATTTAAAACATCACACTATAATAAAAATATTTAAAGCAAGTAATTTATAAACACAATATTTCAGAAAGTAACTCTAGTAACAGTAATGTCTAAAAGGCTCCAACGTCTATTTTTTAATGCTGTACTTACCAGCTGTTATTAGTATTATAACTGAAGACAGTAAAATGAGTGTCATGCATCTCCCCATCATCCTCATCCTCAGCGTGATTAACTCAACACCCAGTGTACAAGCTTCTCTGCTCTGATGATACAGAAGTACAGGCATCCTCTCAGCCCCCTTAATGAGAGAGAAAGAGACCCAACACCCTCCAATCACACTCGCTATTACCTTATTAGACACAACAGAGGAAATCATCAAACAACTTCAGTGACAAATCAGAGGACGCTTTTCTGACATTCACCATATATAAATATATACATCTAAACAGTCAGTGCTGATGAACTCCTCCTCCCATACATCAAGACGCCTGACTGAGGGGATGCACACACACACACACACACACAAAGAGAGAGATAAATATAAGACATACAGGAGGCAGGAAACTCTCCAGTTTATTTACAGCATCAAAGCCAAACACCTGCAGACGAGATAAAAGCACTGATAAATAACTGCAAATGTCCTAAAAATGTCTATTAGTGTATACATCTGCTAGCATGACATTAACACTTACCAAACATATTCAAAAATGAATAATACAATTTATTTAAATAAACAAATAGATAAAAAATTTGATTAATAAATATTTTGCTTAAATTTGTATTTAAAAAGAATTCCTGTAACCAAAGTGAAATTTACCTAATTCCACAAGTGGTTTCAGATGGCCCACAAAAACCATAATTCTCATTGAGGGAAGATGAGCATGTTGTTCACCTTGTGGCCAGCAGAGAGAGTTCAGCGTGCTCATTGTCTGCTACAGCATTCTGTACCATACATTCATCGTTTCTGAGTACTATAAAATATGAACCTGAGCTTTTGTCTTCAAGAATCTGTATGCGAAACTATGCTGTCCTAAAGCTACTTAAAAGAATACACTTGCCACACTTAAAAAAAATAAAAATAGATGACTAAATTACACTCCTACTTGAAAGACAGTGAATAACTCTCAGGGCACTGGCATATTATGGCAAACCATCCAAATAACATCCAACAAACAATTTTTAACCTCCTTTCAGTGACATTTACATGCCATCGACAGAAAAGCAGTAATGATATAATAATCAGATGTGTTTTAACCATCTGTTACTAGATATTGCTCAATTATCAGTTTAAGAAGTTAAAGGAGCCGTATGTAGGATTGTGGCCTAAACTGGTACGGCAATCACTATAAAAATACTGTAGAGCGGTGTATCCCCTCCCCCTACCCCCTGACTCCAGATTGCCAGATGAGCTGCAGGATTCAGCAGAAACGTAGGCTGCTTCAATTAGCTTCCAATGGTAAGTGACGAACAGACGTACACAGTAAGTTTTTTTTTTTTCTATTAATTATGTTTATGCTTTATGAGAGATATTTTGATAAGTAATTATGTATTTAAAAAATGTACTAATTGTCATTAGTTAAATATAATCGTAAAGATGTATGCTCGTATGTGACAGTATAATCATAAAGATTTATGCTTGTATGTGACAGTATAATCGTAAAGATGTATACTCGTACGTGACAGACAGAACGGTAACTGCACATCTTTACTGACATTCCTTGAATTATCATACTCCTCCAGATCTCTCTCTGATATAAAAGTGTCAGTCATTAATTACTACAATTAATTAAACAAAATCTCACACTGCACTTCAAAATACACAAATATATAACAATATAAAACATAAAAACTAAGTCTATATAATTTATATAACATTATAATGAACTATAGTAAAAGAAAAGAAAAACACTGTACCAGTCTATTTAATAAAGTAAAATATGAAACTCACACCTGATTTATTATTGGAGAGCTGTCTAATGATGACAACATCATCATAGCTTTCTGAAATGTCACCTGCAACCAAAATAAAATGTGACAAGAGACATAACTTATAAAAATTATAATAGAAATATCCATTATACATGCATCTTCAAATATTAAAAATAGTCATTAAAGAAATAAACCTTTAGCATGATGTGTCAGTCCAACAGTGATTACATCATAAATTTTTTTTTTGAACATTAAATCACATAAACACATGGTGTTACACCAGGGATCTCCAACCTGCAGACTTCAGTTCCAACCCTGCTCCAACACACTGGCCAGTAATTATCATGTAGCCCTGAACACTTTGATTAGCTGGTTCAGTTGTGGTTGGAGCTGAAATTTGCAGGACAGTATCTCTCCAGAAGCAGGGTTGGAAACCCCTGCATTACACCAAACACACAATATAATGTTATCTTTAGCAACATCATACAACCTCGTTAAATAAATATTAATGACATGGTATAACAAGAATATCTATGAGAAGAGTTCTTTCAGTCTGCTGTAGTCTTTTCCTCATTATTTTTTTTCTTTGTATTCTACTATAACAACAATGAAGGGGAAAAAAACTAAAACAAACAAACGTAGACAACTGCACATCTGTGGTCTGACCTCCTGATTTCATTTACAATAGGCTATATACTGTACCATGAATAATTTACGAAGAATCTCTTGTTTTTCTCCCCAAATCCTCACATCTCTTGCCACAGGTTTGTTTTCACATGGATGCTTTAAAGGGGGGGTGAAATGCTATTTCATGCATACTGAGTTTTTTACATTGTTAAAGAGTTGGATTCCCATGCTAAACATGGACAAAGTTTCAAAAATTAAGTTGTACATTTGAAGGAGTATTTTTGTTCCCAAAACGCACTTCTGCCGGAAGAGCGCACGCTCCCGTATAGCGAGGCTGAGCAGCACAGACATTTCACTGATCAGAGCGATTCACTGATCAGAGCGAGAGCTTCGCGAAAAGTCACAAAAGAAGTGTTTTTGGTTGCCAGGGCAAGACAACCCTGCACAGATTACCAAAAAAACAGCATTAAGGGACCAGTGGATTGAGTTTATTTTTACAGAGCATCAACGGAGCTGTGCAAGTGTTTTTGTTTGTTCCCTGCATTTCGAAGATGCTTGTTCACAAGGCCCAGTTTGACGACGGATTTGCGTATCGTTTATTTCTTAAGGATGATGCAATCCCAAGGAAAAAGGGTCACGATCATGTGTTGGAACCGCAGGCGGTGAGTAAAACTGCTTCAAATATCTCTGCCTCCTTGTTAGTGCGTCCCCTCCCATGCCAGAGACCCGGGTTCGAGCCCCGCTCGGAGCGAGTCGTTGCTACTGCTGCTTTCCTTCAGTTTCAGCCTCTGGATCTGATTCTGGATCATAAATAAATGGCTGAATCTGACTGTAAGCCATGGTTTGTTTTGGAATGATGGGTTTTCCCTCATTCGTAATGTCACATCTTCTAAACGCAAAAGCCTATTCGCGCTCGTCATTCTTTAGCTCCGCCCACACGTCACGCCTCCAGTCGGTCGTGTTTTTCCGGGAAAAATCGGTACAGACTATCTTTCTCTTATGAATATAATAAAACAAGACTTTTTGGATTTATGAAGGATGCAGTACTACTCTATAATTACTCAAGATTAACAGGATATTGAGTGAAAACGAGCATTTCACCCCCCCTTTAAAATGTAATCGTAATAGTCTCCCCTTTTCACTTCTAATCCTATCAGTTGTGTTTATTAAAAATGATATTAAAGAAAAAATAAATACAATATTTGTTATCTGTTAAAATGTCAAAAAGTATTTGGAAATATGATCACTCGTTAATAATAATTACCGTAACATTTAATTACCGCAAGGCCACGTATGTATTAATACAGTAGGACTAAACTTGGAATTACGACATTAGAACAAAACATATGAATATGATAATACAGTAGATGCATAACACTAAATTGATCAATATTCTCTTATAAGTATATATATATATATATATATATATATATATATATATATATATATATTTAATTCATTAAACTTTTTTTTTTATTATTATTAATGTTTGTATTAAACCCTGACCATTACTTTATTTGTTATTATTGCAGGCTCATTTTCTGAATGTAAGCTTTTTAAATTTTCAAACTTGGTGCTTAATGAAAACTATGGTGAATTTACAAAATAAGGTGATTTTGTTCACCCATCTATGCACATGTACATTTGTGTGGAGACAATAGAATTAGGTCAGTAAATGTCTGTGGCTGTCAGTTTCTGAAAAAAATAAAATAAAAATAAAAATTCAGCTGCCTCATTCAGACTGGTCCATGATTAGTTTTTATACATCAAAAGTGAATATGTGATGAAGGTGCTTTGAAAAGGTTAAAGACTGGGCTGGTGGAAATTAATTGGTAATAATAATAATAATAATAATAATAATAATGATAAATTATAACACAGTTACAGTACATACACATTGATTAAGTGTTAGTAATTTTATTTCTTTATTTATTTTTTTCTCAAATTGCTAAGTATACATGATAGAAAGGTTACAATGGGATTACAAAATCAATATAATTTGTAAAAACCTCTGCAAATAGATTTTTTTTTATTATTATTTTTTTTTAAAAAGGCCGTAAAGAAATATATATATATATATATATATATATATATATATATATATATATATATATATATATATATATATATATATATATATATATATATATATATATATTGGCTAAAGGTAATTGATTTAGTTCATATTATACAAAATGTAATGAACAATTGGATTTCAGTGAACACATACAGTAGTATATAAGACCACAAACACTTCCAAAGGATTTGAGGCAGTGGGTGCTTTCAGTTATTCAGTCCCTTCATGTTTTCTTTGCAGCAACACCACATCATCATAGTCTGTTATTAGAAAACAAAAGCAAATTAATGCATCGATATATGCTTTTAAAAAAGTATTACAATTAACACATCAATATTGGCAGTGAAGTTAAATGAGCAACTGTGACCACAAAAGTTCATTACATAAAGCAATTATAAAAGCTCCAAAATTCAGTTGAAGGTTAAAAAAGGTGCCAATAACATACCAAACATGTCACTCACATATTCCCTGACATTCTTCTGATTATCATACTTCACCCCTAACACCCTCTGATAATATAAATGTGTCTGTTATGAAATACACAAGTTTACATACTGTATGCGCAAATATAATTTGAAGAAAAACAAAAGAAAAAACTTAACATATTTGTGTGAACTTGGATAAAACTTGACACCCCCTACCTGCTTTATCATTGTAAAACTGTGGTACAATGATGACATCATCATAGTTTTCTGGTAAGTCATCTACAGCAAAACAATGACAAATGCAATGCATTCATTAGATGTACAAAAACTGGAAGCATATGCCTAGTTAAAATGCATATAAATCAAATGTTAAAACTTGTAGAATTAATTATAAAAAATAAAAATATTAACCTGCACCATGATAATGTCTCAATCCAACAGTAATTATATCATAATAATTTTCAGGTGTGACTTGTTGCTCTTCTAAATTAGTTAATAGAAAATACAGTATAAACATTGCTTTTAATTCAGTGTAATCAGTTCCTGCTGGGCTTTTAGTGGTGGTGACATCATTATTGTAGTTAGGTGTGACTTCTAGTGGAGAACTTGCTTTAAACAACAGATGAAAAAAAAAAATAGGCAAAATAAATCCTTATCTTATCTGTGTTCTGATAGGTTTATATAACTATGCTTAGATAACTTGTTAATTTAATGTTTTTAGTTAAGTTAATATACATAAATTTCTGTACAAAGCAAGTAACATCATATTTCAGTCCTCTAACTTAGTTTTTTCTAATCTAAGTAAAAATGTAATAAAATTGAATCTAAACTTTTGAACTATTGAAACTTTTTACTTTTTTTTCTTCTTCTTTGTTGGGCTATTTGAATTGAGTTAAGGACTGAACTTTTTTTCTTTTTTTCCCCCAAAATTGTTTAAATGATGTGAAATTAAATATTGTAATTTTGTGTATTTTTTTAAGTAACATTCTTTGACTTGAAAAGGCACAATTTACTTTTGTGAGTGTGTTATTTAACAAATGCTTTTGTGTTATTGTGTGGTGTGTCGGTGGCTTTGTTTGTGCTCTATCTTGAGTTTATCTGTGAACCAAAAAATAAATATATAAATAAAGCTAAAATATAGAACTATTTTGACAACAAATTTTGGTCTTGTCTGGTGCCTAAAAAATAAAAATAAATAAAATTAAAGTTATTTAAAGGGGTCATATGATTCAATTTTTCCTTTCTTTTTGGAGTGTTGCAAGCTCTTAATGCATGAAGAAGATCAGTAAAGTTACAAAGACTAGTCTCAAATCCAAATAGATATTATTTATCAAAGTTAAGGCTCTGCCACGCCCCCCTAAAACAGCTCATTCAAACTCCCCCACATGTCTACGTCACTGTGTGGAAATATTTGCGTAATACCATCCAAATATTCACACAAAGAGAGAAGGCGTGGTTTCAGTAACCGCAGTGTTGAAGCAGCCATGTCAGGGAGATGCTCTGTGTATCTAGATGAAAGCAAAAGCCCTTTATTTGGCCTTCTGAAAGTAGATGCATTTAGGAATCTTTAAGATTACTTACAACAGAACAGCAACACATTTTATGGATGACCGTTTTGTGAAAATTAGAGAGGAAGTAGTTTGGTCTAATTTGGACACGTTCACAGTCAAAAAATCTGCCAAAATCACCAATTTTAAATTACTATTTCAAATAACACACACACACACACACACACAAAACAGTGCCAATAATTTATTAATATATTTTACTCCACTCACCCCTCTAAATAAATGTATGACTCAGTTGATCTCCATAAATCAGACTCTATGACACTTACTCACCCCTCTGAGTGAAGAGACTGTGTCTGTTTGTTGGTCTCCGCTGAAGCTCTTCATACACGGCTTCAGTCTTCATCCTGTGTCTCCTCTTAGAGAGAGCTGTGAGTGTAGACAGACAAACCTGCTGTCAGTTCACAATACATGACTGATCACACACTGAATAAGACACAACATGACAGTCTCTGGATCTCTCCTACCTCTCCTCATCACTCTGTTCTGTTGAATCAGTATAAGCAGTGGCACTAAGAGCAGTAAGAGCACAACTCCCAGAACAATCACAAGCACTGGGGGGACGGAGAGAGTTTGTGGAGGAGAGACTGATGTTGAGAGCACTGGAGGAGAAACTGGAGGAGAAGCTGATGTTGTTGAAGCAGGAGTAGTGGACACTGACACATCTGGCAAATCTGTCAAACACATTAACAATCATGCAATTGTTTTATTTAAATAAACAAATTACTAAAATTATAAAAATAATTCTGTGACCTGCACAGGTGAGTCCAGCGTGCTCTTTCTCGGAGCAGTCAGTGTGGTTTTTCAGGGAGAGAGGACAGTCCCACAGGTGAATCTCATTCCCTCTGCACTCGACTCTGTTCATCCACACAACACCTTCACCAGCACCAAAGACTGAATTCCCAACAGCCCTCAGTGCTGCTCCACAACCCAGCTGCCTGCAGACCACCTGAGCATCACTGATGTCCCACTGATCATCACAGACTGAGCCCCACACAGCGTTATGATACACCTCCAGCCTCCCAGAGCACCGGCCCTTACCTCCACTCAGTCTGAGAGGAACATGATCTTATATAAACATGACAAAAAAAAAAAACATTTTACCTTTCAGCAGATTATTGTATGAAGAGCAGCGCCTTCACAGGAGTATACCATGTGTGTGATCCTGGGATTAAATCCTGCTGGTGCCACATACTAGAACATCATAACCATGATTTTTATGTTTGTTTTCATTAAATAAGCATACCTGAACACTGTCTCTGATGGAGAGATGTGGAGCATGTCAGATAGCTTCTAGGAGACTCAGGACTCTCCTGTCCTGTAATCACAAGTTAATCAATATTATATTATTTCTATTCTATGCATCTTCTCTTTTTGTATGATTACTCTTGTAATGTTAAGTGATGGAATTTTACCTAAGCAGACAATTTTGACCACCTCATCTTTACCACAGTCATTCTGTCCCCAAGATAAAGATGGACACTGCCATAGATTTGAGTCATGTGGTCGACATGTAACTTTATCCAGCCAGTTAGGAGCTGATTCTACTCTTGGTATAGAAGCAGACAAAACACCAGATCTTCCACAGTTCAGCTCTTGACAGATCAGACTCGCTGTGTCTCTGTCCATCTGGTTCCAGCACACATTACCCCAGGATCCATTGTAGAAAACCTCCACATTCCCTTCACAGCCCTCAGTTAATCTGATCTCTTTAAAATCTAGATGAAAATTAAGAAAAGTACATTTTAAATTGCAAAACAAAAAATCTGAACATTATGGACAAGTATTGTCAAAATTAGTAAAACTTTGTATTTAATTTCAATGTAAAAATAGAGCAACATGTCTACCTGAGCACACGACTCCTACATCCTCCTTCTGATTACAGTCATGTTTTCCCCAGCCTGAAGAAGAGCAGCTCCACAGGGAAGTCTCATTCCCCTCACACTCCACCTCATCCAGCCATATGTGTCCAGAACCAGGACCAAACCAGGTTGGTACCTGCTGGTTACTGAGGGCCACTCCACACTGCAGCTGTCTGCACACCACATGGGCATCTTTAATATCCCAGGAGTCATCACACACTGTCCCCCATGAGCCGCTGTGAAAAACCTCCAGCCTCCCTGCACAGTCTCCCCCAGAACCCACCAGCCTGATAGACCCACGACCTGATATTCAGAGACAGAAAAACACATTATTCATCACTAACAACTGAAGAATCTGTCCAGATGTTGTTGTTCTCACCAAGGCAGGTGATGTACAGCTGTTGTGTGGAGCTGCAGTTGAGAGTTTGTGGAGAGCTGCAGTTCCCCAGATGAGCTTCACTCCCAGAGCACTGGAAGCCCGTCACACACTCATGACTGTGTTCAGGACTGGATGAAGAGGAGCCGTAGAAGTTCAGCACAGAGCCACAGCCCAGCTGTCTGCAGACCACAGAGGATTCAGTGAGACTCCAGGAGTCCAGCAGAACTCTCCTCCAGACCTGATGGATGAAAACTTCCAGCTCCCCCTCACACTGTCTCTCTCCAGACAACCGCACCAGACCATCATGAAGAGCCAGAGAGGAATCTGAGGAGATGAGGAATTTTACGAATATGTTGAAAGATATTGCAGTATGTATTCAACATTTTTGCTTAATAAAATCCTCTCACCAGAGCAGATGACTCCAACATCTCGTCTGTGAGAACATTCAGCTCGACTCCATGAAGAGATGGAACATTCTGAGAGTTTTGTTTCATTCCCGTCACAATCAAACACATCAGCCCAGATTTCACCACTTCCCTCTCCAAACCAGTCTGATCCCACAACAGACACAGCAATCCCACAATTCAGCTGTTTACAGAGGACACTGGCCACTCTCATATCCCAGCATGCATCACACACTGTGCCCCACTTTTTGAGGAACCGAAGCTCTACTCTTCCAGAACAAGAGTCTGAACCATTCAGTAGTTTGGCCTCTGTGTAACCTGAATTAAGAAAAGACAAGTTAAAATTAAGTATAATGAAGCTGAAGCAGAAAATATAGTGTATCAAATATAAATGAAGAGACACTTCAATATTGATTACTTACCAGAACAGATCAGTCCAACAATGTTGTCGCTGATGCAGTTGTGTTTGTTTGATGAGGATATTGAACAGAATGAAATCTGGGATTCATTTCCACTGCACTGAAACTCTTGTGTCCACATCTGAGCGTCTCCTTTGCCAAAAGCAGCTGCTCCCAGCACCTGTACAGGAGCCCCACAGTCTAGCTCTCTACACACAACCTCTGCATCCTGCTGGTCAAAAGCAGCGTCACACACTGAAACCCACATGTGATTATGAAAGATTTCTATCCTCCCAGAGCACAGGTGAGATCCATTAATGAGTCTGGAAGGTTTATGACCTGTTTATATAACATCAATGACAATGCACAGTAGACAAAAACAAATGTTTGATAGTTAAATACCATAACAAAACAAACATTTACAGTTTCCAAACAAAACATTATTTATGTCACAACCAGTACATGGGCAAGAAGTTAAATTACTCACCTGAACAGATGACACCAGCATCAAAATTGTGAGTACACGCATGTATGCTCCATCCTGCTGACCCACAGTTTTTCAGTGTAGACTCTAATCCATTGCAAAAAACGACATACATCCAGATGGGTCCTGATCCTGGTCCAAAATGGGCACCACTGAGAGCATCTACAGGTTCTCCACAGTCCAGCTCTCTACAAACCATTGCAGCTTCAGACATATCCCAGCCATTATCACACACTGTTCCCCACTGACCTCTGTGAAGAACCTCCACTCTACCAGCACAGCGACTGTTGCCATCAACCAACCTCACATTCTTTTTATCTAAGTGACAGAAAAATACAAAGTGAAACTGTTGGTGAGTTTCTATAAGCTCTATAAGCCCTGTTCGAGTGTGCTCTTACTTCCAAGGTGAATGGTAAGCCTCTGGTCTGATTAGTCATGAAAATTGCATCCACAAACCTTGTAAAGCTTGCCCTATTTGATGTCCCCCAGAACAAAGCACGTACAGACAATCTGAAACTCTGTGTGCACAAAATATATGTCCAGAGCTCACGCTAAGCACAAAAGAGACTGGTTCTCTCTCATCAGAAGGCATATCTTGCAGGGTCACCACTTTGTCCCTAAAGGAAGTAGTGGGAACCTTGGGTCTTGCAGATTCCCCACCCTCTTGACAAAAGTGAGCACTGTCAGGAAGACTTGTCTTCATAGAGAGAGCACTAAGTTCCAAATTGAGTGCCAAATTGTGCCCTGCAACTGAGAAAGCAGATCCCTTCTTAAGGGAATCTGCCAGAGAGGAGCTGATGTTGTAACCATGAGCTCTGAGAACCAGGTTGCTCTTTTCCCAGCTAACCTCATGTCCAAGTCAGGCAAGGTACTTGAAAACCATGTCCCTGTATGCATATGTCTGCTCTCGAGAGCAAGCTGGCATTAGCCATTTACAGAGAAAGTTGAGATTGTGAATGCTTTAAACCCTTGAGTGGGCAAGGTCAGCCTCTGTTGTTCTGGTAAGATACAAGGTGGCACGGACAGCCTAAAGAGGAGAACCTTGTATGTGTATGCCTATCCTTCAAAGGAGAAACTAAAGTAACAGTCAGCCTTGGAAGTATTGAGACATGAGAGAACACATACTTCAGGTCTCTTGCTGTGAACCAATCCCAGTATCTGACACATGTTAACATGTGTTTCAGGTTGAACATTTTGAATAGGAGCCTGTGAAGGGCCTAATTCAGCACCATAAAATCCAGAATTGGTCTGAGCCCCATACCCGTCCTACGTACAATGAAATAGGGGCTGTAAACCCATTCTTCATCTCAGCTGGGGGACGGGGTTATTGTCCTTCAGTCTTTCCACATACTGAGATAAAGAGAATGCCAATGTACCCAGGCAGCCGCCTGATGAAATGAATTGCATCGCAAAGTTGAATGGTCCTGAAGACCCAATGAGGTGGTCTGGAGCACTACCCAAGTATCCAGACACCACGCCAATGGCCTCAGCGGAACTACATCTGAAGTACCTGAAATAAGGTTCCTGCAGCAAAGCTCACCATGGCAGGAAACATTGAGTCCCTCACAACACATGGTGATGGGTGAGCAACCTTGCTTTTAAGATCTTTCAAAGACTAAAGTATTTGGGAACAGTGTGTTCACAGAGGTTGGTCTTTCAAGTCAGACCTGACTTGATATTTCCTGTAACTATTGCAGTATTTACAGGAAAATAAGGTAAACAACATAAAAATTACAAAACAAATAGAAAGGTAGGATGGGGGAGCATGAGGGACGTGAGGGACAGCCAGGATCTTTAAACTGGGTGTTGTAAGATGATTGGACAACGTGGACCAGAGCATCATCCTCTGGAATGATGAGTGAAAGACTGGTGGACCAATGGAATGTGGAACACATACAAACAAACAAACTACACACAAACATTACGCAACTTACATATGCAGCAGCAGAAATGAAGTTTGGCTAGTCAGCAAGTCCCTCCTTCCTGGGTCGCTCATCTCTGGACCACTTTGAAAAATTAAGAGGATTCTTAGAAGTCTAATAATGAGCTGGTGGTTACACCTTCCCACAAACACATAACTGTTATTCAGGCTTGACTGCTGGTCCAGGCTTTCACGGAACCGATGCAGGCCTCATAGGGGGCTGTCCCTCACAATGAGCAGATGGAAGTTGCTGTCTTAGGGGTACAGGGATAGAACCAGAATGACAAGGCAGCATATGTCTGCTTTTTAACTGTCAAGAATTGCTGAGCAAAGGAATCAACCTGTGAAATGGGGGCATCAAGAAAGCACCCTTCACATGCATGGAAGAGGGAGTTTCACACCCAAAAACCAATCATTCAACCGAGATTGGACAAGGTGAAGGATTCTACTCAATCCTGATGCTCTCTGCTGCCCAGATAAACACTGCCGTCATCTCAGCATCAGCCTAAGACTAGTACACAGCTACCAGAAGTGCTGGTTTAGTTAAGTCATCCGTTGATGATTGAATCCCGAATGAGAAATCAAATCCGAACTGATGCAGGTTCTCAAACTCACTTAGAATCTCTACTGGAGAACACGTGTGGTTAGAGTAAAGAGATGTCCACAGGAATTCATCCGGTGGAATTGCTCTTGTAACATCTCTTTGCTTTGCTTCAGTGCTCTCAACAATGCTTTTCAACCAGAAGTAGAAGGACCAGTATGACTTGTGGTCTTTTAAAAAGGAACACGAGGCACAATGAGCCAATAGACATGTCCTCACAAGAAGGGCAAATGCCACACTGGCTTATTTATACCCGGATATCTGGGACGTGGCTAGCTATGCAAATTTTACTCGCCAATTTCATTTACCTTTTCTTGATAATGTCAAAGTTAATGGGTTAATGTGTGACCCCCTGGTGATGGAATTTCATCACAACTGTATTCATTCAAAATTATCATTGTCTTGACTATTGAACTAGGAAGCTGATTGAGATGCACCCTGTTAGTAAAAGGTATGATATTGCTCTTATGTGATTTTAACTCACCAGCACAGAACAACCCCTGGAAATTATCATGCAAACAACTGTTTTCATGAAAGGATGTTGGGCAGAGGTGAATCTGAGACTCATTTCCTCTGCACTGAATCTCTTGTGTCCACATCTGAGTGTCTCCTTTGTCAAAAGCAGCTGCTCCCAGCACCTGTACAGAAGCCCCACAGTCCAGCTCTCTACACACAACCTCTGCATCCTGCTGGTCAAAGACAGCGTCACACACTGACATCCACGTCTGATCATGAAGTATCTCTAACCTCCCAGAGCAACTGGAGTTTCCAATAAGTCTGACACCTGAAGTATTAAGAAATAGGAAGGAAGTAAGTGCCCAAGATTTTAAAAATGCTTAAGGGCAGTGCCCTTAACACATACTAAATACACACTATCTTGAATTCTGGGCTTAGTGTATCCCATCCTGCATCGTGTTCTGGAGATAAATTGTGAGACTTTTTTGCCAAGATCGTGTAAGAGGTTAACAGAAAGCTTTGCAATTTAAGCTAAATATTAATAATAATACAATATTACATATAATTTGGTAGTAAACAAAGTGCTACATGTTTAATTTCCACAAATTAAAAGTATCTCATGTTATATGGACTACTGAGATAAAATCAACTTCTAGATATTTAGAAGTTTAATTTTAAAATGCAAAGTATTTAACATTAAAATAAAGCTATGTAAACACTTGCATTTTTACAATACTTTATAAGTGTGTCCCATCAGGTAATGAAAAGTTTGACACACTTTTTGTCTTCATCCTCACTTGAACACTTGGGCCAAATACAGGAAATATGTCATAGGAGTAGTCAAGTAGTCAAGTGCAAAGTCCACAAATGTGGGTATTTGGACAAGGCAAATATCTGTCTGGTTTAGGGGTGGGTTTAATTTCAAATCAACCAATCCAGTCTAACATGAATGACCAAAAAGGGAAGGCACAATGGCACAAAGATGAGTATGCCCCCTTCATTTAGGGGATTACTTTACTGGCTATACAGCTCTTTTTTGATGCAGGGCTCTTTACAATATAATGACTTGAAAATAAGAAAAGAAAAAAAAAGATCACATTTTGTGCTCCACAGAACAAAGTCATAGATGTCTGAAAAGACGTTAAGTAAATGAGACTGAATTAAAAATTTTGGGTGAACTTTAAAACTAAGTGGATTATCAGTGATGTAAAAACAGGGTAGGTTGGAGAGCAGCTTACCTGAACAGATGACTCCTGCATCTTTATTATGATTACAGTCATAAATACCCCATTCTACTGCTCCACAGTTCTTCAGTGTAGATTCTGATCCAGTACATAACATACGATGTGTCCAGACCGGTCCTAATCCTGGTCCAAAGTGAGCACCACCCATAGCATCTATAGGTTCTCCACAATTCAGCTCTTTGCACACCACTGCAGCATCAGGCATATCCCAGTCATTATCACACACTGTCCCCCACTGGCCTTTATGAAGAATCTCCACTCTACCAGCACAGGAATTATTTCCACCAACCAACCTCACTCTCGCATTGCCTATAAAATTAATAAATGGGAGCAAAAACAAATGGACAAAGAGAAAGAATGAGAAAAAATTTATTAAACAAAGAGTAAAAACTCTTCTGAAACAAAACTAATATTCAGTGTAGATTTAGGGAACATTGAATTTGGCAGTTTATTTAAAAAGGGCTCAAACCTGCACACACCAGTCCCACATCATTTTCCTGTGAACAGCTGTTTTTATGTGATACTGATGTTGGACAGAGGTGAATCTGAGATTCATTTCCTCTGCACTGAATCTCTTGTGTCCACATCTGAGTGTCTCCTTTGTCAAAAGCAGCTGCTCCCAGCACCTGTACAGGAGCCCCACAGTCCAGCTCTCTACACACAACCTCTGCATCCTGCTGGTCAAAGACAGCGTCACACACTGACATCCACGTCTGATCATGAAGTATCTCTAACCTCCCAGAGCAGCGAGAACCTCCAACCAACCTGACGCCTAAAAAAAAAAAAAAAATAAAATAAAACACAGGAAAGAAATAAAATGTTAGAGAACTTCAAAAATGCTCCAATCATATAATAATATCATCAACATATCAGTCAAAAAATTTGAATTCTGAAATAAGCTATATTTACTATGAAAACATACTGTATTATGGCAAAACATTTTCCTCATTCCAAAAAACCTTGAAAGTAAGCTACAATACTGGCTCATACAGATAACTGTGTATTGTTAGTGTTAATGTAAAAATGTAAACTGATTGCATGACTGCTCACATTTTCACGTATAATTTCAACATATTACATTATAATGTACAGTAGCGTTAGAAATCAAGTTCTAAACATTTTTTTAACAAGGCCCCTGATTATTACAGTCTGACTTTAACGGTTTGTGTGGTCAAATAGAAGGGGGAAAATTGCCACTAAAAATGTCTGCTTTTGGTGCAATTGTTTTGTACAATGAGACAAGACTTTCTTAGCTTTAGCTTACCTGAACAAATGACTTGAGCATTGTTTTCAAGACACACATCAGGATCAGTTGATTGTATGAATCCACATTTCTTAAGTGTAGACTCTGAGCCGGTACACATTGCATTTATCATCCAAATTGGTTTTGATGCCAATCCAAAATGAGCACCACCCACAGCATCTACAGGTTCTCCACAGTCCAGCTCTCTACACACCACTGCAGCATCAGCCAAATCCCAGCCATACCCACACACTGTTCCCCACTGACCTCTGTGAAGTACCTCCACTCTACCAGCACAGCCACTGTGACCACCGACTAACCTCACATTTATTATGTCTGTTAATGTAACAGAGAGCATAATTAAATGTAAAATACTATTATTAAATTAAATTAAATGTGATTTGTTACTTTGAACTCTTACCAGCACACAGCAAACCAATGTTCTGTTCATGTGAACAGTTGCTTTTGACTGTTGGTGATGTTGGACAGAGGTGAATCTGAGACTCATTTCCTCTGCACTGAATCTCTTGTGTCCACATCTGAGCGTCTCCTTTGTCAAAAGCAGCTGCTCCCAGCACCTGTACAGGAGCCCCACAGTCCAGCTCTCTACACACAACCTCTGCATCCTGCTGGTCAAAGACAGCATCACACACTGACATCCACGTCTGATCATGAAGTATCTCCAACCTCCCAGAGCAGGGAGAACCTCCAACCAACCTGACTTCTAAATAAGGTAATGATTTGCAGAGAAGCCATTTTATTTTTAGACTTATAACGTACAGTGTAAAAGCACTAAAGAAAAGCACACAAAAAATATACTTAATACAAAATGTATTCATTAAGCCAACAAGTTAAAATCAATCAAAATCAACATATAAAAATCAACAAATATTAGAAGCCAATATAGAAGAACAAACAAATCTTGATATTTATTTTTAATATGTAAAACACTTTACCTGAGCAGATGACTCCAGCATCTTTACTATGATCACAGTTGCTTTTACCCCATCCAGTTGACCCACAGTTCTTTAGTGTGGACTCTGATCCAGTACATAAGACAAAACTCATCCAGATTATTCCTGATCCCGGTCCAAAATGAGCATTATACAGAGCATCTACAGGTTCTCCACAGTCCAGCTCTCTACACACCACTGCAGCATCAACCAAATCCCATTCATCATCACACACTGTTCCCCACTGACCTCTGTGAAGAACCTCCACTCTACCAGCACAGCGACTGTGACCACCAACCAACCTCACATGCACAGAGTCTAAATATTAAGCAGTGAGATAGAACATGAACATTTAATTTATGAGATTACATTATCGTACAACTAGTATAATGAGAGTTTAAAGGCAAATTCGGAATTCAATACAAACTGCACTAAAGTAACATCAGTATTCAGTTGATTGGATATAACTTTGCACTGAAAAGGTTAGTAAGCATTTTTTTTTTCACAATAAAATCATGTTAGCACATGTTCATGTCTCGATTCTATTAGTTTTTGGACTGGTCCCATTCTCTTTGACTGTTACCAAGATTTTTTTTGCAGTGTATAAAATTATGCCACAAATGATGTTGATTGGGCTTAAACAATATTAAACCTCTTATACCTTATTACTTTAATATTTATTTTTCTTTCTCTATATACAGTAGATACTCTGCAGCTGATTTCTTTAGCTATTGCAAAATGGTTTTGTGTAAGAGGCTAACATGGAAACATTAAAAGACAGGAGTCTTCTTTCAATGTAGTGCTGCTGGACTATGATTGAGCCATCCATTTTTATTTTATGTAAACATGTTCACACATTTGTGTATGTATGCATTTATGTATTTATATTGGAGTCAGTAGAAATATTTAGACTTTACTGATATCACATGAAAATTAAATTGTGATACAAATTGGGAAACAATAATAGGCCTCTTAGGGTTTTGATAAATAACAAATATTAACATTATTCTGGTAATAATATGTGACCCTGGACCACAAAACCAATCTCAGTTGTTTCAATTTGTGTCCAAAAAAAAGAGTAACTGATATGTACACATAAATCGCCTTTAAAGTTTTCCAAATGAATTCTTAGCTATACATATTAATAATGAACAATTTAATTTTGATATATTTATGGTAGGAAATTTACAAAATATCTTCATGGAACATGATCTTTACTTAAAATCCTTATGATTTTTGGCATAAAATGAAAATCAATAATTTTGACCCACACAATGTTTATTTATTTATTTATTTTTTTGGCTATTGCTAAAAATATACCCAAGTGACTTAAGACTGGTTTTGTGGTCCAGGGTCAAATATTATAATGATCTAAAGACCATTTAAACAATAATTATAAATGTTTATAAATTAGAAAAACAAAACAAACAAACAAACAAAAAACCGCTGTTTAGCAATAAAGGAAAACTTTCGAAATATTATGACAATGTAATTACATGTACTATATATATATATATATATATATATATATATACACACACACACACACACACACACACACACACACACACACACACAAAGTACAGTATAGTTGAAGTGCTTAAAGAACACAATCTTACCCTTTATTTGTATTTTTTTTTAAGTAGCTCGAAATAAATTACATTTGGTTATTTCATACTTACCAGCTGTTATGAATATTACAACTGAAGACAGTAAAATGAGTGTCAGGCATCTCCACCTCATCTTCAACATGATTAACTCAACACCCAGAACAAGCTTCTCCGCTCTGATGATGCAGAAGTACAGGCATCCTCTCAGCCCCCTTAATGAGAGAGAAAGAGACCCAACACCCTCCAATCACACTCGCTATTACCTTATTAGGCACAACAGAGGAAATCATCAAACAACTTCAGTGACAAATCAGAGAACGCTTTTCTGATTTTCTCCATATATATATATATATATCAAAACTGTCAGTGCTTGGTGTAGATGGGTGTAGAAACACACATGCGTACACAGATACATAAATAAATATAAGACATACACGAGGCAGGAAACTCTCCAGTTTATTTTCAGCATCAAAGCCAATCACCTGCAGAGACGAGATAAAAGCACTGATAACTAACTGAAAATGGCCTAAAAATGTCTATTAGTGTGCAAATATTTTAGCATGACAGTAACACATAATGAACTCAATGTAAAATAGATTATATTGCAAAACAACAGTTAAAAATGTAAATGTTTACAGAGAGCACAGTGCATACTGCACAATAGGCCCTTTTGAGTCTTAAAATGTAATGCAATCATTTATCTCTATCTCAAATTTTATCTTCTGTGACTAATGTGAAACTTAGACAAATTGCTCAAAAGTGGTTTCATTCAGCTGGACCACAAAAACCATAATTGTGAAAATTAACTGCTTGTTTACCTTATGACCAGTAGAGAGAGCTGCTGTGCAATATTTCTAATTAAAGCACCTTTATACAATAGTACTGACAAACTAAAATTGTATAACTTAAAAATTTAATACATGGTCATCTGCTGTTTGTTTTCATTTGAGAGAAAACACATCCCTTTATCTTTAATGACATATACTGTACATTGCCTTACTAAAGTACTATTGAATACCGTTAAATTTTTTTTCATGATTTATTATGTTGCTGCCTTGTATTAACTTTTGACGCTCTGGGGGTTAATAAACAGAACTGCTTGCGTCTTGCAGAAGAACATCGTAGCCGGAACTACTTCTCTCTGTTTATGTCTATGAAGAATCACAAAGGTACTGGGTTACTCCGCTGCAGTACCCCCGAAGCAATCTAAAATAGTCAGAATATAAACACTTATTATAGGTGCACCCTATTGATTCAGGACAAGCTAAAAACACGGTTTGAAAATGGATTCATGGTGTACTCACTTATTATATAAATTTTTCTACATTTTGAACACAAACAAAGTTACGGACCGCAGCTCTGATTGGTTGTTTTTTACTGGGAGTGGATGAATTTCTGCAAATGGCAATAGGACCACTGGGAGGAGCCAGAGGAGCTTGATTTTTTCACAGATTATCTGTCTCATATTCTACTGTCAGGACATAATGACAGGTTTAACAAATATGTAAAAAATATATTTTTACAAAAGTTACCTACTGCAGCTTTAATGACCCACCCTCATGTTGTTCCAAACCCGTAAGACCTCCGTTTATCTTCGGAACACAGTTTAAGATATTTTAGATTTAGTCCGAGAGCTCTCACTCCCTCCATTGAAAGTGTGTGCACGGTATACTGTCCATGTCTAGAAAGGTAAGAAAAACATCATCAAAAGAAGTCCATGTGACATCAGAGGGTCAATTTGGAATTTGTTGAAGCATTCGAAAATACATTTTGGTCCAAAAATAACAAAAACGATGGCATTATTCAGCATTGTCTTCTCTTCCGTCTCTGTTGTGAAGCACGTTCACTGCAGTGTAGTGATATCTGATTCGCGAACAAATCACTCGATGTAACCAGATCTTCTTGAACCAGTTCACCAAATCGAACTGAATCGTTTAAAATGGTTTGTGTCTCCAATAAGCTATAATCCACAAATGACTTAAGCTGTTAACTTTTTTAATGTGACTGACACTCCCTCTGAGTGCTGAGACCACAGAGGAAAACCCGTACTGTAGGTGGAAGAGAGCAGAAGTTGTGATGAAAGGATACAAGAGGAGGAATCAGCGGTGAGCATGAAGGCAGCGTGACAGAAAATGGAAGAAAGTAATTATCTGAGGAATGTGGAGTAACCAGATGGTTGCCAGTGGTGCTGTTTTGTGTTAGGATGAGGTCTAGCTTATTGCCTGGTTTGTGTGTCGCAGGGGTGTGCTGTTTCATGAAGTCAAGTGAGGCAAGAAATGTTAGGAAGTCAGTCACTCAAGGTTTGTTAGGTGGATGTTAAAGACACCAAGAACTACCAGATTATTATTAAATTATTATTATTATTATTATTATTTATTATACATATTTCAAAGCAAAACATTTTTTTAGGATATTTTGAATATAACAGTAGAGTAGAGTCACTAAACTCTGTGAACACTTTTAAAAGCTCTAAAAGTGGCTTCAGTGTTGTTTTGCGTTTGGATGTCTGTGTTTCCCCAGAACCTCATCCACTCTTCGCACGTTCACTCAGCCACGGACACTTACCTTCGGCTCTATTCCCCGCAGTTCCTGTGCCACTCTGTCCTGCTGCCTCATGCCGTCTGCATCTGGATTACTCACCTTCTCTCCACCATCATCTGGACTTCTCACCGCTTCACCATCCCCTCTGAGTATCGCTGTCTCATCGTCATTGTTTGTTTATGTACCATCGCCATATCTTCTCATTAAAACTTTAAACTCGCTATTGTTTCCAGACTGTCCTTTCACCAGCCGTCACAGAAGGATCTCACCGCACATGGAAGCAGCGAGCACCAATACCCTCACCGACTTCATGCACCACAAATGTCAAAAGAATGGATCAGCAGCAGGAGAGTATCTTGAACACCGGACGCGCTGTCCAAGCGCTGGTGGCACAGGTGTCCGAGCTCACCCAGCAGATCCATCAGCTCACGTCTCCCACTTCGCACCGCCTGCGCCGTCCGTTCCCCCGGGGATTCCCCAGGACCACTTCTGGCCAGAGCCGCGACTTCCGGCGCCGGAGAACTATACGGGTGAGCCAACCTTTTATAGAACATTTCTTAACAAATGCTCAATGCATTTCGCTCTACAGCCCCGCACTTTCGCTACGGAGGAATCCAAAGTAGCGTTCACGCTCACACTTCTCTCTGGCAAGGCTGCCTTATGGGGAACGGCGGTGTGGGAAAATCAACACCCGTGTTGTGCCTCGTTCCACCTCATATCGGACGAAATGAAGAGAGTCTTCGACCGGGCCGCGACCGGCAGAGAGGCCGCCCATCGCCTCTCGGAACTCCGGCAAGGATCTTTATCTGTAACCGAATACTCCATCGAGTTCCGTACCCTGGCGGCCGCATGCCAGTGGAACGAGGCGGCGCAGTGGGATAGATTCCTGCATGGGTTATCCGACCGTGTTCAGCAGGAGATCTACCTCCTCGAGCTGCCCCCTACTCTCAACGAACTCATTGACCTGGCGTTGCGGGTGGATGCCAGGTTTAATCGTCTGGGCCGCCAACACAGTCCTTCCAGGCCTCCCTTCTCTCCTGCTTGAGTCGAGAGAACACGGTCGGTTCTGTCGACGATCACGAGCTCATGCAAGCGGGTAGAGCTTGGCTGTCCCGGAGGGAGAGGGAACAGCGGAGATCCCAAAGACTATGTCTATACTGCGGAGGCTCTGACCATAACACCTACTCTTGCCCGGTAAAAGAGTCAGCCCGATAGTAAATCTGAGGCTACTATCGGGTGGGATCTCCGCTGAGAAGTCCTCACCAACATCATTGACCCTCCTTCCGGTGAGACTGCAGTGGAAGAATCAACATCATGAATGTCAAGCCCTTCTGGACTCCGGAGCCGAAGGTAATTTCATTGATTCTTCACTTGCACATCACCTGAACATTCCTGTCCTTCCTGTGTCTCTCCCCATCCATGTCACCGCACTCAATGGCCAGGAACTGCCTCACGTCACACACCATACAGAACCCATCACACTGATCACATCTGGAAACCATCAAGAAACCATATCCTTTTTCTTCATGGACTCCCCTTTTGCTCCCATTGTTTTAGGTCACCCCTGGTTGTTCAAACATAATCCACGAGTGGAATGGGGTTCTAACACTGTCACATTGTGGAGTGAAAGTTGTCATGAGTCTTGTCTGGTCTCTGCTTGTCCTGTTGTTCCTGTTTCTGTTTTTCAGAAGGAGACCATGGTTTTGCCAAACGTGCCCGTTGAGTATCTGGACTTGAAGGAAGTGTTCAGTAAGTCCCGGGCTGCTTCTCTTCCTCCGCATCGTCCCTACGTGTGTGTGCCATAGACTTAGTGTCAGGTAAATCTCCGCCTAAAGGCAAGTTATACTCTCTTTCTATTCCTGAGAGGGAGGCCATGGAGAAATACATTTCTGATTCCTTAGCCTCTGGGTTCATCCGTCCTTCCTCTTCTCCAGCGGGGGCGGGGTCCTTTTTTTTGGGTAAAAAGGATGGCTCATTGCGACCTTGTATTGATTACCAAGAGTTGAACAACATTACGATTAAGAACACTTATCCTTTACCATTCATGTCTTCAGCTTTCGAGAGGTTGCAGGGAGCATCTGTATTCACAAAATTGGATTTACGTAATGCTTATCATTTGGTCCGCATCAGGAAGGGGGATGAATGGAAAACTGCCTTTAACACCCCTAGAGGGCACCATGAGTATTTGGTGATGCCGTTCGGGCTCTCCAACTTGCCCGGGGTTTTCCAAGCACTCGTGAATGACTTGTTGAGAGATATGGTAGATCAGTTTCTATGTTTACCTGGATGACATACTGATTTTTTCTTCATCTCTCCAGGAACATGTTCAACACGTCAGACGAGTGCTCCAGAGGTTACTAGAGAATGGGCTTTTTGTCAAGGCAGAGAAGTGCATATTCCATTGACAGTCAGTCCCCTTCCTAGGGTATATCGTGTTTTCTGAGGGAATATGAATGGACCCTGACAAAGTTAAGGCTGTGATAGATTGGCCATCTCCAGATTCCCGTAAGGCCCTACAGAGGTTTCTGGGGTTCGCCAATTTCTATCATCGTTTCATTCGTAATTTCAGCCAACTAGCCTCACCTCTGACAGCCTTGACCTCTCCCAGTACTCCGTTCAGGTGGTCTGATGCAGCTGAGGCTGTGTTCACTAACCTCAAGAACCGCTTTGTTTTCGGCTCCCATCCTTGTGGCCCCTGATCCCACACGGCAGTTCGTGGTGGAGGTCGACGCATCAGAGGTGGGGGTAGGAGCAGTGTTGTCCCAACGTGCTGCTTCAGACGATAAGGTACACCCTTGCACGTTTTTTTCACATCGATTATCTCCTGCCGAACGTAATTATGACATTGGCAATAGAGAGTTGTTGGCGGTCAAATTAGCGTTGGAGGAGTGGCGCCACTGGTTAGAGGGTTCAGGGGTTCCCTTTATTGTTTGGACCGATCACAAGAATTTCAAATACATCAGAACTGTCCGCTGTCCGTCCCTTTAAGACCCTGGTCCCATATCGCTCTAGATTTTGTTACCGCCCTCCCGCCCTCTAATGGCATGACGGTCGTTTTGAACGTAGTGTACCGGTTCTCGAAGGTGGCACATTTCATTCCCTTGCCCAAATTACCGACAGCCAAGGAGACAGCGGTTACTGTTTTAGATCACGTCTTTCGGCTTCATGGCCTCCCGGTAGACGTGGTTTCAGACAGGGGATCTCAGTTTATATCCAAATTTTGGAAAGAGTTTTGGAAATTATTAGGAACGTCAGTTAGCTTGTCGTCGGGTTATCATCCCCAAAGCAACGGACAATCTGAGCAAGCCAACCAAGATTTAGAGAGGACGTTGAGATGTTTGGTCTCCAAGAATCCTTCTTCCTGGAGTCAACAACTCTCTATGGTGGAGTACGCCCACAATTCGTTGCCAGTGTCAGCTACGGGCCTCTCTCCGTTTCAGTGTAGTGTAGGGTACCAGCCACCAGCGTTTCCCAGTCTGGAATCTGAAGTCGCGGTCCCCTCCGCTCACGCATTTGTCCAGAGGTGTCACAGCACCTGGACCAGAGCCCGTGAGACTCTGCTGCGGGTGAGGGAGCGCACTAAGGCCAAGGCCGATTGCCACCGGTCAAAGCCTCCCGTCTATGTCGTGGGTCAAAAAGTGTGGCTTTCTACCAGTAACATTCCCTTGCGATCCGTTTCTAATAAATTAGCTCCTAAATTTATCGGCCCGTTCACTATCACCAAGATCATTAGTCCGGTGACAGTCCGCCTCAAACTACCTCCTGCGTACAAGAGGATACACCCTGCCTTTCATGTGTCCAAAATTAAACCCGTGTTTTATGCACGTATTAATCCGCCTACTCCGGTTCCCCAGCCGCCGCGTCTCGTAGATGGGGAACCGGCATATTCGGTTAATCGTATTCTGGACTCGAGATGGAGGGGACGAGGATTCCAGTATCTGGTGGACAGGGAAGGTTACGGTCCGGAGGAGAGGAGTTGGGTACCTGCTAGGGACATATTGGATCACTCCCTTATTGATGAATACAATCAGCAGGTAGGCCCTTCTTGGAACTCCAGGAGGAGTTCTTAGGGGAGGGGGGGTACTGTCATGGTTGGTAAACAGTGATCTCGGGATGTTTACACTTTGTGGTGAATTCTGTGTGTTCCGCGTCTGCACTGATTAGTTGTGGGCGTCTCCGTTAATTGTATCAGCAACAGCTGCCACTCATTACTCATCCACTATATAATGGCTTGTCTCATGTCTTGTGTTTGTGAGATCGTTGTTCTATGTTCGATGTGTTTACAACCCCCCCCCCCCCCCCCTGGCTTCAGTGTTGTTTTGCATTTGGATGTCTGAGTTTCCCCAGAACCTCATCCACTCTTCGCACGTTCACTCAGCCATGGTCACTTACCTTCGGCTCTATTCCCCGCAGTTCCTGTGCCACTCTCTCCTGCTGCCTCACGCCGTCTGCATCCGGATTACTCACCTTCTCTCCACCATCATCTGGACTTCTCACCGCTTCACCATCCCCTCGGAGTATCCCTGTCTCATCGTCATTGTTTGTTTATGTACCATCACCATATCTTCTCATTAAAACTTTAAACTCACTATTGTTTCCAGACTGTCCTTTCACCAGCCGTCACATTTATGAGCTGATTTCAGTCTTGGTGTAAATGCATACAAATCACCAGATCTTCCACAGTTCAGCACTTGACAGATCAGACTCACTGTGTCTCTGTCCATCTGGTTTCAACACAAATGCTCTGTGATCTATGATCTGAATGAGCAATCAATACAGCTCATCTTCAGTAGGCTAACATGATTTATTTTTAAACATTTATTTTTTTCATTTGGTTAAAACAAATATGGCAAATTTGTTCAGATGACATTATGACGATGACAGACGACTGAGGTACCCTTGAGCAAAGCACCGAACCTCCAACTGCTCCCCAGGCGCCGCAGCACAAATGGCTGCCCACTGCTACGGGTGTGCGTTCACGGTGTGTGAGTGTGTTCCCTGCAGTATGTGTGCACTTTGGATGGGTTAAATGCAGAGCATGAAATCTGAGTATGGGTCACCATACTTGGCTGTATGCCATTTGTCAATTATCAATCAACTTGGAATTTTATGTTTCAAGCAGAGATGCTGATAGAGAGGCAAAAGTTTAATGCCGCTTTAATAAAGAAATACATTTTCAGAAACTTTGTCATTATACATTATTGATGTCTAAATAAAATGTGTAATCTTTAAACATACGTCAGAAAAGAGAAAATCATTTTTATTATTATTATTATTTTTTTTTTTTTTTGCTAAATGCACTCAAAAGATAAATGCATTTAAAATAAATTTACAAAAAGAGTTTTGTGCAATAATCTTTCATTTCAAAAGTATATGAAAACATGTTAATCCTGTTGTCTAGAAGGGGTAGAGGTTATCACAGAAATGCAAGCTTATGAGAGAACAAATTAAACACCCTGTCTGTTTTATGAATTTATTCTCTATTTTTTTTCCAGTTTATTTGCTGGATGTTTTGAATTGATGTCCATGTTTAAATGTAATTGATTTGGCATATTCAACACTTTTAAGTGTAGAGCACTTCAGAGATAACAAAATGTGAGGCAGTGGATGTAGTCACTAACTCAAACTGTCCCTCCCAGTTTTCATGGTTCTTCCCTCAATTAATCATTGTCTGCTGTTTGAAAACAAGAACAAATGTTTTCATTGCATTAGCATTTTTAGCTAATAAAACTAGACACATTCAGAGTGACGTAAAGCAAAATAACCTATCAAAACAAATCTTGCACATCTTCGCTAAAATTTGTCACATTGCCATATTCTTCCTGACCACCCTATGATATAAATGTGTCATTTATTAAATAAATAGACAAGAAAATAATAATTCACAAAACTCAATACATTATATGAAAACTATAATATAATAATGAAGTCTATGAAATGTATAATTTAACACTATAATAAACTATAACAAAAGAAAAGGAAAACACTGTACCAGACTATTTAAGTTAACTTTGTGATGCACACCTGCTTGATTAATGTAAAACTGCCCTACAATGACAACATCATCATAGCTTTCTGAAGCGTCATCTGAAACACAATAAAGAATAATAAAATGTGACAACCAAATTACACATAATATACATGCATAGTCAATTAATATTTATAATGAAATAAATAAACCTTTAGCAGGACGTCTCAAGTCAACAGTGATTATATCATCATAATTATCGGGTGTGATATGTTGCTCTTCTAAAAGGGTTAAAAGCAAAAGAGGAAAAAAACAAACAAACAAATAAGTTCAAGGCCAAAGTAGGTTAACTAACTAAAGTTAATTAAGTGAAATCTTGTAATCGGTTAAAAATTCACTGACCTGTTGGGCCTGTAGTGGTAGTGATGTCATTATAGTAGTCAGGTGATACTCCAATATAATAATAATAAATAAATAAAAAACAATGAACATTAAAAATGACAGAAAAAAAGTTATTATATGTATTATATTTACATTGAAAATTTTGTTTGTAATTTTTATATTCAAGATATATAACATTGAATAATATTAACTTGTTTAGTACTTTTTTTGTTTTGTTTAGTTAATTTCACGTTTCTGTATGTAACATTTTTACATGTCATCTCTCTAACCTGAAAGAAACTCATCATCCGCATCTTCATACCCAGAGTACTGTTCTTCAGAAATCACACTTCCTGTTATTGGGAAGCAGAATCTTAAAAATGTTTACAATCAAAAACATTTGGGTAACATAACACTAACCCTATGTAATTTCAAATGACACACACACAAGGTCTCAAAAATGAATCAGCGTGATTTACTCCACTCACCCCTCTGAGTGAAAAGACCATGACTATTAATGGGTCTCCGCTGAATCTCCTCATAAACGGCTTCAGTCATCGTCCTGTGTCTCCTCTTAGAGAGAGCTGTGAGTGTAGACAGACAATCCTGCTGTCAGTTCACAACACATGACTGATCACACACTGAATAAGACACAATATGACAGTCTCTGGATCTCTCCTACCTCTCCTCATCACTCTGTTCTGCTGAATCAGTATAAGCAGTGGCACTAAGAGCAGTAAGAGCACAACTCCCAGAACAATCACAAGCACTGGGGGGACGGAGAGAGTTTGTGGAGGAGAGACTGATGTTGAGCGCACTGGAGGAGAAACTGGAGGAGAAGCTGGAGGAGAGACTGATGTTGTTGTGGCAGAGGACACTGACAAATCTGTAAAATCTGCCAAACACATTCAAAATCATCCAGTCATGATTGTCTTAATATGAGCTAAAATTAATAATAATAAAAAAAACATTGTGACCTTCACAGGTGATTCCAGCGTGCTCTTTCTTGGAGCAGTCAGTGTGGTTTTTCAGGGAGAGAGGACAGTCCCACAGGTGAATCTCATTCCCTCTGCACTCGACTCTGTTCATCCACACAACACCTTCACCAGCACCAAAGACTGAATTCCCATCAGCCCTCAGTGCTGCTCCACAACCCAGCTGCCTGCAGACCACCTGAGCATCGCTGATGTCCCACTGATCATCACAGACTGAGCCCCACACAGCGTTATGATACACCTCCAGCCTCCAGAGCACCGGCCCTTACCTCCACTCAGTCTGAGAGGAACATGATCTTAATTCAAAGACAAGATGACACATTTTTGGCCAACTGATGTATGTTAGAACAGTGCCAGATACATGCCTTGATATCAAATTGCACTATCAACATACGTTGCATGTAGCTTTCATCATTTTATGCTCTCTGAGCATTACCTGAACACTGTCTCTGGTAGGAAGATGTAGAGCAAGTCAAATAACTACGAGGGGACTCATGACTCTCCTGTTCTGTAATTATAAATGAAGTGAATATGTTTTACACTTATATTTTTATTTTATATGGATTGCTGTTTTTTTCAGGCACATAATTTTGTCTGTATCAGTCTCACCTGAGCAGGTGATTTTGGCCACTTCATCTCCATCACAGTCATTTTGTCCCCATGGTAAAGATGGACATTGCCACAGGTTTGAGTCATGTGGTCGACATTTCACTTCATCCAACCAGTTAATAGCTGATTTCACTCTTGATACTGAATCAGAAAAATCACCAGATCTTCCACAGTTCAGCTCTTGACAGATCAGACTCGCTGTGTCTCTGTCCATCTGGTTCCAGCACACATTACCCCAGGATCCATTGTAGAAAACCTCCACATTCCCTTCACAGCCATCAGTTAACCTGATCTCTTTAAAATCTTGAGGAAAATTTAAACTAATATTATTATAAAATCTTATAAAAAAAAAATCAAAATTAAGTTGATTTTAAAAAACAACAGTCTAATCCAGTAGTTTTCAACCTGTGGTCATCTGCCCCCTAGTGGGTCGCGGTGGTATTGCAGGTGGGCCGCTATATAATATGTGAGTGAAAGTGACATTCAGCCAAGTATGGTGACCCATACTCAGAATTCGTGCTCTGCATTTAACCCATCTGAAATGCACACACACACAGAGCAGTGAACACACACACATGCTGCGGCGCCCAGGGAGCAGTTGGGGGTTCGATGCCTTGCTCAGTGGCACCTAAGTCGTGGTATTGAAGGTGAAGAGAGAGCTGTTCATGCACTACCCCCACCCACAAGTCCGGCCCGAGACTAGAACTCACAACCCTTTGATTGGGGAGTCCAACCCTCTAACCATTAGGCCACGACTTCCCCCGACTTCCTATTGTTAACATATATAAAAATGTCTAACTCATAACATAATAACATCATTTCATATATATAATTAAATAACAAAAAATAAATATTAAACTGTAACTTTGTTTCCACTATTCGAGCTGGATGATTGGTTTAAGAATAAACCACCAATTTATATTATTGCTGCATATGCTACAGAACGACAAATTCAAACATGAATAAATGGCTGTCAACATGTTTGCTCCTGACTGCTTGTTCTGCTGACTGTCTATCTGCTGCCGAGCTCTGGCTGGATCTGGTTTTCCAGTTTTGCTGAGCGGTGCAGCCCCAGTTATTTCCTGTTAATTGCCAGTTCATTCTAGGGCTGTGCGATTAATGGAAATAGTCATAAAATCACGATTTGAGCATGCGCGATTTCTACATGGCTTTATAGCAAGATTTTCCGCGGCCCTGACCTCCCGCAGTATGCTATCCAATAATCCAATCAGAATGCAACAGAACAGAACAAAACAGACTGGGCATATGTCTAATTTAACACTTTGACAGAGTTGCAGCAGCTCTCTAAAAAGTTAACATTTAACACTAGTCAAGTAAGGATCAGAGCGTTCACACTGCACGCGGTAAAAGGCTAGAAATAAAAACGTGCGAAAATAATTAATATTTTTTTTCTTCTATACATTTTGTTACACATTTAATAGTGATTATTTTGACTTATGTCTGTTCTAGAGACGTTAAAACTTTTTGAAGAAAAATTTTCAGAGAAATCTCGAGTGTCTTTTTTTTTTTTTTTTTTTTGTCCATATCGCACAGCCCTAGTTCATTCAATAAATACAGTTAACAATCTAGGTTCTGAATACTAAATTATTAACCCAACAATAGCGGGGTCGGTTAATTTTTTTGCAGTGGGCCGCACAAACATATGTGTTTGGTTGTGTATGCCGCGAGCTGAAAAAGGCTGGGAACCACTGGTCTAATCTTTACCTGAGCACACGACTCCTACATCCTCCTTGTGATTACAGTCATGTTTTCCCCAGCCTGAAGAAGAGCAGCTCCACAGGGACGTCTCATTCCCCTCACACTCCACCTCATCCAGCCATATGTGTCCAGAACCAGGACCAAACCAGGCTGGTACCTGCTGGTTACTGAGGGCCACTCCACACTGCAGCTGTCTGCACACCACATGGGCATCTTTAATATCCCAGGAGTCATCACACACTGTCCCCCATGAGCCGCTGTGAAAAACCTCCAGCCTCCCTGCACAGTCTCCCCCAGAACCCACCAGCCTGATAGACCCACGACCTGATATTCAGAGACAGAAAAACACATTATTCATCACTAACAACTGAAGAATCTGTCCAGATGTTGTTGTTCTCACCAAGGCAGGTGATGTACAGCTGTTGTGTGGAGCTGCAGTTGAGAGTTTGTGGAGGGCTGCAGTTCCCCAGATGAGCTTCACTCCCAGAGCACTGGAAGCCCGTCACACACTCATGACTGTGTTCAGGACTGGATGAAGAGGAGCCGTAGAAGTTCAGCACAGAGCCACAGCCCAGCTGTCTGCAGACCACAGAGGATTCAGTGAGACTCCAGGAGTCCAGCAGAACTCTCCTCCAGACCTGATGGAGGAAAACTTCCAGCTCCCCCTCACACTGTCTCTCTCCAGACAACCGCACCAGACCATCATGAAGAGCCAGAGAGGAATCTGAGTGAAAGAGGTGTAATTTTATTAATATATTGCAAGGTAATTTATTACCTATTTTCAATAAAATCCTCTCACCAGAGCAGATGACTCCAACATCTCGTCTGTGAGAACATTCAGCTCGACTCCATGAAGAGATGGAACATTCTGGGAGTTTTGTTTCATTCCCGTCACAATCAAACACATCAGCCCAGATTTCACCACTTCCCTCTCCAAACCAGTCTGATCCCACAACAGACACAGCAATCCCACAATTCAGCTGTCTACAGAGGACATTGGCAGCTCTCATATCCCAGCATGCATCACACACTGTGCCCCATTCTTTGATGAACTGAAGCTCCACTCTTCCAGAACAAGAGTCTGAGCCATTTACCAGCCTGAGATCAATGTATCCTGGACAAACATCTTTTGTCATTACGAGGCCAATTATTAAAACAATATCTATCATATAACATATGTTGATTGAGAATTTTTTTTTTATTTTTTATGTGTGTCATGTAAAGAGGGGTCAAAAAATTACATCCATTCATTTGCAACGCAGAAAAAATAACTTATTTGGATAACTTTTGCAATATAATTTATTTATAGGTTACCCAAAATGTAAAGTTCTTTCATCATTTACTCCCAAATGTGTATGAGTTTCTTCTGCTTAACACAAAAGAATATATTTTGAAATATGATGGTAACCGAACAGTTGATGTTATTCACTAACTTCCATAGTACTTTGTTTTTCATTACAATGGATATCAAGGTCTACCATCAACTGTTTGATTACCAACATACAGGATTAGAACAACTTCAGGGTGAGTAAATGATCAAAGATAATTTTCCTTTTTGGATGAACTATTACTTTAAGATTGATTATAGCAAATTACATTAAAAATAAATGAAGAGACACTGAATATTAAGTCTTTACCAGAACATTTAAGGCCAACGTTAATGTCACTGCTGCAGTTGTGATTGTGTGATGATATTGAACAAAATGAAATCTGAGACTCATTTCCTCTGCACTGAATCTCTTGTGTCCACATCTGAGTGTCTCCTTTGTCAAAAGCAGCTGCTCCCAGCACCTGTACAGGAGCCCCACAGTCCAGCTCTCTACACACAACCTCTGCATCCTGCTGGTCAAAGACAGCGTCACACACTGACATCCACGTCTGATCATGAAGTATCTCTAACCTCCCAGAGCACAGGTGAAATCCAGCAGCAAGTCTGGAAGCCTTATGACCTGTTTATATTGCATGAACCACAGTGCACAGTAGAAAAAAACACATAATACAGATATAACGCAGATAAAACAAAAAGTTTTCCACATAAAACACAATAACTCTTTGCATGAACACAAATTCATGGCCAAGAAGTAAGGGATAAAATACTTAATGCTTAGAAGTACAACATTATTTACCTGAACAGATGACCCCTGCATTTGAATTTTGAGTACAGACATTTATGCTCCATCCTGATGACCCACAGTTCTTCAGCGTGTACTCTGATCCAATACATAATGCACTAATCCAGACTGGTCCTGATCCTTGTCCAAAGTGATTATCAGTCAAAGCTTCTACAGGTTCTCCACAGTCCAGCTCTCTACACACCACTGCAGCATCAGTCATATCCCAGAATTCACCACACACTGTTCCCCACTGACCTCTGTGAAGAACCTCCACTCTACCAGCACAGCGACTGTTACCACCAACCAACCTCACATTCATTCTCTCTAAGTGACAGAAGAATACAAAGAGAGACTAGGAGTAAAAAGACGAATATTAAAAAGATATCTCTCACTTTAATTTATTTCTTACCAGCACAGAACAGCTCCTGGAAGTTATCATCTGAACAATGGTTTTTATAAAGGGATGTTGGACAGAGGTGAATCTGAGATTCATTTCCTCTGCACTGAATCTCTTGTGTCCACATCTGAGCGTCTCCTTTGTCAAAAGCAGCTGCTCCCAGCACCTGTACAGGAGCCCCACAGTCCAGCTCTCTACACACAACCTCTGCATCCTGCTGGTCAAAGACAGCGTCACACACTGACATCCACGTCTGATCATGAAGTATCTCTAACCTCCCAGAACAACTGGAGTTTCCAATAAGTCTGGTACCTGAAGTAGCAAGAGATAAAAAATTTGTCTATCCTACATGCGTTTTGATTATGGGAGAATTCATTCTCATGTTAAACCAAATCCTTATGAATTCCTTTCTTTTCATGGAACACAGAGAGAGAATATTTAAAGAATATCCTGCCCAGTCTTTTCAATATGATGCAAGTGAATTAGGACTGGGTCTGTCAAAGCACCAAAAATAAATTAAATTCCATTTTAATGTAATTTTATAACAGAATGCACAAGCATCATACTAAGTTTCTTATTTTGATTCTTTATGGAGAAAAAAAAAACTACATACCTTGTGCTCTACAGAAGAAAGTCATTCTGGTTTGGTCTGGCATGAGGGTGAGTAAATAAAGAAGCCTATTCTAATTTTTTGTTTAACTACCCCTTTCAGACAGATGGATCATGTGTAATATAAAACAGAGTAGGCTTTGAAGCAGCTTACCCGAACAGATGACTCCTGCATCTTTAGTATGATCACAGATATATGTACCCCATTGTACTGATCCACAGTTCTTTAGTGTAGACTCTGATCCAGTACATAACTTGCGATTTGGCCAGATTGCTCCTGATCCTGATCCAAAATGAGCATCTACCACAACATCTACAGGTTCTCCACAGTCCAGCTCTCTACACACCACTGCAGCATCAGCCATATCAAAGTCAACACCACACACTGTTCCCCACTGACCTCTGTGAAGAACCTCCACTCTACCAGCACAGCGACTGTGACCACCAACCAACCTCACTCTCATATTGTCTACATAATAAAAACAGAGATAAGAAAAAAGGGCAACACTTTATTTTAAGGTACAACTATCACTATTAAGAATCCATTGACTATGACTTTTGCCTCAAACTCCTAATTTGCTACTTATTAGAAGTTAGTAAGGCAGTTGATATTGGATAGAAATAGGGATGTAGAATATGATAATTCGGAGTATGTGCTATACCTGTAGATACTAATAAAAAGCCAATATGTTGATAATAGGCATGCTTAAAAGCAACTAGTTAATTATGAGAATTGGTCCTTATACTAAAGTGTTACCAAAAAAAAAAAAAAAAAGGTACAGACAGAAGCAAAGAAAAAAGTAACACAAAAAGAAGACCAAACTATGAAAGTAACATTTATTTAAAGAAAACACTCCAACTACTACCTCATCAGTCATTTAAATAAAATAACTGCTCTCGAGCCCTTTGTCAGTTTAACCAGACAGAATAATTTTTAATTTTATTATATAACTTTTTTTACATTCCCTTATTGTATAGCTGTATTTTATATTTGATCTAGATTTTTAGGCTCTACTGTTAGTGTTATCTGTATGCACTGAGGGTCTTAGAGTAACAAAATTTTGATTCTCTGTATGTATGTACTGTACATGTGGAAGAATTGACAATAAAGCAGACTTGACAAACCTGCACACACCATTCCAACACTGTATTCATGTGAACAGCTGTGCTTGTGTGAGGAGTTAGTTGGACAGAAGTAAATCTGAGATTCATTTCCTCTGCACTGAATCTCTTGTGTCCACATCTGAGCGTCTCCTTTGTCAAAAGCAGCTGCTCCCAGCACCTGTACAGGAGCCCCACAGTCCAGCTCTCTACACACAACCTCTGCATCCTGCTGGTCAAAGACAGCGTCACACACTGACATCCACGTCTGATCGTGAAGTATCTCTAACCTCCCAGAGCAGCGAGAACCTCCAACCAGCCTGACTTCTGAATAAGTAAACACATATCAACAAAATCATGCATTATTTTAAAGGTGAATAAGAAGATACTGGATGTCTGAACCTTCAAGGGCCTTTCCTAAATAGGCACCTGAGGTTAATTTGGGGTCTTGCAGATTTGCCACTGCTGCCAATGAGTTCCTCGGGGCCACTGGTTTTTCCATAGTTTTTGATCAGGTTTTTAGGTCAATTAACAGACAAGAAGGTGAAATAGTCACAGAATGAGTGCTTTTGGCACATCTGTTTTCTATAATACAAAACTTTTAACTTACCTGAACAAATGACTTGAGCACTCTTTTCAAGACATTTGTCAGTCAATTTTATGAATCCACATTTCTTAAGTGTAGACTCTGATCCAGTACAGATTGCGATTTTCATTAAGACTGGTCTTGATCCTAGTCCAAAATGAGCATCACCCAGAGCATCTACAGGTTCTCCACAGTCCAGCTCTCTACACACCACTGAAGCATCAGCCAAATCCCAGCCATACCCACACACTGTTCCCCACTGACCTCTGTGAAGAACCTCCACTCTACCAGCACAGTAATTGGTACCATTTACCAATCTCACATTTATAATGTCTAGGAATATATGAAACACAAAAGGTAAATAGAAAACTTAAGTGAAAATTAAAATGAAATAAATTAATAATAATAAAAAAATGTATAACAAAAAAAAAAAAAAAATAATACTGTTTTTTTGTATTTTGCAGGTAACACCTACCAGCACACAGCAAACCAATATTTAACTCCTGAGAACAGTTGTTTTTGATTGATGTTGATTTTTGACAGAGGTGAATCTGAGACTCATCCCCTCTGCACTGAATCTCTTGTGTCCACATCTGAGTGTCTCCTTTGTCAAAAGCAGCTGCTCCCAGCACCTGTACAGGAGCCCCACAGTCCAGCTCTCTACACACAACCTCTGCATCCTGCTGGTCAAAGACAGCGTCACACACTGACATCCACGTCTGATCATGAAGTATCTCTAACCTCCCAGAGCAGCGAGAACCTCCAACCAACCTGACTTCTAAATAAAACAACACAAATAAACAAAATAAACAACAACAAATAAACATTCATTTACAGATACTCAAAATAGTGATAACTTACAACTTATGTAAGTATTTACAAACCAATATGCAAGCTCAAAAGTTTTACACAGATTTTACATAAGAGTAATACTTTACCTGAGCAGATGACACCAGCATCTTTATTATGATCACAGTTGTGTGTGCCCCATCCTCCTGACCCACAGTTCTTCAGTGTGGACTCTGATCCCCTACACTTAAGAAAACTTATCCAGATTCGTCCTGAACCTGGTCCAAAGTGAGCATCACCCAGAGCATCTACAGGTTCTCCACAGTCCAGCTCTCTACACACCACTGCAGCATCAGCCAAATCCCAGTCATCATCACACACTGTTCCCCACTGACCTCTGTGAAGAACCTCCACTCTACCAGCACAGCGACTGTGACCACCAACCAACCTCACATTCAAACAATCTATATACTGAGCTAAAGCAATGGCAAAGAGATGATGGGATTAAAATGAGGGTGGAAGAGGAAGAGAAAAATGAATGCAAATGGTGGCAACTATACAAATGGAACACATAAGCTTTTAAATTGTATATATCTTATTTTTTTTTCTCATTCAGTGTATATCTTTATCCATAAGCTTTCATATCAATTAAGCACAAATCAATATAGGGAGAAATATTATAAAAATAACAAAAATGGTGCGTGTCTCTTTGGTATTCTGTAAATAACTAATAAATGATTAGGCATTATTTTCCATCACCTCATTATTATTATTATTATTATTATTATTATTATTATTATTATTATTATTATTACTACTACTACTATTATTTGAAACAGCACATTAGCTTGACTGTGCTCTAAGATATCTTCTGAAAATAACTTAATCTGTTTCATTTGTTATGTACTTACCAGCTGTGAAGAGTATTACAACTGCAGACAGTAAAATGAGTGTCAGACATCTCCACCTCATCGTAACCCTCAGCAGGATTAACTCAACACCCAGTGTACAAGCTTCTCCGCTCTGATGATGCAGAAGTACAGGCATCCTCTCAGCCCCCTTAATGAGAGAGAAAGAGGCCCAACACCCTCCAATCACACTCGCTATTACCTTATTAGACACAACAGAGGAAATCATCAAACAACTTCAGTGACAAATCAGAGGACGCTTTTCTCATTTTGTCCATATATATCAAGAACTCCTCCTCTCCATATACATCAAGACGCTTCACTGAGGGGATGCACACACACACACACACACACACACACGATACTTACAGGAGGCAGGAAACTCTCCAGTTTATTTTCAGCATCAAAGCCAAACACCTGCAGAGACGAGATAAAAGCACTGATAAATACCAGCATATGTCCTAAAAATGTCTATTAGTGTTAGCACGACATTAAAAAATAATGAACTTAATTCAGTAAAAATAATAACATTGTAAAATGGATAAAAAATTATCTAATTTAACTAAATCCACAAGTGGATTCAGATGGCCCACAAAAACCATAACTTGCATTCAGTGAACACTAAGCAAGTTGTTCTCTTTTGCCGCGTTTCCACCGCAGGAACTTTACCCATTAACTAGGGACTTTGGGCTGGTACCTGGTGTGTTTCCACCGCAGGAACTAGGAACTAAATAAAGTTCCGGGTAAAAAAATGCCCCTCATAATGTCCCTGCTGGCGAGGTAGTACTTTTTTAAAGTTCAGGAACTTTCGGGGGCAGGACTTGGGTGCTTAACATCCTGATTGGTTGAGTTCACGCAGCATTGATTGAGTTCAACCACCATTTATTCAGATAATTTTCAAAATATTACTGTTATTGTGTCATGAAATGTAATTTGAAAAATATTTCAGGCGGGAATGTAGTTGTTTAAAACTCAAATCTGTGGTTTATTTATAAAGACAGCGCCTATTTAAAAATGTGTTTTGGCCGATCTCGGAGACGGTGAGCTCCACGCGATCAGTGGGAGGTCAGTGCTTATGTATCCGCCGAGAGCAGCCTCACCTCGGCTAGACCTTCTGATGTGTGCTGCTGGCTCTGATGTCTCTTTAGTGGTTAAACATAAAATGTAATTCATTTTGGGTAAATCTAACAGGAAATCTTTGGTCTGTATTCAATTTATCTATATGTTAAAAAAAAATGTAATATTTTGTTTTATTGTAATGGCTGTATACATACACATATCCCTGAACTAAGTACAGTTCTGCAGCTGTTATTATGTTTAAATGAAAATGAAAGGAGGCAGTGGTATAGAATTACCGGATTTACTTCGTTGCGGACATCACACTCCCGTTTCGAAATGCACAAAATATGAACTACCGAGGATAAGTCCGAAATCAGCATACTCCGTATTGAGAAATGCGCCCAGTAGTAGACTGCACATCACCTACATCACCAGTCTATTTGCCTAATCTTCCTGGTACTTTACACCACGGTGGAAACGCAGAAAGCAACAGGTCTGGAGGGAAAAAAGTTATTGGGGAAAAAAAGTTCCTGGTGCAAATGTCATGGGTAATTTCAGTGGAAACGCAGCATTTCTGGCCAACAGAGTCTGTGAGGTTCATTTCTGCTTGCACTATACATCTTTCTTGAGTATTTTACAATATGGACCTGAGCTTTTGTTATCTTGTTCAAGTTCTGTATGTGAGACTAGGCAGTTTTTAAGCTATTCAGAAGAATACAATGTTTGCAACACTAACAAAACGACTCATGTTACACATGTAACCATGGTTCCCTGAGAATAGGTAATGAGGCGCTGCGTCCTCTAGAGGGCGCTATGGAAACGCTGTCAGCAAGGCCAGTGTCTGAAGCATGGATGAAATAACTACAATGAACTTGACATTGGCAGGTGGATGTATGAAAATGAGCTACTGCGGATATAACAGGGCACCTGTAGAACACATCATCCTCTTTTTTTTCATCTGAGGAGACACAGCATGATGCCTAAGCATGGCACAGAGTGTCTCGTTCCCTATTCTCAGGGAACCATGGTTACATGCATAACCTGAGACGTTCCCTTTTGAAGGGGAACTCCATGAAGTGTCCTCTAGAGGGTGCTATGGGAACTGTATACCAACACCTAAGGGCTAAGTGCCTAGGTAACTGTTTCCCCAAGTCAGGACTTGAGGAACAGCATCCCTACCAGTGAAACTGCTAGGCTTTTCGGCACACTCAAGCTCCAATCATCATAGACTAACTAACCCGCCAAAATCTGGAGCTCTAAGAGTGGAGGTTTCAGCATAAAGACTCTCTAAACCAAGAGGAGACCTCAACACACTCAACGCCAGAGGCAGTTAGCGAGGCTCAAAATAGAAGAGCCTACGTATCAATAGTAATGTCCAATTGGAGCTATGGAGAGTGGAGGCTTCAGCAGAATGACTCTCTTAAATGAGAGGAAACCTACACACTCAATCCTAGTTTGAGCTCTTAAGAGTGGAGGCCTCAGCATAACGACTCTCTAACTCTAACTCATACTCGTTTAGTGAGGCTCAAAAAAAGAGCCTACAAAACTCAATCACTGCCCATGACGGAGCTCTGAAGAGAGAAGGCCCCAGCAGAATGACTCCCTAAATTGAGAGGAAACCTATCACTGCTCAACCCTTGCCGGGGAGCTCTTAAAAGTCAAGGTCTCAGTATAATGACTCCCTAAAGCAAGAGAAGACCTGACACCACACATGCTAAGCAAAGTTAACAAGGCTCATAAATAGGAAGCCTGCATACCAAACTAAGCGGAACTCTGGAGAACAGAGGCTTCAGTAAAATGCCACACAACTCTCACCCAACAAAACCTACTTTTAATGAAACCTGGTTGCCAACCTTCAGACTGGATTCTAATCATTGGTCAGGCCACAGGTTTCCTTCCCTAAGTGCAGCTAGGAGGTTTGAGGAGGCGGGAGGGGGGCACCGTAAAGACAGAAGGAGGCTAACTAGGTACTAGTACCAGCCCCAGACGCCTTCTGCCCAAGAGCTTGTCTAGGCCAGAACTGTCCGTTTAGCTCCTTCCTTCTATTTCAGCACTCACGTCTCCTCTACGACTGACTCATCAGAGGTGGAGGACCACAAGTAGCTCCACTAGCCAGGTCCTTCCTCGTGCTTGGGGGCAGACGTAGACTGGCGGTGTATATAAGATTTATAGGCTGCTAAGCGCACTTTCGCCTCCCTGAATTTACCAATCACTGTCTCAACGGATGTGCAGGACAGTTCAGAGGGCGAAACCGGCGTATCGAGAAGAAAACTTTTGTCTCCCCGATGTTCGCCAGGTTCACCCACAGGTGCCTCTCCGTGGCCACCATAACCACCATTGACCTACCAATCATGGCAGCCATCTGCTTGGTGGCCCTGTTAGCCTGATCTGTGGTCCGGTGCACCCTGGTCTAGGTCCTTCAGCAAATCATCCTGGCACACCTGCAGTACAGCCATTGTATGCAAGACAGCACCTGCCTGACATGGTGCCCCGTATGCCCTACCATTCAGGCAAGATATTTCTTTCAGCAGCCTGGATGGCAGGGCTGGAGCCTCCATCGTAGATGTTACCCCATCTGAGAGATAGCTCCCAAGCATCTCTTTGATAGGGTGCATCGACACATATACATGCTCTCGAAATTCACTCAGTTTTAGCATAACTAGTATGCTGACACTGATGGATATGGGATGAATTTGGTTTATCCTGTCTTTCTCTGTGTCTCAGTGCTTCCACTGCAGACCTAACCTAGCAGTAACATGCTCCATATCCTCCAGCAGTTCAACATAGGCAGGGCAGGCTGGCTGTGAAAGCTCTGAAGAATCCTCTTCACCTTTTCAGCCAAATCCTGCTCATGATGGCTAGAAGCCAGCAGAGCACTTCCTGCTGGATAAGAAGATTTGAGAGACAGCACATATTCCTCCCCCAGTTTGGCCTCGTCAGCCCGCGGTGAGTGTGGGAGATTAATCTCACCCTCGAACTCATCAGCGAGCTCCAGCTCCTTTCCCTCGAGAAAAGGGACAAATGAGAGCGGAGCTTCCTTAATGAGAAACACTCACAACAAACACACTCTGTTTCCTCGAGAGCAGAGCACGAGTGCTCCTCGCCCAAGCACATGACACAAAGGTTGTGTGCATTATCCGGTGTCAAATATCACGGACACAGATCTGCACACTTCCTAAAACACCTAAGATTAGACATTCCCCTTTACTTACCACTCACACTTCAGAACAAATGATCCTGAAGACAAAACAGAGGATGATGTGTTCTGCAGGTGCCCTTTTATATCCGCAGTCGCTCATTTGCTTAAGTCAAAAGCTTGTGCCTGCCACAGTCAAGTTCATTTTATATTATTTTATTCATGTTTCAGACACTGGCCATGCTGACAGTGTTCCCATAGTGCCCTCTAGAGGACGCAGCATGGCGTTCCCTTTTGAAAGGGAACTGATTTTTCAGTGCAGAAAATGTCCCTTCTACCTAACAGATAGTGGAAAAACTCTCTGGCCCTCACTTATGGCAAACAAACAAAAATGTTACCTTCTTACTAATAGCAAATGAGTCTGAACTCTGCCCTATAGAGCTATATGCTGTGCTGACACCATCTACAGAAAAACAATAATGACATTGAATGTGCTCTCTCAAAACCTGTTATTGCTAGATTAGCGCAAGCAAGGAGAATATCTTCAAATATCAATTTAAGACAAAGTTTTAAAGGTAAATAATGTGGTTTCAGAAAACATAAGTTTTATTTCTTTGATTTAGTTTGTAAACCACTCTTGTTTGATTTTCAGGTCCAGAGTAAAATCCACCACAACATTAAGTTCTAAAAATAATTCTATAATGAATGCATAATTGGCCTAGGTTTTTTTTTTTTTTTCAAAATTAATGTATTCTATCAAATGCCCACTGTCCCCAAGGTGAAATGCCACTCTCTCATGAATGTGCATATGACAGTTAGCAGAATCTAGAAATTATTGTTTATAAAGTTTTAAATATAGATAGTTTTCCTATAAAAACTCATACATTAACTTCTGAAGGCCTTTATTTTTAAGTTATAGAAATAACTATGATTGTAGCCTAATCTGAAAAGAAAGTCATATACACCAATGGCTTGGATGGCTTTAGGGTGAGTAAATCATGGGGTGAGTTAATTTTTCATTAGGGTGAACTATTGCTTTAAGTCTTCAGCTCAAGATTAGACATGTTATTATACTTTTACCAACACAAAACATTTTACAAACATTTTGAAAATACCTGTTCACATGTAGCCTCAAGATGTTAAATAATTAACTTTAATTTACAAAAAACAAATTCGACCATGCATCAGCTAGATCTGGGGGATGTTTATTTAGGTTTAGCATCTCATAATTTTGTTCATTTGATGGCAGGTCTCAAAAACTGCCCAATACAAGCAGGCCACATGACAAAACAGTTGAAAATCTATAGCAGTAAGGGTCATCTTACAAAAAACACCAGAGGTTTCACTTAAATAATTAGTGGTTGTCATCAGGCCCATGCCCCTCTCACCAATACCCCCATCGACCCAGCTAAGAATGGTCTGTAACCGCTCTGATATAGATTCCGTTAATCCGCTCCGTGTTTTCCCGCCAGCTCGAATCCGCAGTATCACACTCAATCTGTGTGCTGCTCTCTGTGGTCGAGACCACAGTTCCCAGTGTCGTTGCATTAACAGGTAGATACATTACAATTCACATTACAGTCAGTGGATGATTCCCTGAAACAGTAATTTGGTAGTTTGTTTTTGAATTTCTATCAGTAATGATTTTCTCTCAGTTTTATAGAAGTTATAACAACAAAATATCCAAGTTCTTAGAATTAGAATGTCCAAACAAATCATTGTAGCCGAGTAGATCTAATATAAATAGCATGTGCTGTTGTTTGCACCCTTTGTAGACAAACAAACAATGAATAAATAAACAAAAAATCAGATATTTAAAAATAAAACCTTCACAAAGAAGACGACGAAGAGGAAGGGAGGCTGCTAAAGGCAGTTCAACACTGCAAACATGAATACAAAGCTCCAGCAAGCCAGCAGGTAAATCATCATAATTCTTGTAATTAAGTATATTTCCCATCATAAATTACTTGTCTCGATACTATTAATCTATAACCCATCATATTATATTACAACCATATTAATAGTAGGCCTATAAATAAAAACAGTTATACTGAAAATATTACAAATGTTCTAAACAAGTTGTTTATTAGTGTATAATATATTTTAATGTTGTAAAATATTAAATGAAATTTGTAATACTTTTTTTTTTTTTTGGGGGGGGGGGGGATTTCTCTGAGACTTTACATGCCAGTTTTAAGTCTGGATGTCCTGTACAGAGTACATTCAGGGCTTTTCAGAGAGACCAAATGATTGGATGTTTCACCAGGACCCCTCCCTCTCATTGGTCTTCAAATATGTCTGAAATTAATTTAGTGACACTCTTATGGAAATATGTATTATATATGTATGTATATCTATTTTTTTAATTGTGTGTCATAAATCAACATCTCTGGAAAATGTTATGGGGTTTCAAATCAAAATATGACTTTTCTGTTATAAAAAAAGAATGTTGAGGACACCGGGACTAAAGCATGTTTATTAAGCATTTTGGGAGACATAACACATTTATACGGAAAGAAATTATATTTCAATATTCTTTGAAATGTTATATAACATTATGAAAATCTTGTCAATTATTACTCCCTTTGTTACACTTCTTTTTTCATTACATGTTGCCCCAAACACATATTAATTAACCAAAAATGATTAAGCATAGAAAATACTTAGTCCCTTAAACCCTAGTCCTGATCCATAACCACCATATGTTAAATAGAATTTATAATATTAAAAGTGATTCTCTTCATCTGTGTTCATGACTATTTTAAGCAACATATTAAATTATATTAAGAGAATCAAAGGCAACTTTGAAAAAAAAAAAAAAAAAACTTGATGAAATAAACAGAGGCAGCAGGTGTGGCCATTGAGTCATACAGCTCCTCCCTCAACGTTTGACTCCTCCCCCCCATCATCATAGTCTGCATTAAAAAAATATATTATGATTACATCCAAGTTAATTTAATTTAAATCAGCAAATTACTAATATAATTATTTCAAAGTGTGTGTCTCTTAAAACAGGAGCTAATAAAGAATGAGACATGCAATTTATTCTTAATATTTAAAATAAATGTTGGAATCATAAGTCAATTAGGTTACCTAACAGGTTTATCACATCTTCAGTTATACTCCACACATCATCATATTCCTCCTGATCTTCCTCTTTACACATGTAAAAAAAAACAAAAAACAAGATAATTTAAATTTTTCTAATACACATTGAGCTTGTCATACAGTAGGTCCCTGTCACCTCATGACAGATTATTAGATTACACCTGATATAGCCATAATGATTCATGAATGGTATAAACACATTCAATATATCAAAGAAACAAATTTAGTTACTTTAAAAAGTTATGTGTGACTCACCTGTTGCACACTGAGAGCACTGTCCATTAATAATGACATCATCATAATTCTCTGGTGTGTCCACTACACACACACACACACACACATACATTTTAAGCTCTTAAATGTAACATTAACATTAAAATTTAATTTTATTTTATCTGAACCAGCCTTCAACTTAAAGCAGCAGGATGTAAAAATCCATGAGAAAAATTATCCAAACATAAAATCACCTTTTTCAGTGGCATAGTTCTGTCTAGTAGTAATGACATCATAATATCCCTCTGGTGTGTTGTCTACAAATTTAACACAAAACTATTGTCGTTATGTGCGCAATATGCACATTATAGAATTACACAGAGTGAACTACAACTGAAGTACAGAAGAGCACCAGCACCTGTCTCATGATCTGGTCTTGGTCCACCAGTGAAGATATCCTCATACAATCCTGTTGTGATCTCATTCACTCTCGCTGCAAAATCAAAATTATATATATTTAGTGAAAAATTTTTTTATAACTTTTGTAAGTGAAACTTCCATACATTGTAGATTCATTACATCAAGTAAAATATTTCAAAAGTTTTTGTTTGTTTGTTTTAATTTTGATGATTAGAGCCTACAGAAAACTCTATCTCAAAATATTAGAATATTTACATTTAGGTTTCTTTAAATGACCATCTCTACAGTAAATTCTGGGTATCTCTTATTGGTAACCACAATGATGAGGAAGACTGTTGACTTGACAATGTTCCAGAAGATGGGTGGCTGTTTACAGAGTGCTGTATCAAAGCATATTAAATTAAAAGTTGACTGGAAGGAAGAAATTGGGTAGCATAAGGTGCACAAACAACAGGGATGACCACAACCTTGAGAATACTGTCAAGCAAAGCTGAATCAAAAGCTTGGGAGAGCTTCACAAGTAGTGGACTGAAGCTGGAGTCAGTGCATCAAGAGTCACCAGACTCAGACGTCTTCAAGAAAAGGGCTACCAAGCCACTTCTGAAACAGAAACAATGATCCAAAGCAACTTACCTGGGCTGAGGAAGAACTGAAAAGAAATAGACTGTTGCTCGGTGGTCCAAAGTCCTCTTTTCAGATAAAAGTACCTTTAACATTTCTTTTGGCAATCAGGGTCTGGAGGAAGACTGAAGAAGCACAGATTCCAAGCTGCTTGTAGTCCAGTGTGAAGTTTCTGAACTCAGAGATGATTTAGGGTGCCATGAACTCGGATGGTGTTGCTCCATTGTGTTTTATCAAGTCCAAAGTCAATGCAGCCGTCTACCAGGAGATTTTGGAACACTTTATGCTTCCATTACTGACAAGCTTTATGGAGATTCTGATTTCTTTTGCAGCAGGACTTAGCACCTGCCCATATTGCCAAAACCATTTTCAAGTGGTTTGCTGACCATGATATTACTGTGCTTGATTGGACAGCCAACATGCCTAAACAATACAGAAGGGCTGAAGGCCACTATTAACGAAACCTGGGATTTAATAGTGCCTCAGCGCCTCAGCAGTGCCACAGACAGGCTGATAGCTTCCATGCCACACCTCAATGATGCTGTCATTTGTGCATAAGGAGCCCCGAAAAAGTTTTGAGTGCATCAATGAACACACTTCAAAGAACTTGAGCCTTTCTGTTTTGCTAATACATTTGTATTATTATTATTTATCTTAGGAAATATTATAATATTTTGAGATACTGGATCATTAATTTCCTGAAATTTCTAAATTTCACAGTTTAATTTTTTTGCTAAAATCACCTCTCTAACCTGTGAGAAGCTCATCGGCATCTTCAGAGATGAGACTCCCTGTTGAAGCGGAGCAGAACAATCAGAAACATATATTTTTTTTATATTGTTATTGCTATTATTTCATCTTGGTAGGATTCAACTGCAAGATGTTTTGAAAGTTAAGATCAACAACTTGATCCTTACTCAAGAATGAGGTGCCAAGCTTATTTCAACATAACAAGGGTAAATAGTACTGCATGTGCTAGCAATGGAGGAGAAGTAAACACTGTAGAGTCCCTTTGAATCAGTAAACGGTTACAGTTATGTTCTGTCATGATGCCTCACCTCTATGAGTTAATTGATTGTGTCTGTGATAAATTTCCTCATATACTGGCTCAGTCTGAGAATGAGTCCTGTGTAGTCCTGTGTACCAGTCAGAGAGAGCTGTGAGTGTAGACAGACAAACCTGCTGTCAGTTCACAACACATGACTGATCACACACTGAATAAGACACAATATGACAGTCTCTGGATCTCTCCTACCTCTCCTCATCACTCTGTTCTGCTGAATCAGTATAAGCAGTGGCACTAAGAGCAGTAAGAGCACAACTACCAGAACAATCACAAGCACTGGGGGGACGGAGAGAGTTTGTGGAGGAGAGACTGATGTTGAGAGCACTGGAGGAGAAACTGGAGGAGAAGCTGATGTTGTGGCAGGAGTAGTGGACACTGAAACATCTGGCAAATTAAAAAATACAGAAATTATAATGATTTGATGCAAATGTTTGGAAATATAGAAATATTTTACACTTTAAAATGATGAAATGAATATTATTCCACAGTGATTACTGTGACCTGCACAGGTGAGTACAGCGTGCTCTTTGTGGGAGCAGTCAGTGTGGTTTTTCAGGGAGAAAGGACAGTCCCACAGGTGAATCTCATTCCCTCTGCATTCTACTTTGTTCATCCACACAACACCTTCACTAGCAACAAAAGATGAATTCCCATCAGCCCTCAGTGCTGCTCCACAACCCAGCTGCCTGCAGACCACCTGAGCATCGCTGATGTCCCACTGATCATCACAGACTGAGCCCCACACAGTGTTATGATACACCTCCAGCCTCCCAGAGCACCGGCCCTTACCTCCACTCAGTCTGAGAGGAACATGATCTGAAACACACACATCAATCAGCACTGAGCAGCTTCAGCACAACATTGTCATAAACCTCACGTTCTTTTCTGTATTATAAACTGGTTTAAATCCCTATGTTTATTCTGTTCTAGAGCCCTCAACTTCTCTCTGTGACGATTTTTTTTTGGGGGGGGGTGTGGGGGGGGGGTTACATTAAGATCCCATTCATTTTATCTGTATGATACTATATGATACAATATTAGAAGTAAAAAAATAATTAATTAAACCATGAAAATAAAACCATAATTATTTTTAGGCCTAACCATGACCTTCTGGTTACTAGAAATCTGGGAGTTCTGTTTTATCATAACTTTAATTTGACAAACAGATCAGTGCTGTTATATATGTGAAGCTTTTTTTTCATCTTTGTTAACATTCCTTAAATTAAACACTTTAATCACAGAGAAGCTTCCAAACGGTGATTCATACTTTTGTAACAACTTGTTTAGAACATTGTAAATAATTTTATTATGGCGTTTCAATCTTCCTCTTCCCACCTACATCTAGTGCAAAAGTCAGCTGCTAGACTTCTCTCTGGGACCCACAAGAATGAGCCAGTGGCTTTTATTGTATCTACACTGCACCAGTACACTATTAAATACAGAACTGATTTGAAAATTATATTATTTGTTTATAAAGCCCTCAATAATTTAGCCAGTCAATACCAGTATGAGTATTGTTGTGTTTAAAATTATGTAATCTTGTTTTTAATTTGATTTAATTTTATGATTATTTGTAAGTTTTACTCTATTCTGTAAAGCACTTTGGTCAACCTCTGTTGTTTTTAAATGTGCTTTATAAATAAATAATGTAATAGATTTTATTAAAAAAAAAACAGTGAAGGAAGTTTAACAGCACATATAGTAAAAATGTTGTAATCAATGTTAGCAACCGATCAATGCAAAACAAATGACTGGCAGAAAGCACCTCAAATTTTTCTAATTGATGAAGTTTATTCTCAGTGGTTTACAGAGTCAAATGTATTCTATTGTCTTTGGCAAAGGCCGGCACAGTATGAATAATGGAACTCATTACTATTATTTTCAAAGCTATATCAGCTATTCAGATTCATATGTGGAAAAAGTAATAAATATTTAAAACAATTTGTTGTCAAATAAACTTACTTGAGCACTTTCTCTGATAAGAAGATCCTGAACATGTCAGACGACTTTGAAGAGATTGTTGACTTTCCTCCTCTGAGATCATAACATGATCACGGTTTCATGAAAACAATTTAAAATAATTTATTCATTTCATGTTATTTCATGTAACCTTTTTATTTACAGATAATCACTGAGTTTAAATGGTTTAATAAATTTACCTGAGCAAGTGATTTTGGCCACTTCGTTATCACAATTAGTCTGTCCCCAGGGTGAAGATGGACACTGCCATAAAGTGGAATCATGTCGTCGACATTTAAAATAATCCAGCCAGTTACGAGGCTTCAGTCCCTCTGAATAACCGGGTTCACTCCCAGATCTTCCACAGTTTAGCTCTTGACAGATCAGACTCACTGTGTCTCTGTTCATCTGGTTGTAACACACATTTCCCCAGGAACCATTGTAGAAGACCTCCACATTCCCTTCACAGCCCTCAGTTAACCTGATCTCTTTAAACTCTAAATAGAAAAGATAGGGAATTAATAAAAAATATATATTTTAGACCTTTTAAGGAATAAATAATATTTTTAGAAAAAATAACCTATATTTCACTACCAGACGATAAAACCATTTCAATAATAAATAGATCAAATTTTTACAATTTGCAATTGTAAGATGCATGTCTTTTATTAAATAAAAAGAACCGAATCAGAGTCATTCATTTGAGAATTCAAATTTTCATGTGTTCCACAATGAATATTCAGCAGACGCGTCGCACCTCGGAGTAAGATTAACTTTGTCTGAGTGTATAATATATTTATTATAATATTGCTAATAACAAGTCCCATTTATGGGTTATCAAAATTCATTTAAATTATTGTTTACTGTTTACCTGAGCACACGACTCCTACATCCTCCTTATGATTACAGTCATGTTTTCCCCAGCCTGAAGAAGAGCAGCTCCCAAGGGACGTCTCATTCCCCTCACACTCCACCTCATCCAGCCATATGTGTCCAGAACCAGGACCAAACCAGGCTGGTACCTGCTGGTTACTGAGGGCCACTCCACACTGCAGCTGTCTGCACACCACATGGGCATCTTTAATATCCCAGGAGTCATCACACACTGTCCCCCATGAGCCGCTGTGAAAAACCTCCAGCCTCCCTGCACAGTCTCCCCCAGAACCTACCAGCCTGATGGACCCTCGACCTGATATTCAGAGACAGAAAAACACATTATTGATCATGAAAATCTGGAAAATCTGTCCAGATGTTGTTGTTCTCACCAAGGCAGGTGATGTACAGTTGTTGTGTGGAGCTGCAGTTGAGAGTTTGTGGAAAGCTGCAGTTCCCCAGATGAGCTTCACTCCCAGAGCACTGGAAGCCCGTCACACACTCATGACTGTGTTCAGGACTGGATGAAGAGGAGCCGTAGAAGTTCAGCACAGATCCACAGCCCAGCTGTCTGCAGACCACAGAGGATTCATTGAGACTCCAGGAGTCCAGCAGAACTCTCTTCCAGACCTGATGGATGAAAACTTCCAGCTCCCCCTCACACTGTCTCTCTCCAGACAACTGCACCATACCATCATGAAGAGCCAGAGAGGAATCTGAGGAGATGTGGAATTTTACAAAGATGTTGCGAGATATTGCATGTATTAAATTTTTTGCTCAATAAAATCCTCTCACTAGAGCAGATGACTCCAACATCTCGTCTGTGAGAACATTCAGCCCGACTCCATGAAGAGATGGAACATTCTGAGAGTTTTGTTTCATTCCCGTCACAATCAAACACATCAGCCCAGATTTCACCACTTCCCTCTCCAAACCAGTCTGATCCCACAACAGTCACAGCAATCCCACAATTCAGCTGTCTACAGAGGACACTGGCAGCTCTCATATCCCAGCATGCATCACACACTGTGCCCCATTTACTGAGATACTGATGTTCAACTCGACCAGAACAGGAGTCTTGTCCGTTTACCAGTCTGAGATCGGTGTGACCTTAATGAAGAATAATGTTTAAAAACATTTTTTTATTTTTTTTTTTACAAAAAAGAAACAAACTTTGTGATTATCACAGTAAGTGGAAACTACAGTTCCATTACCAGAACATAACAGCCCAATGGCATTCTCATTGGTACAGTTGTGTTTAAAAGATGATGTTGGACAGAAAGAAATATAAGACTCATTTCCTCTACACTGAATCTCTTGTGTCCACATCTGAGTGTCTCCTTTGTCAAAAGCAGCTGCTCCCAGCACCTGTACAGGAGCCCCACAGTCCAGCTCTCTACACACAACCTCTGCATCCTGCTGGTCAAAGACAGCATCACACACTGTGTACCATGTGTTCCCATGATTCAACTCTATTCTTCCAGAGCACAGGTGAGGTCCATCAATAAGTCTGGAATGTTTATGATCTGTTTATATTATATTTAATAAATGATACAAAAGAGACAAATCACAGTTATTTGGACTGTATATGTTGAGCATATGAAAATTACAACATGAATATCAGATTTACAGTTTTGTGTCATTTATCATAGTAAACAGTATACTATATAATTCACCTGAGCAGATGACTCCAGCATCACTATTATGAGTACATGTGTGCGTTCCCCATCCTGCTGATCTACAGTTCTTCAATGTAGATTCCATTCCAGAACACAAAGCACTCATCCAGATCGGTCCTGATCCTGGTCCAAAATGAGCATCACTCAGAGCATCTACAGGTTCTCCACAGTCCAGCTCTCTACACACCACTGCAGCATCAGCCAAATCCCAGTCATCATCACACACTGTTCCCCACTGACCTCTGTGAAGAACCTCCACTCTACCAGCACAACGACTGTTACCACCACCAACCCGCACATTCATTGAATCTGAGAAAGAGTAACAGAAAGAGAAAGTTTTTAGAAAATTTTTAATATTTAAAATAATGTACTACTGTGTTGTAGACATACATAAGTGTCTCTTCCTTTCTCTCTCTCTTAATACAGTTCTTACCTGCACACACCAGTCTAACATTGTTGTTCTGTGAACAGTTGCTTTTGACTGATGCTGATGTTTGACAAAAGTGAATATGAGATTCATTTCCTCTGCACTGTATCTCTTGTGTCCACATCTGAGCGTCTCCTTTGTCAAAAGCAGCTGCTCCCAGCACCTGTACAGGAGCCCCACAGTCCAGCTCTCTACACACAACCTCTGCATCCTGCTGGTCAAAGACAGTGTCACACACTGACATCCACGTCTGATCATGAAGTATCTCTAACCTCCCAGAGCAGGGAGAACCTCCAACTAGCCTGATTTCTGAAAGAACACAGATCATTTAAATAATTTACTTTTGAAAATAAAATCATTTTTGTATACTTGATGTATAAAAGTAATACATCTAACTAGCCTATTTGTTTTTTTGATAACCACCAACTAGAACGGGAAACCTATAAACCATATTGAGAACAAAAAAATGTAAAAGCCACAATATATTTTTTTAAATACAAAAATATATTATTGAGCAAGTACATACAGAAAAAAAACTAACAAAAAAAAAAAACATATATATATATATATATATATATATATATATATTTACATTTACATTTACATTACATTTATTCATTTAGCAGACGCTTTTATCCAAAGCGACTTACAGATGAAGACAGTGGAAGCAATCAAAAACAACAAAAAGAGCAATGATATATAAGTGCTATAACAAGTCTCAGTTAGGTTAACACAGTACATGTAGCATGGGATTTTAACTAATATAATAAATAAAAAGAAAACAGATAGAATAAAAAAATAAAAGAATAGAGCAAACATCAATACCTTGAATTTTATGCGAGCAGCTATTGGAAGCCAGTGCAAATTGATAAACAGAGGTGAGGTTTTTGGCTCATTAAAAATTAATCTTGCTGGCGCGTTCTGAATTAATTGTAAAAGTTTGATAGAATTGGCTGGAAGACCTGCCAAGAGGGCATTGCAATAGTCCAGCCTGGACAGAACAAGAGCTTGAACAAGGAGTTGTGCAGTATGTTCCGAAAGAAAGGGCTTGATCTTCTTGATGTTGAATAAAGCAAATCTGCAGGATCGGACAGTTTTAGCAATGTGGTCTGAGAAAGTCAGCTGATCATCAATCATAACTCCAAGGCTTCTAGCTGTTTTTGAAGGAGTTATGGTTGATGTGCCTAACTTGATAGTGAAATTGTGATGGAACGATGGGTTTGCTGGAATCACAAGCAGTTCTGTCTGGGCAAGGTTGAGTTGAAGGTGATGGTCCATCATCCAGGAAGAAATGTCAGTTAGACAAGCTGAGATGCGAATAGCTACCGTCGGATCATCAGGATGGAATGAGAGATAAAGTTGAGTGTCATCAGCATAGCAGTGGTATGAAAAGCCATGTTTTTGAAATGACAGAACCTAATGATGCCATGTAGACAGAGAAGAGAAGTGATCCAAGAACTGAGCCCTGAGGCACCCCAGTAGTTAGATGTTGAGACTTGGACACCTCACCTCTCCAAGATACATTGAAGGACCTATCTGATAGGTAAGACTCAAACCATTGAGTGTTCTTCCTGAGATGCCTTTCGCCAGTAGCGTTGATAGGAGGATCTGGTGGTTAACCGTGTCAAAAGCAGCGGAAGATTTATATTTATATATATGTTCGGCCTTCTTGCCTGGTCACTGGTCCTAGGGACACTTTTTATATTTTACACGTATTCCTTATTTAATGCATCTAATTCAGATCATCAGCTGTCAGATAAGTAAGACACAATGTACAGAGCAGTGGGTCCCCAAGACTGATGTTGAGAACCACAGAGAAACTAAGCAGGTTTATTCAAGTAACAGTGACTATTTTTTGCCAAGTATTTTTGGTTTGTCTGTACAGTATATCAAACTAAATTATTTTAGTAGAGACCATTTAAGTGATTAAGGTGAGGTACTGTACTGTGTGGAGCAGTTTACCTGAGCATCTGACTCCAGCATCTTCATTATGATCACAGTCGCTTTTACTCCATCCTGATGTGCCACAGTTTTTCAGTGTAGACTCTGATCCAGTGCACACAACATAACTTATCCAGATCGGTCCTGTTCCTGGTCCAAAATGAGCATCACCCAGAGCATCTACAGGTTCTCCACAGTCCAGCTCTCTACACACCACTGCAGCATCAGCCATATCCCAATAATCATCACACACTGTTCCCCACTGACCTCTGTGAAGAATCTCCACTCTACCAGCACAGCGACTGTTGCCACCAACCAACCTCACATTTACACGGTCTGTATATTGAACAGAGAGAATGAGAAATAAAGAGACAGCGAGGAAAATATAAAATCGGAATTAATTTTTTTTGTAAATGAAACACAGTATGAGAGGGAAAACATTTAAGTATTTTGGTAACATTATAATTTCAACCCAGGGATTTGAATCTAGAAAATAAATTAGCTCCAACCTGCACACACCAGTTCAACACTGTTTTCATGCGAACAGTTGTGTTTGTCTGATGGTGATGCTGCACAGAGCTGTATCTGAGACTCATTTCCTCTGCACTGAATCTCTTGTGTCCACATTTGAGTATCTCCTTTGTCAAAAGCAGCTGCTCCCAGCACCTGTACAGGAGCCCCACAGTCCAGCTCTCTACACACAACCTCTGCATCCTGCTGGTCAAAGACAGCGGCACACACTGACATCCACGTGTGATTATGAAGTATCTCTAATCTTCCAGAACAGCGAGAACTCCAAGTAGCCTGACATCTGTAAGCAAAAACAACGAATTGATATATATATATATATATATATATATATATATATATGTATAAAAAACCTTGGTTTATAAAAACAATATTTTAGAAATTCCTCAGATCACATGGAAACAAATTTATATATTTGTATTGTATTCAGAATATATGAATAAAAAGCTTGAAAAAAAAAACAACAACAGTAGACGTAAACGATAAACAAAGGTATCTTGCATACTGTAGGTTTATTCTTATTTATTGATTCAGTTAGCATACACTTGAATGAGATATGTTTGTGATTTCTATGTATACAATTCAAAAGTTTGTGGTCAAATTACATTAATTACACTTATAAATGTTACAACATACTTCATTTAAAAGCAAGATTATTGAAAAGGAAATATTTAATCAGGTGAACAAATACTTAAACTCAAATTGATGCCTGGACAATTTTCAATATGGTTTTTGACCGCATCACAGCACAAAGACTGCACTCTTTAGATAATAAATCATATTTACTTAAATTCTGATTCAGGCAAAATATCAGTGCTGGTTCTACTAGATCTCAGTGTTAAGTTTGACACAGTCGATCAGAACACTTCTAGGGAGACTGGAAAACTGGGTCAGGCTTTCTGGGATGGTTCTCAATTGGTTCAGGTCAGAAGGGAGAGGTTATTATGTGAGTATAGGAGAGCATAAGTCTAAGTGGAAGTCTATGACATGCGGAGTCCCACAAGGCTCAATTCTTGCACCACTTTTGTTTCAAATGACTACAACTTCATTGACTCCCTTTGCTAATACATTCATGAAATTACCAGTTGGATGTGCAAGAACATTCTTCAGTTAAACATGCAAAAAATTAAGGCATTGCATTTGGAAACAAAGATGAAGATCTCAAGGTAAATGCATACCTTGACTCTAGGGGTCAAACAACAAAAACAAATCAAGTCATGAATCTTGGTGTGATTCTGGATACACACCTGTTTCAGTAATCATGTCAAAACAGTAATTAAATCAGCATACTATCATCTAAAAAACATTGCAAGAATTATGTTTTGTTTCCAGTCAAGACTTGGAGAAACTTTTTCATGCCTTTATCACCAGCAGGGTGAACTATTTTAATAGTCTCTTCACTGGCCTTCCCAAAAAGACCATTAGACAGCTGCAGCTCATCCAGAACACTGCTGCCAGAATTTTGACTGGATCCAGAAAATCTAAAGCATATAACACAAGTCTATAGTTCCTTGCACTGGCTTCCAGTTACATATAGGATTTTTTTTAAAGTACTTTTACTCATTTATAAACCACTCAATGAACTAAGACCTAAATACATACAGAAGACCTAACAGCGCATTAGGATGGAGTCAGTTAGAAATACCAAGGGTTCAACACAAAACAAGGTGTAGCAGGTTGATATTGGTCGCAATGGTTTCTATCACACTGATTGTAACAGGTTGATTGATCGCAGTGGTTTCAATTACACTCTCTCTGGACCAATCAGGGCTTGGCTGCATGCTATATAGGCAGGGGTTCTCTATGGACACTCCTTACATGTGGGAATTAAAGGCAATGAGGAAGCAGATAAATTAGCTAAACAAGTAGTAGATGAAGATAGGGTAGAAATTGAGTTATCACATAGTTTAAAAGAAATCAAATCAGTAATAAAGGAGGAAATGATTAAAAAGTGCCAACAATATTGGGATAATGAGAGTAAAGGTAGACATTTATATGCAATACAAAAGAAAGTGGGAAAAGGTAGGAAAAGAGGGAGAAATAGAAGGGAGGAAAGTATAATTACAAGACTAAGGGTGGGACATACCGGTTTGAATAAAACATTACATTTAATATCTAAGCATCCAACGGGTTTGTGTGAGAAATGTGGACAAAGTGAAACTGTGGAACATGTGTTTATTAATTGTAATGGTTATGATGAAGAAAGAGAAGTGCTAAGAGAAGAATTATGGAAGAATGAAGGGAAAGAGTTAACATTAAAGAATATATTAGACTTGGATATAGGAAATAGTATGGTTAATGTGTTGTTTCAGTTTTTGAATAATACTGGTTTAATGAATAGATTGTAGGATTAATATGTATATAGGATTATAGAGAGAGGTAGAAGATGCGGATGAAGTATAGTGTGAGACAGTGTAAGTAAATCTGGAGGTAAATAAGGTTGCGGATGGGAAGTGGGAGTTAAAGGGAAGTGGGGTGGAAGCTGGAGGAGCTGAACACGCAGCGCCAGTGGGTTTTATTTACTTTTATTTTTATTTATTTATTTTTTTTTGGGGGGGGGGGGTTGCTTAGAAATGTTAAGAGATAGGAATGTTTCTGATCTAAGCTACAGGATGATGGCAATAATGCACTGTTAAGTGCGGTTGCCAATAAAACGAAAGAAGAAGAAGAAGAAGACACTCCTTACACTTTGTTGCACATTTCGGCTCTCGACTCTTCGCGGTGCAGTCACGGTAATTCGACAGGTAATGAAATGGGCTGATTTGATTCATCTATAGGCCTTGTTTACGTTTACAGCGTGCAGTGTCTCCCTGTTATGAACCCGATCATTCCTGTGACAGAACCGGGTTGAGTTTTGCTGCTGGCTCAGTGTAGCTGTACTATTCTCACTATTGGTGTGAGACTCCTTGATTGGTACGTATGTATACTAGTTGGCATTATGTGTATATTTCAATCACAAACTCTAATCACAAATCCTATTCTACAAATCACACATTTAGAAACTCGTACGCTCATATTTTTGATACAATTGCTGCAGTGTATGTGGTGCAAAACGCACTTACACACCCGCATCAAGAAATGTGAAGTCGTGGAGAAATGTTGAACATCTGCAAATCAATACGTGAATTCATCAAATGAGAGTTACACACTTGTAGAATGTTTTCTCAGAAATGTCTTGTAACTTTTTCTAACACAAAGTACACAACTACAGCTGCTTAAATCTTCAGCGATGAATCTCAAACAGTTTTTTCGCTTTCAAGTGACAAGTTTCGCGCTCTCCCTTTTGCACCGAGATATTTGGTTCAAAAGTGATTTGTGCATCTGTAGAGTTAGTGGGCGGGACTGTTTAGAGATTAGTGAATTCAGCCAATCAGAAGAGCTACTTTGGCTCGTTGCTGAGTAGGAACATCTGACTCAATCAAGTAATTTTGCCTTTTGAAATAAATTGACCCATCTTTTGAATTGATAATGCTAATTGATTAAGTGATCAATCTTTTATAAATAATAAATGTTGCATCATTACACAATACAATCAACAACAATAACTTTAGCAGATTATTTAAAATACCTCATAAGTATCACTTCAAGAAGGTCTGCTGCTATCATAGATATGGTCTGCTGTTCTTATATATGACTGGGCTCCTATACTAATATACAGCCTCCCCTACTGGACGCATGAGGAACAACAGGGGCATAAAACTGCTTGGGGCGTATATCTACCGGCTCAATAGCTCTTCTGATTGGCTGAAATTCTGTAATCTCTAAACAGTCCCGCCCACTACCTCTACAGATGCACAAATCACTTTTGAACCAAATATCTCGTTGCAAAAGGGAGAGTGCGAAACTTGTCACTTGAAAGCGAAAAACTGTGTTTGAGATTCATCGCAGCAGATTCAAGCAGCTGTAGTTATGTACTTTGTGTTAGAAAAAGTTACAAGACATTTCTGAGAAAATATTCTACAAGTGTGCAACTCTCATTTGATGAATTCAATTCAAGTTTATTTGTATAGCGCTTTTTACAAAATAAATCTTTACAAAGCAACTTTACAGAAAATTATGTTTCTACAATATTTAGTGATTCACGTATTGATTTGCGGATGTTCAACATTTCTCCGACTTCACATTTCTTGATGCGGGTGTGTAAGTGCGTTTTGCACCACATTCACTGCAGCAATTGTATCAAAAATGTGAGCATACGAGTTTCTAAATGTGTGATTTAGAAACTGATTCTGATTCTGATTTGTAGAATAGGATTTGTGCACCTGCAATGAAGAATTTGAGAAGGTGTAACTGTTGTGTTGTGTTTGTGGGAGAGAAAAAAAGTCTACAGGTTTGCATCTCTTAAAACATTTCTCTCTGTGACTTCAAATTTACTGATACACATGTGTGGCTTTTCTCTACAACTACAAATCGCACTGCCACAGGTGTTCAGTTGTTTTGAATCAAAAATAACTTCATAGCAACGTGCCTTCCAACACCAGGACCTGTTGCCCAATTGGGTGTCTGGTAGGGCGGTATTTGCGTGATTTGTGATAGATGATAGCTTTTGCTATCTTTTGGACTGACTGTGCTCCTTAATGTGTGTGTAGATTAGGGTCTATGTTTATGGTTTTTTTTTTTTTTTGTTAAATTTACGATTCAGTGATTCTCTTGGTTAATTTATATTTCTTTAAGTTTTGATAACGACTTTCATTTTTGCTGAAACTTTTATTTGTTAAACTCTGGTTCTTTTTGTTAGGCTCTCGGCAGGTATTAAGTCTCCTTTGCTGCCTAGAAATTGCCTTAGACTGAAGTTGCTTTTTTTCATTAATTGATTTATTTCCCCTTCCCCAATAATTGACTGTTCTCTCTCCCACAGTGCTGAGTGGCAAAAGTGGTGGTCTCTTGTGTGCCGTTTTCCCTTGTTTGCTTATTTTGGGTTTTTTATCGCAGTGAGTGTGTGTGTTCACGTGTGATTGGGGAATCCTCCTCTGAGATCCCACACCCCTTGACCCTACCTCTCCACTGGTAAGGCCTCAGCACTCATTTCCCCTATTTTAGAGTATGGTATCTTATACTGTTTTTTTTTTTAGTAATTGTATGAATAAAATTTGTCTTCTAACGGAACTACGTCTCTGGCTTCATGCATAATTCAAACCTGTGTGCTTTTTGTATTTTGGTGGTTTAACTATTGAGTTAGTCAAATCCTATTCTCGGGGTGAAATTCCCCGGGTGGCGTTGCCGGTAAAAGAGAAGTCCTACTCCCCACAATCTGGCGTAGTCGGAAGGGTCTTGTGCATTTCTGAAAGCCATAGACGTTTGTTCCGGTTTTATTGTTTTTGTGTGGTGTGACTATTGTATTGGGTGTTATTGTGTTTAACCTCCTTTTTTTTTTTTTTTTTTTTTTTTTTTATATATTTAGAGACAAAACAGCAGCTGGCTTCACCCTTTTGTGGATTTTGAAGAACTGCTGTTACTTTCCTTTTCGGCTCCATTGTACCAGTAGGGCTTAGTTATGGGTGAGGAGTTACAGGAGTTGAGGGAGCTGGTTGCACAGTTAAGAGCGGATAATGAGAGGATGCGCCAGGAGCAGGATGTTAACGCTCCTGATCCCAGCTCTGCAGCCCCTATTACTGCCATGGTTAATGCCCCTGTAACTGAGCGACTTATTGTTGTACCTGGAGGTCGAAAATGTCCCATGTTCTGGGGTAGATCAGGTATAGGGCTCATAGAGTGGCTTTATGAGGTGCAGGCCTGCATGAGGGCACGCCACTTGTCTGTTTCGGATCAGGCCTTTTTCTTGTTTGACCATTTGGAGGGAGAAGCGCATGAAGAAATAAAGCATTGGCCCAGTACAGAGCGAGGTGATCTACCAAAATTATAGTGGCATTACAGTAGTTGTATGGCTGTTACGAGTCCTACGTAGCCCTTCAGGAAGCTTTATTTTCTAGACTGCAGCAGGAGGGAGAGACACTGCACGCTGTAAATGTAAACAAGGCCTATAGATGAATCAAATCAGCCCATCGAATTACCATGACTGCACCGCGAAGAGTCAAGAGCCGAAATGTGCCTGCGACAACAAAGAGTAAGGAGTGTCCATAGGGAACCCCTGCCTAGATAGCATGCAACCAAGTCCTGATTGGTCCAAAGAGAGTGTAGTTGAAACCACTGCGACCAATCAACCTGTTACAATCCGTGTGATTGAAACCATTGTGACCAATATCAACCTGCTACAATCGGAAGACTGCATTTAGCTATAATGCCTTCCGCAGTTGGAATCAGCTTCCAGAAGAGATCAGATGTACTAAAACATTAGTCACGTTTAAATGCCGACTTTAAAACTCATCTGTTTAGCTGTGCATTTATTGAATGAGCACTGTGCATCGTCAAGACTGATTGCACTATATTTTATTTATACATTTTATGTATCATTTTCTATTCCTAACTGTTTTAAATTCCTTTTAATCATTTAAAATGTTTTTACATTTCTTGCTTTATTGTTATTTTTATTTACTTTTTTTTTTTTATGCAAAGCAGTTTTAATTACCATTGTGTATGATATGTGATATATAAATCAAGTCCTTGTCTTAAAAAAAAATATATGTTCAAAGAGTCCAGAAAAAAAATCCAAACTTTTTATGGAGTTGGTGGGGGACACTTTCTGGTGATATTATTATGTTGAAGACTGGAGCATTTTACCTGAGCAGATGACTCCAGCATCCCCAGTATGATCACAGTAATTTTTATTCCATCCTGTCGAGCCACACTTCTTCAATGTGGACTCTGTTCCAGTACATAAAACATTGCTCATCCAGATTGGTCCTGATCCTTGTCCAAAATGAGCATCACCCAGAGAATCTACAGGTTCTCCACAGTCCAGCTCTCGACACACCACTGCAGCATCAGTCATATCCCAGTCTTCATCACACACTGTTCCCCACTGACCTCTGTGAAGAACCTCCACTCTACCAGCACAACGACTGGAACCATTTACCAATCTCACATTCACACTGTCTATATATTGAACGGAGAGAACAAAAAAATGACAGTCTCATAATGTTAACAAATCACATCATCATGAGAGGGAAAATTTTGCTAACATCAAATTTTCAATCTGGAGATTTAAATCTGAAGAAGTAATTTGTTCCAACCTGCACACACCAGTTCAACACTGTTTTCATGTGAACAGTTGTGTTTGTGTGATGGTGATGCTGCACAGAAGTGAATCTGAGATTCATTTCCTCTGCACTGAATCTCTTGTGTCCACATCTGAGTGTCTCCTTTGTCAAAAGCAGCTGCTCCCAGCACCTGTACAGGAGCCCCACAGTCCAGCTCTCTACACACAACCTCTGCATCCTGCTGGTCAAAGACAGCATCACACACTGACATCCACGTCTGATCATGAAGTATCTCTAACCTCCCAGAGCAGCGAGAACCTCCAACCAGCCTGACACCTGAAAGAACACAGACGATAATTTTAATTTAAATAATTCACTGAAAATCCTTTTTGTACACTTGATGTATAAAAGTAATATATCCACTAGCATATTAGTTTTTTTTAAACAACTAATTAATCTTAAACCTATAAACAACAAATAAAACAATGAAAAGCCTGAAAAAACACAGACATTTTAAATGATTTATAGGAAACATACACTAAACATTTCATATTTGTATTTTAAAATCCAGCAAGAATCTTGTTGAATCGTGTGTCAACGTAGACTGCAGCCATGGAAAAAAGTATAATAATAAATTATAAACACTGTTAATTATAATAAAACAGAAAAGATATTTTAAATTGCCATGATAATAGCAATAATAATAATGATAATAGTAATAATTCAAATAATTACCGTTTTACCGTGACAATAAATTCAGTCCTTGCACACACAGGACTCAAATAAAAGACTCAAATAAAGTAAAATCACCTTACTGGCCCCAAATTTTTGAGGATGTATTGTTATGGTGAAAATTGGAGCACTTTACCTGAGCATCTGACTCCAGCATCTTTATAGTGATCACAGCTCGTTTTACCCCAACCTGTTGAGCCACAATTCTTCAGTGTAGATTCTGATCCAGTACACATGACATAACTCATCCAGACTGGTCCTGATCCCGGTCCAAAATGAGCATCACCCAGAGCATCTACAGGTTCTCCACAGTCCAGCTCTCTACACACCACTGCAGCATCGGTCATATCCCAGCTATTATCACACACTGTTCCCCACTGACCTCTGTGAAGAACCTCCACTCTACCAGCACAGCGACTGTGACCACCGGCTAACTTCACATTTATGTCTTTTTGTGCAACAGATGTATGATACACTGAGAGAAAGAAGGAAAGCACAATAAGAAAACAAGAGAATAAGAAGTTTAAGAAATAACTTTAAAAATGCACAAAATATAAATAACGTGGCAATTAAGATGGTTTTCCTTCTTAACTAAAAGTATAAACCTACCAGCAGTGATGAGTTTTAGCAGTAACATCATCTTCAGACTCCTCATCATCTTCATGCAGCACGACACACACTATTTTATCAGCTCAGAAGTTTCTCCCCTAAAAAGCCCCCTAAAGAAAAGAGCCCTAAAATGTACCAATCGTGCTCATCATTACCTTATTAGACAGAACAGAGGAAATCATCAAACAACTTCAGTGACAAATCAGAAGAGGCATTTCTCATTTTTACCATATACATCAAAAGAACGTCAGCACTGAAAAGGACTCCACCTCCTCCATATAGAGACATACACACACAGACACAGTGTGCCAGAGTCAAAAATAGTCACACATCATACGGGAGACATTAAAGAGAGGAAGCACACCAGGATATTTACAGAATCAACACCTGCTGAGATACAGAGACTGATAAATGCTCACTACAAACATCATAACACATACAAATTACATTTATATATACATTTATATTTTTCAAATATATAATATATCAATATATATATAAAAAATAAAATGTATGAGTCATAGTGAATATGGATAAGATTAGCATGAAAATCAATACATTAAATTAAATATTAAATGCCATGGGGAATGTGACTTGGGGAGCAAATGACAGACACGGTGTAGATGACCTTAGGCCTCAGAGAGGCTTTTATGAACAAAAAATAACCAAAAGAGGTAATAGAAATGTCCAAAGGGGAAGAGTGTCCAAAATAAACAGGGAGTCTAGTGTCCTTGTCATGCTGCGGAGTATGTGAAGGGCAGGTAGGGTTCAAGAAGTAAGGGTCCAGGTAAGGGGCAGAGACCGGCGACTGCACGTGCTTCCCTCTTCGGTCTGGGGCACAAGGGGCAGCAGCTGCATCCATCTCACTGGCCACGGCGCTTGAAGGGACTAGACAGCCTGGCATCCTGACCTGAAATGACCTGTGTAATGGGTGCAGGCTACACCTGGACCTCAGGTCTTGCAGCTCATGTCTCTGGCGGTGCAGGAATCCATCTATCCACTCTTCCTGGACCCACGAGGACACCAGTATGCATGCACAGGGAAGAGATCAGACTCTTGAGTAGAGGTGCACTTGGCATTTAAACAGCGGCAGTGATGAGGCTCCAATCACATCAGGTGTGCCCCATATCCTGCCACCAACCCTGGCTCTTCCAGCGCCCCTTTTCTCTCACACACCTAGTGGTGCCTGGTCAAGGGCAATGATTAAGGGATGGGATGATGATGATAATTAGGGGGAAGCCATCCGACTCATCACATTCACCCCACCCAAGTGACATCCTCATCATCAGGCCGCTGCCCACACTGTCCAGAGGTGTTCCTCTCTGGACATTTTTTCCTCTCGCTCCACGCCAGAACAGGGACAGAGAAACTGGGTTTTAGTCGACAGCCTCAACCAACCACAGGGTAAATGACTATAGAAAACAAATCACTTACTCCTTTTGTGGCTGGGAGGCCGTCTCCATCATTCCTCTGTCCCAGTCCGGGTTTTCGCAAATTTTTGCAAGCGAGAGGGAATGACATCACCAGGTGTTTCCCAACTGTATTGTCTAGGCTCTGCCTTGCCTGCATTTTCCTCCAATGTCGCAGGCACCGGCACCCTGCCAAAGAATGCCTTGACCCCCATTTGACCCCCCAGCCTCTTCCTTTTTAAAAAATATATATATTCGGGATAAAGATCCAAAAATGTTTCTCTTCAAACTACGCAGAACAATAATAAATAATTATTTCGATATTTATTCATACACTGAACCGAGAACCGTTTCTGTCGGACGCGTCCGATTCGAGAACCGATGTGCTGATGATAACTGCGCATGCGTGATTCAGCGTGAAGCAGACTGACACAGAGCGCATCTGAACCGAACTGATTCTTCTGGTGATTGATTCTGAACTGATTATGTGCTAATGTTATAAGTGCGGGTAAACCAAAGGCTTGAATGAAGGGCAATCATCGCCAATGACGACATTACATCGAGCGCAAAAGAACCTGTGAAATTTTTTTTTGTTCAACTGGTTTATTTGATCGAATTGTCCGAAAGAACCGGTTTACTTGAGCACGTGCTACTTTGCCCCTTAAGTGCCCTTTTGTCAAAGCAAAATTTCCTCAAATGTTTTTTGTAATAACATAAACATTTGTGAATGCCTGCCCACGCCAAATCATAATATTAGTACAATTTATTAATAATAATTTAGCCATAAACAATATGACCAACATGATGACCGTTCACCTGACTACAACCTCATCTAACCGGGAAGATTCCTCATGCTGCACGCGCATTTTTTAATTGCTAGAGGATATTTTCAACATCGTGGCAGCTGGTAAGTGGTGTTTCATTCTCAGCGAAGTGATTTTGATGTTTATTTACTTATTATTATTTTACAAGAACGATGTGATGTGAGAACATGCAGATGTTTATATTGTAGTGTAGAAGTAACAACTAGCGTGCTGTTTGAGGGAGAAAAGTTTCACAGGCATCGAGGGGTCTGGTCTTTTTTATGTTATTTGAATAAACTTTTATTATATTACAGTACTTATTTATTTTTAACACGTAAAAATAATTATCACAATACTGGTAAGGCTTATTCAGATTTTCTCATTCTCTGAATTATCATTATAAAAATAAAAACAATTCAGAAATGAATTAAAATATAATTATGTTTTAAATGTGATGCAAATATTTTTTCTACAATAGCAACAGTGTTTACAACAGCAAGACCACTTTAGCGTGTAAACTCAATAATATCTCTCTGGAAATAAATGTAAAAATATCAATGTCAATAAAAATGCATAATATACCTGACATGAAAGTGCAGCGTGAAGGATATGAATAACAAATGTAGCCTGTCATTTGTTTACATTGCAAAGGTGTTTTTGTTGTTTAGTAGCAGTAATATGCAGTTATTAGCCATGTCCACAGTATTTTTTGTTGGTTTTCATGAGACCCCCCTTGAAAAGACCAGGACCCCCATTGCCCCCCCAATCAAAATTGTCTGGAGCCGCCACTGGTCGCAGGAGTAACCAAAAATAACCAAAGGAGGGAACAGAAGTGTCCAAAATAAACAGGGGATATTGTGTCATTGTAGTGCTGCGGAGTATGTGAAGGGCAGGTAGGGTTCAAGAAATAAGGGTCCAGGTAAGGGGCAGAGTCTGGCGACTGCACGTGCTTCCCTCTTCGGTCTGGGACCGACCAGACTCTTGAGTAAAGGTGCACTTGGCATTTAAACAGCGGCAGTGATGAGGCTCCAATCACATCAGGTGTGCCCCATATCCTGCCACCAGCCCTGGCTCTTCCAGCACCCCTCCTCTCTCACGCACCCACTCCTGTCTGGATTCTGGTGAAGGGTGGCGATTAAGGAACGGGGTGAAAATGATAAATAGGGGGGAGACAGCCGACTCGTCAGAGGAGATAGGGAGTGAATAGAGGCCAGATAAGCCAGATAGTGATAGAGGTCATGAAAGATTGGATATTGATAATACACGATAGGCTGGATAGAGGCCATGACAGGAAAGACAGTGATAGAGCCCGGATAGGTCATATTAAGAGTTGGGCCACAATAAGCCACAGTGGGAACAGCCCCGATTGGCCTTAATGAAGCCAGAAAAGCCACAAGGAAATAACTAGATAGGCAGCCGAATGAGATGCTTCGATGGACACAGTGAGAAGCCATGAAGTGTTAGGAGGAATGCCTAGCTATAGTGAGGAAAGCCATGAAGATACAATGTAGTGAGAAATGCCACACAATAGGCAACAGAGGGGAAGGCCACAGAAATTGGCTGCAAGCAAAGAAGCATAAACAAGCTATAGATAGGAAACAGTGATAGAAGTTAGGAGTATTAGGTATTGCACCACCACCAGTAGTTTCTAATTGATTACCTTGAGAACTAGAAATTATTACCTTAGAATTTGAGATAGTTTGTGATTCAAGTCTTATGTAAGATTCAAAAGCAGGGGATGACCATCTACCCAGTAGCTTGATCGCTGTAGTTGGAACTTCACGTGGGCAGTGGTGGCTGCCCCAATCCTAAAATAATGGCCAGTGTATTGGAGCAGTGACAGATTACAGCTTTCTATACCAGTGGCTAAGTGAGAACTGAACCAGGCCTTAGTTACAGGTGCACCATAATACAGTTGTGTTCAAAATTATTCAACCCCCTAGAGATTGCAGTACTTTACAAATACAAGCTTTTCTGAAGATCCAGGATATAATAAGACTTGCATCTAAAACAGTTCACTTGCATATTAAAAGTGATATTGTCAATATATAATGAAATATATTTGAGTTATAAGATTTTTTTAATAATACTGCTATATCATAATTATTCAACCCCTATTCAACATTGCTGTTTTTAAATCACTTATTTGCATGGTGGGGAATAAAACAGTCTCAAAACACAATTAAGCCTTTAGAAACTCTATTAAAAAAAGAATTAGCTTGAGCTGTTACACATACAGTTTGGCCTATGCATGTATTGAAGTTGAGTAGCAAAAATGTCAACAGAGTTCTCACAAAAGCAAAAGAGAAGAAAGATTGTATTACTTTAGAAAGACTAAGGCTATATGAAGATTTCCAAGACATTGAAAGTTCCTAGAGACAGAGCTCTCAGCCTTATTCCTTAGCTTAAAGTGTGTTTTGAATATCTTTGAAAAAAAAATTATGAATAACTGACTGCCAGGTCAGTCTCCTCAGAATCAGCATGATCAAAGAGTAACGGACCCATCCCGAGAGCGTATCGGTCTCTGTCTTTACCTCCTCTTGGCTCAGCTGATCACAATATGATTTTAATGACTTCTGGATACATTCCCATTGTGAAGCAAGTGAAGAAAGAAATACAACATGTGAAAGAATAGACACCTTCTAATATTGAAGTTTGAAGGGGTGTTTAGATTGCACTGATTGGAATATGTTTTTAAATACATCTTCTGATTTGAACGATCAGGTGGTTACCATTTCTAAATATATCACTTTCTGTGTTGATTCTGTTATACCTAAGAAAAAAGATCACTCTGTATCCTAATAATAAACCTTGGATCACGAAGGAGTTAAAATGCATATTGAACGAGAAGAAGAGAATATTTTTTGTGGGGACCAATGAGGAGAAAAAAACAGATAAATAGGGAAGTAAAAAGAGCAATTAAAATCGCTAAAAATAATTATAAAAATAAGATTGAGGATGTGTTCATGCAAGGTAATCTTAAAGCTGCCTGGAAAGGAATTAAGAGTATGGATGCCTGTGAGTACATTAGTACCAAAGATCCACATTCCAAGTGGAAACATTGACAGTGATTTAATTCTATCCAATGAGTTTAATTACTTTTTTTCTCGTTTGGATACATCCTCGGTCATTGATGAGATAACCATTTTTAAAAAGACCTTGAGTATTTCTAATAATTTTAAAATCAATTTATCTAATATATCAAGACAGCTGAAGGCCACACCGCTTAACAAGACCCCAGGTCCAGATGGTATATGGTACACTGAAATACTGCGCTGACCAGCTCAGAGCAGTCCTCCAGTTACTTTTTCAATCGTCCTTAGATCAAGGGTTGGTACCTGATTTGTGGAAAAGTTCAATTATTGTACCGATACCTAAAAAAAACTAAACCAAATTCCTTGAAAGATTACCATCCAATCGCCTTGACCTCCTTAGTTATGAAGATTTTTGAAAAAGAGATCAAGAGGTATATAATGACAGTTTCTCGACCACTTTTAGATCCGCTGCAGTTTGCATATAACGCTGGAAGAGGCGTAGATGATGCAAAACTGTTCTTGATAAATACTCTTAGTCATCATCTGGAAAACAGCGGAGCTTTTGCACGGCTTTTGTTTGTAGATTTTTCATCTGCATTTAATCTTTTGCAACCTGTAACGTTGGGGCAAAAACTAATCAGTTAATTTTAATGATGGATTAGTTTTATGGATTATTAACTTTTTATCAAACAGACAACAAAGGGTTTGGATTAATGAGGTGTTATCAGATGTTGTAAATATCTCCACAAGTACCCCACAAGGGTGTGTGCTCTCTCCTATTTTGTTTATATTATATACACATGACTGTCAGAGTTTGCAAGATAATAGTTACTTGGTAAAATATGCAGATGATACTGTGTTGCTCTCCTTGCTTTCACATTCAGATCAGGAATATGGTTCTGTTTTGTACAATTTCATCTCTTGGTGCAGTAATATGAAACTAGATCTGAATGTCTCTAAAACTACAAGAGATGATTATTAATTTTAGCAGGAGGACATTAGCACTTCAACCACGGTTTAGCACGGTTTTGGACAACAAGTTAAAGTTTGATCAGAATTCTGAGATAATCATCAAAAAGTCAAATCAAAGATTGTTTGTGCTGAGACAACTCAATTATTATAATGTACAGAGTGTTATTCTTAAGTCTTTTTATAATTCATTTGTTGAAAGTATTTTGTCCTTTTCTTTTATTTGTTGGTTTTCTTCATTGTCTATAAAAAACAAAAATCGGTAGCAAGGTATTGTTAGCACGTGCTCTAAAATCATGGGTGTCCCCTTAAGAAGCCTTACTTCCTATTATGAACAGCAGGAGATGAGGATGGCACACAAAATATTAGGAGATAATACTCACCCGCTGCACTTGGATTTTGAGTGGATGCCCCTGGGGCGATGTTTAAGAGCAATTAAATGCTCTACTAATCATTATAAATTTACTTTTGTGCCTGAAGCAATACGGTTATGTAACACACACATAGGTGACTATTTTTTTATTTTTTTATTTTTTCTCTTCTTCTTTTGTTTTATGTGTTGTAATTGTATATGTCAAGTGTTTTATGTGAGGCACCATGTAATCTTAAATTAATTACCCCACGGGGATCAATAAAGCTCTAAACTAAACTAAAAAAAAAAATCATAGTGACATAATTGCATTATTTCATTATTATTAAGAACATAATTATGCACTTATGGTACCACTTAGCACCCCTAAGAACACCTGCTACCACGATGGAATACATTTTGTGAAGAGCCAACGAGACAGAAACTGAAGCTAATTTTTAGAAAATCGTTTAGTCATGGTATGTAGAGTTTTTAATTTGGGAGAGAAGCCTGCATTTTGACAGGGTAATGTACCCAGGAATTTAAGAGTTGATGGGCCCAGCATTTTTTATTTAGAGAGACACTAACATCATTGAACATCACCTGCTTTTGGGAAGAAGGAAAATCAATAAGCAAAAAAAATCATCCAAAATCAGACCAAAAAGTGCAGATGAGCTGAAGGCCAATGTCAAAGAAATCTGGGGTTCCATACCACCAAAGCAGTGCCACAAACTGATCACAACCATTCCACACAGAATTGAGGCAGTAATTAAGCAAAATTAGCTCCTACCAAATATTGAGGACATACCAGTAAATTAACATACTTTCCAGAAGGCAAAGAATTGGTCTCCTTATCAGTCTCAACGTCACCTTCGCTCTTCTCGGAATATGCTCCTAACCATCCCACGGTCTCGCTTGAGGCGTAGTGGAGACCGCGCGTTTTCTGTGGCGGCTCCTGCACTTTGGAATGTGTTGCCTCTATCCTTAAAAACCTCATCAGGCATGGATATTTTTAAAAAGGGATTGAAGACTTATTTATTTAATCAAGCCTTTGGCGTTTGATTAGGTCTGAGAACTGTGAGTGATTTATGGTTTGATTTTCTTGTGTCTTGTTTTTAATGTAACTTATTGTTGGTATGTATTTTAGAGTTAGTGATCAGCCTACTTATGGACAGCACTTTGGTCCATTCTAATGGTTTTGAAAGTGCTTTATAAATAAAAGTTGAGTTGAGTTGAGTCTCATGAAGTTTTCTAATTTGTTGAGATAAAATATTGTGAATTGGTTTTAGTTAAATCTGAGCCAAAATCATCACAATTAAAAGAACCAAAGATTTAAACTACTTCAGACTGTGTGCATTGAATTTTCACAATTTGAGTTGAATTACTGAAATAAATGAATTTTTCCACTACATTCTAATTTATTGAGATGCACCTGTAGATATGCCTAAGACCTTGATTAGTTCAGATGGGTTTTAATTAGAGTTGTAGCTAAACTCTGCAGGACAGTGGCCCTCCAGGACCAAGTTTTTACACCCCTGGAAAAAGAAATTAGACCACTTATAAATACAATTCATCATTAATAATCAATAGCCAAATAAATGCATATTTAAATTCCAAGTTCATATTTCATCTATATCATAAGTTCAGTACTCTTGACAGCATAATTGAAGTTTGAAGTTATTTTTTTTCTGTTTCAAAAGTAACACAGTACTGAGTTAACACAAAAAATATTAATATATTTCAATGAATTCAACAATATTAAAAAATTCTCTAAATTACAACCATAGCATAGACATACAGTACAGTGGAATGAACGGTGATATGTTAAATTAGATATGACTGAAGTATTTAATACTTGTTTATGGAATCTATTGATTGATTTTATCCTTAATTAATGTTCTTCAGCTATATTAAGAACAATTCAGGAATTGTTTGAGTAGACAAGGGCATATCATTTAGTAGGGACGCTAGAAACATGTTCCAATATCCACCAACTACTCAACTGTCCCTAAAAAAAAAAAAACATTCCACATTGTAGAAGCAATTTTTGAATGCACGTCTAAACTAAATTCCTAGGAGGGGCACAGATCAGCAGAGTTTATCTCAGAGTTGAAAAAAATACTATTTGAGGGCCCAATATGTTAATTCTATGATCAAATGAAAATGAAATCCTGTGATCAAGTCATTGACCTATGGAGCCTTTCTTGCTTGTAATGTCATAGTCAAGTATGATTATATAGTATATATATATAATTTACTATTTATATCGAAGTTTTGCTTTTTGCTTACAAAAAACCACGTCCATCAATCCATCCATTTTCCGAACCACTTCATCCTCTGTAGGGTCATGCTTGGCTGGAGCTATAGCATCTCTGTCCACAGAGGCAGGTGACATCTGAACAGATGGCCAGTCCATCACAGGGCTCACACACAAAGACAAACATTCACACATTCACTCACACCCATGGGAAATATTTCTGCTTCAACTATGTCACATGTCTCTGGATTGTGAGCGAAACCGGAGCACCTGGAGGAAACCTCCAGATCTACAAACCAATGTACCTGTGAGGAAACCCATGCACATACCAACTCCACACAAAAAGACCCCCCTCTCTCTCTTACTTTCTCTCCGAACAAATATAGCAAATATAACTACATGCCGTGTGTTCCCGATTGTCAGAAACTCAATCTCCAGGATATGAAGTGAAAAATCGAATAGTTTCTAGGCTGCTGTTTGTAAATTTATTTCCTGAAGTTAATTTCAATGCCTTTAAGCAAAATATAAAAGTCCACCACGAGTGGGTCTACATTTAAAAGGAGCCATATTTTCAAGTTGAAGACCCTGCCAACTGTTAAAAATCTGAATTCATAGAACAATTATAGAAAAACTGATATAATTTTAGATATATATAAAATATATATATATATATATATATATATAATATATATATATATATATATATATATATAATCTGGAAAAAGGCTATGAAACAAAGCACTTTTTCTCTTGTGTTGATTTTAGAGATTTCAATATACATTGTAAAAAATATATATTTATATATATTTATACATAATATAAAAATATTGGTGGATAAAAGATATGACAGATCTACATTTAATGACAAATCCCACACAACATCATCAGTTTTCAAGTCAAGTCATAACATATCAAACAAATTCCTCACTTCCTTTGGATAATAGGTTTGTGTGTGTGTGTGTGTGTGTGTGTGTGTGTGTGTGTGTTTATTAGTCACATTGAATTAATAAAAGCATATCAATCTTCTGTTTCCTGGAGAGACATGCATTACTCTGCGTCATATTTAGAGTTTCAGCGCGAGAGCGCCCTCTGGCCTTCAGATCGATACTGACAACTGATCACAGAACTGTGCTTCACTGACAGATACGCTTAACAATCACAGCTTTTGTGTATTTCGATTAATCCTGCACCCCTATTTAACATATTGACTTCATATTCAACATATCGACTTCATATTCAACATATCGAATATGGAGTCAACTATAAAGACAATTTTTTTTAGCAGATTTCTCACAACTTCAAAATGAGTTTAATGATCTGGAAATGTTTAAGACATCATGACAAAAAATTTATAACGATAATATAAAATACACAATAGACATATTTTTAACAATATAATTAAAATACACAAAATATACATGCATATTAGAATAATCTTAATAATAAAAGAAATAAACCTGTAACAAGATGTCTCAGTATATATTATATCAGGGACTATATCATCATTATTCTCAGGTATGATTTGTTGAACTTCTATATGAGTTAAAAGTATTTATTTTTTTCTCAGAAATTGTAACTGATTTAGGAGATTTCAAAACAAAAAGGCAATATAAAACATCGGTGGATTGCAGATAAAACATTAACTTAAAATCTGTGGACCCTTAAAAGGATGTGGGACCGTGGGTGTGCTTTCATTTATACAGTTCCTCCATGTTTTCCAGGCACCTCCCCCACATCATTATAGTCTGGAAAACAAGATTCAAATTAAATTAGCTAAAATGAGCAGAGCAATTCATCATTTAAAGAGTAATTACAAACACTAAATAAAAAAGATTAAGTGTGTGGTATAAGAAGTTTCAGTAGTGTGGTGTTTAATTATGACACTCCACTTTTCATTCTTCACATCATCAAACTTCTCTCTCCGAACATGCTTTGATAAATGTGGCTCATATTATATTACACTTGCAATTGCCTTTGCCAATATAATTTGAAGAAAATGAGAGAAAAATAATTCTAATTTAGAAAGGAATATTTTAAAATCCACACCTGTTTGAACTTTGAAGAACTGCTGTACAGTGACGACATCATCATAGTTTTCTGATAATTCTTCTTCAGTTAAATAATAGAAAATAAAATGCATTCATTAAAAGTACAAAATGTGGAGATGCACGGATTTCAATTTTCTTAGCCAAATCAGATTTCCATTTTTGTGCAGTGTGCCCAGCTGATGCCGATTTTTTGATGATTCTAATTATCTTTCTAAGAACTATAAGCACATCAACATAAAGATATATTTTTTAATGAAGATAGATAGATTAGCTCACATTATGTTTATTAAAAAAAAACAAATAAGATAAGGCATGCCATATACCACATGCTGTATTATTTGCAGCCTCATGCTGTGTGGATGTTTTTCAGCAGCAGGGACTGAGGGACACATCAGAGTAGAAGAAAAGCTCAATGCACAAAATACAGAGATAGCCTTAATGAAAACCCAGTTCAGAGCATTCAGAACTTAAGACTGGGCAGAAGGTTCACCTTCCAACAGGACAATGACCCTAAGCACACAGCAAGAGTGGCTTATAGACAACCCTGTGAATGTCCTTGAGTGGCCCATCAAATATTTCTGGAGGAACCTGAAAATGTGGATTTGCCCCATCCATCCTGACAGAGCTTGAGAGGTGAGGAGAAGAATGGCAGAAAATTGCCAAATGCTGATGAGTAAAGCTTTTTTCTACTGCATTATGCATCTATAACTTTCTCTGAGTTACTCATTTGTTTTGATTTATGCACAAGTCTATCCCTCACTCAGACAGACTGTGCAAGGTACATCTGCCACAATATCAATACTTTATCAGTCTCTTGTAACACTGAATGCAATAAATTCTCAATCAATCTAGTGTGATCATTTTTGGTGGCCAAGTTTCAGTGCTTCCCTGGTTGTTTTTTTGATTCAGGTTTTAATCAGGCTTCTTGTCCTGATTAAGGCAAGAAAAACGATCTCTTAAAAAAATTACTTGTTCCAGAAAAGCTTTAATCGAGCCCAATGGTTCCCCTACGGTTTACTTTGGCCTTACACATATTATGAATTGTGACCTTTGTGTTTTCTTCACTCACAGTGAAGAACTTCCATGACAACATTTACACGTGAATGTGAACGTAGCTGTAACGTCAAAATGGAAAAGCTTGTGGAGTCTGCAATACATGAGACTGGCCATTCACCGATGCGGGACAATCATGTGGAATATCAGCTGATTCCAGACCCTGTCCTGACAATCGGTGCATCTCCAGTTCACATGTATAATTAGAAACCATATAAATACTGTTTAAATATAGAAATAAATAACAGATGTAAACCTGTAGCATGATGTCTCCCACCAGCAGTGATCGCGTCATCATAATCCTCTGGTGTAATTTGTTGCTCTTTTAAATTATGCAGAAGAAAATAAAAAATGAGCAGAGACTAAGTGCACTGTTCATAAGGCAAAAAGGTTATTTAATTAAATGAAATCCTGTGATTGGTTACAATTTCACTGACCTGATTGACCTTTTGTGGTGGTGATGTCATTATAGTAGTCAGGTGTGACTCCTACTGAAGACAATTAATTGTAATTGTTAAAAAATAATATAACATGCATGTTTTTTTTATTTAGAAGGTACCAATATTATACTTGAGTCTTCTAACCTGAAATAGGATTATCAACATCTTCATACCCAGAATGATTTTTTTTTAGAAAGGACACTTCCTGTTATTAGGGAAGTAGAACCATCAGACACATGATCACAATCACAAATCATCCATAATCCCCAATTCATTTGGATCATTGGCTAACACTAAACCTATATCATTTCAATGCAAAAAACATCCCTTGAAGGAATCAGAGTGATTTACTCTGCTCTTCCTTCTAAATAAAATGATTACCCTGTTGATCTTAACACATTGGACATTATAACACTTACTTACCCCTCTGAGTGAAGTGATTGTGTCTGTGCTGAAGCTCTTCATAAACGGCCTCAGTCTTCGTCCTGTGTCTCCTCTTAGAGAGAGCTGTGAGTGTAGACAGACAAACCTGCTGTCAGTTCACAACACATGACTGATCACACACTGAATAAGACACAATATGACAGTCTCTGGATCTCTCCTACCTCTCCTCATCACTCTGTTCTGCTGAATCAGTATAAGCAGTGGCACTAAGAGCAGTAAGAGCACAACTCCCAGAACAATCACAAGCACTGAGGGGACGGAGAGAGTTTGTGGAGGAGAGACTGATGTTGAGCGCACTGGAGGAGAAACTGGAGGAGAAGCTGACGTTGTTGTGGCAGGGGTAGTGGACGCTGATACATCTGGCAATATAAAAATGCTTAATTTATAAATGATTACAATACATAAGCATTACTTAGCACAAAACTCATCAAATAAGTAATATTTCTCAGCGGTTGCAGTGACCTGCACAGGTGAGTCCAGCGTGCTCTTTGTGGGAGCAGTCATTGTGGTTTTTGAGGGAGAGAGAACAGTCCCACGGGTGTTTCTCATTCCCTCTGCACATCCACACAACACCTTCACCAGCACCAAAGACTGAATGCCCATCATCTTCACCAGCAGCAAAGACTGAATTCCCATCAGCCCCCAGTGCTGCTCCACAACCCAGCTGCCTGCAGACCACCTGAGCATCGCTGATGTCCCACTGATCATCACAGACTGAGCCCCAAACAGAGTTATGATACACCTCCAGCCTCCCAGAGCACCGTTCCTCCCCTCCACTCAGTCTGAGAGGGACATAATCTAAAACACACACACAGAAAAAACAACACCTTAACTGGCAATACATCACTGTCAGAACAGCAGCACTTTGGAGGGGTACTGTACATGTGTGGTCAGGTGTATACAGTATACTGTTGTTGTAACCAGAACAACAAATACATTACATTACCTGGACACTGTTTCTGGTGGGGAGATGAGGACCATGTCAGATTGCTTCGAGGGTACTCATGGCTTTTCTGTTGTGTAATCAGTTCATTAATTTATATATCAATATACAAACCACACAGAGAGAGAGAGAGAGAGAGAGAGAGAGAGATAAGTACATATATAATCATGTTTATTTTTATTTATTTTTTTCAACAGTCTTACCTGAGCAGGTGATTTTGGCCACTTCATCTCCATTATAGTCATTTTGTCCCCATGGTAAAGATGGACATTGCCACAGATTTGAATAATATGCTCGACATTTCACTTCATCCAACCAGTTTATAGCTGACGTTACATACCAGAGCACAACAAGTGGCATCAGAAGTTAAGCGCGAAAGAAAATCATCTGAGAATTGTGAGTGTTGTGAACTGCCGGGACATCCCTTGTGATTCTATGGACATTATAATCTGCAAAACACCGTTGTGAAGTAGTATAAAAGACTGATTGACACGTTTATTCAGCGTATTAATTAACCGCTCTTTCACAGAGATAAAAGCAACAAGGAATTCAGAATTGGCAAGTGTTGGATTGGACAGTTTGCATTGCACCAATTCGTGATTCCCTGCTCCTGGGTTTAGATTTCTTAAAAGCTTCTGATTTCAACTGTTCATGCCTCTGGCAAAGTTTTAATGGGCTCAGAACTCATCCCAGCCTATATATCTGAAGGCAAAGGGCCAAACTACGTAATTTCGAGATTGATGTTAGAGAGTGATTTAACTGTGCTGCCAGAGTGTGAATTGTTAGTTTGGGGTGTGATAGATGACCCAAAACCAGAACTCCCTGCTGTTCTAGAGCCTATCAGCCTGGCTGATGAAGTGTCTTCAGGCAGCCTCATGATTAACATGGAACAGAGGATTCCGGTCAGGCTATGCAACAACACAGCTTCCAGTAGACCCTTATCAGGGGGAGTCTCTTTGGGGGTGCTCATAGAAACATATCCTGATGCTCAAGAGGAGGGAGAGAGAGCCTATACAGTTCCAGTTAAGGCACATTTTTACTCAAAAGGTGGGGACTCAGTGTTACAAGACCCTAACATTGAGCCCCTGGATGAGCACGATGTGAGAAGGGTGTCATCACCAAATGCCCTTGACATTCCAGAGCACCTCAGACAGTTGTTCACTTCTGCAAGTGAAACGCTCAAGGAAAATCAGCAAGAGATGTTAATAGCTCTACTGAATGAACGGCAAGAAGTTTTTGCAGCAACTGATGATGATCTGGGGAAGTTCTCTGCTCTGCAGCACAGCATTGATACCGGAATGGCTAAGCCTGTTCGACAGCCAGTGTGACGTAACCCTTTAGGGTCTGAATGGGCATCCCCTTTTGTCCCCGTAAGAAAGAAAGATGGCGGGGTCCGTTGGTGTGTAGATTATTGCCAGCTTAATGATCTTACCATTAAGGATGCGTATCCCCTACCAAAAATAGAGGAATGCCTGGATGTGCTGGGTGGTGCGAAGACATTCTCGACACTTGACCTTCAGTCAGGATACTGGCAAACTGAAATGAATAAAAAAGACAGATCCAAGACTGCTTTTGTGAGACGTTATGAATTATACAAGTACATCAGAATGCCATTTTGGTTGTATAACACAACCAGCACATTCCTGAGGGCCATGGAGTTGGTTCTACAAGGGTTGCAGTGGGACACGTTGCTAATATACCTGGATGACATAATCATCTTTGGTAAAGATGTCGAACAGTGTTTTTCAAAGGTTGCAGGACTATAGACTCAAGCTAAAGCCCTCAAAATGGCAGCTGTTAAAGGACGAAGTCCTGTTTCTGGGTCACATTTTGAGCTGCGAAAGACTTGAGACCAATCCTTCCCTCTTTAATGACGTTAAGGACTGGAGGACCCCAACCAGCATCCAGGAACTCCAGTTTTTCCTGTGTCTTTGCAATTATTAAAGGAGGTTTGTTGCCAAATTTGCTGAAATAACTGCACCCTTGACAATGCTACACAAAAAGTGGACTCCCTTCTCCTGGGAAGAGTAGCAGAAAAAGGCTTTCGAAAATCGTAAAAAATCGACTGCACCCATCTTGGTTTTCCCAATTACATCAGGACAGTTTGTCTTAGAAACTGATGCATCAAACCAGAGCATTAGAGCAGTGCTTTCACATTTACAGTGGGGGGAAAATAAGGTTATCTCATTCGCCAGCTGTCTCCTCACACCAGCACACCAGCACACCAGCTCCTAACTGTTGTTAGATTTACCAGACAGTTCTGCCACTATTTGCAGGGGACTAACTTCATACTGAGGACGGATCACAGCAGTCTAACTTGGCTATACAGGTTTAAGAGACCTGAAGGCCAACTTGCAAGGTGGCTTGAAGAACTTAGCCAGTACAACTTTGTCATCGAGCGTATGGCAGGCACACACCATGCCAACGCTGATGCACTGTCCCGAAGGGCACTGGATGAGGGATCTTGTGACTGTTATCAAGCAGGAAAAGAGCTGGAGAGCTTGCCGTGCAAGGGCTGTCCATTCTGTCGAAAGCTGCACCATCAATGGGCCAGGTTCGAGGAAGATGTTGATGATGTTCCATTAAATATCAGAATTAGAGCAGTTGCACGAACACATCCAGTCATGTAAATGAAGTAGGTGCTGAAAATCCAGGTCCTTCCACAAACTGGCTGCAACAACTGGACCTCAAAATTATCCAGGAATAACAGTTAGCTGACCCAGACCTTTCAATTCTCCATAAATGGATGTTTGATAGTTCCTTGCCTGCAAAAGAAGTCATGATGCTGAGCCCAGCAATTCACAAGGACTGGCTGTGTTGGTCCCAAGTGGAGATGAGAGATGGCATCCTCTACTACAGCCGCTGCTCCCAAGCTGTGGAATAGTTTACCTCCTTATATCAGAGAATGCTCCTCTCTTACAGAGTTTAAATGACAACTGAAAGCTTACTTTTTCACTTTAGCATTTGATCATTCATGAGTGCTGTGCTAGTGGTGTAATAGGTAATTATTAATGCCACTTGGATTATAAGGTTGTCTATGGCAATGTTTAGAAGTTGGATGTGTTTTTATGATTGTTAGCTTATTCTATGTACAGCACTGTGGTCAACTTCTGTTGTATTATTGTGTGCTTTATAAATAAATTGAACATTGAACATTGAACATACTACCATTGGGACAGTATTACTGGAGGTATGTCGTCTCTGTGCTTACTTGTTCCTGCTTCCATGAAGAATGAGATTCTCCAAGCCAGTCATAATCCAGCAGAAGCAGGTCATGCAGGGGAGGAAAATACATTCATGTGCCTCCGCAGTCGTTACCACTGGTACAATATTGGAAACGCCTTTTCATCAAAAAAGTTTCCACAGTGTAGTTGCTGTAAGATCACCAGTCCAATTGAAAGAGCCAAGCACCAGAAGTACCAGGCTGGAGCACCTATGGACCGACTCCACCTTGATGTCCTAGGACCATTTCCAGAATCTAATTCAGGCCACTGTTACATTCTCATTATAATTGACCAGTTTAACCGCTGGGTAGAGGCATTCCCTATTCCAGAACAAGGAGCTGAGACAACCACAAAGAGATTGGTGTTTGACTTTATTTCCCACTTTGGAATTCCCCGTAAAATTCACACTGACCAAGGACGGAACTTTGAGAGCTCACTGTTCAACAAAGTTTGTCGCCTGTTACAAGTCACCAGGACCCAGTCCACACCATACCATCCAGCATCAAACGGACAAGTGGAAAGAGTCAATAGAACATTATTGCAGATGATACAGTGTTACGTGGATCAAAGCCAACGGAATTGGGATAAACATCTTCCCCTACTCACTGCGGCGTACAGGAGCACTGTGCATTCAGTGACAGGTTTCACATCAAATCAGCTGATCCTGGGGTGAGAAGTTTTCCAGCCACATGACATCTGGTTAAGGACAGCTGAAGATACCAGGAAAGCTAGAGAAAAACCTGAGTTTGTTCATGAACTGCAAGCTAACCTTCAAATGGCTCATCAAGTGGCGCCTCAGAACTTACACTCTGCTCAGATTCGGCAGAAGAAGGTGTATGACTTACGAGCCAGAGAGAAGTCCTACCAAGTGGGTGATCTTGTTCTAGTGAGGGTCTGCAGCAGGAAAAAGGGATACAGTCCAAAACTTCAAGCTCCATGGCAGGGGCCATTCATTGTCACAGAATGCCTTGGACCAGTGCTCTACCGAGTCAAAGACAGATGAAGTGAGGGAGTACTACATCATGATCCGTTACAACCCTATATAAGTGAACACATCCCTACTTGGATGCAACGGATGTGACGAAAATACAATGACACTGAGGAAGGCTCGTTAGTTCCAAAAACTTAGAAACATGTAGTCACTATGACAGAGGCGTCAAATCCTTCTCCCTTCAACAACTCTTTGTCAAAAGAGCCTCAGACCCTTCTCACCATGGGATTCTAACAGTGACCCATATCATTGTGGAAAAGAGGGGATGAAGACAAAAACGGGGGCGACTTGTTCGGGCCCCAAGATGTTATATGGACTAAAAAAAAAGTATAATATAATAATAATACTGTCCAATTAGATGCTGTAATGTCATTACACGGGGACTAGTTTATACTGATTGTTATGTTCAGAGCTAGTATGCTCACAGGTTTTGGTGCAGATGGTTGTAGTAAACCCATCATCACTTGGCAAGAGCATAACCCCGCTGTTGTAAATTTATACTTTACTAAGTAAAGTTCCTTCAACGGATTATCTTTGTTGTGTGCTTCTCTCCACGCCTCCACGGACACTGATAGATTAACGTTACAGACCAGAGCACAACAATAATATTTGCAAAAAATCATTAGCAATTTTTTATGCAGTTATCATGTGTGTGTGTGTTTTAATTGTTTTTTTATGACCGTTTAAAAGTGTGTTAAAGAAAAGAAAGAGAGTCATAAAAATGGTAAAGCAATTTAAAACTTTTTTTAAATGGATGTAGTTTAATCCATCAATGAGAACTCATTGAAAAACCTGAAGTAGCTGTAAGATCTTTTAAACCCAACTCTAATTGTCAGATTGAGATTTCATGAGCCGAAGCAGTGGGTGCGGCCTTTTTTAAAATGCAAGTAACAAGAACTCATTGAAAAACCTGAAGTAGCTGTAAGATCATTTAAACCAATCTCTAGTTGCCATATTGAGATTTCATGTACCGTAGCAGTGGGTGTGGCCTTTAAGTCATAAAGTCCAGTCCTAATTTTGAATCCTATCCCACATCATCATAGTCTGTTATATAAAAAAAGCAAATATGGTGTAAAAAAAAATAAATAAATAAACATTAAACAAGCCTCTGATCTATTTTTGTATTATTATTTATTTTAATTATATAAAACAGAACAGGGAAATGGCAACAACTTCAATTGAGGGATAAGCCAAAGAATCAAAAATATATGCAAAAAAAAAAAAAAGTGTGTGTGTGTGTGTGTGTGTGTGTTTTCATTGTTTTTGTGACCATTAAAAAGTTTGTTAAAGAAAGACAAAAAGAGAATCATAGAAATGGTAAAGCAATTTAAAACTTATTTAAAATGCATGTAGTTTAACCCATCAATGAGAACTGAAGTAGCTGTAAAATCATTTAAACCCAACTCTAGCTGTCAGATTGAGATGTCATGAACCGAAGCAGTGGGTGTGGCCTTTAAGTTATAAAGTCCAGTCCTAATTTTGATTCCTCCCCCACATCATCATAGTCTGTTATAAAATAAATAAATAAAAAAAGCAAATATATCATGATAAATCTTTCAAACTAAGCCATTTAAATCAGCAAATGCTAATCTAACAAAGAATAAAAAGGAGATAAAAACATACCCAACAGGCTTCTGTCATCTTCATTGCTGTTCTTCACATCATCATACTCCTCCTGATCTCCCTCTGATACATATGTGAAATAAAACCTCACAGTGTAATGTGTAACACAGCTTGTATCATTGATCTCTCTCTCCTCACGACTGTCTGAGACTACACAATTAAACCTGATAAAGTCATGATGATTCATTGATGGTAGAAATGCATGTTCAGTTTATCACAGAAACAATCTGGTTCTGTGTGACTCACCTTTTACACTTTGAGAGTCCTGTCCATTAACGATGACATCAACATAATTCTCTGGTGTGTCCATTACATTCAAATAGACAAAATAATAATCAATAATCTTGGTTGTCATAATAACTTTAAAGAAACTGTTAAATAATGCACTTTAAAAATAAAAAATAAAGGCCCTTTTAATACCAGAGTTCTGTCCGTTAGTGATAACATCATCGTAGATACCTGGTGTGTCTTCTACAAATTTAAATCAAAAGATGAACAGATATCATTACACTAAAACAAACCTTATTGTATATTTTCTTAATATATTCTTATAGGTATTTTTTTATATATAGACTATAAAATAGGAGATACAGAACTACAGCTATAGTACAGAACTGCACCTGTTTCAAGATCTGGATTCAGTTCATCAGTAATGGCATCATAGTATTCCCTTGTGATTTCATTCACCCTCTCTTCAACAACAAAACAAAAAATAATGTTCTTGCAGACCATTACCATATTAATTAAGTAATAAATTATGTGACCAGTTTAAAAGACAAGAATATACTGTAAGATCTGCAAAAGGATTCAGAGATAGATGTGCACATGCGCACACACACACACACATAAACATGCACCTGCAGCTCTGTGGTTTTGTCATGAATTCTGTGGTTAAACAGATGGTTCAACAGAACTAGATGAATATCAACTGTCTGACAGACCCTTATTAATGCTATTAAATGAGATTGATGGCTCATGTCTCACCCCTCTGAGTGAAGTGATTGTGTCTGTGCTGAATCTCCTCATAAACGGCATTAGTCGTCGTCCTGTGTCTCCTCTTAGAGAGAGCTGTGAGTGTAAACAGACAAACCTGCTGTCAGTTCACAACACGTGACTGATCACACACTGAATAAGACACAATATGACAGTCTCTGGATCTCTCCTACCTCTCCTCATCACTCTGTTCTGCTGAATCAGTATAAGCAGTGGCACTAAGAGCAGTAAGAGCACAACTCCCAGAACAATCACAAGCACTGGGGGGACGGAGAGAGTTTGTGGAGGAGAGACTGATGTTGAGAGCACTGGAGGAGAAACTGGAGGAGAAGCTGACGTTGTTGTGGCAGGAGAAGTGGACACTGAAACATCTGGCAAATAAAAAATACAGAAATTATAAGGATTTGATGCAAATGTTTGGAAATACACAAATATTTTACACTTTAAAATGATGAAGTTATTCCACAGTGATTGCTGTGACCTGCACAGGTGAGTCCAGCGTGCTCTTTGTTGGAGCAGTCAGTGTGGTTTTTCAGGGAGAGAGAACAGTCCCACAGGTGAATCTCATTCCCTCTGCACTCGACTTTGTTCATCCACACAACACCTTCACCAGCACCAAAGACTGAATTCCCATCAGCCCCCAGTGCTGCTCCACAACCCAGCTGCCTGCAGACCACCTGAGCATCGCTGAAGTCCCACTGATCATCACAGACTGAGCCCCACACAGCGTTATGATACACCTCCAGCCTCCCAGAGCACCGGCCCTTACCTCCACTCAGTCTGAGAGGAACATGATCTGAAACACACATCAATCAGCACTGAGCAGCTTCAGCACAACATTGTCATAAACCTCAAGTTCTTTTCTTATTATAAACTGGTTTAAATCCCTCTGCACATTCTATTTTAGAGCCCTCTACTTCTCTTTGTGACAACTTTAGGATGTTGTATTTATTTTTTTATTTTTTTGAGAAGATCACAACATTAAGATCCCATCTAATTCAATGTACACTTTGCAGCAAACCTTGGGCTGGTATTGTTAACCCTGTAAGTGCTAATGATGCCTCCTATTTTTAACAAATATGAAGTATTGTTCATCTGTATCAGTGATGCGCTTGAAATAAATATGGCAATTAAACCTTTGTAATTAATATAGTACTAGACACAATTTTGAAATACATAGGCCTACACTTTATTGGCTGAATAACTAGCGTGAAGATAACGCACAAGCTCAGTCTGCAGGTTGAGATGGAGGCGGCAAGAGAAAAGGTGAAGACGCTGTTTTTGGTAAAACATGATTTTGACGACTTCATTAAGTATAATTTTTAAAATATTTTCATTTTGTATTAATTGTATCTTAATTTTGATCAATGCTTTATCAATCAATTGCCTGTATTTTATAAATAAGAAACAAATATATAGCAGACAATGTTATAAGGCGCCGGCACGATCACTTGCATTGCATGTGACAAGCGCCGAAACTCAGCTTATGCCTCACAGATTTGAAAAATATAGTCTATATATTACAGAAAAGCTTGAAATGTCTACTTTTAAATGAAAATATTAAATGAAAATTTTCAAACCAAAATAAACAGGCTACTCTCTGATTATGTAATTCATAAGAAATGTGCATTTCTCACAGGCATGGCGAGTCCGCATCGTCAAAAGCGACGTGACATTCAGCCATTCAGACATTCAGCTCAGAATTCGTGCTCAGCATTTAACCCATCCAAAGTGCACACACAAAGAGCAGTGAACACGAACTCACACCCGGAGCAGAGGGCCGCCATTTATGCTGCGGCCCCCGGAGAGCAGTTGGGGGCAACGACTTCAACTTCATCTTTGCAGCGACACAGAAAACATGAGTTTATTACTAAACAATTAAATATATCCTTGCATATTTTCTGACGAGCAGGCCATTCTGGGTTGAGCGAGACCCCATGGAATGAGTGAGCGGAGCAGAATATGCAGAAATGCACTCTCCGCTCATGAGCTCTGATCAGAACAAACCCGAACCTCACTGTCTGCTGAACAGAACCATCAAAATAAACATAGCAGACTAGACTATTATAGAACTAATTATGAGCTTATTGGTGATTTGTTTGTTTTTTTCTAATTCTTGACTAAATTTGAATATATATATATATTTTTGCCTAGTTCCTACGTCTATGGCCCAATGACGCTATGATGAACATTTACTACTTTTAAAAAATGTGGGTCAGGAAGTGGGTCCTTTTTTTGAGGCCAAGTTGTGGGCAGGTTTGTTGAAAACATCATTCGGGTGCGGGTTATTAATACATTGACCCACGCATTACTGATCTGTTTGAAACTATGATACAATATTAAATAATTTAAAATATGTATTTCCCTTAAAGCGTAAAACAAAAATTCAACCACTTTTGGCCTGTTTCTAATAACTTAAGATTTAGCTATCAAGCTATTTTCTAAATTTAAATGAAAATAAAACCAAAATAATTATTTTTGGGCCTAAGGAATATTGTGTGCTAGATACTGACCATGACCTTCTGGCCCCCTATGAAAGTAAGAGCACTATAAATCTGGGAGTTCTGTTGGATTATAACTAATATTTTTACAAACACACCAGAACTGTTGTAAAATCATGCTTTTTCATCTTTGTCATCTTTCTCAAATGAAACATTTTTTTTTATCACAGAGAAACTTCCAAATGGTGATTCATACTTTTGTAAAAACTTGTTTAGAATATTGAAATTAATTTTATTGCGTTGTTTCAGCCTTCCTCTTCCCACCTACATCTAGTGCAAAAGTCAGCTGCTACTTCTCTCTGGGACCCACAAGAATGAGCCAGTGGCTTTTATTGTATCTACACTGCACCAGTACCCTATTAAATACAGAACTGATTTGAAAATTATATTATTTGTTTATAAAGCCTTCAACAATTTGGCCTGTCAATAACAGTAAGGTTATTGTTTTAGTATTGTTGGGTTTTAAATATGGTAGTCTTGTTTTTATTTTTATTTATTTTATTTTATTATTATTATTTTATGTTTTACACTATTCTCTAAAGCACTTTGGTCAATCTCTGTTGTTTTTAAATTAGCTTTATAAATAAATATTGCAATGTATTGTATTTACAACTAATACACAGAGAATGACGTTTAACTGCACATATAGTAAAAATGCTGTAATCAATGTTAGCAACCTATCAATTGCAAAACAAATGACTGGCAGAAAGCACCTCAATTTTGCTAACTGGTGAAGTTTATTCTTTGTGGTTTACAGAGTCAAATGTTTTCTATTGTCTTTGGTCAAGGGCTGTCACAGTATGAATAATGGAACTCATTACTATTATTTTCAAAGATATATCAGCTATTCAGTTTTATATGTGGAAAAAGTAATAAATATTTAAAACAATTTGTTGTCAGATAAACTTACTTGAGCACTTTCTCTGATAAGAAGATCCTGAACATGTCAGACGACTTTGAAGAGATTGTTGACTTTCCTCCTCTGAGATCATAACATGATCACGGTTTCATGAAAACAATTTAAAATAATTTATTCAGTGTTTCATGTTATTTCATGTAACCTTTATATTTACAGATAATCACTGAGTTTAAATGGTTTAAAAAATGTACCTGAGCAAGTGATCTTGGCCACTTCGTTATCACAATTAGTCTGTCCCCAGGGTGAAGATGGACACTGCCATAAAGTGGAATCATGTCGTCGACATTTAAAATAATCCAGCCAGTTACGAGGCTTCAGTCCCTCTGAATAACCGGGTTCACTGCCAGATCTTCCACAGTTCAGCTCTTGACAGATCAGACTCACTGTGTCTCTGTCCATCTGGTTGTAACACACATTTCCCCAGGATCCATTGTAGAAAACCTCCACATTCCCTTCACAGCCCTCAGTTAACCTGATCTCTTTAAACTCTAAATAGAAAAGATAGGGAATTAATAATAATAATAATAATAATAATAATTATTATTATATATATATATATATATATATATATATATATATATATATATATATATATATATATATATATATATATATATATATATATTTAGACCTTTTAAGGAATTAATATTTTTTTGGATGATAAAACCATTTCAATAATAAATAGATCAAATTTGCAATTGTAAGATGCATGTCTTTTATTAACTAAAAAGAACCGAATCAGAGTCATTCATTTGAGAATAAGATTTAAATTTTCATGTGAAAATTTTGAATGAATATTCAGCAGAAGTGTATTCCATACACTGGAAAGTGTGCATGAACATTTACTTCAAATATCACTTTCAAAATTATTTTAAAAATGCATAAGAACATTTTTCAACCCTGTTCTTAATGAGCATAGTGCAAACACAATGAATATTGCTAATAATGAGTCCAATTTATGGGTTATCAAAGTAATTTCAATTATTGTTTTCTCTTTACTTGAGCACACGACTCCTACATCCTCCTTGTGATTACAGTCATGTTTTCCCCCAGCCTGAAGAAGAGCAGCTCCACAGGAACGTCTCATTCCCCTCACACTCCACCTCATCCAGCCATATGTGTCCAGAACCAGGACCAAACCAGGCTGGTACCTGCTGGTTACTGAGGGCCACTCCACACTGCAGCTGTCTGCACACCACATGGGCATCTTTAATATCCCAGGAGTCATCACACACTGTCCCCCATGAGCCGCTGTGAAAAACCTCCAGCCTCCCTGCACAGTCTTCCCCAGAACCCACCAGCCTGATGGACCCCCGACCTGATATTCAGAAAAAAAAACAAATACATATCATTGACCACTAACAAATGAAGAATCTGTCCAGATGTTGTTGTTCTCACCAAGGCAGGTGATGTACAGCTGTTGTGTGGAGCTGCAGTTGAGAGTTTGTGGAGAGCTGCAGTTCCCCAGATGAGCTTCACTCCCAGAGCACTGGAAGCCCGTCACACACTCATGACTGTGTTCAGGACTGGATGAAGAGGAGCCGTAGAAGTTCAGCACAGAGCCACAGTCCAGCTGTCTGCAGACTACAGAGGATTCAGTGAGACTCCAGGAGTCCAGCAGAACTCTCCTCCAGACCTGATGGATGAAAACTTCCAGCTCCCCCTCACACTGTCTCTCTCCAGACAACCGCACCAGACCGTCATGAAGAGCCAGTGAGGAATCTGAGTGAAAGGGGTGTAATTTTATTAATATATTGCAAGGTAATTTATTACCTATTTTCAATAAAATCCTCTCACTAGAGCAGATGACTCCAACATCTCGTCTGTGAGAACATTCAGCTCGACTCCATGAAGAGATGGAACATTCTGAGAGTTTTGTTTCATTCCCGTCACAATCAAACACATCAGCCCAGATTTCACCACTTCCCTCTCCAAACCAGTCTGATCCCACAACAGTCACAGCAATCCCACAATTCATCTGTCTACAGAGGACACTGGCAGCTCTCATATCCCAGCATGCATCACACACTGTGCCCCATTTACTGAGATACTGATGTTCAACTCGACCAGAACAGGAGTCTTGTCCGTTTACCAGTCTGAGATCGGTGTGACCTTAATGAAGAACAATGTTTATTTATTTTATTTACTTTTTTTTTTTTTTTTTTTACAAAAAAAGAAAGAAACTTTGTGATTATCACAGTAAGTGGAAACTACAGTTACATTACCAGAACATAACAGCCCAATGGCATTCTCATGGGTACAGTTGTGTTTAAAAGATGATGTTGGACAGAAAGAAATATAAGACTCATTTCCTCTACACTGAATCTCTTGTGTCCACATCTGAGTGTCTCCTTTGTCAAAAGCAGCTGCTCCCAGCACCTGTACAGGAGCCCCACAGTCCAGCTCTCTACACACAACCTCTGCATCCTGCTGGTCAAAGACAGCGTCACACACTGTGTACCATGTGTTCCCATGATTCAACTCTATTCTTCCAGAGCACAGGTGAGGTCCATCAATAAGTCTGGAATGTTTATGATCTGTTTATATTTAATAAATGATACAAAAGAGACAAATCACAGTTATTTGGACTGTATATGTTGAGCATATGAAAATTACAACATGACTATCAGATTTACAGTTTTGTGTCATTTATCATAGTAAACAGTATACTATATTATTCACCTGAGCAGATGACTCCAGCATCACTATTATGAGTACATGTGTGCGTTCCCCATCCTGCTGATCTACAGTTCTTCAATGTAGATTCCATTCCAGAACATAAAGCACTCATCCAGATCGGTCCTGATCCTGGTCCAAAATGAGCATCACTAAGAGCATCTACAGGTTCTCCACAGTCCAGCTCTCTACACACCACTGCAGCATCAGCCAAATCCCAGTCATCATCACACACTGTTCCCCACTGACCTCTGTGATGAACCTCCACTCTACCAGCACAACGACTGTTACCACCACCAACCCGCACATTCATTGAATCTGAGAAAGAGTAACAGAAAGAGAAAGGGAGCATGTAAATGTGTCATATTTAAAATAATGGACTACTGTGTTGTAAACATACATAAGTGTCTCTTCCTTTCTCTCTCTCTTAATACAGTTCTTACCTGCGCACACCAGTCTAACATTGTTGTCCTGTGAACAGTTGCTTTTGACTGATACTGATGTTGGACAACGGTGAATCTGAGACTCATTTCCTCTGCACTGAATCTCTTGTGTCCACATCTGAGTGTCTCCTTTGTCAAAAGCAGCTGCTCCCAGCACCTGTACAGGAGCCCCACAGTCCAGCTCTCTACACACAACCTCTGCATCCTGCTGGTCAAAGACAGCGTCACACACTGACATCCACGTCTGATTATGAAGTATCTCCAACCTCCCAGAGCAGGGAGAACCTCCAACTAGCCTGATTTCTGAAAGAACACAGACCATTTTAATAATTTACTTGGGAAAATAAATTCCCTTTCGTATACTTGATGTATAAAAGTAATACATATAACTAGTCTATTTGTTTTTAATAACCACCAAATACAATCTGAAACCTATAAAAAATATTGATAAAAACAATGTAAAAGCCACAATATTATTTTTTAAATACAAAAATATATTACTGAGCAAGTACATACAGTAAAAAGTGTTCTGCCTTCTTGCCTGTCTTGAAGATGTAGAGCATTGGTCCTGTACATTGGTCCTGGGGACACTTTTTTATATTTTACACGTATTCCTTATTTAATGCATCTAATTCAGATCATCAGCTGTCAGATAAGTAAGACATAATGTACAGAGCAGTGGGTCCCCAAGACTGATGTTGAGAACAATAGAGAAACTAAGCAGGTTTATTCAAGTAGCAAAGACTATATTTTGACAAATATTTTTGGTTTGTCTGTACAGTATATCAAACTAAATTATTTTAGTAGAGACCATTTAAGTGATTAAGGTGAGGTACTGTACTGTGTGGAGCAGTTTACCTGAGCATCTGACTCCAGCATCTTCATTATGATCACAGTCGCTTTTACTCCATCCTGATGTGCCACAGTTTTTCAGTGTAGACTCTGATCCAGTGCACACAGCATAACTTATCCAGATCGGTCCTGATCCCGGTCCAAAATGAGCATCACCCAGAGCATCTACAGGTTCTCCACAGTCCAGCTCTCTACACACCACTGCAGCATCAGCCATATCCCAATAATCATCACACACTGTTCCCCACTGACCTCTGTGAAGAATCTCCACTCTACCAGCACAGCGACTGTTGCCACCAACCAACCTCACATTTACACGGTCTGTATATTGAACAGAGAGAATCAGAAATAAAGAGACAGCGAGGAAAATAGAAAATCTGAATTATTTATTTTTTTATAAATGAAACACAATATGAGAGGGAAAAACATTTTGGTATTTTGGTAACGTTACATTCATTTTTTAGCCCGGGGATTTGAATCTAGAAAATAAATTAGCTCCAACCTGCACACACCAGTTCAACACTGTTTTCATGTGAACAGTTGTGTTTGTCTGATGGTGATGCTGCACAGAGCTGTATCTGAGACTCATTTCCTCTGCACTGAATCTCTTGTGTCCACATCTGAGTGTCTCCTTTGTCAAAAGCAGCTGCTCCCAGCACCTGTACAGGAGCCCCACAGTCCAGCTCTCTACACACAACCTCTGCATCCTGCTGGTCAAAGACAGCGGCACACACTGACATCCACGTCTTATTATGTAGTATCTCTAATCTTCCAGAGCAGCAAGAACCTCCAACCAGCCTGACTTCTGAAAGCAAAAACAATTAATTGATATGAAAAAAAAAACGGTTTATAAAAACAATATTTTTGAAATTCCTCAGATCACATTTCACATGAAAAACACTACACTTTTATATATTTGTATTGTATTCAGAATATATTAATAAAAAGCTTGAAATAAAAACAACAACAGTAGACGTAAACAATAAACAAAGGTATCTTGCATACTGTAGGTTTATTCTTATTTATTGATTTAGTTAGCATACACTTGAATGAGATATGTTTGTGATTTTTATGTATACTATTCAAAAGTTTGTGGTCAAATTTATCAAAAATTACAGTAATAATACTTATAATGTTCCAACATACTTGAGTTAAAAGCAAGATTATTGAAAAGGAAATTTTTAATCAGGTGAACAAATAAAACTCAAATGGATGCCTGGACAATTTTCAACCTGGTTTCCGACCGCATCACAGCACAAAGACAGCACTCATTAAAATAATAAATTATATTTGCTTAAATTCTGATTCTGGAAAAATATCAGTGCTGGTACTACTAGATCTCAGTGTTAAGTTTGACACAGTCGATCAAAACACTTCTAGGGAGACTGAAAAACTAGATCGGGCTTTCGGGGGTTGTTATCAATTGGTCCAGGTCACACTCAGAAGGGAGAGGTTATTTTGTGAGTACAGGAGAGCATAAGTCTAAGTGGACGACAGGCGTAGTCCCACAAGGCTCAATTCTTGCACCGCTTTTGTTTCAAATGACTACAACACCATTAACTCCCTTTGCCAATGTATTGATGAAATTACCAGTGGGACAACATTCTTCAGTTGAACATGGAAAAAAAATTAAGTAATTGCATTTGGAAACAAAGATGAAGTTCTCAAGGTGAATGCATACCTTGACTCTAGGGGTCAAACCAATCAAGTCATGAATCTTGGTGTGATTCTGGATACACACCTTTGTTTCAGTAATCATGTCAAAACAGTAATTAAATCAGCATACTACGATCTAAAAAAACATTGCAAGAATTATATGTCTTGTTTCCAGTCAAGACACTGACCTTCCCAAGAAGACCATTAGACAGCTGTAGCTCATCCAGAACGCTGCTGCCAGAATTTTGACTGGAACCAGAAAATCTGAGCATATTACACCAGTCCTCCGGTCCTTGCTCTGGCTTCCAGTTATATATAGGATTGTTTTTAAAGTACTTTTACTCATTTATAAACCATTCGATGACCTAAGACCGTAATACATACAGAAGACCTAACAGACCACTAAGAGCATTAGGATCGAGTCAGTTAGAAATACCAAGGGTTCACTTAAAACCAGGGAAGTCCACTTTTATCTATAATGCCTTCCGCAGTTGGAATCAGCTTCCAGAAGAGATCAGATGTACTAAAACATTAGTCACGTTTAAATGCAGACTCAAAACTCATCTGTTTAGCTATGCATTTATTAAATGAGCACTGTGCATCGTCAAAGCTGATTGCACTATATTTTATGTATAATCATTTTCTATTCCTAACTGTTTTAAATTTGAATCCTTTTAAATATATATTTCACTAGTTCACGCTTACATATAATTAGCTGAGGTATGGTATGCGTATTTGGCGTGCTGTCCAGGGAAGGGCTCCAAGCTCGGGAATGGCCCGAACCTAGAGTACCCCCCCCCCTTCCCAGTCTATTTATAAAGTGAACTTGAAGTGAGGAGATGGGGTGGAGGAGGGATGCTGATAAACCGTCAATGGATAGAGTTAAGTCAGCGATATTTAAATTATGGGATTGATTACTTGATTATGGTCCACCTGTGTTGGTTAGGCTAAGTATTTAACGCACTCCTCCCGAATGTCATTAATAAAATTACATTTAAATTCCTTGCTTTATTGTTGTTATTATTTTTTATTATTATTATTATTTTATTTTATGCAAAGCACTTTGAATTACCATTGTGTATGATATGTGCAATATAAATCAAGTCCTTGTCTTAAAAAAATTATGTTCAAAGAATCCTGAAAAAACTACTTTTTATGGAGTTGGTGGGGGACACTTTCTGGTGATATAATTATGTTGAAGGCTTGAGCAGTTTACCTGAGCAGATGACTCCAGCATCCCCATTATGATCACAGTAATTTTTATTCCATCCTGTCGAGCCACACTTCTTCAATGTGGACTCTGTTCCAGTACATAAAACATTGCTCATCCAGATTGGTCCTGATCCTTGTCCAAAATGAGCATCACCCAGAGAATCTACAGGTTCTCCACAGTCCAGCTCTCGACACACCACTGCAGCATCAGCCAAATCCCAGTCTTCATCACACACTGTTCCCCACTGACCTCTGTGAAGAACCTCCACTCTACCAGCACAGCGACTGGAACCATTTACCAATCTCACATTCACACTGTCTATATATTAAACGGAAAGAACAAAAAATGTTAAATAATGTTCATGAATCACATCATCATGAGAGGGAAATCTGTTATTTTGCTAACATCATTTTTTTTTTTTTTTTACATTTAAAGAAGATTTAAAGGAGATTTAAATCTGAAGAATTCATTTGTTCCAACCTGCACACATCAGTTCAACACTGTTTTCATGTGAACAGTTGTGTTTGTCTGATGGTGATGTTGCACAGAGGTGAATCTGAGACTCATTTCCTCTGCACTGAATCTCTTGTGTCCACATCTGAGTGTCTCCTTTGTCAAAAGCAGCTGCTCCCAGCACCTGTACAGGAGCCCCACAGTCCAGCTCTCTACACACAACCTCTGCATCCTGCTGGTCAAAGACAGCGCCACACACTGACATCCACGTCTGATCATGAAGTATCTCTAACCTCCCAGAGCAGCGAGATCCTCCAACCAGCCTGACTTCTGAAAGAACACAGATGATAATTTTAATTTTAAAAATTTACTGAAAATCCCTTTTGTACACTTGATGTATAAAAGTAATATATCCACTAGCATATTAGTTTTTTTTAACAAACACCAACTAATCTTAAAGCTATAAACAACATAAATAAAATAAAAATGAAAAGCCTGAAAGAACACAGACATTTTAAATGATTTATAGGAAAAATAAACACTCAACATTTCATATTTTAATTTTAAAGTCCAACAATAATCTTTATATATGAAAAAATAATAATAAAATATTAAGATATAAGAAGTCATTCAAAATGAATGTGCCAGCGTAGACTGCAGCGATGGAAAAAGGTATAATAATAAATGATAAACACTGTTAATAAAACAGAAAATATATTTTAAATAATAATATTTTAATAATAACAATAATTCAAATAATTACCATTTAACCGTGACAATAAATTCAGTCCTTGCACACACAAGACTCAAATAAAAGACTCAAAGTAAAATCACCTTACTGGCCCCAAATTTTTGAGGATGTATTGTTATGGTGAGGTTTGGAGCACTTTACCTGAGCATCTGACTCCAGCATCTTTAGAATGATCAAAGCTCGTTTTACCCCAACCTGTTGAGCCACAGTTCTTCAGTGTAGATTCTGATCCAGTACACACAACATAACTCATCCAGACTGGTCCTGATCCCGGTCCAAAATGAGCATCACCCAGAGCATCTACAGGTTCTCCACAGTCCAGCTCTCTACACACCACTGCAGCATCGGTCATATCCCAGCTATTATCACACACTGTTCCCCACTGACCTCTGTGAAGAACCTCCACTCTACCAGCACAGCGACTGTGACCACCGGCTAACTTCACATTTACACTGACTTTTTGTGCAACAGATGTATGATAGACTGAGAGAAAGGAGGAAAGCACAATAAGAAAACAAGAGAATGAGAAGTTTCAGAAATAACTTAAAAAATGCACAAAATTTAAATAATGTGGCAATAAAGATGGTTTTCCTTTTTAACTAAACGTATAAACCTACCAGCAGTGATGAGTTTTAGCAGTAACATCATCTTCAGACTCCTCATCATCTTCATGCAGCACGACACACACTATTTTATCAGCTCAGAAGTTTCTCCCCTAAAGAGCCCCCTAAAGAGGAAAGCCCTAAAATGTACCAATCGTGCTCATCATTACCTTATTAGACAGAACAGAGGAAATCATCAAACAACTTCAGTGACAAATCAGAAGAGGCATTTCTCATTTTTTTCCATATATATCAAAGGAACGTCAGCGCTGAAATGGACTCCTCCTCCATATAGAGACATACACACACAGGCACACACACACCCACATCTTCACACGCACACACACACACACACAGAGAGAGAGAGAGAGAGTACCAGAGTCAAAAATAGTCACACGTAATACAGAAAACATTAAAGAGAGGAAGCACACCAGGATATTTACAGAATCAACACCTGCTGAGATACAGAGACTGATAAATGCGCACTTCAATATATATATATTGCTAGAAAAATCAGAAACCACACACCGTATCACCAATTAGTTTTAAACTAATCAAAAAGGTTTAATTCACTGGGGCAACAACTAACTCACATAGAGAACCCAGTAACCCTTTGTGTTAAACGTAGCAAGGAGGTACTCATCCACAAGATGGCAGAAAACAGCATTTGCCTGGAGTCTAAGGGTATTTTGGGGGCCTGGAGAAGTTTTGTCATGTCCTGACATTTGCACTTTTTTCAGTTTCTTATAAATATCTAAATGGCTAAAGTTTAATCTCACTGTAATCAGCACAAACTGGGCTATAATAATATGTGAGTAGCATGTATGTACATGATTGTATTTTTGAGGAATAAAAATATTATGCATGGTTAGTGAAAAACTAAAAATGTTAAATCACTTGAATAAGGCACTAAAATACATAAAAACTCATCTTGTTTACTCACTTAGCTACAGAAAACAATATATTGATTTAAATTTTCTAAGACACTTTTTGTTGGTAAAGGTCATATGAGAGTAGGCGCCAACTATCATGAATATCATTGTGATTTACACCTGAGAAGACAAAGGCCTGCATAATGAGCCTTTCTGTCAGCTGTGTCACTGAGAGTGAAGAGTTACAAGAAAGAATGTGAGGACAAAATAAATGTATATCATTTTATGTTTGTAGTTTATTAAGAATATATTTAATTATCCCACAACATAATTTAATATCCACTTGGGGGAGCAGTTAAACAGTTTATTAGAACAATCAAAGCTGACTTTCAAACATTTTTTTTAAACATTTCTATTATTTACATCAAGCTTTTGAATGGTATAGTATTGTATATTGTTATTTAAACTTCATAATGTTTCACTTGATTATACATTTAGTCAGGAATTATAGTTTGGAAAAAGTCTTTGGAAAAAGTCTAACTAGCAAGATGTTTACACATTATGTGAAAACTAGTACAAGTATATAAATAAATATAATGAGACTTACTCATGTTTATGATCTCTGCTAAATAAAGTGCTTCATTCTTCTTTTACTGAGGAAATCCATTTCTCAAATCTTCAACCACATCACATCTTTTTGGGGTGAATTATGTCTTATTCTTCTCATCGCAAAGCACACAGTAAAATAAAAAAACTTGAACAGTCTCATTGCTTTTTCTTCTGTTATGGGCGCATTCAAGCAGCGCGCTTCAGACGTGGATGTGAGAACAATGCTGAATGATTTCTGGAAGATAAATTATTCAGTTACTTCTCTCTTTTTTTCTTTTTTTTCTTTTTGTAAAACGTAATCTTTATTGTGTTAAAATTTATGTGTGATGGGAAATTTAAGTTCCATAAAAGGGTGACAAACCTTTGATTTTTTAATGATAAATTAAGAGAACCATTTAACATGTTTAGCTTTATGCAGGAAAAGTTACGTCTTTTATAGTCTATAAAGATCTTTAATGTCCATAACAGAACTTCAACAGAACTACTAGGGGAGAGTGGGGACGAAAGTAACAAAGCGATTTTCTCAGAGCCTCTTAATGCATTTGCATTCCAAGCTATGACAGCATGTTCAGCATTCAATCCTTGACAGAGCTGAGAAATATCACGTTATTTCGTCATTGTTTCCCACAGTTAGGTCCGTAAAACTGATTGTTACTTTTGTCCCGCTACAATAAATATTTATTTTGTTCCGGTGCATGCTATATTGTGAATTTCTGTGTCTTGCGTAATTTATTAAAATGTTTATGTCATATTATAACAAAATAATATGTCAAGAGTGAGGGTAAGAAAAACAGACAGAGGTCTGGTTTAATCCAGATGTTTATGAGAGGGCGTTTCTGGACATAAGAGGACCATCACTCCCTGAGCAGCTGCTAACTCGCATTTACCTTAGCTTTTACACCTCCATCTATGAATTTGCAGTGTTTCCAGATGTTTTTATGCACATTTTGAATTTATGCATATAAACAACTGGATGGATAATTGAATAGGCCTACTGTATGCTTAGAATTTATATTATCCTAATGTAATTCAATTTTTATATTGTTCATTCTGTTGAAAAAATGTTTTATAAAAATACTCTAAAATAAAATATTTTTATTAAATCAAGTTTGTACAGTCGGGTTTTGAGACATTTGATGGAACTTAAATGTAAAATACAAGTATGAAAATGTAATTTAATTTTGCACACACAATATATATATATATATATACACACACACACACAATTATTATTATTATCAATTCAACTTTAATATTAATTGTTAGAAAACTGACACAAAAATCCATGTCTTATTGTAAATAAACCGCTTTTATTTATTTATACAGTACAAGGTTTGTTGAATGTAGCAATGTGTTGCTCAACCACAAGATGGCGACAAAATCTATTTTAATTCCAGGCTGCAAGGTGCTTTTATTATACTGCAATGCGTTAGTCTTCAAATAGATGGCAGCAAAACAATAATTACAGAAATGATCTATTAAGGGGGGGGCGTTTTCACTCAATATCCTGTTAATCTTGAGTACCTATAGAGTAGTACTGCATCCTTCATAACTCCAAAAAGTCTTTAGTTTTATTATATTCATAAGAGAAAGATAAGTCTGTACCGATTTTTCCCAGAAAAACACGACCGACTGGAGGCGTGACGTGTGGGCGGAGCTAAAGAATCAGGAGTGCCAGTAGGCTTTTGCATTGAGAGCGTTTGGAAGTTGTGACATTACCGTGAGGAAAAAAACATCATCCAAAACAAACCATGGCTAACAGTCAGATTCAGCCGTTTATTTATGATCCAGAATCAGATCCCGAGGCTTAAACTGAACGGGAGCAGCAGAAGCAACGACTCGCTCCGAGCGGGGCTCGAACCTGGGTCTCCGGCATGGGAGGCAGACGCACTAACAAGGAGGCAGAGATATTTTAAGCAGTTTTACTCACCGCCTGCGGTTCCAACACATGATCGTGACCCTTTTTCGTTGGGATTGCATCATACTTAAGAAATAAACGATACGCAAATCCGTCGTCAAACTGGGCCTTGTTCGTAAAACAAGCATCTTCGAAATGCAGGGAACAAACACAAACACTTGCACAACTCCGTTGATGCTCTGTAAAAATAAACTCCATCCACTGGTCCCTTAATGCTGTTTTTTCTTTGGTAATCTGTGCAGGGTTGTCTTGCCCTGGCAACCAAAAACACACTCCTTTTATGACATTTCGCAACTCTCTCGCTCTGATCAGTGAAATGTCTTTGCTGCTCAGCCCCTCAGTGCTCTGCTCTATGGGAGCACGCACTCTTCCGGCAGACGTGCCTTAGGACCCATATAAGGAAATTCCGCTCCATCTAACGTCACACAGAGCCATACTCGAAAAAAACTTTCCGAAACTTGTGACAAACCGGAAGGAGTATTTTTGGAACAGAAATACTCCTTCAAACTTACAACTTAATTTTTGAAACTTTGTCCATGTTTAGCATGGGAATCCAACTCTTTAACAGTGTACTAAACTCAGTATGCATGAAATAGCATTTAAATCCCATACCCCTTTAAGGGGTTTGTCCATGTGTTTAGACAGGAGAGAGCTTCTTCGTGTTGAACACTTATCTTTTTTCCTCTTAATAATGACTCTTAATGATTTATTGTCAAACAGACATTTTATTGTGGTAAAACATTTGGTAAAAGCCTGAAATCAGACAAAGCAACGTAATAGTGCTCCATTATAGATTGAGATCTGAGTGATGGGAGATACTGAGAATTGAAGTTCTATTAATAATCACTGTATGTAACAAACTGTTGATTTATCAACAATAAATTAAGATTAGGCATTTTAAATATCAGCATAATGACAACCTCAACTCCTTTGTCACTACAAAAGAAAATGAAAATGTGATTCAGTTGGGGGGGGAGGGGGATAACCACTGAAATACAACATGGTCAGTGCTTTCAGAAGAATACAATCCAGCAGGATGCAAACACCATCTCTCCTGTGTTTGTGCACTTTACTATTCTTTTACACTTTTAGGGATCTTTAGTGTCCAAAGCAAACTTTCACAGAGTCTCCATCTTCCTTCCATACCTCCAGACTAGTTCAAGTTTGAACCTGTTCCAGCAATATCTCTCAATAAGCACTGAATCAGCACACAGCTCCAATCAGATCAGAAGTATCAGCAGAGGTTTCAGCAGCGGATCACGTGCCAGAGGCTCGCAGACCCTGTTTCTGCATGACGTTCCAGAGTTTGTGGAGGTTGGACTGTGTGATGAGGTCGTCTGGTTTGAGCTGCAGTGCACGGAGGTAGTTGCTCTCAGCTTCCTTCAGCTTCCCATTAAGATGGAGGATCGCCCCGAGATTCATCAGAGCAGCTGGATGCTGGGAAATCAAGAAACAGATAATTAGGATGAGGATGGCTAAAGAATTAGGTTTTGATATTCCTAAACAGTAGAGGCAACAAGTACGATGGAAGACAGTACTTTAATCTTAAATAATAGCTATAGAAGGTGCTTACATCAGGTCTTAAATCAGCTGCCTTCCCATAATACCTTTCAGCTGCCTCATTCAGACTGGCTTGTCTGTGGACAAACACACATTAAGTTAACAACAACAACAAGTGTTTGACTATATAAAATCACTCCATGTATCTATTTGGCAAGTAGCTGTGGAAGATGAAACAAGTGGAGTTCACCCGCAAACCACCTGAAACTAAAACTGTGCAGATGTTTTTGAGAGACACACACCTGAGCATATGAGCAGCGCTGAACACCACGTCAAACTCTGAACTGTCCAGCTCTGCAGCTTTCTGAGCCATCGCTGCCGCCTCTCCCAGACGAGACTCTTCCAACAGAAACTGACCTGACAGACAAGAAAGAAAGAGGAGCTCACAGGATTGAAAACAACTCAAACACAGCAGGCCAGAAGCCCACAGGTCGAACAGACAGAGATCAGAGCAGATACACAGCGCAAGCTTCCAAGAACACACCGAGACAAAGAAAGGAAGAGTGGAGGATGAAGAACATGAGGCATAGTGAACTTCAGTATATAAAATGAGTATATCAGTATATAAAAATAATTATAGTTCTAATAAATAATCATAATAAATTACAATGTGTAATATTCTTAAAAGATTTACATAAATTCTATATAATAACAGTAATAATAATAAACAGGAAAAAAACGATTTAATAATAATAATAATACATTTTATTAAAAAAATAAAAGGTGAAATATTTAAAGACACTATTAAATTAAATTTCAAATATATTTGAGCACTGTATCAAACAAATTAGAAGTGAAGCAAATCAATCAGAAAGCAAATCAGATTGTACCGTAATGCATGTAGCAGTTTCCTCTAGCAGGATCCAGCTCTATTGCCTTCAGGAAGTAATGCTCTGCTTCAGACTTCTGTCCCTGTGGAGAAATTAAGAAATAATTACACCTGCACCCAGCATTATTAATGAAGGGACACAATCATAACCAGACCCTTTAAATATGTGCTATATATGATGCTAGACGTTATCAAAGTGTGGGAAAGTATACCTTTTTTATGGTTAGTATGCTTTCTAATAAAGTACACTTTCTTTATGGTTCAGTGCTGATTGCTTCCATGTTGGTGTTACCTTTGCATATGTTCTTGTCATAAGCAGTGAGGTTATATTATGCTTAATTCACTGAATGGTTCTGTGGCAAACACTTTTGATAAGAGTCTAAAGTAGTACTTTGGAAAGCTGTAGCATGTAGCCACGGTTCCTGAAAAGCATTCAACTACATCCAAGAACGTTTATCAAATGTACAGACCTATAAGTCAAGGTTTCAAAAAGCACTAAATGGCTTCAGATTTGAATCCAAAAGGGTAAATACAAAACAAGCTATTGTTTTAGCCTCAACCTGTACTTTAATCTAGCAACTAAAGCATTAAATTAGCTTTAGAGGTTTTCAGGGACATATTTTCAATAGAAGTTCAAAACCAGGCTGGACAGAAAAGTAAACCAGAACAGTAAATGTTTGAATCGTTCAAGTACAACATGCCATAACTTCAGTCAATTTGTCTGATGCTGTCCTGACCGTTTGACACAGAGTAACCCGGCTAATACACTGCAGTTCCTCGACAGCTGGTCAAAAGTTCACCAGTAAGATGTTTTCAATAAGAAAGAGAGTAATTACATTAAGCACGGTGCCTGAGGGATAATAACTGGTTTTAAGCTGTTTATTAAACGGACAGGCCGGTGAGGGGAATTTAAAGCGAGCAAACAGGTTTGAGGCAACAGTCTGGACTCTTGACCAGCCGTGCCGGGACACAAACCTAAATCAGATTAGAGGAAGGATGTGAGATATCCCGTCCTGGGGGGACGCAGCTGCTCGACCTTTCTTCATCACCCCTCTCCATTTACATCATAGTGGTCAGAGAGGAAAATAGAAAATATCACAAGCGACTGGACGACTGTTATATTGTATGCAGACAGACATCAAAGCGATGCTGGTGTCTGAGAGACAATTTTGTGTTAATGTTCCCCTCAAGGACAAAGCAATTAAAAGGAACCTCAGCATTAAGAGGCTCATGAAGGGTCTTCTGTGACTCAAATTATTTTAATAACCAGGTATCTGTGGACTCTTCTTTCCACTTGGTCTCCCCTTTTCAAGTTTGAAATGAAAGCTGAATTTATTTAATATTTAATTATGCTTTCACAAATCCATTTAGCTTCAGGTTTTTACATTCATATTGAAAATGTAATAGCAGTGACAGTGCGCTAAAATAGATCAGAAAAGCCTGAGACCACAAGTAAAAATGCTTCTATTTTCCCGAAACATGAATATAAAAGTACAAATAATAAATAATGCTTGGCTTAACGATTGCAATTTTAAGTGCAAGTAAATAAATAAATACATTTAAGGTTTAAATGTTACTTTTTAATTGACGATTTTCAATGCAGTCTCATACTTTTAGACACCACCACTATATGTTTGATCTTCCACATGTTATTCACAATGACCGTTTGACAGCACAAAAACACGAAGGGTTAATAATGCACTTGTCAGCTTGACTCACCATGGCAGACAGCAGTTTTCCATAGGTCAGGTGGGCAGGAATATGGTCAGGTTTGGCCTTCAGAGACTCTCTGTACCAATGCCCTGCCTCCTCTAGATTATTCAGCCTCATATATGCCTCACCTGTGGGCCAAGGTCAGAAGGACGTGTAAAATTACATAGAATTTTTTGCACTCCATGCCATCAAATCAAATGCAGAGACAAGCAAGTCATGGGATGAGTTTGAGAAGTTATGGATGGCTTTTGCAACACCAGGGTCCTGTGTTTTACTCCCTACGAAACATGTTAATAAAATTTACACTTTGAATGGACTCTGAAATTACTTTGGATAAAAGCATCTGCCAAACAAATAAATGTAAACTCATCATATCTCATGACAATAGATCAGTAACACGAGGACATTTATGTATCATATTCCAGTAGCATCTCCAGATGTGAAGGAAAGGAGTAGTAGTAGTAGGAAAAAAAAATCACTGGAGATGCCATCTACTGTATACATTAGATTAATAGAGACTTGTCATTGCACTTACATATTACTGCTCTTTTGTTGGTTTTGATTGCTTATATTGTCCTCATTTGTATGTAGCTTTAGATAAAAGCATCTGCTAAAATGACTAAATGTAAATAATTTATTTAGAGTGTCATGTAAGTGTTTCTGAATCTCAAATAAAAACATCTGAATGCACTGATAAATAAACACTTACCCATCATATTGTACAAACTCTGTGGCGCAAACTGTCGTGGCATTTTCTGCACAGCCTCTTTATACATGGACAGCGACTCCTGAGGACAACAAATAAAAACAAACAGTCATAATGTGATAACGAGAACTGTTAATTAAGAACCACCATGGAACAATTCAAACAAGAACATAACTGCATCCATCTAAACTAATAATGAATGCATATACAGATGAGTACTGTACCTCGTGCTGGCCCTGCTCATGAAGCAGTTTGCCGAGGTTGTACAAGCAGCTGGTGACGGAGCTCTTGTGGGCATGAGGGTCCTTCAGGTTCTCATCGGGGATGTCAGCGCAAGTGTGAAAGGTGCGTTTGGCCTCTTCGATATTCCCCTGGGAGACCAGGATGATGCCCACATTCAAGTATGCAGCTGTGAAAGAGGACGAAAGGGAGAAGTAATTAAAAACAGACTTTTTTTTTTGTCAAAATGGTGAAACTGAAGAGCTGAACTCACAGGCCAGAGTCGGTCTGCTCCCGATGGCCAGTTTGTAGTAATGCAGAGCCTCTGAGAATCGCTCACTCTCCTGTAGCAGCAAACCACTGAGTGAAATAAAGCACACATTGCTTTTGAGCTTGAGAGATGATATGCGAAGTAAGAGGTTGTTGCAAGGACAAGAATGTGGAGAAACACTAAGGTCTCTGCTCCTCTCCAGGGTTAATGAATGTTAGAGGTGTCTCACGAGTCTGCATATAAGAACTAATGAAATCCCGTCACATGCACAAGCCCAGAGTGAGAGATAGAGCAAACACTTTCACTGCTCCTCAACCTCCCACTCTCGTTTTCTGAATGCCAAGTATGACTCTTAACTAGACTTTGCAATTTTGGAGGCAACCTTAAAAAATATTAAATGCTCTGTAGTGTTGAGCAATGAGCAATATTATGGCACATATCCATAATTGTGTACATCTGCTCATGTCATGACTTTGCATATCTCTGGTCAAAAAAAAACAACAACAAGACTTAAGTGCAAGCTAAATAAGTATTTATCAGCATTTTTGTATAAATTTTTTTCACTAAATAAAAAAAGTTCAGAACAGAGTAACACAAACTCAAGTATCTGAATACTTTATATAACATTATGCATGGATGGCAATGCATTCAATAATAAAACAAACTATTATTGGTACCTATTATATTTATATATTTATTTTTTAATAAAGCCAACACAAGCAAAAAAACTTTTGATAAAAAAAAATTAAAAAAATCTTCTGGTTGTCAAACATTTTCATGATTAACGTGATACATCCAATAAAAATCACCTTAATCAAAAATCACCATTGCCAGAAAAAGACCAAAGATCAAGTTAATTCTGAAAAAAAGGGTTAGTATCATTTGTTTTCAGAACCCATTTGGTTTGATATTTTTATTCATTTATTTTATTTATATATATATATATATATATATATATATATATATATATATATATATATATATATATATATATATATATATATATATATATATATACAACCTCATTCTGACATTTTAAGTGTGATGTAGTGGCAAAAAACATGTCTGTGTTTGTGTACTCACAGGTTGTAGAGCATATCTGCCATATTTCCACGGTAATAAAGAGCATTTCTATACGCGCTCTCTGCCTCGGCCATCTTTCCCTTGTTCTTCAGAACATTACCCAGGTTACCCCAAGCTAAGAGAAACAGACAAAAGAAATTTCACTAGTATTTACTTTGTCAGTACTATCATATCTGATTGCAAAAGCCCAGCTCTCCAAGCTCACCTTTAGCAGGGTTTACAGCAATGCCAGACCTGTACAGCATCTCCTCGCTCTGCCAGTCCTGGTTCCTCCTCACAGTCTTCAGGCTGTAGAGAAGCAGCAGACCTGCAGCACAGCCCAGCAGGAACACTCTGGAGCGTCTCGACCTGCAGCGAACAAACATGCTCCTCAACCCTACGGTCACGAGCAGACAGAAGCCCATACTGGGGATGTACAGCACCCTCTCGGCCACCACAAAGCCCACGTAGAAGAACATATTAGTGGCTGGAATGAAGGGCAAAACCAGCAGTCCGAGGGAAAAGACCACCACACTCTCTGTGGCTGGAAGAGATTTTTGAGGTGCTTTGGGTGGTTTATGATATCCATTTTTTGGGGGGGAGTTTGAGTCCCTGTAGTGATTGTCATCATGATTATGACTGTATCCATTAGTTGCAGACTTTCCATTGCTCATATGTGATTTTCCATTGGTGTCACTGATTTTAGAGGACTGCAGCGATGGGTTTCTCAAGCCAAACCATGATAGAAGAGCAAATCCTAAGTAAAACAAAACTGACTGAAGGTTCCGCCAATCAGTGATGGATCGGAGCAGAGGAATTGCATCCATTGACCAATCAAAGCTGAGTTTGTCAGGGCAGAGTAGGAGCCAGGCATTGACAGCTGGCAGGTACAGGAAAGTGAGTGCTCTGGTCAGGAAGTGAGGTGAGTCGGCTGCAGGGTTGTCAGAGTTGGAGAAGTTTGGAGGCTTGTTGCCCATCCAGTAAAACCGAACTGCCAGAAGAATCATCCCCCAACCAACAAGCCATGCGAGACTGACCAGCAAGCTCATGTTCTTCCCCTAGAAATGAAGAGAATGAAATGCATCTGTTGAGACACTTTTAATTGGTCCAGTAACAACATTTAACAGTGGACATAGATTTGCAACAGGAGAAATTACATTTTTTTAGTCATGAAAAATCCCACCACGTCTCACATGATGTATTGTGTTTAACTGCATTAAGAGATTGAAAAAACAATGGTGGAAATAACATTAAGATTTTAAAAAACTATGTGGTGAATATAATTTTAATTTCTATTATTTTTTTAAAATAAAAACGGAATTGTTTTATTTTACATCTCTATATTTTTTTATCAGCTTTAAATGATAGTAAGGACTTGGATTTTCTGATTTCAGATAAAGTTTGGGTTGGGGAAAGGAAAGGAAAGGAAAGGAATGGATAAAGGAAAAAGGAAAGGAAGGGAAAGGAAAGGAAAGGAAAGGAATGGAAATGAAAAAGGAAAGGAATGGATAAAGGAAAGGAAAGGAATGGATAAAGGAAAGGAAAGGAAAGGAAATTAAAGGAAAGGAAAGGAAATTAAAGAAAATTAAAGGAAAGGAAAGGAAAGGAAAGGAAAGGAAAGGAAAGGAAAGGAAAGGAAAGGAAAGGAAAGGAAAGGAAAGGGAAAGGCACTCCTTTGCATTTCTACTATATACTACATCCTGCATACTGAACAGTTCTTTGAGTGTAAAATTGAAAAATCTTTTCTTATATAAATGGTTCTTTGGGCACAGCATGACAATTGACAGAGTGCACACTGGAGAAGTTGAGCTCAAAGACCAGGGAAATTAGATGCCACAAATATTGATTCCTTTATTTCACACACAACGGGCCAGAAACTTATGGACTAAAGCCACAATAGATCCTCTGCTCCCACTGAGCGTGACACTTCAATCTATGGTTCAGGGTTGAAATAAATGAACACTCTTTCATCACCTGTTTTTGTTCCCGCTCTTTTTTACTAAACTGTGAAAATCAATCTTAGATTGGAGATGACAAAGACCTTATCAACGGAGATGTGAAAGAAAGTCACTAGACCAATAGCAATTTTCCTGCAGGATAATATTCTTCTCTGCTTATAAAAGTTAGTAACTAAAATAAAAAGAATGCATAAAACACACAGAATAACCTCTGCATTTAGTGCAAAATCCAAACAGAAATAGCCAGGGCGTTGGAGGACATTGATGAACTGAACTCATTACACTGCAGAGGACAAAGGAAGTGCTTGTTTTAGCTGCTGCTAATTACGCCACTCGTGACGAAGGTTGTGGGTTTGCAGCTTTCTCTATTGGGACACTGCCCAAATTCAATCAGGATCTTTCAGTTTTTTAACATCAAGAAAAAGGTAGGAGCATCAACAACAGCAGACCTACTACAGTCTGAGTAACATCAATACATATAACACCTCAGACAGTTCATGCATCTAAAAGTCATTACACACCAGAAATGAACTGTATTCAAGGAAGTGTGAGATCCATAGCATCATTTCACAGCTGAATTTCCTGTCACAGCAAAAACGATGCCACATTAATCAATCTGTTGACTGTTATTTGCAAATCTTTCCACTTGAGACAAATGAGTCAAAATATTGTGCGTAAAAGTGGAATTATTTTTTAAAAGCGACTACGAAGAATTCCTTGTGAAGCTTGAAAGATTCATATACCTTGCTAATCAGTCTTTCGACTTTTTGCATTTCCCCCTTAAAAGTTCAATAATCAAATTAGCATTTTCTTTTTCTTTTTTTCTGGAATAAGACAGGTTGGCTGCTGGTGTGGAGATCCTGCACTAAACCAGCAGCCATGTGCTATTCAGAAAAAGGGCAGAACGCATTCCAGACAATCAACAGAGCCTTATCTCATCTCCGTCCGATTAGAGAGCAAATGGGATGAAAAATTGCCCTCTATCTGCATTGTGCACTCATATGGCTGAACCTCAAAACTAATCTACAGCGTATTGTTTTAGACTCACACCGCATTCTGCTCAAATCAAAGCAATATCATATATTAGGGGTGTTTGTAGCCTCTGGAATATCAATGAGGGCACCCTATCTGTTTTCATTACCCTGATACGCATTCATTACCGCGTGAATTTAAAGTCTAAGACGCGTGGCATTAAATATGCAAAGTCAGAGCCTCGCTGTTCAAAAACCATTTCAGAAGATCCTGTGGGATCTTTTATTGTTGACCGTTCCTTCTGAATTTAATGAGGCCCCTCTGAAGCACTGAAAGCCAATGAGCCAATTTTACACCATGGGACTAAGAGTAAACGAGAAAGTACTTTGATAAAGAGAAAGAGGGGAAGTGAGGGCATGGTTTCCTTTCCTCTCTACTCTTCCTCCTCATCCTCCTTTCTCCCCCTCTGTTTGCGTTCCCATGCGCTCGTGGCCGTCTGGAGGGTTTGTAATCTCTCCCTGTCGCCCCTCTCGTGCACCTCGTGATTACAAGCAAGAAAAGCCGGAGACATGGGCAGAGAGGCCACGATAAAGAGCCCAGATGTGCAGCGGGGTTGGCATCTGTGTACAGAGTCTGGACTGGTAAGATTACCCTTGTATTATTGTCTGGAGACGGGTGGAGGAGAGCTGTAAAAATCCCCATTTATTATAATATTGATAAAAATGGACATTTAAAGATTAGCTTTGTATATTGTACAGAACACATCATGAGTTTAAGTGTGATAATTCTGACAGAATCATTGCCCATCTACATGGCATTTGCCATAATGCAATGCTTATCATCTGTCTGTTAAATAGGGTAACATTAACAGGATGAAACACAGTAAAATACTCCGTTATATAAAAATGTCAATAAGTAAAAGCCATTTTGACAGTTCCTTTATTTTACAAGACATTATATTCAAGAACATTAGTAATAGGTAAAGTATTATTATAATTATTAATATTTTGTAATATAGTATTTTTTAAATACTATTTTTTCCAGTTTTAGTTAAATTTTATGTTTTTATTTATTGCTAACTAGTTCTTTCAGCACTTTACATTGAAATTATATCAGTAAGATACCAAGACAACATTGTAACTTTCTTTTTCTTTTAATTTGTATTTTTATATTTTATTTTATTTTATTTCAATTAAAAAAAAATTGAAAACATGTTAATAACCTTGAGTCATAGTGATTTCACTTTTTTAAATTTTTTATGCACCTACAAGCCTAAAGGTCTGTAATCATAATCAACAGTTTTATTATAACATTACACTAAAAAATTAAAGACCAACTCATTTTCTAAGAAATCTGGGTAATTTTCTTGCATTACAAACATGCATTTTCCAAGACAGGTTGGAACTTTGAGCATAAGCTGAAATAAACTGAAACTAGACTCTGGATTTATATCAGTTATATATATAAAATTATATTTTATAAGTTTCAGGACCTGGTTTTGTACCACCTCATTGTTCCTGTTGCATTGTTGCTTGGACCTAAGGCTGATTCACACAATGAGAATCAGTTCTCACCTTCATCACCATCATTACCGCTTGCCGGAGTCTCAGACGACGCACAACACAGAGATCATAAACGGCTGAGACGGCCAGAACAGTGACTCCCTGCTCCTTCCACAGTAAAGCAGCCGCAGCAGCACCCAAACTCCCAGCAAGCCACAGCGCTGTCCGCCATTCAACCCTGGCCCTGAGACGGCAGTACTGGCCATAACAGATCAGGGACAACAAGAAGCAAAAAGCTGCACCCACATCTGCTCGCCCCACCACGCCAGCTACCGCTTCAGTGTGTACGGGATGAGAGGCGAAGAGCAGACCCGCCAAAAGGCTCCACGGTCCTCCGCCCAGCAGGGGGCGACAGAATGCAGTGAAGAGCGCAGTGGCGCAGCAGTGCAGGCCCACATTGACCAGGTGGTAGCCCCTGGGGTCCAAGCCGCCCAGGGCATAATTGAGGCGGAAAGAGAGAGTGCAGAGAGGGCGGAAAGACTTGTGGCTGCCGCTGTGGGTGAGTAGAGTGCCCCAGAAGTCATCGTACAGGATGTTCGTCCATGGAGTGTCTGGTAGGAGGTCTTGGTTGGTTTTGATTGCTCGGCTAAAGAATATCGAAAGAAGAAAAAAAAGGTAACATACAGTTAATAGGTGCCATACTGCATAAAAAGACATTTAGAACATGAACACTATAAAAGTTGCATAAACCTTGTGTTTACAATAGGGCTGTGCAATTAATCGCATGCGATTGATTCATCTGCGATTATGAACACGATATTGCCTAGCTTGCCAGTGAACTACGGCTAAGAGCCACTCCATCTGAAAGCAGGTGATGGCGATTTATAAAATAATTTAAAATAAAAAGAATACATTTTAAATTATTTTATAAAGTATAACAATAAATAAAGTCTGTTCTAATGCAGCTTTGCAGTAAATTTTAATAGCACCTGTGATCTCATTGTATTTCACAGTGTTTTAAATAAAGCCATCACTATCCTGCTGTCCCTGCAGTGACAGTAGCACAATACATGCGCTTTCTTAATGTATTCATCAGTTTAATGTATTCTTTTCATTTGTGATTGGCAATGATGTGGGAGTGGAGCTGATTTGAATATTTAAATTACAATGATCTCTGAAGGATGAGAAATTGAAAGCCAAAGCCACGGGGGGAATGAACATGGGCACATTTACTGTATCTCAGAAAACAAAAGAATAAAAAATTGAGGCCAACAAGGTTCTATATTTCTTAGATATACAATAAAACAAAAGAAAGTTAGAGGGAAAATCTTACAGTAGCTTGAAAACAGTGATATGGAATGCAATAAACATCCAACAAAAATATATCTTAAAAAAATGAATATACCCCCCCACCCCAGCCCCTGAAAAAATAGAGAGAGAATAACACTTTTCCAGTCTGTTTCAGTGGTAGTTAATACATCAAGCCTTCAGTACAAGTGGCGCAGTTTCCTGTGACCCATATCTCTGTCTATAGAGCTCTCTGTGACTCCATGAGAAAGCCTGCACTTGTTTTCGACTCAGGAAACACAATGCTGGGAAAATGAAGAGATCGACGGCCGCCATCACGCTATGACCCCTGCAGTGAGGTCACAAACCATCAGACGCCACATTTCACAACTGTAACTCCACATATTGCCATTTTCTTTATTATATTAACAGTCTATTCAAGAGCCAAGTGAAGAACAAATACAATTAAAAATGCATAATATATAATTTGTAAACAAATATATTAAATAAAGAATATTTGCTTTACATTTAGATGAATCAGTGTAGCCCTTCGTGCACTTCTAGACAGTAAATCCTGAAAGTTTCAGAAATGGACCACAGTGTTTATCAAACAATTGTACATTATTAACTCTTATCTGGGTTTATGTAGATGCTTATGTCATGTACGTTTGATTATGAGGTAATCTTGTTTTAATTGGGCCATGATAAATCAGATTACAGCTTCGCTCCGAGGTCATAACTGAAGGTATTAGCAAACAGCATGCACTGCTCTAAAACTATTACAAACACACTCAGAAGCAAAAGATGTAGATAGACAAACAAACGTACCCTGTGTGTATAGATTTTGTGTGGTCCAATCAAATTTATGTAACCCAAGATGCTCATCGGTAGACAGCTGTGACACTGAGCACTTGAGTGTCTCCAAAATATTTAAGTTTTATAGCAAATGTCTATGTCTCCACTTACCATTCCTTATTTGACCCAAAGATAAGCAGTGCTTGAGAAAGCTGGTTGTTTTGAATAGCAGTAATGAGGCCGAGTTATGTTATGAGGTTTATCTGTGGACCTTGAGGAGGAAACACACTCAAGTTGTGAAGGTCTGTGAATTTACGTTTTCCTAAAATCCAGAAAGCGTCATTTGTCTCCTCGGGGAACTGGAAAAATGCAGTCCTATCTTGGTGTATCTATCCCTGATTCATTGGCAATACACTTTAAACCACATACATGTACATACTGAAGTTTTCAGCTTCCAGTGTTTATAATCTCTGTAAATTACTTGTGAGTCGCCTCACAAAGCCTCTCAGTCACAGAGAGTTCAGAAGGTTAATGCAGTTGACATGTCTTGATGTTCAGTCATTATTCAATTCCAACATAGCCTGTGCTAAGAGAGTAATCAGACTGATCGTGCAATTTAGGGTACAAGAACTAGTTATGTTGCACAGAAGCATAAATGCAGTTATTGTACAAATTCTAAAAATAAAATAGTCAGTGGGTTTCCAAAACAATCCATTGGCCCTATATAAGACTAGCTTTAGCTGGCACTTTGATTAGATGTAAACATTGCAGGCAATAATACATAAATATTTTTATTGATTTAAAATAATAAGAATTTCATAAACTAATGTGTTTGTATGACATTGTTATTTTCACAAATAAAATAGATTTAATAATTATTATTAGGATACTATATTAGGATACTATATTAGGATTATTATATTTTATTATTGTTGAAATTTCTATAAACTTTTCATTATTTTTTATTACAAAAATAATTATTACAAATTATTGCATCAATATTATATTATTAGTAGTAATACTTTTTTTTAAGATCTTATTCTACCATGTCAAACAGTTATATTACAGGACAATAAATCAGATGTGTCAAAAACATTATTATTATTATTAATTATTTTAATATATTGTATGATTATTTATGTGATCATCATTTCATTATGTATTATTACAAACTAGATTATCACCATCATCATCATCATCATCAATGATAATTTTTAAAAGATATTATTCTTCCATCAATCCCGTGGTAACTAGGATTTACACAAGCTCCATTCTGGATCCAGAACACCTGAGAAGAGATGATGCTGACCCCTCAGAGGACCTCAGATGATGCTTACCCTGAAACAACATAAAGAACTAACAAATATTGCTACAAGTGTGACTGCATCATATAATAATTGCTGTTAATAGTATTCATCATCTGACTGACTTTTTCTGGTTTCAATTTTTCAGAAAATTCCTGTCATATGCACAATTGCACATATACTGACAGTCACCACTTATGAGCTACTACTAAATATTGTAGCAACTTAATTTTCTGTTAAGTTGCTTTGCAATGATTTGTATCGTAAAAAGCGCTATACAAATAAACTTTGAAGTGAATTTGTCAAGCAAAAGCACATTAAAGCAGATCGCACCTCATATTGGCAGATTAGTGACGAGCATCAGAGCGGGACAGAGCGGTTTTGCATCCCTGCACAGGGGGACATTGCTGCGGTGTTAATATAACGCTAACAAGATTACAGGCATATCATAGAGCCAGAGTATTTTAGGGACACAGCTGGAGGACAAGGTCTTAATCACTTTAAACCTATCCCAACAGAGATGTGTGCAACCCTTGTGTTTGTAGTTTTAACAAACTCAGTAATGAAAAGCAATCAGCTGTATGGCTGTCTTAAAAAATAAATTAACTAAAACATTACTTAGCTTAACATGAAGCATTAACTATAAACACTGATGTTTTCCAACAGATTCAAGCACATCCCACTTGCAGCCTTTACAACTCCTTGCAGGCAAGTATTCATAAACGCTGTATAGAAAACAACTCTGGGGAAAATTGGCATAAAAAACACGCTCATAAATGTCACCGCATTCACAAATGCTGGACCACTATGATGGATTGGTTTCATTTAATTCATACTGGCAAGAGTTCCCCATTTCTTTAAAGGAACCAAGTGTAAAAACATCCATTAGGCCATAAAGCTAAATTATATGATGTATGTAAAGCATCTCCACAACAACAAAATATGTAGTAAAACACCTAAAATAACTGCTAGCGCATTTAAGCAATTCTTCACTGCATTCACTAAATACTATAATTTCTTAAGGTGTTACCGGTATTTCAGATTTTTCGAATGATTTAAACCCACATCCACATCACCCAGCCCATATTTCAGTTGTTGAGGAGACGTCAGTGTTGTGTACGGTGCACAACATCAGAAATACATCATAAACTCATTACAGCAGAAATGCCTGATCCTTTCTCCCATATGGCTTCTGGCTAAAACATCACCACAAAATCACTGAGCGCTCCACATTTAATCAGAAGCAATATCTCATGCCATCCATCTAAAAGGTTAAATATGCAACATATACACAACCAGTCACAAAAATCTTGTGATCTGAAGGCTTATGTTTAAATGCTTTAAATTAGTTTTGTAGACAAGATAAAGTGTCTACACAAGAATGGATTTTCAACAAGAAACTTTAAATTGTTTGGACATAATTTACAGTAAATTAAATAAATTATATCAGTATTATTGACTTTAATATTTTGACAATTAAAAGGCATCTTTTAACCAACATTTATTAATTCAGCGCCACCATTCATCAACATATATTCATATTAAAGGCATCTATAGGGGTCATGCAGTGAACAAAAGCAAAAAACTGCAGGAAAGAGGCAGTGATCAAAGCTAGGCATTCACAGCTGGCCAGATGTTAAAGCCAACTATGGCATGAGCATTTAACTAGGCTGAGATCTTGATTAAGGTTTAACCCTCTTGTCTACTGGAACTCATTCATGAGCACAAAAAACTTATGAGAGCCAATCGGAGTGCACAGTTTTTTTCCGGCCATCAAAGGCGCTGGCGGACTGGGGTGGAGCAGTGAAACGGTAGTGTCCTTCAGTGCTGGACTCTTTCATCTGCTCAGAGAACACTTCCTGATTAGTGCAACAACAGCTACAGGAGAAAAGCACGCCAAGAGAGCCTGTTACGAACAAACAGTGACAGCATGCAGTGATCCAGGGCGTTTAATTAGACCAAAATATAACAGCTCCTTGAATTTAATGATGTTAAAAACTGTGAAAAAAGACATTTTAACAAAAACACTGCAAACCCTCACATCAATAAATAAATAAAGAAAAATAGCACTACTTAAAAATTAGATTATGCTAGAAAAAAAAGTGCAAGACCGTAACTTTTTTGGCAAGTTTCGCTTTAACAAAATAAATAAATAAATAATTATCATTTATAAAAGTAGATAAAAACTAGAGTGTGCCATCCACTAATATTGGCACCTTTGGTAAATAGGTCTTTATTGTTTAACCTTTTAATATTTTGATACAAAGATTAACACAATATCAGCTCTCACTGAAATTAAACAATTGCAAAACCACCACAGTTTAATAAAAAAATAAAAAATAAAAATCTTTGTTAAATGTGTGTGCACCACAATTATTGGCACCCCAATGAATTCATACAATAAAGCTCATATAGGGGTATAAATATGAGGTAACACATATACTCCAAACTCCCTTACTCATTCATCACAAAAAAAAAACACAGTAGTTGTGTAATGTGCGGCAAAAGGTTATTAAGTTTTACAAAATGGGAAGTGGCAATAAGATAGCAAAGCAGTGAAAATGCCCATTTCTAACAAAAGGGCCTATGGGCTAGTTGCATATCTCCGCCATCTTGGATTTCCGGGTCTTGCGAGTGTGTGCGTAGATATTTCCGGTTGTGCTTAAAGTCAGTGCAGAGAACCGGAGAAGTCCAAATATTACCTTCTATATGTTTACAGGATTTATAATATCACTTCAAATGCAAATAAGATATACACTGCTATTATCACTATACTATAAATGTTAACTGAGCCAGTGGATTTGAAACTTGTTTATGTTTGAGCCTGGTGAATGAATTAAATACACTGTTCACTACTGTTCACGAGATGAAAGTTGAACTCATGGTGTGTATACACAGTTATATAATGTATTTTATCTTACCAAATATGTAAATGTACAAATTACTTATTTTTCGAAAATGTTTGCATTATTATTATTATTTATATTAAATATTTACCTCGTGAGACATGGGCTGCGATTTCTTCAGAAGTATCCATTTCTCAATTGTTCACATATATCAGTCTTTTTCATCATTATTTTCACAACATATTTTATTATTTTACACAATAAAAAATACATGACTAATTTTAATATCTGTTTAATCTGATAATTAATGGAAAAGAATAACAATATACATGGCTGCTCATAGACAGATTTATGCTGCAGATCTTTCACAAAACAAATAAACATAGAAAACACACATGAATGCAAACAGCGATCTTTTATTTAATGCAAACCTACCATATTACGTTTAATTGAACAGTAAGTTATAAATTATGTTATCAAATAAAGTTAATAAAACATGCTTTATCAGAAATCTCTGTGCGTCTTGTTTGACAGTCAGAAACATTGATCTTACATAACAGTCAGAACAAAACCAGCTCTTCGAAAATGAAAAGTATTGCATATTTGAGTGGTTTGTGTTTGAAAGAAGAAATCCCTGGACCTGACCTGATGGTGATTCGCATAATCAACAGAAGATTAAAGCAATCTCCGCGTTGTCTCTTGATGAATTTCCACAGAGAGGTACGTAAAATGTAGGGATGATGTTTCCCCATGTTTTTGATATACACACTATCCGCTGTTAAATTTTTAAATCATTAATTTTATACATCTATCCACGTATCGTATGTGAGTTTCCCTTACAGTCAATGCGAGCGTCGCAAGACCGGAAATAAGTACGCACACAATCGCGTCGCTGAAGCTGACCGGCGCCATCTTGTGCACCTAGCCCATTAAGAAGTTAGTTGGGTCTAGGGGTCAGAAAGTCTCCATAATCTGACATCACCTACATGCCCACAAAGTGTTTGGAAGGGTTCTAGAAAAAAAGCTTCTTCTCTCATCCAAAAATAAACTCAAACATCTTCAGTTTGCCAGACTTTACTGGAATTTACGGGATCGGGTTCTATGGTCAGATTAATGCAAAATTTGAGCTTTTTGGCCATAAACACCAGAGGTGGGCTTGGCGCACACAGAGAGGTAGCCTTATGGAAAAGTACCTCATGCCCACAGTTGGTGGTGGGTCTTTAATATTTTAGGGCTGTTTTTCCTGCCAGAGGACCTGGACATCATCTTAGGATAAATGGCATCATGGACTACCAAATATCAACAGATATTAAATGAACACCTGATTGCCTCTGACAGAAAGCTTAAAATGGGCCATGATTAGAAATAATCCAAAACATACATCAAAATCATCAAAAAATGGCTTACTGACCATAAAATCAAGGTCTAACCCTGACGATCCCAGTCCCCTGACTTGAAACCCATAGAAAATGTGCGGGGTGAACTGAAGAGGAGGGAAGGATCTGAAAAGATTCTGTTATGAGGAATGGCCTCAGATCCCATCCATATGTATTCTCCAAACTCATCAGTCAGGAGAAGAGTCAGTGCTATTATCTTGGCAGCACAAAGACTTGACTAAAAGGACGCCAAGTTATTGTGGCTCAAATATTTAAAATATATTTTTTTTATATATATATACTGTTTTGTTTGCAATTGTTTGTTTTCAGTGAGAGCATATTTTTTTGTTAATATTTTGCACAAAAAATAGGTTAAACAATAGACATTTTTTTCATACCCTTCTTTGCTCATAAAACAGACAGAAACAGACAAATAAATAATACATAGAAAAGTAAACTTGAAAATAAATAATAAATTAAGGTAGATACATAAATAGACAGATAAATAGATACATATTGTACATCAATAACAATAAAAATTGAATAATAAACTGATAAAGAGAAAATATATATATAAAAAATAGAAAAGGCAGATAAATAAATACAAAGGATAAATAATAAACAATAATTAAAAAAAAAAGCTACACTTTTTTTCAAAATGATAATAGGGAACAGAAAAGTTACCCTAATTGAAGAATCATTATCTATTCTGTTTTTTAGAGAAAAATACAGATTGCTCACATTCAAATTCAAAGAGACAGAAACTGCAGATAAAGGGAGAAAGAAAGAAAAACTATGATGGCCCTCATACAAACAGCACTGACTCACAATCATTTTAATGATCTGAACAGACCCAGTGAGTATCTGCGATTCTTCTCACTTTGACAACTGATCTGAGAGCTTCCTCGCTACAGCACAACCGACACTCATCTCCAGCACGAGCCATCTGGGCTAATCCCAGAGCGATGTCCTGCTAATGGAACAGCCATTTCACTCAGCACAAAGAAGTCTTGTTAGCTCAATGATGGATGATGTCCATAAGAAGCCCAGTGGCAGAGGTAGCCACAGAGAGAACCGCAGTTAAAGGAAATCAATCCCTTATAAAACCACTGCAGTTCAGTCAATCAGAACGCCTGGCTTTCAAATAGAGTATTTCACAGCTTAAAAGCTCTGAGACTTAAATAAATCAAGCCTAATTGAGTAACCAATTAAGAAGCCGAAAACAGGTATGTTTTTTATCCTCAAAAAAACCCTTCAGATAGTACCACTACTTACATTTAAAGCACACTTAAATGTCCTTTAAATGCATTGGATAACAAAATAACCAATCAAGTAGCTTCTACAAGCAAATGAAGTAGACCATTTTTCATTTGTAAAAATATTTTAAGTAGCTAGTGCCAAGTTTGGTTTATCTTACACAAAATCAAATAAAATAAAACATAAAATGTAAAATTAAAAAAAATTCAGAAAAAATAATTAATTTAATAATTATACACATTTTAACATTATTATATTATACATTAAGTGGGACAACAAAAATACTTTACAGCTTTTGCAAACCTGCTACTGTAAAAGCCTGAAAAGGCCCTGATTTCCTCACTTCCCATAGTCCAGACCCTTTAAAGTCTAACCGTCTGAACGTTGTGATGGATGCTGAGCTGCACATCTGGAAAAGTGTGAGCTTGAAGTGTTTCTTGGCCCTCCGTTGAGGTGCTTTTAATGAAAATATATATGCAGGCCTTCCCTGCATATAAAATGTGAATGGAGCACAAATGCTCTTACCAGGCAAAGACTGGAGCTTTAACAGTGAAAGTTTTCATAACATGAATGGCTTCTATAAAATCCAGTTAAAGCTGGATTTATAGGGCCACCCAACCGGGCACGAGTGCCTGGATCCGGACTGTATTGCATTTCAACACAAATGCATGCTCAAAATGTACATTACAGGGAAGTAACCAGGCAGTGAAATATTATCATCTGCGGATCCTGGTCCTCATCTTCTGTTGTCTGGATATGCAATAATTGAGTCTGAGGAGTTAATTAAAAGCTAATGCCTACATTGTCTACTCAGCGGTGATAAATGATGGCCCTGATTAAATTCTGACACTGCCCGGTTCTCCCAGCAACAAACCGTGTTTGTCTACTCACTGCCTTATCAGGCAAATCAAAATGTAATCTACAAGAACCACTCCAGGGACTGATGCTAATTTGATGCCACTTTTGAATTCTGTTGTTCTAATGATCATAGATGGTTTACATCCATTCATCAAAATATATAATATAATATAATATAATATAATATAATATAATATAATATAATATAATATAATATAATATAATATAATATAATATAATACCTTTTGTAAACAAATAGAGTAGACCATTTTTATAGATACTTTAAGTAGCTGGTGCCAAATTCAGTTTACTTAAATCTTATTAAAAAAAATAAAAATAAAAAAAAATAAAATAAAAAAAGTGATAAAATATAAACACCAAGTAACTTTTGCAAGAAAATAAACAACACACCTTTTTGTTGTCATTTTTACAATTACTTTAAATAGCTGGTCTCAAGTTTAGTTTATATCACGATAGACATATAATAAATGTCCAAAAGATGTTTTGGTCCATACAGTTATTTTTCACTAAAGCTTTACAATATACATTTATATAAAAAGTCTTACTCTGTATTTCAGAGTCTTGCTCTCGTCTTGCATCTGTATGATACATGTCTGGTGTTATCAGGAGGAACAAGGTAAGCTGGTTATCTGGATGTCACAATGACCTAAAAAGCTCCCACCTGCTCGAGGACAAGACAGCTGAATGTATTCAGACTCCAGTGGGGAACAAGAGTAAAAGTGAAGTGTACAGATCCATAAATGAAGAACAGCAGGTTCTTTTGGAGCTCTTTCATTGTCCAGCTGCCCCAGACTAGTCATTAAAAACACAAAACCCACAAAAAAAGACACCCACAGCACAGAGAATGAGGGCGAAAAGAAAAAGGCTAGTATTTATCACATTCCATTATCTGTCTGTGTTCCTCATCCAGTCCTCTCTGACCTTGCTTTCTTTTATGTAACACTTTTCAGGACATCCACTAATTGGCAAGCAACCAGCTGTGTCCCACAACAACCTCTCCCTCTAAAACTCCACATAAGCTCCCAGAACAGCGAACACTCAAAGGCTTATGCATGTTAGAAATCTGCCATGCTTTGATTTAGAGCTTGTGTAATACTCCACTCATCTGCCACTTATTCTTCTATTAAACACCACAGGGAATCTTCTCGGAGTGAGGCAAGAAAATGTCTTGTAAATAAGCATCTGCAGGTTTTCAGGAACACAAATTGAACTTCAGAGGAAGTTGAGAGTACAGTGAGGAAAAACAGTCATTTAGAGCATTTAATCCAGTTTATCAGCCAATATCTTTTGAGTTCTGGTTATTTATAGGAGACAAAACTACAACTACGCTGACTTGAAGGACTTGACAGCCAATCAGCATCCACTCAACTTTATAGAGAACAAGCATTTGAAACAGCAGAAGGTGGGGGGGGGGGCTTGTCAACTCCTTGCATTTTACTTATAGTAGTTGTAGCTTTTTATTAGATGAAACTGCAACTATTTTAGCATCTTAAATTATTTTACAATTGTACAATTTTGTTTTCAGATTTAGAGGTGCACACTTTTAATCCAATCAATTCTTGATGGGTAAAATTGAAGACTGTTACACTTGGAATCATCAAATTATGCGATCTGGAATCCACATTCACTTTGAGTTGACAAGAGAGGGATGGAAGATAATGTCTAAAATGGGGAGGAAACAAGAAAAGAAAAAAAGAGCATAGAGAGATTAGATTGTGGCTAGACATACTGCTGAATCATAGTATTCCTAACTTATGCACTGCGAATCTTTGCAACATATCGAGCGATAGAAATGTCCATTTCATCAAAAACTGACAGATGGTGTCTGAGAGCGACCATGGATGTCATATCGGAGAGATATTCAGAGCTTACACACTCCAAGACAGATAAACACAGCAGGCAGGAGTTTATCTAAATCCCACTCTGAAATATGGTTTCTTTCCGTTTATTGAAATCAGACGAGGCCAGATAAAACACAAACTCCAGGACCTGATGGTGTGATGTTACTAGAGCCAGACACCGCATGAGGAATAATACTGTCTGTGAGCCAGATAAGAGGAAAAACAGCATTGAGGAATGAGCAGGGGGTCAAAAGTTTCAAAAATATGTCTCAAATCAAGTTAAAATCGAATGTAAGGTAAACATTACATTCTCATCATTTATGAAAACTAGATTTGAAAACCTAGGCAGTTTAGAAAGAGTCGTCATGAGTAGCAGAGCTGGGTAAATTACAAATTGCAGTCTGGTACTGATTACAGATTATACATTGAAAACTGTAGTTAGTAATTTAATCTAGGTTACTCATGTTAGGTGATGTATTCTGACTATTTGTATAATACTTTTAGATTACATTTTAATTAAACTTGTTTAACCCCTTCACTCAGATTTTTGAGCATAGACTTTATAGTGCATGATCCAGACTTACATTTTTATAATTCATGAATGAAAACATTTTGTAACATGATATTGATGTAATATCAGTTGATATATAATTTCTGATGATTTCTAAAATGTGATAGAGAAAAAGACAACGAATAAGTCTTTTTTTTTTTTTTTAAACAAAGGTCAAAACTCCTGTTATAATGTAGATTTTTGAAGGTGCACTATTGTCATAAATTAATCTATTACTTTTCCTACATAATATTTAACAAAAAACATTTGTAAAATATATATTCGGGAATCTTAGACCTTTCCAACGATATATAGTTTGTCAAGATTAGACTAGATTGAATTGTAATATAGTGAAGTAAATGTAGGTGTCCCATTAAGCGTATTGATATATAAAAGCAAAGGGGAAAGAAAATATTTTATATATATATATATATATATATATATATATATATATATATATATATATATATATATATATATATATATATATTTTTATATTAACAACATAAAATGCATTAAACATTACAGCAGGAAGTGGGGATAATGTAAGAACTGCAGAGGGTTTGTGAGTTGATAAAAAAAAAAAAATACTTAAATTTAATTTAAAAAAAAAGTAAAATTAAAATAGTTTAAACACTAAAAATGTTTACCTGCCTGTCAGTCTGACCATTAATGACATCAGAGAACTGTAAACATGCAAATATTCTGTTAAATTATTTGAATTAGCTTTTTCAAAGACATTAAGTAAACATTATATTTGAATGGGTTTGGCTGATAAAAATGGATATCCCTGCATTATATGAAAAAAAAATATTAATAAACATGAAAAACGACAATGACATTTAAAAATCCCCCCAAAAATCATGAATCATTTACTTGTGCGAATAATATGTAATCCATAAAAATTAACTGTAATCTGATAATGAGTATTTAAAAAAATAATACACTCTAATAAAAGTACTTAATTTTGGAATCTGATTACTTAATCCAGATTATATGCAACCAGTTACATCAGCACTGATGGTTAGACATCACACAACCATGAACATATAAACAACCAATCAAAACATAGGTCATTTACATTAATGTACAGTATGCATAATATCTAAAACAGACAAAAAGGTGGTATAAAAATGGACGCATAAAACACAAAATACTATGTGTGAACTTCAGGGAACAATCAATTCTGCCAAAACCCCACTCCTCACACAAACCCTCTGCACCTGAACAATAAATTAACTGTATCATCTGACCGGTAATGGCTTTGCATAGCAATGAGAGCGCTGCAGACAGTGAACCTAAACAAGTCCTCATATCACGGAGATCTCTTTACACGGCAGGCGAAACGCTCTATGCGCCTCTTATCTGGGGGAAACACAGGAAAAGCAAACAGATTGCTTCCGGACTGGTGATGAATTGCAGACCCTAAAAAGATTTGAATAGGAATGAAATATGACCTGGATGTGGTTACTAATGATGCCCTATCGCTCCGAGCAGAATAAAAGGAAAAACACAAAGCTCTAGACATCGCCCCCCACCCTACACACACAGTATATCATTAAGATAATGTAGGTTGAGTGATGTAGTACAGGTCATATGTATGAAATGATGAAGTTGCAGCTTTCCCTCAGGGAAGGTTACTTGGATATGGGAATTTTTAGATGCTTTCTTTGTTCTTTGGAAAACATATCCTCAATTCAGAGCTGCTCACAATACTCTTTCACAACGACATCCTAAAAAAATACTGAGGGTCTATATAATGGGAAATGCATTAATGGCTCAGTGCTAGAGGGTTACAGGTGTGAGAAATATAGAGGGCCTTTTAAAACCCTTACATTTCCTTCTCGCCTTGTTTGCTTTTCTTTTTACGAAGTGAGAGGCTATAAAAACATCCCCTAGAATTAGGCATTCAAGAACGGTGTGTCTTTTGAAGCAGGAGTAATTACCTAGAAATGCATTTGAGCTTTAGAGTGTGGAGAATTTGGCTGAATAGACTAGACGCGATGATGGACTTTGCCGCCACGCTCTGTGACACGGCCTAATGAATCTCTATTGAACTCATAAAGCAGCTGGGCATGGAGATGTGACATTTGAAGTCATTTATAAAATCCATCCAGGAAGGCAAAATTAGAGGCCCTCATTAGCTTGCAGGTAGCTTTGGCAGAATGAGCATGAATAATGTCAAGCACAGAGAACCATTAGCACAGATCAAGCTGGAAAAAAAAAAATATGCAAATTGTATTTCTTTGTATTAAACAATTTATTTTGCATCTGGATTTTTTTTTTTTTTGTATAGAAAAAGCAAAACTACTACGGTATGCTGAGGAAATGGAGAACAAAAACCATTCTTCTAAATCGTTTTTTTTATTTTTATTACCACAAATAAAGTTGACAAAAACTGTAAAACTCAAGTTTTTTTTTTTTTTTGCAATAAACAAACTACTGAGGAAATTTAGAACAATCTAAAAAAAATTCTGTTCATTAGCACAGATAAAGCAAACTAAATATTTTCATGAAAATCCTACTTGTTAGAACACTGTCAAGAAATATTTATGAATATTTATAAATGGCCATACATGCATAATATATACATTTTGTTTATTTGTATTTTTTACACAAAACAAAAATCACAACCACTTTGCTGCACAAATTAAAAACTATTTAAACCACTGTTCACTATTTGCATTTTTAAAAGGTTATGCAAGACATAATTTACAGAGGGATCCAAAAGTCTGAAACCTCATTCAAAAATGGGATTCATAATCTAATTCAAAACAGGGAAATAAAGTTTCAGGATTTTGACCAATTTAAAACGCTGTGGCATCAAATTAATGAAAAAATGCATTCGATTCTGCATTTTAGGACACTAATAACATTTGTGACTTGGACCGTGACACTGACCATGTACTGGAAAAACTGTATTAAACTAGACAAATGCAAAACAGAAGCATTTTCGCTGGTGGTCTTGGACGGTTTACCTTTGGTCCTGCCAGTAAAACAGCACAAAGATTAAAAAGGATCAATACAAGAAACAATCAGCAGCGTCTAACAAGGCTTGGGATTTGATTCAGTTGACTCACTCCTAACAGATGACCAGGACCACATGCTCCACATGAACCATGATCATCCCCTGATTAACCGGTCAACCTAGCCGCCCAATTATCACGGCATGACACCATGTTGATGGATGCCCTTTATATCCACACACACTCTCTCTGAGCTCTACAGGATTATGATTGTCATCTCTACCTGAGCAGAAGGCACCAATTCATTCAAAGATTTGTCAATCAGATGCACAGAACTGACATTGAGAACGGAGGATTTATTTTTGTGTGCTCCCCTGATTTCAACACGGCACGAGGCTGGTGAGGAAGCATTTGAAAGAGAAGAGAACAAAAGACAGAGCAAGACAAAGACAGGAGGAGGCAGAGAGTGCTGAGAGCGGGAGCTGCCGAAAGATGATACACAATCGTCATCGATCACAAAGACAGCAAACAGCTACGAATGTGTGTGTACTCTGTGGGGGCTTGTGAGGGTTTGAATTTCCCCCTACTGTGGCGAGTTTTTATGCCCACCTATGTGTTTGTGGGAGAAGGCAGATGCCAGTGCAATGTGACACCAGTGCAGATCAAGCTCATAATCGCTGGGCTTAAGTGTGTGTGGTCCCTCAGCCTGAGGTTATCATCATTGATGGAAAATATTATGAAGACAAAAACTTAGATACGGCGGTTCGCAAAAGAACAAATCTGGACTTGTAAATAAGCACTGCAATATAAACAAATGGAATAGAATACAACTTTTTAATCAGTGCCGGATGATCTGATTTAAACAATCTCTCAAATCTGACCAATGAACCACCCAGGAAGAGATGGTCTGATCCAGTCAAAGCAGCTGACTCGTATAGTGACAACTTACAGCCAAGTTGATTTTATTGTTGTTGGGAACTGAATGAATAAAACTTTAACCCAAAAGCTGATTCAGCATTATCGTAAAACAATGTAGTTTCTGATAAACTGTGGTCTGTTTAAATCATAGACAGATGGTACAATGTGGTGCAATTATAAATGTAAGGATTGAAAACGAAAACAAAATGCCTTTTAAAATGAGCAACGTTCAAATTAATATATAAAGTAGAAAGTGAATGAGCACCTAAACAAATGAATAAAGTAAATAAAATAAAAAAAATGACAGTGTGATACTAAACTAAAACTGAAGCAATTCTCAAATAAACAAATGTATAAAGTAGCAAGTAGATAAATAACTAAAATATATAAAAAAATTAAGTGAATAAATGATGCAGTATGATGGTTTATTAGTAATGTGAAAAAGACGACATCTAAAACCAACAGTCTACTGAAACTAGTTTATTTTTTTAGATAAATAAAAATAAATAAAAGTGGTATGTAATTAAATAACTAGAGTAAATAATGCAGTGTGATATTAGAAATGGGAAGCAAAAGAAATAAGATAATAAATTAATATTGCAGTGAGTTGTTATATTAGTAATGTAAGGGATGACGACTAAAACCAACATCCTACTGAAAGTCAGAAAGAAGTCATTTCAAATAAATAAGTCAATACATAAATAAATAAAAATCAGTACTAGCCTGCCTCAAATTGTGGACCAGAGCAGACAGACTCTACAAGACCCACAAAAACCATGAGCCATATAAAGCCATATAAAGGACTGAATGGATAACATGTTTTCACATACATTCAAAATATCTTCTGGATTTCAACCATCAGCAACCATATTCTGAGGTCTGTGGAGCATTAACCTGGATGGGAAGTTATGCCTCAACTCTGCAAGACCTCAGGACTGAGATTTTCATCATGTGTGAACACTTCATAACTCACTGATGGCTCTGCTGAACCCTTTGATCCAGACTTACACTGGTACGACTTCAGTGAGGGAACGTAAGGGGGTTCACGTTTCCAAAAGTTACCTCATAGTGGCACTGATGGGAGCTGTCAAAGTCTAGTCCATACACACAATAAAATTCTGCTTGATGTGATCCCATGAATGATTGTGGCACATAGCGGCAAACTTTAGAGAATCTCATTGTAATTGCATATTCTACTGCATTACACTTCTGCTCCAGCCACTCATGTTTGAACAAAACTAATGTCCTTTTCTATTAAAGAAACAATTTATTTGATGTTTCTGGGTACAAAGGGTCAGATCCCAAAGTGGTATATCTACACCAATACAACCAATAGTCGAGCTCAGTAAAGCTCAATAAAGGCGACATGCTCTTTGTTGCAACACTGGCTAGTAAGTTCTTTCAAGACTTGACAAGACTATTCTTAACTTTTAACTGTAGATGATCCTCCATTGGGAGGCTAGTGTCACTGGTCAGTAAGTACATGGGGTTTGTGGATTCAGACAGTGTTCAGATGTGCAGAGTTGGCTGACAGTTCCTTGAAGCTGGCCATAGAAGGATAACCAGTGCAAATCTGCAAGTAATCAAGGCATCAACCCCCAACACACAGCATCACATCGACACAGACTCCCATAGAGTGTGCATAAATCAATAGGGATGGTAGGTTTGAACTTAAAAACTTACATGTGTTCTACACTGGTGGAATAATACAGCACATCGAGGGAGAAACGCGGAGTGTTTTAAAATGCAACTATTTCCACTGGCAGCAAGTCAAACCTTTCAGTCACTCACTCACTCTGCATCTCTTTCACTTTGCCTCCGGCTCACTATAACCACTGAAAATGATTTTAAAATTCATTTTGGTACTTTTGATGAAGCCCATCTGCCTCTCCTTCATAAAATATAGCATTTCTGTGTTGGGTTATGTGGTTTAAGCGCTCTCTTTAGCCTCCAAACATCTCAAATTACCCTCTTTAAATAAGTCACTCTTCGCTGCATCGCTCATGTTGCATCCCACAGCAGTCAGAGCTGAATGACAGCGGTTCAGTTAGAGGAGTTAAAAAAAAAAAAAAAAAAGTGCTAAATGTTCTGTTGCCAATGTAGATATTTGGGATTGTAACTGGTTTAATGGAAAAAAAGCCTGAAGATGCTAACAGGGTGTGACAAGAGCTGCAAAGTAATGTGAGTGCATTGATCTGTTATAAAGTCCAGCTGCCTCTAAGTGTAATGAGATAAAGTGTGTATATATATATTTTTTTTTTAAATATTATTTTAGTCCTGTCAAATGAATTAATTAAAAATGTATTGCGATTAATAGCATCCAAAATAAAAGTTTTTGTTTTTTTGTGTAAGGTGTATAATTATAATAATGCATAAATATTCTTATTATAATTATTATATTTGAAAATATTTACATGTATATATTTATATTCGTATGATTTATATTTTATAAATTATGTAATATACAAACAAACAAAATTCCGAAAAATACATACATGTGTGTATTTATATATAAATATTAAATAAAATAAAATACACAATACACACACATCATGTAAACAAAAAAGTTTATTTTGGATGTGATTAATCACGATTAATCGTTTGACAGCACTAATTATTTTTTATATATTTTTGAAAAATTTAAAATACATTTAAAATTAATTATAATATGCCGTAAATTGATCATTTCATAAGCATGGATGATTCTGATTACTGCCATATGGATTGGAGAAATGCATAAACTGAAAATTCAATGTTGACTTGAATTCTTTCCAAGACCACCAATAACCACATACCTACTTCCAAAGTGATAAAAAGACAATTTCAGGAAAACTCTTTGTCCTATAACTCCAATAAAATAGCATTCTGACATTTTAAAAGACATGAGAGCATGTCTAGAACAAATGATTTGATCAAATAAATGGTCTGTTGCCATCTAATATTAAGGCTTGTAATGGCAAGCATTAACATCACGATGAAGATAGACCGCTTATGTATTTTGTTATATTTTTGTGGATGACAATGTATTTTACTTTAAGAATTACTTTAATCATTACGGATATAAGAGTGAAACAAAAACATGATTGTGAACAAAATGCAGTATAAATGTTTTATATGAGCATAGAATTGCAAATTAATCATTTATAATCTGTACATCTGTCAAAACCACACATATGGTGATAAAGCTTACAGTGCAAGTTTTTTTTTTTTTTTTGTTGACACAATCGATCAATAACAATACACACAAAGGCGCATAATGAAACACTCCTCCTAAAAGCCACAAAGTGCTATACAGTCTCTCCATTGATAGAACACACATGTGCACCATCAAACCGAGTGTAACAATTGAGATACTGCAAAATACTTAGTGAAACAAAGACAAAACATTCCCTGCTTATTTACAAGATATCAAAGTTACAGCAATATACGAGACAACTTGTTAAGCATGCATTTCGCCACACAGCTGGAAAAGAGATGGATGTTTTCTTTGTAAATCCCCCTTGAGGCCCATTTCACATTTCTAGGGTCATGTTTAAGGACTGTTACAGATGAACAAAACATGAAGAATGAAGAAAAGTGGGCAGTAGTAGATGACTGGGTTGAATTAAAAACCTTATTTCGTATGCAAATCTTTTGTTTGACTACAAGTCGGTTTAATTTTTTATAATGTAATAGTGCTGATGTCTTACAGTACTACGCATTAATTGCAACCACTTTGTTATTTAAGAAACAACTGCTCTACAAGAGTAATATCCCACTGAATTAATCAAAAACTAACTTTATTGGGGGAAACATGTCCTCTGCAACCTGAGCTAATCAGCAAACAACATCCTCTGGAAATCTCTTCACTAATAAAACTCTGGCATTCAAAACAAACAGCAAGATTTTATCTCTGCAAGCAATGTGAAACTCATCCAGAGGGCAAAAACCATGTATAACTCTCAGTCAGAACCATGGAAATGCTTTAGAACAGAACAATTGGCACAAGATCACATGCCGGCTCTCAAACATCGCTCTCAAGACATGTAAAAATAAATTTCCCCCAGTAGGATTACCACTGGCTGATGTTTTCTGCCTTCAGTCAAGTTGCGCATTTCATACCAAGAATGCTTTATTCACTTTTTTATTGATATTACCATTGGCGCAAGGAGTGTGGACAAGCCTCCATACCGTTCCAGGGAAAAACACTTGACGTGATTAAGAAAACAGAGACAGAGCGCAGTATTCCAGAGCTCTGAGAGCTTAGGATTGCAACCACACTTCAACAGCTGGTGCATGACCACAGTCAGAGACAGAAACCAGTCCCAGGAGTCGAGACGGGAATCACAGAAAACCAATCGCCAGATTCTTTGATTATGCCTTGTGCACACAAACACATAAATCAAAGCAACTTAAACCCCTGGGAACGGGTGTAGGACGCAAGACTGTTGACCTTTATGTGAGAAGGTCGACTTGATGAATGACTCTGGAAGGTCAGTGTACTGATTGGGTATCTGTGGTCACTCAAGAGGGACAGAGAAGGATGCATGCATCTGTGCATCTCTTGGGTTTAAATTAACACTGGGTCGCATCTGAAAATTAAAGGTCATGTGTCGTGATTTAACATTTAAACGCAGTGTGTGAGACACACTATTTGCATCACTAGTAATTAGAGCTATAATTTGCAGTCTCATCAGTGAGATTTCTGTAGAAATGTGTGTGCAAAAGGTCCATTGTCCACCGATTTCAAATTTCTTGCTTTACTTGAGCATAAGCAAAATATGCATGGGGAACATTTCGCTTAATACTTAAAACTCCAAATCTTATGGATTCCGATTGGAATGACTGGAGTTCACCCATGAAATTTTGTCTATCAACACAGAGTAGATCAACACATGGTTGAATCGGTTTTTAAATATAGGACTAATTGAATATCAATGATTTACATTTGAACGGCATTATGATATACTGAAACAATTATGGCATGGACACTGATATGCCCAGCTGAGTCTTTGAAATTATCTTTAAAGCCTGATTAGGTTCCACCGTGGACTGGAGTCTATAAATGAATCTTAATAGAATCAGATGCGGCGGGAGATGTTTCCACAAATTATCACTTTCCTTCTGCATTGGCTAGTTCACTAAACCCGTCATTTCATGGGTCATTTCTCTGCAGTAAAACCACAAAAGATGCCCATGGGTGTGTCTCACAAAGCATACTGAAATGGTTTTAATCAATTTCCCAGGGAAAAAAAAGCATTAATATAATGATGAGACTGACAGTAACAGCAGGCCTGTCACTCAGTCAAATATGAGATAGGATAGTTGTCACAGAGATTACATCTCAGTAAATATGTTTTAGAACAATCTGTTTCCCAACCATGATCCAGCTCATTTTGGATGTCTCCATCCACATCTGTTTCAGGCCCTAAATTAGCTAATGTGCTCAATTGGGTGGGTTTAATTTAGAAAAATATACAACATGTGTAGTGTTTGAGTCCCTTGGGGCAAGTTGTCACATTTTACATGTTGTTAACTATGCATGATTGCACAATAGGCTACCTTTTACATGCTTATTTTTTTCAAGCTAATTAAAATAAACTAATCTAAACTGAAACATAGTCACTGTAATGAAAAATGTGACAACTATCCCCATTTCCCATACTGGGATCTCCTCAATTTAGTGCAAACAGTTCACACTATAGACAATGAACAAATGTAAAATGACAAACAATAAAAGTGACCAGATGTGTCACAATATAAATGTTTCTTAGATATATGGCAAGTGTCAGAAACAAACGAATAAACGAAAATAATCAAATTAAAACAAACGTGTTTTAATCCCTTTTAATCTGCCACTTCTAAAACGTTTCCCATGTGTAAATACATTGAGTAGCCTAAGAGTGATACATTTTGCAACTAAAGATGTTTTCATAAAGTTGTATGCGTTATTCTTACAAACAATAAGCATACAGATTATTTGATCTGTGTGAATAAGAGCACATTTAACTGAACACACCTGTCATTATTGTGCTTATCTGTTAATGCGAAGTGATGCTCAAGGACTGTAAGTTACCTGTCATCATAGCAGAAATCAGCGCTCAGTGTGTTCATGTAGAGGAGCAGAGCCACCACGCAGCACACCAGCTCCACTATCATCTCAACGACAGAGAGGAGAAAAGAAAGTCCAGGAATGAATGACACTGATCAGTCCCCTTCTCTGTTTGCTGTTGTCCTCATTGTTTTGCTCCCGCTGCGAGATGGGAAGAGTTTCAAACACGCGCATCGCTCGTCTAACCCATTCTCAGTCAAAGGCTGTGGATTCAGCCCAGATATCTGCTCGTGCTGTGTGCTTTCGCTAATGAACGGAGAGTATTCGGCTGCTCTTCGTCCAGAAAGCCGTAGTGAAACATCCCGTTGCAGTTACACCCTCATATCAAACACACAACACGCGTGTGATGTTTGGAAACGCCGCGCATGCGCAGAAATCAATTCACAAGAGAGGCATCACCCTTGAGCTGAGAGAGTCTTGTCCTATTACATTGATTTAGAGCTTAACCATAAGTGTAATTGCTTTGGTTTGCAGCATTTACATTAGTTTTGAACAACTTGTAAGTAAATAAAAAATAATAAATAAATATTAAGCTCCATTCTGTGATTTGATTGGTAGAGGCTATGTAGCCTAAATATCACATCAGCATGGAAGCACGTTTTTGCCTGAATCAAAAATGAAACAAAATGTAATAAATAAGTAAATAAACAAACGAACAAATATATGTAATTGCCACTTTTTTATTGCAATTCTGAGTTTATATCTCACAATTCAAACATTGATTCCCCATTTGAGTAAAAAAGTCAGTAAAATTGCAAAATGTAAAATCTTAATTTTTACTTTTCTCTTTTCTTTTCTGAGTTTACATCCCATAGGCTATAGGCTATATCTCATATATATATATATATATATATATATATATATATATATATATATATGCAGTTGCTTTGGTTTGAAGCATTAACATTAGTAAATACATGTAACAAATTTTATAAATGTAATTAATTTATTTGTTATTAACAAATAAATAAATTTAATTGTGACTTTTTTTTCTCATAATTCTGAATTTATGTCAAAATTCATACTTTGTTTCCCCAATTATGAGAGTTAAAAATTCAGTATTGCAAAATATAAAGTCAGAATTCTGACTTTTCTCAGTTCTGAATTTACATCCCATATAGACTATATCTCACAATTCTGACATTTTCCCCTCAGAATTCTGTTCAAATCTTGAAATTCTTTTTTTTTTTTTAGCAACTTTAGTATATTTCACAATTCAGACTTTTATTCTCAGAATTGCAAGAAAAAAGTCTTGTTGTTGTTTGTTTGTTTTTTCCTCCTAAGAATAATCTGCTTTGAAGGAAGTAGATGATGAATTTGATCTTTGCACCCTGCGGTGAGTTGTGCTTTTTGCATGTGGATCTCTGAAAGTCCCCACTTAGGAACAGCTGGGGCAAAACCTGTTCAGTGCATGTGAGAATCTGCATGAGTCAAACACAGGAACAAGAGCGAGAGATCATTTGTACCCCTGTGTAGTCACTCCACTCCTGTTCCACCCCGCTGACCTCAAGCTGTTGACCCTTGACCATCAACCCCACTGGGAGGACAACTGCTGTTTTCAGGAATCAACACGAGCTCTGACCTTATCAGTGCTGCATTCTGCTGCGGATACAAACAGTCAGATGGAATAGATGTCAATCTGAAAAGTATACATTAAAAAAAAAAAAAAAATTACAAAATTATAATCGCAATAGATAACAAAAAAAAAAAGGTTTGTAACTGGTTGCAGGTGTGTTAGGGTAATTTATAGAGATATTTTTCAATGCAAATAATACAATTTAATAATATAATATAATAAAAATAAAAAATGCATTATTTGACTTTATTCACCTTTGAATGAAAAACAAGCCTGATGAGGACTGTAAGACGTGTCTCATTTTGTTTTTCAGAGTTCCTGTTGTATAAATAATTATATTTTATTTTTCATCACAGCTGATGAATATCAAACAGGAAACAGTCATGATGGGCAGTGCCAGAGTCTGGAACATTCCTGCTCCTAAATAGCACCTGCTTGATTTAGACCACACTAAGATCAATTGTATTAAAATAATAAATAGCACCAAAATTATGTTTTATGCTGATTAAAAGAACATTTCAGATGGAAACTGATTGAAGTCTTGACTTGGCGTTGGTATTTTGTTCTTCGTCATCTCTTTTTGATTACAACAACTGGTATTTGATATTTTCATGTTTCATGTCGGGCCTGTGTTTGAACATGCTCTTAATCAAACTATAATATCATTATTATTACAAACACCTCTTTGGTTTTTCCATAATTCCACAAATCAGTTAAAAATGGACTCAACCTCAAGGAAATCCTGCATGTTTGTAAGAAAAGCCGAAAGCAACGGTTTGAAGTTAAAAACGTCATAATGATGGATTTGTTTCTCTTATAAACGTGCAGCTTTTCACTTTGCAAGACATTAATGGATTGACTAGAGTCTTGTGGATAGAGTATGGATTATTGTCATGTTTCTGTTCTTATCAGCTGCTTGAACTCTCATTCTGACGGCACCCATTCACAGCAGAGGATCCACAGAATACTAAACAGCTGCATTAATTAAACTGATAAAACAAGTGTTCTGCCATATGTTCATATATTATACATTTGCCATGTTGACCTATTAGGACAATGCTGCTTGTCTAATGAGTGATTTTGTTGCATTTTCCATGCAGCCCAACTCAATAAAGTCAGTCACAATATTATAGGAAAATGTTTTCAGGGCAAAACATTTTAATCTGAAACACTGCCATCCAATTTGTGACAGAAAACACAATGAAAACGCGAACTTGTTTACATTTTTATTCACAAAACTAAAAAAAATATATATCACTGACTTTTACAATCAAATTTGGATTGTGCCCCATGGTGCACAGAGCATACAGTGAAAGAGTGAAATAACTGAACTTGAAGACATTTTATTCATGTACGTCTTTCGGCCAGACATGAAATTGTTCACTAAAATGCTGTTAACACTTCAGACAGTGAGGCAAAAAAGAAGCTGATTATGTTCAGATGGAACTCATCATGCATCATTGTAGATGAGATTGGCATATGTTTGCGTGTGATGGAGAAATAGAGACGAGATTGAAAGAGAGAGAGAAATAATAACAGAATATTTTCCATCTGTGCATCCTGTTTAGTCCCTTTGAATCACTGATGAAAAGATAAATCGCACCTCTTTTTCCTTCCAATTCCCTTCGCTCTCACTCTCCCCTCTCCTTCTTCTTTTCCCATGCAAACTCCGATGCCTGATAAGGAGTATTGTGTGGTTCCTCCCTGTTTCCTCCACTGACCGGAAGCTTAAATGGCTCCCCATTGACTTTTCCCTCCGTTTCTCTTTTCATCCCATTGTTACACAAGATTTGCCAGGGCCTGGATGTCCATATAAATCAGCAAAGAAAATTAACATTCTGGGATTAAAAATTCAATCAATGTATAATCTTTCACACTAAAGCTGAATTTAATAGGATGTTCACATAAAATGCGTACTTGCTTTCAAAAAAGAAAGACAAAGCATAAATAATTGGCATAAGAGGACGTTCACATGGGATGCAGTTTTGCACTCTTTTTTTAAAAAAGAAGAAAAAAAGAGAGAAAAGGCACACAGCCACCATATTTAAACACTGCACCTTGCAACATGGCACTCAAATTCAAAAATAAAATTGGTTGGCAATGGCAAATTGGTTGAAAATTTTTACAAATGATCGGCTGAATGGATTCGAAAATGGTAAAACTCAACTGTTTAGCTCTAGGGGAGTTGGAAAATGGGCCTATTTTCAAAAATGTAGAGTGTTCCTTACATCATTCGGAAATATGGCGCTCAAGTTAAGAGGTTCAAATTTAAAAAGAACGCAACACAATACCTTTTTTTCACATCTATATAGAAAACCGAATGAAAAGCTGCAGTTTAATGCAAGTCAACAAATGTTATGCTGCCATCTCACATCTTGGGTAAATGTGATATTTATTTATATCCTGAAGTCATTAAGTCAGTGAAACACACCATGGTTATTGACCACAAAACTTCAGGGGACAGCAGCTGTTTTGTGAAGTGAAAAATGATCCTCTTCACTAGCAAACAAATCAGTCAACTGTTTCTGCTTAAGGAGAAGAAAACTTAATCTGTTTTTTTTTTGATGATGATGATGTTCTAAAAATGAAACTTGTTTTCAAACTTCCTCAATTTTCTTCCACAACTGCTTACATTCAATAAATAATGACTTATAATTACTATGATGAAAACATTAATTCACTGCTTTTCAAAAAAAGAAAACAAATCAGCCAGTCTTTCGACAGAACTTTACTGAGTACTTGAAACTGCATAATTATCACATATGAAACTATATTGCTGAACAATTATGACAGGTCGGTATACATAATCATCAATAAACTTCATGCAGTTGGAATTAGTGGCTTTGAATTTTCTCTTGGAGCTCTATAAAGCCACATTCCCTCTTAGTATAAAAACAAACACAGAAAATAGTAACACCAAATATAGTAGTATGAGAAAGTAAAACAAATGCATGAGAAACAAACTCTTTGTGAGTTCTTAAAGGGGTCTTATACAAATTATCCTCCTCACTAGTAAAAAATTCAGTCAACTGTTTCTGCTTTAGGTGAAGAAAATTAAATCTTTTTTTTTTTTGATGATGATGATGATGTTCTAAAAATGAAACTTGTTGCGTTCAAAGTGTAGCTGGACATTCTTGGTGACGATAGAGAAGCATTTCCTCAGCCTCCTTTGCATGCAAAGAAGAAAAAAAAAGCTACATTTCAGGAAATAAGGGAGTGAGTAAGCTGGTTTCCCATCGCTCTGCTATTTCTGTCACGGAGAGATGTTTTGGAGTGCATCATATCATTATCCTGAAGCTTTTCCTTTCTCTGATTTAGACATAGAACAGGATATGGCACAATACATCCGCTGGAAGATGAATTCATAAGGGAAACATATGTGACTGGTCAATGGACTCTTATTGGCGAAGCATTAGACTGGTACCAACACATTCAGTGAAGTTCAAGCTGCAGTGTCAATGTGTAGCCATGCTCATCTCCACACAGACACACGAATATCATCTTTTTTTTTTTTTTTTCAGAAATAATGGCAGAGCTGGCTTTGTTCTGGTGAAGTGGTACCCATGATAAATGATGTAGTGTTGTTAAAGAAGGAAAAATCATTAAGAGCAGGAATGATGTAGACTTAAGCTAAGCTATGTGGCCTACTTTCTCTGAAAGAACACACGTTCTCAATTTTTTTCCACAACTGCTTGCATTCAATAAATAATGACTTATAATTACTATGCTGAAAACATTAATTCACTGATTTTCACAAAAAAAAAAATAAAAGAAAATTATCACCCAGTCACAGTGCTCTGTTAATCTTGAAACTTGAAACTGCATAATTATCACATATGAAACCATATTGCTGAACAATTATGACAGATCGATGTGCATAATCAATAAACTTCATGCAGTTAGAATTGGTGGCTTTGAATTTTCTCTTGGAGCTCTATAAAGCCACATTCCCTCTTAGTCTAAAAACAAACACATAAATAGTAACACCAAATATAGTAGTATGAGAAAGTAAAACAAATGCATGAGAAACAAACTCTTTGTGAGTTCTTAAAGGGGTCTTAAGCAAAACTACACTGAAGAATCAATCAGGCTAAAACAAAAGCTACCTCGAGGTGTTTCATTTATGAATATTAACTAAAACATAGGACAGGAGAATAATGGTCTGTGGGGAATGGCCTGAAAATAATGAAGAGCTCAATGCCTGATTAATATTAATGGTGTGTTAAATAAGTGGAAGCACAAGACGTCTCAAGTGTGACTGATGTCCTCGTGTGGCTCAGTTAAGGCTAAGACTGATTTATAAACCAGTCAGACTAATGAACACTAAAAGCAACGTTCTTCGTCACATTGATCACTATAACTTTCCACTTTAAGCTACAGACCGAACCGTTGTGCATCATAACTGAACCGATCAGGAGAGTAATACAGCCAGGTCTTTGAAGCAGCTGGACTGAAAAACTGCTTTTAATTTACTGAGAACAACCCTATTTTGACAATTTATGTTTTACATAATTTTTTGTAAAATATCATTACATAAATAAAAATGCATTTTTATTGTTTGAAAAAATGGCAAGAGTTAATTTGAGTTTGACTTTAAAAACAACATTAATAACAAACATTTAAAACAAAGTTTTACCAAAAGAATAAATGAAAATTAAATCAATAAATTACACTAAACAGCAGGGATATAACTGTGGTCTTCAAAGTGTAGATTCCTTTATACCAACAACTGCATAACATCTCGGGGACTGGAGAGGGTCAAAGAGCTGGACCAGCGCTGAATGAGACACATTGTCCTGAAAGAAAAGAGACATTTCAAATGTAGACATGTGAAATTCTGAAATACAAATACAATGATCTAGCTTTCAATATGTATTTATTAAGAATTTTTATTTAATATTTAAGGCATAAATCTTCATGCATTTTAGGCCTTCTCAACATTCATCAAGGATCATGACTTTTCAATGCTTTGCAATAATTCTTTAAAGAACCAGGCTACACTGGTTTCCCAGTGATTCACTAAAAAGAACTGACTCATAAGAATCAATTGTTCTGGAATGGACTACACTGTACATGCTGTCTGTTTTTGGTTCAATAAAAAGAACCAACTCATAAGAGTTTGTCAGGAATCGGTACACTGGTCATGCTGTTTATTTCTAATTCACTAACAAGAGCAGTTGAAAAGAATCATTTGTTCAGGAATCAGACTAAACTGTTTGTGCTCTTTGTTTCTGATTCCATTTAAAAGAACATAAACATAAGAGTTATTCATTCAGAAATCAATCTACCTGGTCATGTATGGTTTTGATTCACTAAAAACATTCGCTTCATAAGTTCAGTATATATTCACACACACTCAAGATATATTATTTTAGATGAACCGTAATTTAAATTACGTTTCCAGCATATCCAAAAATAAAAAAGTATATTGGACCTGATCAAAATAATCAGCATAACTGGCCACAGCTTGTTTCAATCCAAAATCCATATTACAGCTTTCCATAATCACTGACCAAAGCACATTAATATACTTGGCAGCACACCCAGAGTACCGTGTTATGAAATGGTTTATACATAACAAAACCCTCCACAGGCCAAATTGTAAAGCGGATTCTGATTTCAATGTGGTTAGTGGAGTCGTCACTGATAAACCTTATCATGTTGCCAAGCCCTTTAATGTCCAACATTCACAAATCATAGACCAATGTAGAAAACAATCCCACAGATCTGACACTGGGGAGGTTTTCCTTTCTTTAAATTACATGACTGATAAGTGACCCCTGTAAGATCATGTGGAAATTGATCCCACAGAAACCTGGAGTCACTGTTTTGTGGGTATAAACAAAATGATTTTGTCATGCCCTAAATTTTCAGTCTAACGTTCTTCACAGATGGCTGAGTCTGACACTCCTGACTGTCGTCGCGAGGAGGTTTGAGGTTTTATGTTCAAAGCCTGGTGGGCAAGAAGGAAATGGACGTGTAACTCAAAACCTCTGAACTCCTGTAAGTCGGAAACCAGTTTTTGGATCTACTATACATGGCTAAAGTCTGCTGGTATATAAACTTTGAGAATAAGTAGCAGACTTGGGAATTCGGTGTTGTGGTCCTGAAGTAAATCCTCAAACAAAATCCCCTCACAGTTCTATGATTATATGAGGATTAAGTATCTGTACAAGCACACATCTAGAAAGTAAATGCACATTTGAGCACAAATTGTAGTGTTTCTGTTATCTGTTCTGACATTTGGTTTGTTACCTGCTCTTTCAAGTAGCAAAGTCGGTCAAGGAGGATGAGACCCTCTATACAGGGAGCCAAAATGACTTTCAACTGTGGAAGATGAAAACAGCATGAGGCAGGTATAGAGTTAGTAATAAAATATATGGCACGTTACTCTGTCATGCTCACCATGTTGAAAGCCACCATCTCATTCATTCTGGGGCTGTAGTGTTCATGATAGCTCTGTATGTCACTGTCAGATAGCTGGAGACAACAAGAGATATGAAAAAAAAAAGATTTTAAAGAAACAAAGGAAAAAGATGATGTTCTATTCACCAACCAGGATCTAAAGCACAAATGCATTCCTGTAGACTAATACAAATTTAATGTAAATAACATTTTTTTTTATATATTTTTATTTTATTTTATTTATATTATATTTTATTTAAATATATTTAGATACTTTACTCACAGATATACTGCAAAATATTTTATACATTTTGTACTGTTTAGTATAGAATTAACAATTATTGTTATCATTACGGTTTTATTAATTGCAAAATAAAAATTACAAAAACAAGATTTTATATTAAATTAAAAATACTTTACACATACATTTTTTTTAAATTTATTAAAATAATTACATAATCTGTACTTTTGACTAGCAACACACACACATTAGCAAAATATTACTAAATATTCACATTAGAATGATTTCATATAGCTTTTCCTTTCTCTTATTTAGACACAGAACAGGATATGGCACAATACATCCGCTGGAAGATGAATTCATAAGGGAAACATATGTGACTGGTCAACGCACTCTTATTATACTTCATATAATTCATCTTTTTTATTACAGAATTCAAATAAATTAATCAATATTAAAAGTAATTTAAATGATTGAAAATTTAAATATTTTATATTTATATAAAATACATACAGTATATTTTTCTGTTTCTGATTAGGGTTCCACAGAGAGCTGCAGATTTGCCCTGGGCCTGGTGAAAAGCCTTTTAATAGCCTCTTGCTACCTGTTCCCTTATTTCTCTACGTGTCAAACACATTTTAGTCTGTTCATCTCATTAGCTCCATTGTGGTGTAATTCAGATGCATGTGGGCTGACTGAAAAAAACATTGAATGTAATGTGAGAACTCTTGGTTATTACTTTGGTGTCATCCAGATCCAGCTTCTTAAGCGCTCGTCTGACATAGTCCACAAACGACGAGGCTTTGGAGTACACGTTCCCAACACGTTTCTCACTGTCAAAAGAAAATAAAATACTTCAAAAATCGATCATAACAAAAACCAACTAACACAACAGTTTTTAATGTAGCTTAAAATTTAAATGTTCAGATGGTAAGTCACATTTAGAGGGTGAACTCTGCACTCTTTGTTGACTCGCCCATTACCGTAACCTGATGGTTTGGCTTTGACTCACAGAAGCTTAAACCTGAAAACAGGGCTTTAGGGTTTGAGTCACGAGCATCAGTCAGCACTGAATCAGATCTGCTCTCTGCAGCCACGATCAAGTATCTCAATAAACATTTCTCATCCTCCGCAAAAAGGAAGGAAGGACTAGAGGGAATCTGGAGGCTCTTTATTCTCTCCTCTAGTTTACTAAAGCTCTCTGGCGACACGCGGTTGTTTTCTGTCTAATGAGCAGATGATGTGGTGAGAGTGCTGTCGATGAGATATCTGATCCTGGTCTTTTGGAGAGGAACGGCATCAGTGCGGGAGCTCAATATTTGTCATCGCGTGTGTTTCTGACTGAGAGTCGCTCGTCAGGGGGTCCGGGGTGTGTGTGTTTCTGCTTTTACAGACCGTTGCTGGTTTTGTATTAAACTATAATTTACTGCAACTACTACAATTAGTAGTTTTTCCAGATAAGCCATAAAACTAGCAACTGAACTACTGAAATTAATAGATCGTGTGGCACAGTAACAAAACAAATCCATCATGACACAAAATCTATAATGTACTTTATATGATGGTGCATATGATATACAGAAAAAAAGATGTAGACTAAATTTTAAATTATAAATACACACGCACTTATAAATATACAATATTTTTAAATAAACATTCACAGATAGCTAAAGAGACCAAGAGATATAGACTTAATCATTTTCAATACACACACATGCATTGCTAAAATCATTTTATGTGCTAATTTAATTTATTTATATTGACTAAAATATACAAAAATATAAAAAATATATAATTAATAAATATTACTAAATAAAAACATTAAAAATGTATGTTTTATATGTATATTTAATAAATACATATACATATATATTTATACACACAATATTACTAAATAATATTAAATACAAAATTAGACTTTATATGATAATTTTATACTGACAAATAAATTATACATAATATATATGTATAGTTTATGTATTTAGATGTCTATTAATATAATCTGTGCTGTAGATAAATAAAAGTGTAGTATGTGTATATATATATATATATATATATATATATAGAGAGAGAGAGAGAGAGAGAGAGAGAGAGAGAGAGAGAGAGAGAGAAAAAATAATTTTCAATTTTAAATACATATTTTACTTAAGTAGAACTTACTGCCAAACCTCCAATATTTGGTAGTTTTTTTTGGGCCATGAAGATTTTCTGTGGCAACAATTAGTATAAATACCTTTTAAAGCAATCGTAGTGATCTCGTAAAATAACATGAAGAACCGCCCGATAAAAAAGTGACTCCATAGGCAGCTGAAACAGACAAGAAACCAAGTTAACCACGATTACATTTCAAAGCTGATTTTGCTTTACTTAGACAACGCATGCTTACTTGGTTATGTTTGCTATCTTATTTATATTATTAATTACTTCATTTAAATGTTTGTACCATTTGTGGCAACTCTGAAAACAGATTGTGTCATATTTTCCATGACAATTATATAATCCAAACACTCAGACATGCAGAAGATAGAAAGAGTTTGTTCATGCTGACTGTTTCACCTCTGTACTTTCAATCGTTTTTTAAAAGAGAATAATTCAAATTAAAATACACAGTGCTTCCAGTTGAATTAGATAAATATGCATAGGTGCATATGCTGTTCATTCTGGCTTTCAAGCTTGAACAACACATTACAATCAGCTGTGCAAACAGCCTCGGTCACATGAGATTGAAGTCTTTATTTGCAAATCCTGCAGGGGAAATGAGTTTCTAATCAAAAAAGTGAATATTGATAAGATACATGAGTCACATGACACAATCAGATACTCACCCCTCCTCCAGCAGACACTCTCTCCAGAGCCTGAGAGGGGAGTGAAAAGTTTGAATTGAAAAAGTAGTGATAATTCAAAACAAATTTTCATGGTTTGATAGTAGCCTTCAGTTTAATGGCTTTATGTTTTTAAAAAATAACACCCAAAAGATTATGTATTTATAGTTAAAACCTTATGCAACATGCATCAGCTAATAAGCAAAGGATGTGGTTGAAGATGCGTGGGCAACGTGATGTTATTTGTGACGTGTGAGGCAGACTTACGAGACACGCTGACATCCGTGCATTTCGACCACAGAAACACTCCTGAGCCTTCAGATACTGACTCACAGGGAAACCACACACACCATCAACACACCCTGAACAACAACCACAGAACAACACGGAGATGAAAAACTGTACAGCTTACGTTTTAACATAAAGTACTGTTCAAATTTTCAGGGTCAGAAGATCTTTTAAAAATAAATTATACTTGTAGAGAGCGTTAAGATTTATCAAAGAAGATAGTAATACATTTATAATGGTATAAAAGATGTCAAATTCAAATAAATGCTGTTCTTCTGAACTTTTTTTTTCCATCAAAGAATCTTGTAAAAAAAAACTGTTTTCAACCTTGATAATAATATGTTTCTAAATCAACAATTCAGTATATTAGACTTATTCCTGAAGGATCTTGTGATACTGAAGACTAGAGTAATGATGCTGAAAATGTAATAATATAAAAAAAAAAATACAGTTTTTTTTAAATAGTATTTTTTTTATCAGCGTGAGTGTAAGAGACTTTCAAAAACAGTAAAAATCTTAACAACCCCAACATTTTTATTGCATTTTAAAACTAAACACCAGACATTTTGGATGAGAACCTGTCGAACACGTGTCATTCAAACAAGACCCACACTGCGGCTCGAGGTCTATTCACAGTGCAGACAAACACTGTTTACTCCAGCTATCATACTAATCTAAACCACGCCAAACTGAACAGGATCCAGAGTCCAGCACAGGCCTGAAAAATGTGTTTGTGATACAGAATGAGCTGTGCGTAAGAAAAATGCCTGAGAGAGGGACAGTGTACAAAACAATATCAGTGATTTCATTATAAAAGGTTTGACTCATTGCGAGTGACCAGCTGCTGAGTCTTCAGTTCACGTTTTAAAATACAAAAATGTAAAACTGAAGTGCTTGTTTTTTTTTTAATGAAAATACAAATGTAATGCACTATAAATAAGCGACTGCTTAATGAAGGCTGTTGGTGGGCGGGACTTCCTGTTTTCTGTTTAAGTAGGACACATTGCGGGGGGCTCTTCTGAATTGTGTCAGCAAATGCAGGGCTTGAGAAGAGATTTCGTGGAAGAGTATTACGCTGTCAAAATGAAAAGACCATAGAAATAAATTCTGCTATGGAAGTGAAATTCTATGCAAAATCATGGTGTGAGTAGCACAGAAATGACACACTTCACCTTTAAACGCACAGCATGCTGTAATCGTACAGAGTTTTTGAGACACATATGAAACTGCATTTGTTTGATTAGATTTTGTTTCTTCTGCAGAACAAATGTGCTTGTAAAGTGAGCCGCTGAAGCCCTGAAAACACTGACATCATCAGACTGAAAACACCACATGCTGTACTCTTCTTGAGTTCATGAGATCAGTCTGTTGAAGGGAAGAGTGTTTGTGATGTCAGTCCAGCTTTTGCACACACTTCTTGTGTTTTAGCTCTGTCCCTGCAGCAACCGAGGGTCTGTGATGTGATCAGCAGGCTTTAAAAGACACTGAGATATTATTGTAGACCTGCTGTGCTTCATAACGCAGTAATTATGTGATCAAAATATCAGATTTTGTAGGCACTCGAATCGTTTCTGCACTGTATGCTCAAAGAGAACGTGTCTAAGAGGCAGAGAGAAACAACATGCTCTCTTAAAGCTAACACCAAGTTAAAATAAAAACTGTAAAACTTGTCATCATTTAATTATTCTCATGTTGTTCCAAACCTGTATTCGCTATGAACATAATCTGAAAGAGGTTTCAGTGCTTTTTGTCCACAAAATAAAAGTCAGTGGAGCCTAATGGGGTTGTTTTGGAGACAAGTAAACTTAAAATAACAACAACAATTATAATAATAATAATAATAAACGATGAATTAAGTAATTTATTTAATAAACAACAATTAATGATTTATTCTAAAACAATGTATTATTTGTTATAAAATAACACAACATACTAATAAGAATTTTGACTATTATTATGTTATAAAAAATATTATACATTTTTTAAAATGAATAATATTTAATTTTATATTGTTCCAATTATTATAATTATGTGTTCACTAAATACAATAAGTAATAACTCATATTATGGTGTTATATATATATATATATAACATTATATATTTTATGTATTATGAAATTATTTATTTATTTACTTAACAATCAAGAAAAAAAATATTCATTATAAAATAATAACACATTTAATAATAATAATAATAATACATTATTGCTTTTATTATAATTACAAATACGGGTATAGGGCTGCACAGTGCAGGAAAAAATATTATACAGAGAAATGCATTTCCACAGAGCTTGTCTTGTTTGAAAACTTGTTCAACCGTTCTGATAGAGACTGATCTGCCCACATATGTGTGTGTGTGTGTGTGTGTGTGTGTTTTTGTGACATATCAGGACACAACTTTGTATAATGACATGTGTATGACACAGGTATTACAAGGAGAGTGTTTCAAAACGCTAATAAACCATACAGAATTAGTTTTTTTTGAGAAAGTAAAAATGCACAAAGTTTCCTGTAAGGGTTAAGGTTAGGTGTAGGGTTAGTGAAGGGCATTAAAATATACAGTTTGTACAGTTTAAAAACCATTACACCTATAGGATGTCCCCACTTTTCACAAAAACAAACGCGTGTGTGTGTGTACAGAAAGGAAGTGTTCTTACCCTGTCTGTCGTGATCAAACTCTTCAGAGAGCAGATGGTAGCAGCAGCCCACACTGCAAACGGCGCGCAGCTCCTGTTTGGCCCCGAACATCCTCAGAGTGCTGGGGGCCAAATCTCCACACGTATGCAGACCAACCAGAACTGCATCCTGGGTACCAGCCAGAGAAAAGAAAGAGAGAAAGAAAGAAAGGGGGTAATTTAGTGAAATCAACACAGATCGTTTGCCATCTCTCATTGATCATAAATAATGTGCTATGGACACATCCAAGTCCCTCTCCATTCTTGAGCTCAATTTCACCTAATTAACATGATTAGGATAATCACAGGCGTCTCGTTGAGCTGTAACAACGATACAACTTCAGCTCTGTAATCAGAGCCAGCAGCTGGACGACTACTGCAGCAACGTGCTTTTATATCAGTTTAGTGTACATCAATTATTTGATCCTGAATATCATATCAAATTAATGCATAGTGCATTTACGAGGACAAAAATAAGTAATGCTTTAAATAAAAAATATTTCACACCCACTTATTAGCACAAAATTATATGATATTATATAACAACTATGTCAAATTATTTTATTCATTAATTATAATGATGATAATTAATATAATTGTAATTTAAAAAAATCAATAATGTTTGTATATTATATTAGTAATAGTAGACATTAAAATGATTACAATTACATTTTAATAATAATAAAAATAATACTACTTCTACTATTATTATTTATTATTATTCTCCCTTGGACAAAACCATCACTTCTTCACCTCCAGCTCTGTGATCAGCGTCTTGAGCTCAGTTTCTGCGGTGACATATGAGGTCAGAGGGGAAAACAGGCCGTCGTCTCTGATGTTCCCCCTTCCTTCTCCAGCTTTCCTCTCCAGATTCTCTCTCTTCCTCTTCTCTCTTTCCTCCAGACTCAGCTGGCTGTGGTTGACGCGGAGAGAGACGTCTTCTGTGACGTCTAGAGACAGCATACTGAGGAAGCTGCTTCCTGAATCTGAATCATTCAGGTCTAATGGACATTCTCCAGCATTATCTGAAGCAGATAAATCATTGGGGACTTGTTTTGATAAAGAACTGCTATCCGCTCTAGCCTCAAAGCTTTCCTTTTCCTCAGTAATAAAGTTTCTGATGCCATCACTGTTTTCAAAGTTTCTGCTGTGTTGTATACTCGCATCCTCGCTGTCCAAAGTTTGCTTCCTAGTGGCTTTGTTTGGTTTCTGATAAGCTTTGGAGAACTTCTTCAGTTTCCTGTTCCTCTCCTGAGCTCCATGTGTGTTGGTGCTGGAGGAGTCGATCCCGAACACTTGCAGGTTGAACCGCATGGACAGATAGGAGCACAGGTAGCCTTTCCCTGAACCCACGTCTATCACCTGAGAAGCAGAAACATGATCAAAAGACTAAATTCAGTTTCGTTTAACTAAATTATATTTGTAACATTTTCTACCTGTTTGACTCGGCAGTATTTGGCCAAACTAGCCACAACTTCAGACATTGCCTGCACCTCATGGGCCTTCTTACAGTTCATAAACTCATCCGGTGTTACTGCTTTGTCTGATGACTGTCCTATGGGAATTACAGACAATGCATGAAATATGACCTTCTAATAACCTGAATTTGGCATGCATAATAATCACAATAAAGATCCAGTGGAATCTAAATGTGGTTTTCAGTGCTTCTGATCTGACTGCAGTTACCTGCAGTAGTGTCTCTAGTCATCAGTCTCAGATTCTGCATCAGATCTTCCAGCTGCATACAGACCCCCAGACCTTGTAAACAGTGGGATTTCGCTGCCCTCAGCAGGGCTGATATGTCCACCAACTTCTTTGAGGCATTGCAGAAACCAAACGTAGTGTTTTCCTTGTCTAAAATATATATAATAATTAGACACACACACACACATACAATTATAAATATTATATTTAATTTTCCTTATGAAAATTAGATGGAGAGTATCTTACCTTCTATCGCCCTCATGCTGTTTTGTGTGGAACTGACAGCACACAACACTTCCTCTGGATTCACACACATAAACGTGCTCCAAACATCACGCGTGTAAAAGTCCACAGTGTGCGCATTTGAGATACTTAATGATATGGAGAGAAACCGCTTAAGTTCATTTATTTTTCTTTTTAAAGTGTCGACGGGTATGTCATTAAATGCCATTGTTTACGGGCACAGAAAAGTGAGAATATTTAGCGAGAGCTGCAGCTGTTGACAGACAGTATTTAAGACATAAGTAGTCGAATCAGGAAATGATTCCTCTGAGCGACCGAATGCGCGGCCATGTTGAGTGTACCGGTGTGCGTTTTGTTGAATGGCGAAATCGAATATTTTGCCCTCACACAAATGTTGTTAATTTTGAATAGTAATGCCTTATGATCATCCTTACGTCATTAATGTGCGCCTTTCTTTACGCGAAAAATAAACAACCGTTAATGTTCACAAATAAGAATATGTTAACGTGAAACATGGCACCTTTAAAAAAAAACGCTGAAACTAAAAGGTCCGATTAAAGGAAAATACTTAAATAACATGTGTCCACATGGTGGTTTAACACACAACGGCAAAAAGAAAATAAAATGGGTTCCAGAGAGCAAAGTTTTTGATGGTAGTGTAAAAGACGGTGAGTAGTCCACTTTAAACATAGCCACTTTTTCAGAAAATGCATTTTAGATAACAATGAATAAACAAATCTTACATAAGGGTCAATGACAAACAAAGACGTCCGGAATGATATAAATCTTTGTAAACAGCACGTGCCTAGTTGGTTACATTTAGGAAAACATTAATATCATGTTATACAAAAAAAAAAAAAAAAGAGAGAGAGAGTGAGATTTAACTTAAAAAAATTATTTATAAAAATTATTTTATCAACGTAATAGATCCAGAAAAAATGGCGTCATGTCATCGACCAATATAAACAACAAATATTTAACTAGGACTAAAAGTAGAGTGTGTAAGTTACTGTTTGAATCTCATCTCCCTCTCAAACTTTCTCAGGTCAGGGATTTGCCTTCAAAAGGAAGGAGAAGATGAAGCATGAATATAACAAACTTCTCAGAAAATAGAGGAAGAAATGCAAGCATCACCAATCCAGTCAGAAGAGGAATATCCTGAGTATCTGAGACATCTGTACCTGGCTGAAAAAGAACGACTAGATGAAGCAGAACAAGAAAAATATGTCCCTAATGAGTGGGACGCTCTACACTCACGAGTGCTAAACAGACTTACAGAGACGCAAGCATCATCAAACATTCGCTGCTACGCGCAGAATTGGGTTGTTTTCACAAAATGGTGCAAGAACATTTATATTGACCCGGGGACCTGTTCCGTGTCAGATGTTTTGCGCTTTCTACAGCACAGTTGGATAGCGGGAGTTTGAAACCATCCACTGTGAAGGTGTTTGTGACCGCTATTGCCGCTTTCGTTCCCCGGTTGACGGGCAAACGATTGGTAAGCACGCTCTGGTAATCAGTTTTCTCAGGGGAGCAAGGAGATTGTGTACTTCATGGCCGCCCTCCCCAATACGTGCCGCCGTGGGATTTCGCTCTAGTTTTGAGGGCTCTATCTCTTACTACCGTTCGAGCCATTAGCTTCGATTGTGGTTAAGGAGCTTCCCTGAAGACTGCCTTGCTTCTTGCTCTCGCCTCGGCGAAGTGCCTTGGAGAATTTCATGAGTTTTGGGTGAACGATATTGCATTGGCTTCGGCCCTGGCGACTGTAATGTCACTCTCCGGCCGAGACCGGGTTTCGTTCCGAAGTCACTCAATACACCGTTATATACTGCCTTATCTGTTGAGCCGTCAGCCTCGCGTGATGCTGATACTCAGAGCGCTGGGAACCTCTTAGGGTTTTACGGATGTATATGAATCGATTGGCCGCCTTTCGTCAGTCGGACCAGCTGTTCGTGTGCTTGGTGGATGTAATAAGGGACGTGCTGTTTCTCAACAGAGACTTTCTCACTGGATCGTGGACGCTATCGAATGCCAGGGGAAGGATTATCCCCTCAACATCAGAGCTCATTCTGCGAGGACAATATAAATGCTTCCTGATGGGCCTGGTCTAGAGGTATGTCTGTCCAGTATTTATGTTTTGCTGCTGGCTGGTCTTCCCAGAACACTATCGCCAGGTTTTACAAGCTGGATGTACCCTCTGTAGTGTATAAAAATATTTTAATGACACGGTTTTGGCGGTTATAGAGTTCTAATGACGGTGTTCAACTATAACCACCGGTCTCACGGTTATATACTAACCGTCACACCCCTATATGGAGCTATTGCTGCAAAAGATTCAAGCTCAGCGCAAATAATTCACTATCAACCATAAAATGAGACTGTTTGAAGTTAAAATAGACCATAACACAATAAACTCTGCAGTTTGGGTTTTTTTATTTTTATTTTTTCGACCACAAGGATGTGCATACCTTTGTCTTTCCCAGTAATATTTATTGTAAACTACATTTTAAATTGTTTTACTTGAGTTAATTCAAGTTTGTGAAAAAACCATGATGCTTTATAAAATATAATTTTATTATTATATTTAGCTATAAAATGCTGTCTGAAGCTGAACTTCTGAATTTCTCTTTTCTTCGAACCGTTCTTTTAAAAATATATTATTGAGACACGATGAATGAATGGCATATTTTTTTTATTAGTTGAAAAGCATATCAAAGTAAAAGGCCAAATACTAAAATAAAAATACTAAAATTTGCTCAAAGCATTTTAACTTTTATAAAAACAGAAGACATTGATGCATTAGTAGCAATATAAGAAACTATATATAATATAGTGTTCCTAATATTATAATATATAATATAGTGTTCATGTATCTCAAGTGGTAGAGGATTGCAAGCGCAAGGTTGGGGGTTTGATTCCCCGGGAACACATGATAGGTAAAAATTGTTAGTCTGAATGCACTGTAAGTTGCTTTGGATAAAACCGTCTGCTAAATGCATTAAATTAAATTAAATTACAATTTAATATGATTAAAAGTAGATTATGTAAAAAGATAACAATAACCAACCCAGCATGTTTCTTTCATCTTCCTGTCTGCTCATCACATCATCATCATCATCAATCTCCTGATCTCCCTCTGATACACATGTGAAATAAACCTCACATTGTAATGTGTAACACAGCTTGTGTCACTGATCTCTTTCTCCTCATGACTGTCTGAGGCTATTAGATTAAACTTTATAAACCTATGAGGATTCAATGATGGTTTTAATGTTCATTATGTAACATGATAAATAATATATAATGCAGTATGTTATGATAAAAAGCAGTTCTGTGTGACTCACCTGTTACACATTTAAAGATCTGTCCAGTAATAATGACATCATCATAATGCTCTGGTGAGTCCACTACACATACATGAAGATCTAAACAAAACACATTGCTATTAATAGTGTTCATCGTTGGTTGACTACGTCTTCTATTAAAGGTGCTGTAGGGAACTTTTGTAAAAAAATATTTTTTACATATTTATTAAACCTGTCATTATGTCCTGACAGTAGAATATGAGACAGATAAACTGTGAAAAAATCAAGCTCCTCTGGCTCCTCCCAGTGGTCCTATTGCCATTTGCCGTTACAGACCGCTCCCGGTAAGAAAACAACCAATCAGAGCTGCGCTCCGTAACTTTGTTTGTGTTCAAAATGAAGAAAAATGTATATAATAAGCGAGTACACCATGAATCCATTTTCCAAACCGTGTTTTTAGCTTGTCCTGAATCACTAGGGTGCACCTATAATTAGTGTTTATATTCTGACTATTTTAGATTGCTTCGGGGGTACCGCGGCGGAGTAACCCAGTACCTTTGTGATTCTTCATAGACATAAACAGAGAGAAGTAGTTCCGGCTACGATGTTCTTCCGCAAGATGCAAGCAGTTCTGTTTATTAACCGCTAGAGCGTCAAAAGTTACCGACTGCAGCTTTAATTCTTCTGAAAATTTCTGTCATATGCACATAAACTGAAAGTCACCATTGATAAGTATAAGTACTAAATACTGTAGAAACTAAATTTTCTGTAAATTTGCTTTGCAAGTATTTGTATCGTAAAAAGAACTGTACAAATAAAATTTAATTGAATAGAACTCACCAGAGCAGATGACTCCAACATCTCGACTCCATGAAGAGATGGAACATTTGAGAGTTTTGTTTCATTCCCGTCACAATCAAACACATCACTTTAATAAGCATGAAGAGACACTTCACTGAGGACAGACTCGTGTCAGTCAGAAGTCAGTGTGGAGATAAAGTCACACTAAACTTAAAGCAGATTGATACAGAAACACTGCAGCTTATATTCAGCATCAAACCTGAACCTGAACACAGCAGACACAAGCTCTGATCACTGACTTCTGTAAGTCTCAACACTTCAAACACTTACACAAACTTACTAGAACCAATTTATCACGACTAATTTTAATGAATTAATGGATTTTACTCATTTGTTCTTTTATTCTGACCAAGAAAACAATAAACATATGATTACACCATAGTATAAACTATATTAATGCTATTTTGATTAGTTTTATTAAATTAAATATTATTTATTTTCATTAGGTTTAACTTTGAGAATAAAATAAGAGCAATAATCATGTGGGTTTATTACCGCGCAGCTGCATTTGTCCAGCAGATGGCAGCAAAACACTTCTTATTGTAAAGAGGAGCAGACAAGAGTCTTGTCTCTGTGTTGCTGCATGAGGAACTTCTCACCAGTGAAAGTATTACAGGACAGCCTCTATTATGTGAAATGATGAAGTTAACAAAATAATAAATAAACGAGTATATAAATATACAAAAATAAATATAACGTGAATTGTATTTTTCAACATTTATTTTTTATTCATACATTTCTTTCCATATTTATGTATTTTTATATATGTATTTATGCTACATTTGAATAAATCTGAAAATATATAAATGTTTACAAATACACATATAAATAAAATGAAAATGTGTATAAATAAAAATAAAAAAGTGTAAAAATGCATATATGTTACATATCTTTGTAGATGTATTTATTTATTAGATTAGTTTCAGGTCAGGGCTGGAGAACAGAGGAGCAAGGAAACGAAGAAGCATCAGTCTGAGTTTGAGAAGCACTTTATCTGAACCCAGTTATCTGATAACAATTTTTTCAGTCTATCAGATTTAGTTTTGAAAAACTATTTTACAGTATCCAGGAAATAATTTAATATAGCTTTCAATCTCTTATAAAATCTGTATGCTCTTTAGAAATAATAATAATGGCTCAGTGGTTGGTATTTGTTTCTCAATGCAAAAGTGTTATTACAAATTCAGATTCTATTTTTGGATCATATTACCTCAATTCCTTCCACAATTTACTATTGAAATAATATTTATGATTATATTATCTGGCCACGTGTGTGGTCACTCCCTCAAAAAAAATTTATTTGTGTGTTTTTTTTTTTTGTATGATAATTATTTCTGGGTTAACATTTTATGTGTCAGTATTTTTTTTTTTAAACACTAAGAATCCAAAAATTCTCTTCACGTTGTGGTTGCATCACATTCTCGGGTGTCTATTATTCTCGAACACTTATTCGATTTTTTTTTCTAACTTGTTTTAAACTTTCCATTTAACATATATATATATATATATATATATGTATATATATATGTATATATATATATATATATATATATATATATGGGGTCCGGGTGACAGTTAACAGGAGATATATATATATAAAAATGTGAGTGACGGTTAACAGGTTAAATATATACAATAGAATGAAAATATATTTAAAAAATGTATATCACCATCATACAATGCATTAAAAATGAAAGGGCCAAACTGGGCTTCATGTAAGAACTGCAGTGAGTTTGTGAGTCGATTAAAAAGCTACAAATTATTTAAACCATAAAAATTGTAAATAAATGATTTGAATACTTAAAACTAAAAACATATATATTTTATCTAAGGGTTTTTTTAATTAAGTATTTCAGGTCAGATTTCTCAGTTCAACAGTTAAGGTCCTTCTGGAAATGATGAGGACTGCTTCAGTGTTTCACAGATAGACATCAGCAGTATTTAGTAACTTGCATTATTATTTGTGTCAAACATTATCTCATTGATTGAGAGGAGCTTTTTTCAACCAAATTCAGAAACATGGTTTGAAAACTGATTAACATGACATTTACACGACCGTTCAATATTGTGAATATAGTCAAAACTAAATGTATTTTTTAATTTTAAAAGAGAGAGAGAGAGAGAGAGAGAGAGAAATCTATTAATTTTGAATGATTTGTTGCCATTGTGTGGATAATATGTAATAATGTAATCCATAAAGGAGTAACTTTAATCTGATTACGAGCATTTTTAAAATGTAATATAATCTAATTACAAACTTTCTTTGTCATCAGCACAAAAAGAAAGATAGAATATCATGACATGGCCACACATTTGTTTAAACAGCAGAGAACCACAGATTAATAAAAATAATCAGAAACATTGATTAAAACGGTTTACGTGCACAACACAAAGTATGCTGTTCTCCTCAGAGAAGCCTCACTGACTTTGGATTTAAATTCCAGAAGAAATGAGAGAATCGTTAAATATTACCGGTTTATACTTTTTTAAAACTAATTAAAAAATAATAAGAAAACATTTATTATTTATTTATTTAATCAAATACTTAATAACCAAAATATATTTCTCGGGTCATGTAGTAGATGTTTTCATTAAAAAAGTACAGAAAAGTACTACTACTACTACTACTACTGATAATAATAATAATAAGTCAATCATAGCAACATCTCTGCCAATGAAAAATTATTCTGAACATTCATTAATCGTAGGTATTCCCGTATATAATAACATGTTGTTAAAATCTAAAGTTGCAACTGTATTATTTAATGAGCTAACGTGAACTAAGACTTAAAAAAAAGATGAATATCTTCTGTTGTAATTGTAGCTATTGCTCATTGTGAATGTTAATGGTTAACTAAAGAGGTCTTATAGTAAAATTTTGTATTGCTTTATTGCATTTAAATGTTCAGTTATTTTTGTTATAAGAAAAAAGTCATTTAACCTGTTATACTGTATTTTGAACAAAATTTAAATTTCAATACTGTGATAATAGCGTATACTGTGATAAAAGCATGAGCAATTAATCGCAACAGGAACATTTGATACTGGCATATCCCTAAGAAATATTTTAACCTGTTAACTGTCACCCGTCCACTCTGTGGGACACCTACATTTACTTCACTATATTACAATTAAATCTAATCTAATCTTGAAAAACTATATATTTTGTTGGAAAGGTCTAAGACTCCCAAATATATATTTTACCATTGGTTTTTGCTAAAAATTATGTAGGAAAAGTAATCGATTAATTTATGACAAGAGTGCACCCTCAAAAATCTAAATTATAACTGGAGTTTTGACCTTTGTTTAAAAAAGAAGACTTCTTTGTTGCCTTTTTCTCTATCACATTTTAGAAATTATCAGAAGTTATATATCGACTGAAAACTTAAAATCTCAAAATTCATCCTTTAATCCCTTAACTGTCACTCATATTTTTGAACACTGGCACAATCCAAACTTACATTTTTATTGTTCATGAATGAAAACATTTTGTAACATGATATTGATGTACCATTTACATGGTAATTCAATGTCTGATTTTAAAATGAGTTTTAAAGGATGGCTTTTGAGATTTTAAGTTTTCAGTTGATATATAATTTCTCATGATTTCTAAAATGTGATAGAGAAAAAGGCAACAAAGTCGTCTTGTTTTTTTAACAAAGGTCAAAGTTCCTGTTATAATGTAGATTTTTGAGGGTGCACTCTTGTCATAAATTAATCTATTACTTTTCCTACATAATTTTTAATAAAAAACATTGATAAAATATATATTTGGGAGTCTTAGACCTTTCCAACAATATATAGTTTGTCGAGATTAGATTAGATTTAATTGTAATATAGTGAAGTAAATGTAGGCGTCCCACAGAGTGGACGGGTGACAGTTAACAGGTTAAAACCCATTTTAAAATCAGACATTGCATTTCCATGTAAATGGTACATCAATATCATGTTACAAAATATTTTCATTCATGAATTATAAAAATGTAAGTTTGAATCGTGCACTACAAAGTCTATGTTCAAAAATGTGAGTGACAGTTAAGGGGTTAAACGTGTAACAGTAAAATATAGAATATAAAAGTAGTTTATAAGTAAAAATATATAAGCCCAGCAGACAAGCAATATGCATAATTTATTTATTTTTATTGTCCACATAAGATAATAATAGTTGATAGTTGATTTTAGTTGATTTTTTTTAAATTTTCTTTCTATTGTGAAAGTTACTTATCGCATCCAAAATAAATGCAAGCATTATTTCAGCATTATCCGCTCATGAACTCAGTACTTTCTGTGGTGAAGCTGAGGGCCGTTACATCACTGATGGTCATTGGGTTTATATTTAGGATGTTTTGATTGTCACTGTGTTTGTGCTTTATAATGTAAGATCATACATTTGACTTCAGGGATCATCTAAAACTTTTTTTTTTTTTTTTTATTAACAAGGCCAAAAAATCCAACAAAATCTACAAAGGCATAACAGATTTAATACAAAAATGGGAATATAAAAATGTGAGATTGGACATATCAATAACAATATTGATATATCAATAACTCCGCATTTGTTCAGATGTGTTGAGCCAACGCAGTGGATGACATCATTGAGCCAAATGACCCCCTTCCTTGTCTGACTCCTCCTCCACATCATCATAATCTGTTATTAAAAACAAAATCTTAAATCATGTCAAATACTGTAACTGAATAAATATTTGAAGTCTAAACAACTGGAAAAATATAAAAAAATACTAAAGGTCCCCTTCTTCGTGATCCCATGTTTTAAACTTTAGTTAGTGTGTAAGTTGTTGATAGAGTATAAATAATATCTGTAAAATTCTAAAGCTCAAATTACAATAAAAGCAAGATATTTTATTTAACAGAATTCGCCTACAAAAAACGACCCATTTGGACTACATCCCTCTAGTTCCTGCAGTAATGACGTCACTAAAACAGTTTTTTGACTAACCTCCGCCCACATGAATTCACGAAAAGGGGGCGTGGTCTTGTTGCGCTCCGACGGAGAAGAGGAAGAGCTGCATTTGTGTTTGCCATGTCATTGAAACGCTGTTATTTTCATCTCGGAGTCCAATCATCTTTGTTTGGGCTTCTCAGGGAAGCTGTACTTGGAGATTAATGGTTACAATTTATGTTTAACTCGGTTCCTGAAAATTATAATCCACATGTAAAACATATGCAGCACATTTTGCTGAGGACAGCTTTCTCAATATCAATAAGTTTAATGCCGGATTCGCACAAAGATTATTCTTGAAAGATGGAGCAGTTCCCTCTTTGTCTGGAGAAGACATTGTTTATGGACCACAACCGGTAAGTGTATTTTATTATTTAAGTTGGTGCGTTTAACAGTTTCTGTAACTTATTACACAAAGGGAAACGCTGTTTAGCTTTGTTAACTAGATGTTAGGGCTGTGCAAAAAAAACGAATGCGATTTTCATGCGCACCTCATCAGTAAAAACGCTCCTGTGATTATAAGTACATAAGAATTGAGTAAGTAACTACTCAATTCACGTTACCAGGAGGTCAGCCTGCACTCAGCTGCTGTCGAATCACAACACAGGAACCGCTGGCAAGTGAAAACAGCGGTATACAGATAGGTGAATTGTGTGAAAAATACTGTGTTTTTTTTACACGCGAAACATGAACACGTTATATTGCACACTGTAAACACAATCAAAGCTTAAAAAAAACGCGAAAAACGGGACCTTTAAATCTAAATAAAGTATAATATGAGAACAAAAGTGTTATAGTAACTTACTCAACAGGTTTGTCACATCTTCACTGACACTCATGACATCATCATACTCCTCCTGAACTCTCTCTGATGAAGAATGACATAAAAACATCTCATATCAGTTTATAAAACACTTTATCACTTTTGAAGGATCCCTTTTCCCTTCAGTGACTTGATTAAACGGAGCGAATATCTAATACTCATTTAAACATGAAAAATGTAGTTCTGTTCATCTCACCTGTTACCCCTTGAGAGATCCGTCTATTAATGATGACATCATCATAATTCTCTGGTGTGTCCACTGCACATAAAAATATGTCAAAATTGAATATGAGTAATTTAAAATATCTATAACAAACTGGATTTTAAATATTATATGTATATTTTAACTGATAAAAGAGTAAAAGACCTTTTCTGATATCAGAGTTTAGTCCGCTTGTCATGACATCATCATAGCTCTCAGGTGTGTCTTCTACAAATTCACACATTCATCAGTCTCACTTTCATTTAATAATAAAAAAACTAGCTTAAATGTACAGTAATATTTTAAATTAAAGTATATTATATGCTGTTGTAGAGTAAGAGAGTGACACCTGTCTCACGATCTGGTTTCAGTCCATCAGTGATGACATCATCATAGTATCCCGCTGTGATTTCCTTCACCATCTCTTCTGCATCAACACACAATATGTTTGGATACAAAACCAAAATATGTTCTTTTGGCAGATCGAGAATTTATTAATCATTTGGTGATGAATCATGTGATCAGTTTAAAATGTCTCTGACCTTTTAGGCCACTGTCATTAGTGACATCATCATAATATGCAGTCTTGAAATCTTTTGCTAAAAAAGACACACTGTTAACATATAAGCAAACAGCAGTATTTAAATAATATTGGGTGAATAATCAAATTTGTGATAGAATTGGTTCACTTCACTTAATTATAAAAAAAGGTTTGATATATATGAGAGATATATATATATATATATATATATATATATATATATATATATATATATATATATATATATATATATATATATATATATATGTGGATCATCTCTCGAACCTGAGAGAAGCTCATCAGCATCTTCATACCCAGAATGCAGTTCTTCAGAGATCAGACTCCCTGAAAAAGAAGAGCAGAGCAGTCAGAAACATGTTCATCATTACAAATAAAAACTGAATTCTCATTATCTTTTGATCATAAAGAAGACAACTCAAATATTAATTATTCACATTTTAAAAGGATTATAGGCAGAAATCCCTTTTTCAACCTGTTAGTAAACACACAATTATCCTCACATGAACCCATTCCTCACTGCCTTTCAGAAATACACACACACACACCTGCACCTACACTTAGTGTAACATATGAACACCTCCCTATGACAATCTAAAAATACTCACAGGAAGAGATACTCTCTCCCCCTTTCTCTCTCTCTCTCTCTCACACACACACACACACACACACACACACACATATAAACATGCACCTGCAGCTCTGTGGTTTTCTGTCAGGAATTCTGTGGTTTGAAGCAGGAGGTTTAACAGGACTAATAATAGATGAACATCAACTGTCTGACAGACTCTTATTAATGCTATTAAATGAGTGATGGCTCATGTCTCACCCCTCTGAGTGAAGTGATTGTGTCTGTGCTGAATCTCCTCATAAACGGCTTCAGTCATCGCCCTGTGTCTCCTCTTAGAGAGAGCTGTGAGTGTAGACAGACAAACCTGCTGTCAGTTCACAACACATGACTGATCACACACTGAATAAGACACAATATGACAGTCTCTGGATCTCTCCTACCTCTCCTCATCACTCTGTTCTGCTGAATCAGTATAAGCAGTGGCACTAAGAGCAGTAAGAGCACAACTCCCAGAACAATCACAAGCACTGGGGGGACGGAGAGAGTTTGTGGAGGAGAGACTGATGTTGAGCGCACTGGAGGAGAAACTGGAGGAGAAGCTGATGTTGTGGCAGGAGTAGAGGACATGGATAAATCTGGCAAAACAGACACAAACATATATACAATAATGCAAATGATTAATTTAAACAAATATTATTAGCACTTAAATGATCCAGAATTATTTCCTGACCTACACAGTTGACTGTAACAAGCTTCTTTTGCGCACATTCAGTGTGTTTTTTCAGGGAGAGAGGACAGTCCCACAGGTGAATCTCATTCCCTCTGCATTGACCTTCGTTCATCCACACAACACCTTCACCAGCACCAAAGACTGAATTCCCATCAGCCCTCAGTGCTGCTCCACAACCCAGCTGCCTGCAGACCACCTGAGCATCGCTGATGTCCCACTGATCATCACAGACTGAGCCCCACACAGCGTTATGATACACCTCCAGCCTCCCAGAGCACCGGCCCTTACCTCCACTCAGTCTGAGAGGAACATGATCTGAAACACACACATCAACCAGCACTGACCAGCTTCAGCAACATTCAGTACAAAACACACAATGAAACTGATCCGAGATGTCTTTAAATGTATAATTTGACCTCTTGTTTTTGTTTATATGCACATATTGTAATAATATATTTGAAAAGGTTAACAAAGTTTTCACTTAAATTTTTTTTTGTCCAAAACTTACTTGAACAATGTTTCTGTTGAGGAGATGGAAAGACAAAACATGTCAGACGACTCCGAGGAGACTCTTGATTCTCCTCATCTGAGATTAAAACATGAAGAGAACATTATGATACAAGTCATCTCTCAATGAAACATCAATGTGAAAAAGAACTTATAAATTAAGCATCATAAATCATTTTAGGCTCTTCATCAGCTCAGCTCAGCTCAGCTTCATAAAGATTAAACATTGTGTTTAAAGAAATATGATTAGATAAATATGAAATTTTACATTATTTAAATATCATCTCACTTGAGCAAGTGATTTTGGCCACTTCATCCTTGTTACAGTCATTCTGTCCCCAGGGTGAAGATGGACACTGCCACAGATTTGAGTCATGTGGTCGACATTTTACTTTATCCAGCCAGTTAGGAGCTGATTCCACTCTTGCTGTAGAATCAGACAAAACACCAGATCTTCCACAGTTCAGCTCTTGACAGATCAGACTCACTGTGTCTCTGTCCATCTGGTTCCAGCACACATTACCCCAGGATCCATTGTAGAAAACCTCCACATTCCCTTCACAGCCCTCAGTTAACCTGATCTCTTTAAACTCTAGATGGAATTGAAAAGAAAATGTCCTTTTAAAATTACCAAAAGTGAAAAATCTGTGCATTATGTATATGTGAATGTGTTGCAAGGAAATTTTTTAAACCCTTTACATACATTTTAATTTGAATGAAGAAAGAAAAATATATATAAAGTATATATATAACTATATATATCAGTTTACCTGAGCACACAACTCCTACATCCTCCTTGTGATTACAGTCATGTTTTCCCCAGCCTGAAGAAGAGCAGCTCCACAGGGACGTCTCATTCCCCTCACACTCCACCTCATCCAGCCATATGTGTCCAGAACCAGGACCAAACCAGGCTGGTACCTGCTGGTTACTGAGGGCCACTCCACACTGCAGCTGTCTGCACACCACATGGGCATCTTTAATATCCCAGGAGTCATCACACACTGTCCCCCATGAGCCGCTGTGAAAAACCTCCAGCCTCCCCGCACAGTCTCCCCCAGAACCCACCAGCCTGATGGACCCTCGACCTGATATTCAGAGACAGAAAAACAGTGATTGTACATACATATTTCTGATCATTAACAACTGAAGAATCTGTCCAGATGTTGATTTTCTCACCAGTGTTCCTCACTGACAGATGTTGTGTGGAGCTGCAGTTGAGAGTTTGTGAAGAGCTGCAGTTCTCCAGATGAGCTTTACTTTCTGTAGAGAGTATTTATTTGTGATATTTTTATCTAAAATATGCTACATTTGTTGAAATGTGTAGTTTTATTCTGAAACTCATGAGTTCAGTGTGGTGTGAATGTGCTCACTAGAGCAGATGACTCCAACATCTCGTCTGTGAGAACATTCAGCTCGACTCCATGAAGAGATGGAACATTCTGAGAGTTTTGTTTCATTCCCGTCACAATCAAACACATCAGCCCAGGTTGCATTAACTCCCTTTCCAAACCAGTCTGATCCCACAACAGACACAGCAATCCCACAATTCAGCTGTCTACAGAGGACACTGGCAGCTCTCATATCCCAGCATGCATCACACACTGTGCCCCACTCTTTGAGGAACCGAAGCTCCACTCGTCCAGAACAAGAGTCTGAACCATTTACTAGTTTAACCTCAGTGTAACCTGGACAAACAACACAGTTCTTACTGAAATCAAATACAATCAATCAGTCAATCATTCAAAAACTAAGAGAACAGAGATCATCTGAATAATTCTCTAGTTCTATTCTCTGTTTAATATAGTAAAAGATTTTAGATTGTGGTATTGATCAAATAAATTAATTTTAGTATTTAACTGTATTCTTTACCAGAGCATATCAGTCCTATGTCATTGTCATGGTTGCAGTTTTTTTTAGAAGTTGACAAAGGACAGCGTCGAATGTGTGATTCATCTCCTCTGCACTGAATCTCTTGTGTCCACATCTGAGCGTTTCCTTTACCAAAAGCAGCTGCTCCCAGCACCTGTACAGGAGCCCCACAGTCCAGCTCTCTACACACAACCTCTGCATCCTGCTGGTCAAAGACAGCGTCACACACTGTGTACTGTTTGTTCTCCTGAAGTATCTCTAATCTTCCAGAACACAGGTGAGATCCATTAACAAGTTTGGGGTGACGACCTGTGTTTACATGACATGAAATGATTATTAATTAAACATCTCTACTCACCTGGAGCACTAGAGAAAACTTATTAAATTTTGTAGTTTATTATTTCATATAATGTGCACTAATAGTATCTGTGATTTTATCTTCCATAAATTTCTAATGGGAGTGCAGTTTAAAGGTTTAATTTAACAAATATTTTATATTATATTGGCTAATTAATAAACTATAATTATCCTATACATGTCTGTTGATGAATGGATCATTTGTGTAGTTTTTTTTGTTAAAGAAAAACACAACACGTCACATACGATCATAAATACAATCATAAAGTCAAAACTTTATTGGTTTAATTGTCAGGCGTTTACAATATTTGCAAAATATATCAGGAATAATTGAGAACTTTTTCTAATAATTCAACGGCCCGTCGTTTTATCAATTTTCTCATAATCCCAGGTTGCTATGGTCACGCAGAGTTGTTTACACATTAAACTCGTAAACATAAGAATCTCGTTAATCTCGACAAAATGATCTCGTGAACACGACAAAACTACGAACATGTCCCTCCCGCTCACCGTAGATATGTCATTTTATCTTTCATCTGTAATTTGATAATCTTCATTAAATGAACAATTTAAATAAGATTGTCAGATCAGACTGTCTGAATATACAAAAGACATGACATATTTAATTTTAATCTTCATCTTAGTTTAATGAAAGATAATAAGGATTTAGGATTAATATATTATTATGAACAAAACAATTTAAGCAGACTGCCTGTTTCATAAGATTGATAGTGATGATTGTAAACACCAGCATAATTATTGATTGAGTGTGAATTATGAAAGAGAGTGATGAAATAACAGACTGAGGTTTGGAGCAGTTTACCTGAACAGATGACACCAGCATCAAGACCATGATTACAGCCCCCTGTGCCGTATGATGTACAGTCTTTCAGTGCAGTCTCTGATCCACTACATTCTACATAACCCATTGAAATTGGTCCTGATCCCGGTCCAAAGTGAGCACTACGTGTTGCGTTTACAGCCGTCCCACAGTCCAGCTCTCTACACACCACTGCAGCATCAGTCATATCCCAGCCAACATGACACACTGTTCCCCACTGACCATCATTATAAACCTCCACTCGACCAGCACAGGGATTATTACCATTCACCAGCCTCACATTTACACTGTCTACACATGAGAGAGATACAATTAGTGAACATACAAAACATAGTATGTAGTAAAGTGTAACATTACATGTAAATTATTTCAGTTCATTTTAAAGAATAGATTACCTCTTGACTCTGTGTATGTACCTACCAGAGGTGATGAGTTTTATCATATAACACAGAAACATCAGCATCAGACAGTTCTCCATCTTCTCCTTCAGCTCGACACACACTATTTCATCAACTCAGAGCACAGCACAAGTTTCTCGTCTGCTCCTCAAACACACTGAAGAAACTGGCTCCTGTCAGCCCCCTAAAGAGAGAGAGAGACTCACAGCTGCCAATGACACTCACTGTTCCCTTATTAGACACAACAGAGGAAATCATCAAACACAATCAGTGACAAATCAGAAAGCAGCATTTTGATTTTCTCCATATATATCAATAAAGTGTGAGCGCTGATGAGCGGGACTCCTCCTCCAGCGTGAAGAGACACTTCACTGAGGACAGACTCGTGTCAGTCAGAAGTCAGTGTGGAGATAAAGTCACACTAAACTTAAAGCAGATTGATACAGAAACACTGCAGCTTATATTCAGCATCAAACCTGAACCTGAACACAGCAGACACAAGCTCTGATCACTGACTTCTGTAAGTCTGAACACTTCAAACACTTACACAAACTAACTAGAACCAATTTATCATGACTAATTTTAATGAATTAATGGATTTTATTCAGTTGTTCTTTTATTCTGACCAAGAAAACAAAAAAATATGTTTACACCGTAGTATAAACTATATTGTTTCTAAAGTTACTTTGATGAGTTTTTATTCAATTAAATGTTATCATTTTCATTAGGTTTTACTTTGAGATTAAAATAAGAGCGATAATCATGTGAGTTTAATACTGCGCTGCTGCATTTGTCCAGCAGATGGCAGCAAAACACTTCTTATCGTGAAGAGGAGCAGACAAGAGTCTTGTCTCTGTGTTGCTGCATGAGGAACTTCTCACCAGTGAAAGTATTACAGGACAGTCTCTATTATAGTAAATGCCAAAGTTTACAAAATAATAAATAAATGAGTAAATAAATATACTAAGAAAATAAATAAATATAAATAAATAAAATATGAAAAAGAGAATTTCTACTTGTATTTCATTATTTATTTATAATTGTATTTTTATTTATTTACATATTTTTTTCATATTTATGTATTATTTATATATGTATGCCACATTTGAATAAATGAAAAAAAAATAAATGTTTACAAATACATACATAAATAAAAGTGAAAATAAATAAGCGTATAAATAAATTAAAAATTAAATAAATGTGGAAAAAATTCAATTATACATATTTAAGGAAATATAGAAATTAATTAATTTTCGTTGTTTTACATTTCTTTGTAGATGTATTTATTAGATTAGATTAGTTTCAGGTCAGGGCTGGAGAACAGAGGAGCGAGGAAACAAGAAAGCATCAGTTTGAGTTTGAGAAACACTTTATCTGAACCCAGTTATCGGATAATAATAATTTATTCAGTCACTCAGATTTAGTTTTGAAATACTAATTTACAGTATCCAGAAAATAATTTAATATAGCTTTCAATCTCGTTGGAAATTTATATGCTCTTTAGAAACAATAATAACGGCTCAAAGATTTCTGTTGAATTCACTGGTTGGTATTTGTTTCTCAATGCAAAAGTGTGATTACAAAGTCATATTCTTTTTTTGGATCATATTACCTCAATTCCTTCCACTATTAAAATAATATTTATGATGATATTAACTGTTATGAACACTCCCTCAAATAGTTTTTCCTAATGAATATAGTTAAAGAGATATCTTACAAAATTATTCACAGATTTGACCCTGTTAAGCATTACTTACAAAAAAGTAAAAATAGCATTGGCACATCCTGCTCTTTCTGTCAATCTTTGCCTAAAACTAGAAGTCATTTGTTTTGGGATTGTCCTTTTAATCCTTTTGGAGTAATATTAATGCTTTAATTATTTAGAATGTATTACATGATTTGTCTTTGTATGATAATTATTTTTGGGTTAGTGTTTTTTTAAAACACTAACAAAAAACATAACAAAAAAACCCACTTCACATTGTGGCCATATCACCATCTCAGGTGTGTATTATTTTTAAATGGTCCATCATCAGTTATTACTTGTAGTCCATTAGATTACACATTACATGATGAAAAAAAACTGTCGTTATAGCGTAATTCATTTTAGGTAATGTGTCCTGACTACTTTTTAAATTAAGTTTTTATTTAACTTGTTTTGAACTTTACATTAAACGTACCATATAAAAAATGCAAATAGAATGAAAAATTTATACAATCATCATATTATGCGTTAAAATCAAATTAATTCAGGGTTTCCCAAACTGGGCTTAATGTAAGAACTGCAGTGAGTTGATTAAAAAGCTAATAATTATTTAAATCATAAAAATGGAAAATAAATTATTAGAACACTTGAACACTAAAAACAGATATATTTTATCTAAGTCTTTTTTTTATTAAGTCTTTCAGGTCAGATTTCTCAATTCAACAGTTAAGGTCCTTCTGGAAATGACGAGGACTGCTTTAGTGTTTCACAGATAGACATCAGCAGTATTTAGTAACTTACATTATTATTTGTGTCAAACATTATCTCATTGATTGAGAGGCGCTTTTTTTCACCCAAATTCAGAAACATGGTTTAAAAATTGATTAACATGACATTTACATGATCGTTCAATATTGTGAATACAGCCAAAACTAAATGGGACACAAAGTAGGATTTTTAGAGAGGAAATCTTTAAAGAGAGAGAGAAAAAAGGACCTCTGGAAAGCATTTACTGTGTGTACCATGGTACTGTATATACAATAAATGCCATGTAAAGTGTTTAAAAAATATATATGATCCTTAATTATTGATGGTAGTGAATCTTCCAACGCTAATATTACACGATATTGCACAAAAAATCTTTCTCTTTTATGGTAACTTAAAAGTCGAACACCTCTTTATATTTGCGGCTTTAGAATTGTATGGGTTTGGGAAATAATTTAGAAGTATAATTGTTAGTTTGTGTATATATACTGTATATATACTGTTAGTATATATATATATATATATACTGTTAGTATATATATATATATATATACTGTTAGTATATATATATATATATATATATATATATATATATATATATATATATATATATATATATATGTTCTGTTTCCACCTGGGACTACTTCACACTTTATTATAAATCGAGGAGGAATTAAACAAAGCTGTCCCATTTCAACTTTATTTTTTATTTTGGCCGCTGAAATGCTTGCTCTCGATCCGCTGATAGTCACGAGATCCGGAGGGTGACTGAGGAGTGTGTATTTATGTGGAGGTGAGCTGATGGGTTGATGCTGAACAGGTGCTGGTGATTGGATGATTGGAAGGTGTACAGGTGCAGGAAATGAGTGTTTGAGTGAGGGAGTGCACGGTGGATGAAGAGCCTGACCGACTTATGCACATTCTGAACAATAATAGTTTTGTATTTGTATCTAAAGCAGTGTATTTTTGTATCTAGTTAATATGCTACATTCTAAAAGTCTGTAAAAACAAAAACAAAAAAACAAAGGGTCACAATGTATAGTGTTAATATGTATTTTTTTCACAGGTGTTTAGACTGTATTATAAATGACACATTACTTTTATTTTTATTTTTTAGTAACAAAATTGCAAATTTTGCAACACTGATTGCAGGGTAATACATGTATTCATGTAACGTTTTTTTATTATTATTATTATTATTTTTTGATAAAATCCTGTCAACAGAGCAGATAACTCCCAATATCTCATATGAGAACATTTAGCATTTGGATTTTCTCCATATATCTCAATAAAGTGTGAGCGCTGATGAGCAGGACTCCTCCTCCAGCGTGAAGAGACACTTCCACAAGTCATTGTGGAGATAAGTCAAATCAAACTTAATGCAGATTGATACAGAAACAATATAGAAGCAATTTGCATGACATCAAAGACATTGTTATCTGTAGATGTGTTTAACACTGTAATGTGTAATTCATCCAGCAGATGGCAGCAAAACATTTCTTATTGTAAAGAGGATCAAAAAAGTCTTTGTGTTTCCACGTGAGGTATTTTTTATTTATTTTTTTTGTGACAAAAAACCTTTCTAGAGAATGTTACAAATCTAATTTCATTCATGTAGAGTTCATTTCACAGCACATTCTTTTTACTTTTTGTCTACTGCTATAAAATATTCTACAACTCAGAGACAGAATAATGTAAATACACTGTAGCAGCGAGAGTGATATTTCTGGTATTTTTATTCAGTTTTATAATAACGGCCTTTAAAGTAGGATCACCAGACCTCCTCGATCTCCAGGAACAGTCTGGGTTTTTGGTGTTCTGATCCTAAATGGAGTTGTTCCTGTAACATGTTCCTGATTTTTCAGCATAATCAAAACAACTGCAAAGTCTGACCACCAGAGCCGACTGATCAGGGGTGGCTTTACCACTTTGTGAGCCACAAGCAGTGTCAAGACCCCAGGCCCCCTCGGTACAAATCACGTTCCAGGGGAGGGTGGTCCCAAAGGGGTCCCACACACTTGCATGTTTTGGATGATTGTTAAAACCACTACTGCTGCTGGTTACTAGAGCAATAGTAATTCTTTTCAGTGAAAGTGGGCTGCAAGCTACATTTACTTGGTTACATGCTGCTACTTTAGCCTTGAAGAACAAAGCCTGGGCATCTGTTAATAGCACTTCTTGTGCACTTGCAGACTTTTACTTATATAAAATCATTAAGGCATGAGCGGCTGATCAAATATCTGTGTTAATGAGCAGTTTAAGTGGCCAGTGAGTGTAAACTGTAACGTAACGTAAAAGAAACCTGCAGCTCCATAATATTGTTTGTCATTAATAAAGAGGATCTCATAAACTCAGTTCTGCAGGTAAAGATCATTTACAAACAAAAGAATATCAGAAGTAGCACAACATTATCTTGTGTATTGATGAAACTGTGTTATGTCACACAACACGCAACTCTGCTTATTTTATATTGATAGATATGACATGAGCTGCACAGGGATGTTAATATTCTGTTGTTAAGCATTGTTAAATCATAATATATTTGTATAAGATATGGTAGAATAAATATTTTAATATGTTACAGGTCGTTGAATTACACATATATAACACAGTACTTCTACAGTAAAATATAGAATATAAAAGTTGTTTATAAGTAAAATATAAAAGCACAGCAGACAAGCAATATGCATTCTTTATTTATTGGTTTATAACACACCTGATCACATTAGATAATTATAGTTGATACAGTTGATTTTAGTTGACTGTTATTTATTTTCTTTCTATTGTGAAAGTTACTTACAAAATAAATGCAAGCATTTTTTCAGCATTATCCGCTCATGAACTCAGTACTTTCTGTGGTGAAGCTGAGGACTGTTACATCACTGATGATCATTGTGTTTATATTTAGGATGTTTTGATTGTCACTGTGTTTGTGCTTTATAATGTTATATAATGTTAATCTCTTACTGACATACAAAAAGTTTTTCTTTTTTTTTGCCATAAAAAATACAATAAATGTATTTTATTTTGCTTGTTATTGCATATATATATATATATATATATATATATATATATATATATATATATATATATATATATATATATATAAACCTGAGATAACAATATTCAAACTCAGACTTTGTTCAGATTGAACCGAAGCAGTGGATGACATCATGGATCCAACTGACCCTATTCTTTATTTGACTCCTCCTCCACATCACCATAATCTGTTATTAAAAACAAAATTTTAAATCACCTCAAATACTGTGATTGAATAAATATTTGAAGTATAAACAACTGGAAAAATATAAAAAATATAAAATCTAAATAAAGATGATAAAAAGAGAACAAAAGATACACAACATGTTTCTCACATCTTCACTGACACTCGTGACATCATCATAATCTTCCTGAACTCAGAACAACTTAATTTCCTTTGGATTATTTTGAAGACAACACAGCACAAATATTCATTATTCACATTTAAAAGAATTATAGGCAGAAAACCATTTTTGGGCCTATTAACAAACAAACAAGTATCCTCACATGAACGCATTCCCTCTTTATGACAATTTTAAACTACTCACAGGAAGACACACACACACACACACACGCACACACACACACACACACACACACATATAAAACGTGCACCTGCAGCTCTGTGGTTTTCTGTCAGGAATTCTGTGGTTTGAAGCAGGAGGTTTAACAGGACTAATAATAGATGAACATCAACTGTCTGACAGACTCTTATTAATGCTATTAAATGAGATTGATGGCTCATGTCTCACCCCTCTGAGTGAAGTGATTGTGTCTGTGCTGAATCTCCTCATAAACGGCTTCAGTCATCGCCCTGTGTCTCCTCTTAGAGAGAGCTGTGAGTGTAGACAGACAAACCTGCTGTCAGTTCACAACACATGACTGATCACACACTGAATAAGACACAATATGACAGTTTCTGGATCTCTCCTACCTCTCCTCATCACTCTGTTCTGCTGAATCAGTATAAGCAGTGGAACTAAGAGCAGTAAGAGCACAACTCCCAGAACAATCACAAGCACTGGGGGGACGGAGAGAGTTTGTGGAGGAGAGACTGATGTTGAGCGCACTGGAGGAGAAACTGGAGGAGAAACTGATGCTGTTGATTTAAACACAAATATTATTATTATATATGAAGAGTTCAGATGGAAAAGCCTCTAAGTGCCATCTGAAATTTTCATCTAAAATTAGGATTTTTATCAGGCTCCTAAATTTATATTCAGTTATTTCACTTTAATAGCCTGGAAAAGGACCTGCACATCACAATTAAAGTAAAATGACTCAATCTAAGCATAGGACCTTGATAAAAATCCTAATTTTAGATGAAAATTTCAGATGGCATTTAGATATTTTTGCATCTGAACTCTTCATATGTTGTATTCTGCATAAAATATTGAAATTTGACTTTTTTCTGTATTTTTCATTGTATTCTGTTGGTTTTCTGACCCTAACTAGAGCTGTTCTTGTAAAATAATCCTGAATTTTCAGCACGTTCAAAACAACTGCAAAGTCTTTCCACCAGAGCTGATTGGTCAGGGGTGACTTTACCACTTTGTGGGCCCTAAACAAGATCTAAATACATTAAGGCATGAGCGGCTGATTAGATATCTGTGTTAACGAGCAGTTTAAGTGGCCAGTGAGTGTAAACCGTATTAACATAGAGATAATAAAATGGAAAAAAGAAACCTGCAGCTCATAAACTCAGTTCTGCAGGTAAAGATCATTTACAAACAAAAGAATATCAGAAGTAGAAGGACATTATCTTGTGTATTGATGAAATTGCAGTACATCACACAGCAGGAAACTCTGCTTGTTTTATATTGATAGATATGACATGAGCTATACTGGGATTTTAATATTCTGTTGTTAAACATTGTTAAATCATAATCTATTGTTATATTATTATATTATTACATATGGTGTATAGAGAATAAATATTTTTTAAGTGTTACAGGTTGTTGAATTACACATATAACACAGTACTACAGTAAAAAAAGTGTTTTATAAGTCAAATATACTGTAAAAGCCCAGCAGACAAGCAATATGCATAATGTATTTATTTATAACGCCTGATCACATAATATAATAATAGTTGATAGTTGATTTCAGTTTATTGTTACTTATTTTCTTTCTATTGTGAAAGTTACTTATCGAATCCAAAATAAATGTAAGCATTTTTTCAGCATTATCCGCTCATGAAGTCAGTACTTTCTGTGGTGAAGCTGAGGACTGTTACATCACTGATGGTCAATGGGTTTATATTTAGGATGTTTTGATTGTCACTGTGTTTGTGCTTTATAATGTCACAATATATAAATATACAAATATACAATTTCACCATCAAGGTAGGCACATCAACCATAACTCCTTCAAAAACAGCCATATGCCTTGGAGTTATGATTGATGATCAGCTGACTTTCTCAGACCACATTGCTAAAACTGTCCGATCCTGCAGATTTGCTTTATTTAACATCAAGAAGATCAAGCCCTTTCTTTCAGAACATGCTGCACAACTCCTCGTTCAAGCTCTTGTTCTGTCCAGGCTGGACTATTGCAATGCCCTCTTGGCAGGTCTTCCAGCCAATATTATCAAACCTTTACAATTAATTCAGATTGCGACAGCAAGATTAATTTTTAATGAGTCAAAAAGAATACACGTCACACCTCTTTTATCAATTTGCACTGGCTTCCAATAGCTGCTCGTATAAAATTCAAGGCATTGATGATTGCCTACAAAACCACCACCGGCTCTGCACCCATTTACCTTAATTTGTTACTTCAGACTTATGTGCCCTCTAGAAGCTTGCATTCTGCAAGTGAACATCGCTTGATTGTACCATCCCAAAGAAGCACAAAGTCACTTTTACGGACTTTTAATTTAAATGTTCCCTCCTGGTGGAATGACCTCCCCAACTCAATCCGAGTCCTTAGCCATCTTCAAGAATCGGCTTAAAACACATCTCTTCCATCTTTATTTGACCCTTTAACTGTAACACTCACTATTCTAATTCTATTCTTTAAAAAAAAAATCGAACTACCTTTCTAATCTTTTTGTATTCTATTTTATTTTCATTAATTATGCAATTGTATGTGTGTGTGTGTGTGTGTAAAGACCTCTAACACTAGCTTGCTTTATTCTTTTTTTATTCTATCTGTTTTCTTTATATTATATTATTTAAAATCCCATGCTACGTGTACTGTGTTAACCTAACTGAGACTTGTTATAGCACTTATATATCATTGCTCTTTTTGTTGTTTTTGATTGCTTCCACAGTCCTCATCTGTAAGTCACTTTGGATAAGGGTCTGCTAAATGAATAAATGTAAATAATGTAAGATCATTCATTTGACTTCAGGGAACATGAAAATGTATAACGGAGGCATAACAGATTTAATACAAAAAAAATGGGGGGAACCCTGAGATTTGATATTAATAACAATATCGATATATCAATAACTCAGACTTTGTTCAGATGTGTGAAACCGAAGAAGTGGATGACATCATGGAGCCAAATGACCCCATTCTTTGTTTGACTCCTCCTCCACATCATCATAATCTGTTATTAAAAACAAAATCTTTAATCATGTCATATACTGTAATTGGATAAATATCTTAAGTCTAAACAACTGTAAAAATATTACAAATATTAAATCTGAATAAGTTATAGTAACTTACTCAACAGGTTTGTCACATCTTCACTGACACTCATGACATCATCATACTCCTCCTGAACTCTCTCTAATCAAAAATTACATAAAAACATCTCATATCAGTTTATAAAAACTTTTAAAATCACATTAGAAGGATCCCCTTTCCCTTCAGTGACTTGATTATACAGAGCGAATATCTGATGTATATAATATCTCATGTAAACATGAAAAGGGTGATAATTTTTTTTTTAGCTCTAAGCATCTCACCTGTTACCCCTTGAGAGATCCGTCTATTAATGATGACATCATCATAATTCTCTGGTGCGTCCACTATACATAAAAATAGGAGTCAATTTAAATGTAAACCAAAATAACCATTAAGACAGTTTATCTTGATTTTAAAGGATATATTATTATTTTTATTTATTTTTTAATGTTGAAGTAAAACACCTTTGTTGATATCAGAGTTCAGTCCGCTCGTCATGACATCATCATAGCTCTCAGGTGTGTCTTCTACAAATTCACACATTCATCACAGAAACATTAATTAAATTAAAAAACAATTTGAAATATCTGTCTTAATTTAATTTAAAACTATATTCTATGCTGTTGTAGAGTAAGAGAGTGACACCTGTCTCACGATCTGGTTTCAGTCCATCAGTGATGACATCATCATAGTATCCCGGTGTGATTTCCTTCACCATCTCTTCTGCATCAACACACAATATGTTTGGATACAAACCAAAATGTTTTTTTTTTTTTTTTTTTTTTGCTGGAGGTCATGAGACTGAAAATTAGTATTTGGTAAAGAATCATGTGATCAGTTAAAAAGTTCACTGACCTTTTAGGCCACTGCTGTTGGTGACATCATCATAATATGCAGTCTTGAACTCGTTTGCTAAAAAAGGAGAGAAAACTTTTAATATAAATAAACAGCATTATTTTAATAGTTTGGGCCATTAATCAAATATGTACAATTATTATTTCACTTCACTCATTTATTTATTAATTTATTTGAATTCATTAAAAAGGAGTCTGTTTTGAGTGAAATGTGGAGTGAATGTGTGCTTCATTTCTCGAACCTGAGAGAAGCTCATCAGCATCTTCATACCCAGAATGCAGTTCTTCAGAGATGAGACTCCCTGTTAAAGTGCAGAGCGGTCAGAAACATGTTCATCTTTACAAACAAACTGAATCCTCATTTCCTGAATTATTATGTAGACAACACAGCACAAATATTAATTATTCACATTTAAATCATTATAGGCAGAAATCCCTTTTGGGCTTATTAACAAACACACAAGTATCCTCACATGAACCCATCCCTCCTTATGGCAATCTAAAAATACTCACAGGAAGAGATACTTACTGACACACACACACACACACACACACACACACACACACACATATAAACATGCACCTGCAGCTCTGTGGTTTTCTGTCAGGAATTCTGTGGTTTGAAGCAGGAGGTTTAACAGGACTAATAATAGATGAACATCAACTGTCTGACAGACTCTTATTAATGCTATTAAATGAGATTGATGGCTCATGTCTCACCCCTCTGAGTGAAGTGATTGTGTCTGTGCTGAATCTCCTCATAAACGGCTTCAGTCATCGTCCTGTGTCTCCTCTTAGAGAGAGCTGTGAGTGTAGACAGACAAACCTGCTGTCAGTTCACAACACATGACTGATCACACACTGAATAAGACACAATATGACAGTCTCTGGATCTCTCCTACCTCTCCTCATCACTCTGTTCTGCTGAATCAGTATAAGCAGTGACACTAAGAGCAGTAAGAGCACAACTCCCAGAACAATCACAAGCACTGGGGGGACGGAGAGAGTTTGTGGAGGAGAGACTGATGTTGAGCGCACTGGAGGAGAAACTGGAGGAGAAGCTGATGTTGTTGTGGCAGGAGAAGTGGACACTGACACATCTGGCAAATCTGTCAAACACATATACAATAATGCAAATGATTAATTTAAACAAATATTATTAGCACTGAAATGATCCAGAATTTTTTCCTGACCTACACAGATGACTGTAACAAGCTTCTTTTGCGCACATTCAGTGTGTTTTTTCAGGAAGAGAGAACAGTCCCACAGGTGAATCTCATTCCCTCTGCATTGACCTTCGTTCATCCACACAACACCTTCACCAGCACCAAAGACTGAATTCCCATCAGCCCTCAGTGCTGCTCCACAACCCAGCTGCCTGCAGACCACCTGAGCATCGCTGATGTCCCACTGATCATCACAGACTGAGCCCCACACAGCGTTATGATACACCTCCAGCCTCCCAGAACACCGGCCCTTACCTCCACTCAGTCTGAGAGGAACATGATCTGAAACACACACATCAGCACTGAGCAGCTTCAGCAACATTCAGTACAAAACACACAATGAAACTGATCCTAGATGTCTTTAAATGTATAATTTGACCTCTTGTTTTTGTTTATATGCACATATTTTAATAACTTATTTGACAAAAGTTAACAAACTTTTTCACTTAAATTTGAATATTTTGTCCAAAACTTACTTGAACACTGTTTCTGTTGAGGAGATGGAAAGACAAAACATGTCAGACGACTGCGAGGAGACTCTTGATTCTCCTCATCTGAGATTAAAACATGAAGAGAACATTATGATACAAGTCATCTCTCAATGAAACATCAATGTGAAGAAAAAAAAACGTATAAATTAAGCATCATAAATCATTTTAGGCTCTCCATCAGCTCAGCTCACCTTTATAAAGATTAAACATTGTGTTTAAAGAAATATGATTAGATAAATATGACATTGTACATTATTTAAATATCATCTCACTTGAGCAAGTGATTTTGGCCACTTCATCCTTATTACAGTCATTCTGTCCCCAGAGTGAAGATGGACACTGCCACAGATTTGAGTCATGTGGTCGACATTTTACTTTATCCAGCCAGTTAGGAGCTGATTCCACTCTTGCTGTAGAATCAGACAAAACACCAGATCTTCCACAGTTCAGCTCTTGACAGATCAGACTCACTGTGTCTCTGTCCATCTGGTTCCAGCACACATTACCCCAGGATCCATTGTAGAAAACCTCCACATTCCCTTCACAGCCCTCAGTTAACCTGACCTCTTTAAACTCTAGATGGAAATAAAAAAGAAAATGTCATTTTAAAATTGCCAAAAGTGAAAACTCTGTGCATTATGTATATGTGAATGTGTTGCAAGGATATTTTTTAAACCCTTTACATACATTTTAATTTGAATGAAGAAATAAAAAACTACATGTATAGCAGCTAGTTTACCTGAGCACATGACTCCTACATCCTCCTTGTGATTACAGTCATGTTTTCCCCAGCCTGAAGAAGAGCAGCTCCACAGGGACGTCTCATTCCCCTCACACTCCACCTCATCCAGCCATATGTGTCCAGAACCAGGACCAAACCAGGCTGGTACCTGCTGGTTACTGAGGGCCACTCCACACTGCAGCTGTCTGCACACCACATGGGCATCTTTAATATCCCAGGAGTCATCACACACTGTCCCCCATGAGCCGCTGTGAAAAACCTCCAGCCTCCCTGCACAGTCTCCCCCAGAACCCACCAGCCTGATGGACCCACGACCTGATATTCAGAGACAGAAAAACAGTGATTGTACATACATATTTCTGATCACTAACAACTAAAGAATCTGTCCAGATGTTGATTTTCTCACCAGTGTTCTTTACTGACAGATGTTGTGTGATGCTGCAGTTGAGAGTTTGTGAAGAGCTGCAGTTCTCCAGATGAACTTTACTGTCTGGAGAGAGTATTTTTCTTGTGATATTTTTATCTAAAATATGCTACATTTGTTGAAATGTGTAGTTTTATTCTGAAACCCATGAGTTCAGTGTGGTGTGAATGTGCTCACTTGAGCAGATGACTCCAACATCTCGTCTGTGAGAACATTCAGCTCGACTCCATGAAGAGATGGAACATTCTGAGAGTTTTGTTTCATTCCCGTCACAATCAAACACATCAGCCCAGGTTGCATTAACTCCCTCTCCAAACCAGTCTGATCCCACAACAGACACAGCAATCCCACAATTTAGCTGTCTACAGAGGACACTGGCAGCTCTCATATCCCAGCATGCATCACACACTGTGCCCCACTCTTTGAGGAACTGAAGCTCCACTCGTCCAGAACAAGAGTCTGAACCATTTACTAGTTTAACGTCAGTGTAACCTGGACAAACAACACAGTTCTTACTGAAATCAAATACAATTAATCAGTCAATCAATCAAAAACTAAGAAAACAGAGATATTTGAATAATTCTCTAGTTCTATTCTCTGTTTAATATAGTAAAAGATTTCAGATTGTGGTATTGATCAAATAAATTAATTTTAGTATTTAACTGTATTCTTTACCTGAGCATATCAGTCCTATGTCATTTTCATGGGTGCAATTTTTTTTAGTAGTTGACAAAGGACAGCGTCGAATGTGTGATTCATTTCCTCTGCACTGAATCTCTTGTGTCCACATCTGAGCGTCTCCTTTACCAAAAGCAGCTGCTCCCAGCACCTGTACAGGAGCCCCACAGTCCAGCTCTCTACACACAACCTCTGCATCCTGCTGGTCAAAGTCACCGTCACACACTGTGTACTGTTTGTTCTCCTGAAGTATCTCTAATCTTCCAGAACACAGGTGAGATCCATTAACAAGTTTGGGGTGACGACCTGTGTTTACATGACATGAAATGATTATTAATTAAACATCTCTACTCACCTGGAGCACTAGAGAAAGCTGTTATTAAATTTAGTATTTTATTATTTCATATAATCTGCACTAATATTATCTGTGATTTTATCTTCCATACATTTTTAAGTGGAGTGCAGTTTAAAGGTTTAATTTAACAAATATTTTATATTATATTGGCTAATTAATAAACTATAATTATCCTATAGATGTCTGTTGATGAATGGATCATTTGCGTAGTTTCATTTGTTAAAGAAAAACACAACACGTCACATACGATCATAAATACAATCATAAAGTCAAAACTTTATTAGTTTAATTGTCAGGCGTTTACAATATTTGCAAAATATATAAGGAATAATTGATGATTTTTTCTAATAATTCAACGGCCCGTCGTTTTATCCATTTCTCATAATCCCAGGTTGCTATGGTCACGCAGAGTTGTTTACGCTGTAAACTCGTAAACATAAGAATGTTGTTAATCTCGACAAAATGATCTCGTGAACACGACAAAACTACGAACATGTCCCTCCCGCTCACCGTAGATATGTCATTTTATCTTTCATCTGTAATTTGATAATCTTCATTAAATAATTAACACGAATATGATTTTCAGATCAGACTGTCTGAATATACAAAAGACATGACATATTTAATGGTGACTCTCTTCATCATTGTTTAATGAAAGATAATAAGGAATTAGGATTAATATATTATTATGAACAAAACAATTTAAGCAGACTGCCTGTTTCATAAGATTGATAGTGATGTTTGTAAACACCAGCATAATTATGTTATTGATTGAGTGTGAATTATGAAAGAGAGTTATGAAATAACAGACTGAGGTTTGGAGCAGTTTACCTGAACAGATGACACCAGCATCTTCACCATGATTACAGTACTGCTGTGCAACGTCGCTGTTTGACCTGCAGTCTTTCAGTGCAGTCTCTGATCCACTACAGTATAGATAACCCATTGAAATTGGTCCTGATCCTCGTCCAAAGTGAGCATTATATGTTGGATTTACAGCCGTCCCACAGTCCAGCTCTCTACACACCACTGCAGCATCAGTCATATCCCAGCCAACATGACACACTGTTCCCCACTGACCATCATTATAAACCTCCACTCGACCAGCACAGGGATTATTACCATTCACCAACCTCACACTCACACTGTCTACACATGAGAGAGAGACAATTGATGAACATAGAAAAAATAGTATGGAGTAAACTGTAACATTACATGTAAATTATTTCAGTTCATTTTAAAGAATAGATTACCTCTTGACTCTGAGTATGTACCTACCAGAGGTGATGAGTTTTATCATATAACACAGAAACATCAGCATCAGACAGTTCTCCATCTTCTCCTTCAGCTCGACACACACTACTTCATCAACTCAGAGCACAGCACAAGTTTCTCGTCTGCTCCTCAAACACACTGAAGAAACTGGCTCCTGTCAGCCCCCTAAAGAGAGAGAGAGACTCACAGCTGCCAATGACACTCACTGTTCCCTTATTAGACACAACAGAGGAAATCATCAAACACAATCAGTGACAAATCAGAAAGCAGCATTTTGATTTTCTCCATATATATCAATAAAGTGTGAGCGCTGATGAGCGGGACTCCTCCTCCAGCGTGAAGAGACACTTCACTGAGGACAGACTCGTGTCAGTCAGAAGTCAGTGTGGAGATAAAGTCACACTAAACTTAAAGCAGATTGATACAGAAACACTGCAGCTTATATTCAGCATCAAACCTGAACCTGAACACAGCAGACACAAGCTCTGATCACTGACTTCTGTAAGTCTGAACACTTCAAACACTTACACAAACTAACTAGAACCAATTTCTCATGACTAATTTTAATGAATTAATGGATTTTATTCAGTTGTTCTTTTATTCTGACCAAGAAAACAATAAAAATATGATTACACCATAGTATAAACTATATTTGTGCTAGAGCTATTTGTTTTTAAGTTTATTTAGCTTTTTAGTTTATTTAGTTCTTATTAAATTAAATATAATTTATTTTCATTAGGTTTAACTTTGAGAATAAAATAAGAGCAGTAATCATGTGAGATTAATACTGCGCTGCTGCATTTGTCCAGCAGATGGCAGCAAAACACTTCTTATTGTAAAGAGGAGCAGACAAGAGTCTTGTCTCTGTGTTGCTGCATGAGGAACTTCTCAACAGTGAAAGTTTTACAGGACAGCCTCTCTTATGGGAAATGCAAAGTTTCCAACATAATAAATAAATGAGTATATACATATATATAAATAAATAAATACAATTTGAAAAAAAATGTGAATAATGTGAAAAATGTGATAATAAATATAATATTTAATATTTATTTTATTATAATTTAATATTTTTTTTCAACATTTATCATTTATTTATTTATACATTTATTCATTTTCATATTGATGTATTATTTATATATGTATTTATGTCACATTTTAATAAATGTGAAAATATATACATGTTGACAAATACATACATAAATAAGTGTATAAAATATAAAAAAGAGGCATTTATATAAATAAATGAAAAAATGAATGTAGAGAAAATTTAATTATACATACACTGTAAAAAAAAAAAAAGTTACTTAAAAAAATAAGGCAACTTATCGCAAGCTCTTTTTTGAGTAAACTTAACAAACAGTGAGTAAAGTCCACCCAACTTCAAATCAAATAAGTTGTCACAACATAAAAAGTCATGTTTACCTAATGAATATCAGAACAATTTTTTTTTTTTTTTTTTACTGAACACAAGGCGTATTATCTATAGGAATACACTAATTTTTATATTATTCAAATAGTATAAATAAATAAAATATCATAACACGGGTCAAATAAGTTTTTTTTTTATTATTGAAAGTTTGTGTCTAAAGCACAAGGACATACCAAGTCTTGTATATTAACTTCTTTGCATTTTATACTGAACTCAACACATGGAACATAATGCATGTTAAATAAATCCAGTGTTAATTATATTTTAATACGTTATACCTTAATACGTCTTGTGCCATGAAGTACCTTTTCACATGTATTTAAAAAAGAAATATAATTTTGTTTGTTTTTAAAGGAACTATTATGTGAAAACTAATATATAGGATTGTGTATTGTACGGTTGGAAGATCTAAACATGGCCCATTATTAGATTTCTAACATTTCTTTTATCTGTTAGTATTTGTGGTGATGTAGTTGCTGTTTGACAATTCTTTTTAATGATTTCTGAACCCGAGACTCAACTATTTTCTGCAGTTCTCTTGAGTCTTTAGCTACTCAAACTCTCCTTCTCACCGCACATTAGGACGATATAGACACATGTCCTCTTCCAGGCAGTTTCGTAACATTGTGTGTTAATTGGAAATTCTTAATTATTGCCCTGATGGTGGAAATAGAAAATTCTTACTGCTCTAGCTCTTTTCTTAATAAAGCCATTTCACTAATTTGTGAAGCTCAATTATCTTTTGCTGCACATCAGAAATATATTCTTTGTTTTTTATCTCATTTTGATTGTTGATTAAGGGAATTTGGGCTTTGTTTTCCCTCCTCTTTTTATTTCTGTGAAACAGGAAGCAATGGCTGGATAATTTCATGTTGGAGTGCTCAAAATTGTAAATATTAATGGAAATATACTTCAGAGATATTTTACTCATAAGAATTTCTAGGGGTGCCAATAATAGTGTCCAGTGAGTTTTTGAGAATAAACCTTTATTTCATAATGATATTTGATAATGATGAACGCTTTGACATTTGTAATACATATGCTGAGATATCTCATTAAAATGTTTGCTACTGTAATGGATATGAATGCCATTTTTTTAATAAGCATGGGGAATGACCAACATTAAACAATCATTTATAGGCTCAGGACATCTGCATTGTAAGAATGTATAGTGAGACTTCAGAGATAAATATTGTGATGTTTTCTCATTTCTTGTGTGAGAATATGTTGATTTTATTAATAAATATGTGAGAAATGCTTCAAAACGGGACTATACTATTCTCACAAATTCCATTCCTCCTAAGTTGTTATTTTTAATGAAGTTTTATCAAATATATTGTAATTTTAATTTAATTATCACTCAATTATTTATTCATATTTATTCATTAATATTATGGATAATACGCTAGCAAACAAATTTTTGAGAAACTTTGTTACTGCTAATAATGATTCATCTTTTAAAGCTCATGGAAAGTGGTTGGCTCTTTATCCAAATGTTAATTTTCAGAAAGTATATGCAGTGCCAAACTAATTTTGGTTTAATAATAAAATAAGTTATTTTATAGTTATTCATCATTGTTACCCCTGCAACAAATATTTAGTAAATTTATATAAAATCTTTCTCCACTCTGTTCTTTTTGCCAAGAAGAGGAAGAATCTCTTTCACATTTATTCTTTTTCTGTCCTTATACTAAACAATTCTGGCTTCAGATCTCAGCATCTTTACGTCTTGTATTCTTTCTTCTATGTAACATTTCAGCAGTTAAGATTCTCTTTCATTCTGTGGTTTCTGATAATAGAGAGCTAGAGGATGTCCTGGACTTTATTTGTATGATGGGAAAATTCCACATTCACAAAGCGTGATGAATTAACATTAAACAATTTATTTAATTAGCTTTTAATTGTTATTTTATCCCCTCATGTTTATGTTTTTGTTCTAATGTTTATCCTTTTCTTTCTGATATTGTTAATAAAAAATAAAGAAACTGAAACTGAAATCATAAAAAAGCAGTATGGTGGCGCAGTGGTTTCACTTTTTGTGACATCGTGAGCAAGTATTCATGTCATGTGTTTCTGACAGACAGAAAGCACCACTACAGCACATAAAGTGAACAACATGCTTTTCAGTTCAGTAAATTGTTGTTGTGATCTTTGATTTGTGTTTGATGTAAACTTGTATATTTCTGTTATTTTTTTTTCTGCATTTTTGGACAGGTCACTCTTGTAAGAGATTTTAATCTCAATGAGTTTTTATCCTGGTTAAATAAAGAATCAATGAATCAGTAAAAAAAGAAAGAAAGAAATAGTTATTAAATTAATTTAAAAAGAAAGATTAGTGCTAATGTCTGCTGTTTGTAAACTCATTAAGAACATTCTACGGTGGGCGAGAACTCAACAAACTGCAAATGAAAAAACATGCAACTTAAGAAAACATCTACATCAATTTGAACAAACAAACATGCTGCAACTCACAACACAAACAATAAAGAGACTATTGCTGCAAATAGACACAGACATCAGAAAGTTGTCTAACACGGCTGGGACATGCTGATCAATGTTTGCTCTGAAAGGTGAGATTTATTTTAACATCCTGTGGCTCACTTACTTTTACAACTTCCCTTATAAAAATTAACCATTGCCTTAAGATTAATTCATACATTATATAAAAAGTAAATAAAAACAAAAATTGGTTACTATAGTTAAACCATGGTAACCATGCACAAATGAACTATGGGTTTACTACATATCATAGTTTAACCATGGTTTTTGTACAACTGTGGTAACAAATGGTAAACAAAATGGCAAAAACAAAAAAGGTTAAATTTTGTTTTAAGTAATTTTGTTGTGGTCTCGAATGTCCAAGGCTACACAATAGAAAAGATTTGTAAAAGCATCTGGAAAAAAGTCAAGCACATTTTAAAAATGTCATGCAAGCAAACCATTTTTTTTTCTGTCAAAAATTGTAATTGTATATTTCAGCACAGAATGTAAAAAAAAAACTGTTAGACTGCAAATGAAACACATATAGTAAGATTGGTAAAATCTTAAAAGTTTTAAAAGGATTTGAGGCAGTGTGTGAGGTTTGAGTTAAACAGCTCCTGTCTGTTTTCCTGGATCCTCCTCCACATCATCATAGTCTGTTATTGAAAAACAAGAGAATGATTAATGTATCAATACAAACATTAAAATGCATGATAAAAAAATACAACACTAAAACTAGCAGTAAATTTAAATGAGCTTTTATAACCACAGGAATTGATAAAGTGAGTATAAAGATTAAATGAAGGTGTTAATAACGTACCAAACATGTCACTCATATATTCTTTGACATTCTTCACATCATCATACTCCTCCTGAACACCCTCTGATATAAATGTGGTGATAATTAATTACATGAACAAACAGACATAAATCAGGGGTGACCAATCCTGCTCCTGGAGGGTCACAGTCCTGCAGAGTTTAGTTCTGATCCCAATTAAACACACCTGAACCAGCTGATCAAGGTCTTCAGAGTCACTAGAAACTTCCAGACAGGGGTGTTGGGACGAGATGGAGCTAAACTCTGCAGGACACTGACCCTCCAGGAGCGGGTTTGGACACCACTGGACTACATACTTTATTTGGCACAATAATTTGAAGAAAAATAAAAAAAAGTTCTAATCTAGAAAGGTGTAAATTGAATCCCACACCTGCTTTATCATTGGAGAACTGTCGTATGATGACAACATCATCATAGTTTTCGGGCAAGACATCTATAATTAAATTCATCCATCAAATGAACAACATTTTGGATATATATATATATATATATATATATATATATATATATATATATATATATATATATATATATATATATATATATATATATATATATATATATAATTAATTAATTAATTAATAGAAATAGTAGAAATAATTATAAGAACTAAACCTGTAGCATGTCTCAGTCCAGCAGTGATGACATCATCATAGTTCTCTGATGTGATTTGTTGCTTTTCTAAATGAGTTAAAAACAAAGAGAGAACAGACAGACATTAGTCAGGGCGGAAGGGAAAGATGGGATAGAAGTAGAGGGGGTTCAATGGATCGTACTGTTGTTGATCAACATATTAATTGTTCAACTGACAACACATCTTTCCAAAAAAGTAATCACAAACTTTGTGAAAATGATGTAATCTAGAACCTTTGTTCAGTACATGCCACTGTTAAGACTGTAAGTCTGTCCCTCACATCCTCATTTTCATCCGCATACAATGTGCTGTCTACCTTGACTAAAGTCTATAAACAGAAACAGGTTTACTGTTCACAGGCACAGAAGGTTAAAGAAGTGAACCCCATCAGCTGAAGTCACTCACCTGTTGGGCCTTCAATGCTGGAGAAATCATTATGGTATTCAGGTTTGGCTCTTTCTGCTTTAATAAAAAATATAGAAGTGAATTAATGAATAAATAAATAAATAAAAACCATATCTAAATTATGTGTTGAACGGTGTATATAAGGTAACTAATTTAATTATATATGCATCACACAATATGCAGTACATAGGGTTTAGTAGCAGGTGACATTAATATATTTAAGTCCTCCAACCTGAAAGAAGCTCATCAGCATCTTCATACCCAGAATGCTGTTCTCCAGAAAAGACACTTCCTGTTATGGAGTAGAACCATCAGACAGATGTTCACAATCACAAATCTGCCAAACCTCCACTTCCTTTGGAAACTCAACACTAATATTATAATCAAATCACACTCAAGGTCCCACAAATAAATCATTGTGATTTATTCCACTCATTCCTCTGTATGAAGTGTTGATGACTACAAATCTAATACTATGACAGTTACTCACCCCTCTGAGTGAAGAGACTGTTTCTGTTAGTGGATCTGTGCTGAATCTCCTCATAAACGGCATCAGTCGTCCTCCTGTGTCTCCTCTTAGAGAGAGCTGTGAGTGTAGACAGACAAACCTGCTGTCAGTTCACAACACATGACTGATCACACACTGAATAAGACACAATATGACAGTCTCTGGATCTCTCCTACCTCTCCTCATCACTCTGTTCTGCTGAATCAGTATAAGCAGTGGCACTAAGAGCAGTAAGAGCACAACTCCCAGAACAATCACAAGCACTGGGGGGACGGAGAGAGTTTGTGGAGGAGAGACTGATGTTGAGCGCACTGGAGGAGAAACTGGAAGAGAAGCTGATGTTGTTGTGGCAGGAGAAGTGGACACTGACACATCTGGCAAATCTGGCAAAACAGACACAAGCACGTTCAAAGCTAGGAATGTTCTGAATATACAGACATTACACACTTTAAAATGGTCTAAAGGAAATATTATTCCTCAGTGATTGTTGTGACCTGCACAGGTGAGTCCAGCGTGCTCTTTCTCGGAGCAGTCAGTGTGGTTTTTCAGGGAGAGAGGACAGTCCCACAGGTGAATCTCATTCCCTCTGCACTCGACTCTGTTCATCCACACAACACCTTCACCAGCACCAAAGACTGAATTCCCATCAGCCCTCAGTGCTGCTCCACAACCCAGCTGCCTGCAGACCACCTGAGCATCGCTGATGTCCCACTGATCATCACAGACTGAGCCCCACACAGCGTTATGATACACCTCCAGCCTCCCAGAGCACCGGCCCTTACCTCCACTCAGTCTGAGAGGAACATGATCTAAAACACACACATAACAAAAAAGTAGATACATTAATTATCAGCAGAGTATTGTCTGAACAGCAGCGTCTGCACAGGAGAATGTGTGTGATCTTTTGTATATTCCAAGATGAAATCCTGCTGGTTTCTCATATTAAAACACCATTATCTTATTTCCCTGGAAACAACCATGAAAATTATGAATGGTGAATGCAACCCCTTTTGAAAAAAAAAAAACAGCACATGCTGGTTAGATATGTTTTGAAGCATTACGGCTGGTCCTGAGCAACTAGCTCCTGCTCAGGACCAACTTTAAACCAGCTCATGACAAACTAATGACCAGCTTAAACCAACTGCCATGCTTAGAACATGCCTAACCAGCATGTGATGGTTTTTTCAACAAGGTTTGCATTCAACATTAATAATTTTCATGGTTGTTTCTGTTAAATGAACTTACCTGAACACTGTCTCTGATGGGGAGATGTGGAGCATGTCAGAGAGCTTCGAGGAGACTCATGGATCTCCTGTTCTATAACAACAATTAAATTATTATTAAATGTATTCCACACATCTTCTCTAAGCACTAATAATAAAGGATCATGTTTGTATTGTTTACTGATGAAAAAAAAATCATATGTTTTACCTGAGCAGATGATTTTGGCCACTTCATCGTCACCACAGTTATTCTGTCCCCAGAGTGAAGAAGGACACTGCCACAAAGTGGAATCATGTGGTCGACATGTAACTTTATCCAGCCAGTCTGGTGCAGAATCAGACAAAACACCAGATCTTCCACAGTTCAGCTCTTGACAGATCAGACTCACTGTGTCTCTGTCCATCTGATTCCAGCACACATTACCCCAGGATCCATTGTAGAAAACCTCCAGATTCCCTTCACAGCCCTCAGTTAACCTGATCTCTTTAAACTCTACATAAAAAATGTCAATTTTAAAATCACAAATTTTAAAAAAGTTAGCATTATGGACACTTGAATTTTGAAATGTGTAAAACTTTATACTTAATTTCAGTGTAAACAATTTAGCAGCATGTTTACCTGAGCACACAACTCCTACATCCTCCTTGTGATTACAGTCATGTTTTCCCCAGCCTGAAGAAGAGCAGCTCCACAGGGACGTCTCATTCCCCTCACACTCCACCTCATCCAGCCATATGTGTCCAGAACCAGGACCAAACCAGGCTGGTACCTGCTGGTTACTGAGGGCCACTCCACACTGCAGCTGTCTGCACACCACATGGGCATCTTTAATATCCCAGGAGTCATCACACACTGTCCCCCATGAGCCGCTGTGAAAAACCTCCAGCCTCCCTGCACAGTCTCCCCCAGAACCCACCAGCCTGATGGACCCTCGACCTCATATTCAGAGACAGAAAAACACATTATTCATCAATAACAACTAAAAAAAATATCTGTTCAGACGTTGTTGTTCTCACCAAGGCAGGTGATGTACAGCTGTTGTGTGGAGCTGCAGTTGAGAGTTTGTGGAGAGCTGCAGTTCCCCAGATGAGCTTCACTCCCAGAGCACTGGAAGCCCGTCACACACTCATGACTGTGTTCAGGACTGGATGAAGAGGAGCCGTAGAAGTTCAGCACAGAGCCACAGTCCAGCTGTCTGCAGACCACAGAGGATTCAGTGAGACTCCAGGAGTCCAGCAGAACTCTCCTCCAGACCTGATGGATGAAAACTTCCAGCTCCCCCTCACACTGTCTCTCTCCAGACAACCGCACCAGACCATCATGAAGAGCCAGAGAGGAATCTGAAATGTGTTAGAATGTAATGAGATAGTGTTAATAAAATACATTAAACATTTTTCAGTAACATGCTCTCAAAGTCAAAAAAGTTTACTAGAGCAGATGACTCCAACATCTCGTCTGTGAGAACATTCAGCTCGACTCCATGAAGAGATGGAACATTCTGAGAGTTTTGTTTCATTCCCGTCACAATCAAACACATCAGCCCAGATTTCACCACTTCCCTCTCCAAACCAGTCTGATCCCACAACAGTCACAGCAATCCCACAATTCAGCTGTCTACAGAGGACATTGGCAGCTCTCATATCCCAGCATGCATCACACACTGTGCCCCACTCTTTGAGGAACTGAAGCTCCACTCGTCCAGAACAAGAGTCTGAACTGTTAACCAGCCTGAGATCAGTGTAACCTGAGTGAAGTAAAGAGAGTTCAGAAACAATGCATAAAACATCTTAAACTAAGTTGTCATTAGATGAATCACATTACAACTCAAACCAAAGACATGACCTAGTATCAAAAACAAATGAAGAGATATTTATACTTAACCAGAGCAGATCAGTCCCACAATGTTGTCAAAGCTGCAGTTGTGTTTGAGTGATGATACTGAACAGAATGAAATATGAGACTCATTTCCTCTGCACTGAATCTCTTGTGTCCACATCTGAGTGTCTCCTTTGTCAAAAGCAGCTGCTCCCAGCACCTGTACAGGAGCCCCACAGTCCAGCTCTCTACACACAACCTCTGCATCCTGCTGGTCAAAGACAGCGTCACACACTGAAATCCACGTCTGATCATGAAGTATCTCTAACTTCCCAGAGCAAAGATTAGACCCATCAGCAAGTCTGGAGCGTTTATGACCTGTTTATATTGCATAACAGTGAAGTGAACAGGTTTTAGATGTGGCAGGTCTTACATCCAAATAAATTTTTTACATATATACATTTTTAAATGTTTACTGTAGTACACAATGAAGGGGTTTTTTAATTGAATTTCCCCAAAATGAAAATTTTAATCTCAGTGTAGTTGTTATTGCCTGAAAATGCTTCTTGAAGCTGGACAGTTGAGGACACCAATGTCTTTAACTATTGATGGTGTGCTGTAAATATTTCTTTAAATCATTGTGAAAATGAAGTAAACTAGTCATGGTAAATAAACATTATTTTCAAGATGCCTAATTCTTAAGTGGTAATTAATTATAATATTAAAACAGACATTTTATGTTTAAAATATGATATAGGATAGGATATGCAGCTAACCACATACACAAATATATCTATTTATTTTCTTACATAATCAAGACAAAATTATTAGAAAGTGCAGAATGCTTTGAGCTTTAACTTTATTCACCTGAGCAGATGACACCAGCATCAAAATTATGAGTGCACACAGGTTTATTCCATCCTGCTGACCCACAGTTCTTCAGTGTAGACTCTGTTCCTAAACATGTTAAAATACTCATCCAGATTGGTCCTGATCCTGGACCAAAATGGGCAAGACCCAGAGCATCTACAGGTTCTCCACAGTCCAGCTCTCTACACACCACTGCAGCAGCAGGCATATCCCAAAAAACATCACACACTGTTCCCCACTGACCTCTGTGAAGGACCTCCACTCTACCAGCACAGCGACTGTTACCATTTACCAGTCTCACATGCATTACATCTAAGAGAGAGAAAAAGAGAGAAAGACAGAGACTAAAATCAATCAATCACTCTAGAGAAATGTCATTGTGTTTAAAATTGGCATAACTACTGAAATTGATTAAAAAAAATGCGTATATATATATATATATATATATATATATATATATATATATATATATATATATATATATATATATATATATATATTTTTTTTTTTTTTTTTTTTTTTTCTTTTTTTTTTTTTTTCTTTACAGAATTACAGTGTTATATTTTTAAGAATTTCAGTTCATTCTTTGAAGCTGTGTGTGTGGTGAGGCCACAACAAGTGCAATGGGACACATATGATCCTAGTTATGCTACTAATTTCTCTAATATTCTTCTTCTTACCAGCACAATGAAGTGCCTGGTGATCGTCATGAGAGCAGCTTTGTTTCTCTGATGCTGGACACATTCGAATCTGAGACTCATTTCCTCTGCACTGAATCTCTTGTGTCCACATCTGAGCGTCTCCTTTGTCAAAAGCAGCTGCTCCCAGCACCTGTACAGGAGCCCCACAGTCCAGCTCTCTACACACAACCTCTGCATCCTGCTGGTCAAAGACAGTGTCACACACTGACATCCACGTCTGATCATGAAGTATCTCCAACCTCCCAGAGCAGCGAGACCCTCCAACCAGCCTGACTCCTGCAGTAGTGAGAGAAAATAAAATAAAAGTTCCACAACCCTTGTTATGGAACACTTAAAAAAGGCAAGACTTTATAAAAACTTGGCAATAACATTTACTGACATTATTGTACCATTCAGTAATGCTGACAGATCATTATTTTATGTGTATTCAAATAGTTAAATTTTTTTACTAAAAAAGAGCAAACACTTGTGATTCTGGGCTTGTACAATAAAAGCTTCTCATGAAGAACTAACAATTGCATTATTTGGATTTACATTTACATTTAACTTTTATGCATTTGGCACACAATTATGCACATAGAAAAAGCTACTTATAGATGCATTCAAGATTAACATTTTATCAGTTCATGCATTTCCTGAGAATTGAACCTATGACCTTGGTGTTACCAACACTTGGTGTTGAAAAAAAGAAATAGAAATCATTGGAACTACAATATAAGGCATGTGGATCAACAGTGATGTAATAGTTTACATTTTAGAACAGCTCACCTGAGCAGATGACTCCAGCATCTGTACCATGATTACAGTCATAATCATACAACAGAAATGTTCCACAGTTCTTCAGTGTAGTCTCTGATCCAGTACACATCATATGATTAGTCCAGATTGTTCCTGATCCTGGTCCAAAATAAGCACCACCCACAGCATCTACAGGTTCTCCACAGTCCAGCTCTCTACACACCACTGCAGCATCAGCCATATCCCAAAAAACATCACACACTGTTCCCCACTGACCTCTGTGAAGAACCTCCACTCTACCAGCACAGTGACTGTGACCACCAACCAACCTTACATTCACATGGTCTGTTTATTAAATACAGAAAACAAGAGAAGTAATACTTATGAACAGAGCAAACAAAAAAGTAAGAAGTATCTCATAATGAGAGAGAGAGAAAAAAATATTTCATACAAAGAGTCAGAAGATTTGACATAGGATTTCAGTGAAGTAAAATAAATTGATCAAACCTGCACACACCAATCGAACATCATTATCATGTGAACAGTTGTATTTGTGTGGCAAAGAGGTTGGACAGAGGTGAATCTGAGACTCATTTCCTCTGCACTGAATCTCTTGTGTCCACATCTGAGTGTCTCCTTTGTCAAAAGCAGCTGCTCCCAGCACCTGTACAGGAGCCCCACAGTCCAGCTCTCTACACACAACCTCTGCATCCTGCTGGTCAAAGACAGCCTCACACACTGACATCCACGTCTGATTATGAAGTATCTCTAACCTCCCAGAGCAGCGAGAACCTCCAAATAGTCTGACGGCTGAAATAAAAAACATTATTAATTAACCTTTCAGAACAAAAAATGCAGTAATTTATTTTCTTTTCTTTATTCTTTTAAAAAAATGAAGTTTTGAGTTAACCTGAGCAGATGACTCCTGCACTCTTGCTCTGACACACACCTTGAAAACCCCATATGATAGATCCACACTTCTTCAGTGTGGACTCAGATCCAGCACACATTGCATTATTCATCCAGACTGGTCCTGATCCGAGTCCAGCCTGAGCATCACTCAGAACATCTACAGGTTCTCCACAGTCCAGCTCTCTACACACCACTGCAGCATCAGCCAAATCCCAGCCATCATCACACACTGTTCCCCACTGACCTCTGTGAAGAACCTCCACTGTCCCACTGCAGGGACTGGTTCCATTAACCAACCGCACATTTATTATTTCTGCACACAGTAAAGGGGAAAAAACTGGAAGAGATCTATCAAAAAAAAAAAAAAAAAAATCTTTCCTGTTGAAACTGTCAATACATACCTGCACACACCAGTCCAACATCATTGTCATGAGAACAATTGTGTTCATGTGATGGTGATGTTGGACAGAGGTGAATCTGAGACTCATTTCCTCTGCACTGAATCTCTTGTGTCCACATCTGAGCGTCTCCTTTGTCAAAAGCAGCTGCTCCCAGCACCTGTACAGGAGCCCCACAGTCCAGCTCTCTACACACAACCTCTGCATCCTGCTGGTCAAAGACAGTGTCACACACTGACATCCACGTCTTATCATGAAGTATCTCCAACCTCCCAGAGCAGCGAGAACCTCCAACCAGTCTGACTTCTGAAAGAACATAAATAATTTTTCTCAAAAGTAAACATTTTTACAGTATAGTATATTATATTTTATAATATAATTTTCATATTCATATTAATTTTAACAATTTTTATCAAACAATTAAAGTAATTTATTAACATAAATATATATTAGTGCAGGCTACATTTTTAGAGTTTTATAATTCATTATCTTGTCTCCACCAGTTCACATTTACAACTGTGTGTTTTCTGCTTAAAAATAAGGGTAGTTCCCTTTCAAGGGACTTCGAGCTGCATCCTCTAGGGGTCGCTATGGGGTCGCACCTTGTAGTGACCCGTGTCTGAAGCATACATTGAAAAAACACGAGTTGGCCGGCGACAGCCCCTAACGTCACTACCTGCGCAACTATGGATAGATAGGCGCTGGGAGAACACGTCATTCTCTTCTTTGTCTTCATAGACTGTTCTGTTTGAAGAGTGCATCTGAAAGAACTGGTAAGATCGATCTTTCTCTGTCTATCATGGTGACTACTAACAAGAGTTTAGACAGTGTGTGCATCCATGTCAGCGTCATTTTATTTGGTGAAGAGCATGTACACGATGTCTTTGTGGGGTCAATCTGCATGCATTGAGAGTGTTTTTTCAATGAAAACCTCCGCTCTCATTCATCTCTCTTTTCGAGGAAAGAAGGGCAGCCATCTGCTTCCCGTGGTTCAGGACCCGCCACTGTTGAGGCATGGAGGAGAATGAGTTTGTGGGGATCACAAGTGGATCTGGCTGAGGAATTTAGAGAGGGATTTTCTCTTATGTGCTCGTCGGCGGTAGACGAGAGGGAGCCTCGGGAGGATGATGTTATATCTTTAACACTTTCCAATATGAGGTTAGTGCTCTGCTGGGTTCTACCCAGGAAGAGCAGGAGATGTCAGAGGATAGCGAAGAAGCTGAGGCTGAGCCTTCTCAATACTCCTGCCCTGTGTATGTAGAGCTGTTGGAGGATATGGATTGTACTACAGCAAAGTTGGATTTGCCATGGAGGCGCGCTAACAAGGTGACTCCGCGAGGTCACCTCGACTAGTGTTATTTTTCTGACCATAGCCCTCCAGCTCAGGTGAGCCTTCCATTTCTGCCTGATCTCCATGCAGAAATCGAAGAGGCCTTTTTCTTCTTGCATCCATCGGTTTCATCGGTTATGCCAACATCGGGGTGATGTGCGAAAGCGGCTATGAGAGGATGCACCCTGTAGAAGAGCTTTCTTTCAGCAGCAGGTCAGGCTGTGGGTTCATTACACACAATGGTGGTGCTTCAAGCATATCAGGCTGATCTGCTAAAAGACCTGGATAAGGCGAGGGCCTTTCTCCTGATCTGGTAGTCGAGCTGCGCCGCACCACAGATCCCTCTCTCCGTTCTACCAAGCAGGCTGCCTCCGCCATGAGCAGGTCTGTGGCAGCCAAAAGTTCAGGGAGGCGAAGGAGCACTCTGGTGCCTTCAGATCCTTCATTCCACGAAGGTCCAGGTCTGAGCCCAAACAACATAGGGGTCCTGGTCCATCTCGATCTGAGGATCAGAGACGGGCACAGAAGGCTAGTGTCGTGACTCACGCTCCTCCCCCACCTGTGGGTAGGTGTAAGAGGAATCGTGGGTTACGGAGAGGTAGGCAAGACCTAGGGGATGTGATCCAGATGAGGCATTAGCTTTCTCATCCGAATAAGAGCGATACTTAAAGGGTTAGTTCACCCAAAAATTAAAAGTATGTCATTATGTCCGTTCTGTATATACTTATATATGTATCAAATTGCTGGTGGTTATGTGTGTACAGGTAGACATCCAACAACGCCCCTTTTACCACTGCACGTACCGCTGAGTTGCGCTTTAACCACAAGTTATCAAACAAGCGCATCAAAGCACATTTTTGCAAACAGAAGTCAGCCTTGCCTTGCTGCTGTGTTATATTTGATGGCTTCAGTCAGGAAAAATGAAAGAAAAACACTGTAGTTAAAATATTTCATATATTTTATATTTAATATTCACAAATGAAAGTTTGGTACTTGTGAAGTTATGTGCATTTCTTAGAACAAATTTAAGCAGGATAAATGTCAAGCCTGTTCCTGAGCCTGTGCTTATATTTTCTCTAAACTACATGGTATTAAACCATATTTTAAATTTGACATTTAAAAGGTGTGCAATATTATTTATATTATATGAATTATGTGTTATATTATTCAAAATAAATTGTGGTTTACTTTGCATCGGAGCATTAAAAGTGGTTGCCTATTTTAGGGGGTAAGCTACATGGATTAATATGCAAAATGTCAATATTTTCATATATTATGGATATATTTTAATTTATATTTTAAAGGTCCCCTTCTTCGTGATCCCATGTTTTAAACTTTAGTTAGTGTGTAATGTTGTTGTTAGAGTATAAATAATATCTGTAAAATTCTAAAGCTCAAAGTTCAATGCCAAGCGAGATATTTGATTAAACAGAATTCGCCTAAAAAACCCCACCTGTTTGGACTACAGCCCTCTAGTTCCTGCAGTAATGACGTCACTAAAACAGTTTTTTGACTAACCACCACCCACATGAATTCACAAACAGGGGGGCGTGGCCTTGTTGCGCTCCGACGGAGAAGAAGGAAGATTTGTTTGTTTTTGTCGCCATGTCGTTAAAACGCTGTTTTCTTTTATCTTCGAGTCCAATCATCTTTGTTTGGGCTTCCCAGGAACGCTGTACTTGGAGATTAATGGTTACAATTTATGTTTAACTCGATTCCGGAAAATTATAATCCACATGTAAAACTATGTGCAGCTCATTTTGCTGAGGACAGCTTGCTGAGGACAACTTTCTCAATCTCAATCAGTTTAATGCCGGATTCGCACAAAGATTGTTCTTGAAAGATGGAGCAGTTCCCTCTTTGTCTGGAGAAGGCGTTGTTTATGGACCATAACTGGTAAGTGTATTTTATTATTTAAGTTGGTGCGTTTAACAGTTTCTGTAACTTATTACACAAAGGGCAACGCCGTTTAGCTTTGTTAACTAGATGTTAGGGCTGTGCAAAAAAACGAATGCGATTTTCATGCGCATCTCGTCAGTAAAAACGCTCCTGTGACTATAAATACATCTCCAGCACGAGCGTTCTAGCCCAATCACGTTACCAGGAGGTCAGCCTGCTCTAAGCTGGTGTCGAATCACAACACAGGTACCGCTGGCCCAATCAGAACTCGTTACGTATTTCTGAAGGAGAGGCTTCATAGAACAAGGAAGTCATCAGCCCGTTTTTGTGACAGTGAGAACAGCGGTATACAGATAGGTGAATTGTGTGAAAAATACTGTTTTTTTTTTTATACAAGCGAAACATGAACACATGTTATATTGCACACTGTAAACACAATCAAAGCTTCAAAAAATGCGTAAAATGGGACCTTTAAAATTCCTTTAATAAAACATGCATTTTTGTTATTCATCACCTGTCCTTTATTTTGACAGATAACTTAAGATAAAAAGACATTTAAACTTTTTTATGACATCACACTTAAGTGTCAAATCATCTGAATGCAGTGTTAGTATATTTCATCATAAACAGAATGAGGCATCAGTTCGCTGATGGGGATCGTGTCAAGTTTAGTGAACATCACTGGGTTCTGTTGTCTTTTGTCGGATTGTGCCAATAGTGTCCGGTGTAGACCTGGCATGCGTTTTTTTAATTGGTTATGTTACAGCCCTGTTTGTTTTTTAATGTTGTTATTAAAAATCTGTACTGACTGCATGGTCATAGCATCGTATTATTTACTGCCATGCGACCTACAAAAGTAAAGCTTGGCGAGTCGAGCAATGAGCATTGCTGCATTGCAACATCAGACTGGGATCTACTTAGATTATTATCTTGACTAGCAACTCCAAATATTGCTGTCGATATGTCTGGAGCAATAAATGTACAAAATATTTTAGAAAAGGTCTAAAAAATTTGGCCCCAGTATTCTAGCAATTTCGGACATGACCAAAATATATGAAAAAAAGTAGCAGGAGCTTGTTTACATCAGTCACAGTTAGAGTCTACATCGCTTTTAAATTTAGCCAATCTGTCCTTGGACCAATGGAGACAATGTACAATTTTAAACTGGACAATCGTGTGCCTGAAGCTTATAGAGTTTTTGTTTTAAAGATTCTAAGGCAATCAGATTGTGTAGATTAAGTAGTCCATACACTTATGGACTGTTTTTCTCCACACCTGTATTCGAGAATAGAATCAATGAGAGATGGAGCGGGACAATGAGGGAAACAGTTTGAATTTGATGACACAAAGCTTCTAAGTTGTAGATACTGTGGCGAGGTGAAGAAGGACATGACGAGTAAATACAGGTGAGTTCCCTGAAGGGTGAATTTTATTAATAAATAGTGTGGCAGAAGGCGGTGAGATGAGGTGGTCCGGTGCGGGGTGCTATAAACCGGGCCCTTCCCAGACGATCCAACAACTCATCGACGCGGGGCATGGGGTAGCAGTCGAACTCGGAGACTTCGTTGAGGCTGCGGAAGTCATTACAGAATCGGAAACATGACAATGGGGCTGGACCATGGACTGTGGGATGGTTCAATTACCCCTAACCTCAGCATCTCCTGTACTTCCTCTTCGATGGCGTGTCTCCGAGCCTCCAGGAAACAGTAGGGCCGCTGCCGGACGATGGTTCCGGGTAGCATGCGGACGTCGTGTTCCAAGACGTGGGTCCGCCCAGGCTGGGGGGAAAACACATCTGGAAACTGACTGACCAGGTGCTCCAGCTCGGTCTTCTGGCGGCGTAGAGTTGAGGGTCCATGTCCACAACTACGGGAGTCGCTTTGGTGTAGGCCGAGAGCTGAGGCCCGGTTCCGACCCAGCGCTTCAGGAGGTTAATGTGATTAACCATCTTCCGGGCTGCTGCACTCGGTATGTAACGGGGCGGACCTTTTCGGTGACGGTGTACGGCCCCTGCCAGGTGGCCAAGAACTTGCAGGCGGCCATAGGGACCAGAACCAGGACATGGTCTCCTCGCTGGAACTCTCGTGGTTGGGCCGCCCGATTATAGTGTCGCTGCTGGGCCTGTTGCGCCTTGACGAGGTGCTCCCAGACGATGGGCATCACTCGGTCGATCCGCTCCCACATCTCCTGCACGTGTTCCACGGTGGTACGGTGTAGAGCCGGTTGTTGTTCCCAGGCCTCTCGGGCAACGTCGAGCAGACCACGGGGCTGGCGGCCGAAGAGCAACTCAAACGGTGTGAAGCTGGTGGAGGCCTGAGGGACCTCCCGAACACCGAAGAGGCCGTATGGCAGCATCTTGTCCCAGTCGGCCGTCACTCGGCGCAGCATCTGTTTCAGGGTCTGGTTGAACCGCTCGACGAGCCTGTTGGTCTGGGGGTGGTACACCGTGGTACGGAGCTGCTGGACCTTCAGGAGTTTGCAGAGGTCCGCCATCATCCAGGACATGAACGGGGTGCCCTGGTCAGTCAGTATCTGGGATGGGATGCCGACCAGACTACACAACAGGAAGAGCTCCTGGGCGATGGCTTTGGTATTGGCCTTTCGGAGGGGGATGGCCTCAGCGTAGCGGGTGGCATAATCCACAATGACCAGGATGTGTTCGTGCCCCCGGGCGGACTTGGGCATGGGCCCCACTAATCCTCGGCAGGATCCATCCCGATCCACTCGAAGGGCACCTCAATGATGCAAGCTGCCAGCCAAGGTCGTTGCGGAGAGCGGGGTGCTTCGGTGGGCATAGGCTCATCTCGAGGGCCGGGAATCGCCGGCCTGCTCACCGGTCGCTGGGTGCCCTCTGGCGTGTGCCGCTCCTGGACCACCCTTCGGGGAAACGGCGGTACTCTCTCCCCAGCCTCCACCAGCTTGATGGCCTCCACCAGCTCGTCCACGTTCGCTGGGTTCCGCATGCCGGCTGCCTGACGTAGCGGGCGGGGAAGGGCCCGTAGGAGGCGATCCACAATGACACGCTTCGCTACCTGGTGTGCGTTGGGACCCCCGGCCAGTAACCAGTGCTGCGCGAGACAGGAGAGATTGGCCGCCTGAGCTCGGGCCGGCTGTCGTGGATCGAAGGCCCACTCATTGAAGAGCTGAGTGGCGCTGATCGGTGAGAGCCCCATCCGGCCCAGGATTTCCTTTTTCAACTCCTCTTAAGACTCATTGAGCTCTGGGGGAAGCTTGAAATAAGCCCGTTGGGCCTCTCCCGTCAGCAGCGGGGCGATGATCCGGGCCCACTCCGCCTTGAGCCACGCCTCCCGGGTGGCCACAGTCTCAAACATCTGGAGGTATGTGGTGACGTCATCGTGGGATATCATCCTCGGCAGCAGCTGCGTGGCCTGGACATGGGGGTCAGGCAGCAGAGTACTTGCTCCGGCAGCCATATGGAGCACGGCAAGCTCCCGTTCGGTTTCCCCTTGCCGGGAGGCCATGTGCTCTATAATTTGTTGCTGGCAGATGCTCACCTTGGTGAGGTGCTTCAAGAGTTTTTCCATTGCCGGGGGAGGAGCGCCACCTGGGGAAACCAGAGAAGACACGTGAGCCAACAGGGCGTGAATGAATAGAAATAGAAAAATCTTACGTGAGGGCAGAACACAACGAGTCCTAAACCTGCTCAGCAAGTTTGAAACCCTCATAAGACACTGTCCATATGAAAGAGCAAGAGATTCACACCTTTATCTCCACCCCCACAAGATATACAGAACTACCCCCAGACCCCAGCCCCCTCCAGCTAAACTGAATTTGGTCAGTTTTTTTTGGCTGTGGGGAATGTTGTGTTTTCAAGTTGAAACATGCTTGCACTCACAGCAGCCTTTCATGTGAGTGCAATGAATCCATAGCATGCATATGATCCTTTGTGTGGGCTTCTTTTAATTTTTGATGAGTAGACTGTAGCCTAAGATAATCCTACATTTTGAAATTAACTCACTGTAAAAAAAATGTAAATGTTTTTTAAAGATGTTGCAATGTTATATTGTTATATATTATAACTATGTTATATACATGTTATATATTATAACTATTGTTGTTTTACTTCCTCCTTTTATCTGATTTTACAATTACATTAATTTCACAATCCATCCCTTTGCACCACCTGACGGTAGTTTCGCGAATGCTTTTAACACGTGACTGAATTACAGTTAACGCTGTGGCGGTATGCACGGTGGTAATTCCCATTTAGGTTGTCCACCTACTGTACTAATCCTCTGTGCATTTCTTTGCAGTGCTCAATTACAGCGTTTACTAAACACTCATCTGCATTATGTCAAGCCAGTATGGTAGCCCAGATTCCAGCTTCATGTTTCTGGTATCAAGCGGCCAGATCACAGGTTTCTGCAGGAGCCTTCTTGATCATCAGGCCCGGCACAGCACTGCAAGGATTTTCATGGATGTCCGGCCAGCTTCCTGGTCACTTGGTTGTTGCTGACACATCAAGCAAGAAGTGGAGGTGGCAGTTACGGAAATCTTCTTGTATATGCTGCCTCAGGTGATGCTGTCCTCACCAGAGTTTTGTAAATTTAAGCTTGCCTCTCCCGTGTGATTCGGCACCTCTACGATGCTTAGGAATCTTTAAGTACACACACTAAGCTCTGTGTACTTTCTGAAAACCATATGGTGGGGAGTGTGCACGTTGAACACTTTGCACACTTTCTAAAATCCACTTAAGTGGTAAGTGTGCATGCAAGTCTCTGCGCACTTTCTGAAATCCTGTATGGTAAGGGTTACGCACTCAGCTCCGTTCCCTTTCTTGAGATGGTTGGACCTTGGTTCCTTGGGCTCTCACGATCCTCTGACATGAGATTGAGTTCTCTGTTTTTTCCCCAGAGCGCTCCAGCATTATTTCCACAGATCGAGTTGATGACTCTCAAACACAACACGAGAGCCCCCTCCTTAGAGCAGCATTTAAAATCCATGTTATGGTTAGTGTGCACATGAAGTCTTTGCACACTTTCTGAAATCCACACTGTGGTAAGTTTGCACGCTATCGCTCTGCATTCTTTCTAAAATCCTATATGGTGAGGGCCTTGCGTGGTTGCTTCATGCCCTTTCTTGAGTTGGTAAAAGCCCCGTTCAAGACTTAATATAAAATGCTAGTTTCTTTGCCGTATCACTTTAAAGGAAGCTTTCTTGATTACAAGCCTTCAGCTCTACCCTGGATTGAGCCCCTAACAAGTAAGTTGGGTATGTAGCCTAGGCCTTTTGAAGTAAGGGGTAATGTCACAGACATGGAAATGGTAAAGTTGGTACTTTGTGTTCACCATGATTCTGGCCTCCACTCCCCTCAGCATGGGGCCTGGGTACACTGTTCCCCATAGCAACCCCTAGAGGACGCAGTTCAAAGTTCCCTTGAAAGGGAACATCTCAGGTTGTGAATGTAACCAATAATTCCCTGAGTAGGGAATGAGACAGCATAACATTAGGGAAGTGAGGCGAAAAACAACAACATCCAGACTATGCTCCTTTTGGGAGCACAGTATGGGAACAGGAAAAACAACTCAGCACAAAAGCACATAATCAATACACCATGAACACAAGACTGGGGATGGAAATTGGGTGCCGGGGGGGAGGGGGGGTCGAGGTAATCCAGCGCAGGCAAACAGCCATATGGTCCTGCAGCTATTAAACCACTGGTCACAGACCGCCTGCCAGACTGGCGGAACAAAGCGGCGAAGACGAGGGATGGGGGTGGGGTGGTGAATGCATATCTGTATATGTGTAAGAGTTTGTTTATTTGTAGGCCTGGAGAGTTGCGATTCTCTCTAGATGCATTGTACAGCGTCACAGCAATTTGCCATGGAGACAGCCTTGGTCAGGTCCTAGACAGAGTCAACAATCAACAGGTGTCTTTGAAGGGGGACGAGGAAAGCGGGAAAGGCTGCAGTGCTCCCAGGGAGAAATTTGTTGTTCAAAGCTAGCCAAGGCCAGAACTGTTAAAGCCGAAAGAAGACAAGATACCAGTTGTTTGGTCTAGTAGCTGCATTCCATTTCACGGTCACTATGATTGTTCATTGTCCATTTTGGTCTCCAAATTCTCCAATTTCCTTTCCAAAGCCGTGAGCTTCTTCGTGATGCTATCCATATTGCGGTTAAAAGTCTCAGTCTCAATGCTGACTGCTCTGCCCACTGCTTCAATCATGACGGGCAGCATTGCGAGGCTTTGGACAGCTGTTCCCGTCTTCTTAATTTTTCGATAACCCAGGGCAAAGCCTAATCCAATCAGCAGAAGACCTGTTATCATGGTTCTGAATAGGTAGATGTCTTCAATGTCCTCCAGGGAAAGAGCCGCCAGACACACGACCTGCCAATTCGGCCGCGCGTCCATCGTGTAGCCACAACGTTCTGGCAGGGCAGTCAGGTTCCCCCGAACCCAAGCTCCTGGTCGAGAAGATGGTGTCAATTGCATTGAGAGACCAATTAATTAAATCCATATTTCAGTTTAGGAGAGCAGTGCAGAAAGAGTCTCACACAGTAGACAAGACAAGAGAACAGGCGAAGCAGGAAAGTCAGGGAGGAGAGTAGAGCAATGCGACCGCCTCCTTTGAGAGCTGAAGAAAAAGCACCAGAAGAAGCAGCAGCTCTCAAAGCAGCCACAATACAGTGGCAGAACTATGATGTCACTTTGTAGTCAAAAACCCGGAAGTGAGTTAGCTCCAAAGGTTTCTTGAATGGGAGTTTGATTAAATACCTTAAAATAAGATCCGTGGTTCACACAAGCTAAAGATACTTTCACGTTTTATTCTACGACATAAAACATACCAGTTACACACCATTTGAGATTTTTTAAACCATTAAGTATCTTAAAAAAGACGATTGCTAAAAAGTTGCTAAATGGGACTACATGCACTGTCGGAGATATTAAATGCCATCACGCCAAACAGTTTATCAATACACAGTATTTTCTAATTGTAGTATAAAATATACTACAGGGTTGCCAACTTTTAAGTTCAGCTTGGAGTGGGATTTTTTTTCTTTGAACAAAAAAATATAACATTTACTTAACTGTAAACAGAGTTAAGCTGTATGATCACATTATAAGTTAGCATTAGCTGAGGGTTAAATAAAAGAAAACTGTTACCTCTCCATCACTCTTCAGAATAAAATGATACTGTAAATGTCATCAACATAATAATCAGTGCATAATATGCTGTAATGTTTACCAAAGATTGCTGCAAATACCTGTATAGTGAAGCTGTGGTCTATTCAACCCATTCAAATGTTGTTAACACTGGTTTTGTCGGAAAGATCCATGAACCACGTAACCGAGATCAAAACTTGTCGCAACTCTGTTTTTCAATGGCTCTGGCATTAACTGAAGAACTACATTTTATGATTTACCCCACATTAAATGTGCCAAAACTTTATTTATTGTTTAAATTTCATGTTAAAACTTACAAGATTTGAAAGCTGAGATTGTTTCATATGGCAAGCAGGGTTGCCAATTTAGCATAAGATTTACATGGTATTTAAAACCCTTTCTCTATTTTTGCCATAAATATTATACTAATTGTAATATAAATAAAACAAATTAAAAATAGTTTACGTCATTAATGGACCATAATTATTTCACAAATACAATTTATTACTGTGACGAGTGGGGCGGGGCCGAGAGCCGTGGAAATGGAGCGAGGCCGGTGGAGTGATTGGAAATGAACGACAGCTGCGACACTCACCGGTCTCGAGTCCCACGGAGGAGATTGGAATGATACAAAAAAGGAGCGATGACAGTGAAGGACGAGAGAGGACCAGGCCTGTGTTTTTTTGTGTTTTGCTTTTGTTTGTGCGCAACAGTCATTCGCAATTATGAAGTTTGTATGCATTACACTGGTGCCGAAACCCAGGAGGAAGGAGTGACGCGCTGCCGAAGATCCCTCGCCGCTGTGGTGAACCCGCAGTGCCATCGAGCAGGTGTAGCAGTCACCCAGCTGGTGGAGGGCCGAGTTGCAGTGCCTCTGGGAACCAGATTTTTTATTTATTTTTTCTCTCCCCCCTCTCTCGTCTCTGTCGCTCCTCATCCTTCCATCTCCTTTTCTCTCGCCTTGGCTGTCCTACCCCCACGTTCCCGCAGGTCACCGTGAGTGGTCCCCCCCCGAAGGGTAGTATAGTAGAGCACAGTCTCGTGGGTACCCCCGGCCTGTGAGGGGCGATGGGGGTATGTGATGAGTGGGGCGGGGCCGAGAGCCGTGGGAATGGAGCGAGGCCAGTCGAGTGATTGGAAATGAATGACACCTGCGACACTCACTGGTCTCGAATCCCACGGAGGAGATTGGAAGTATACAAAAGAGGAGCAACGACAGTAAAGGACGAGAGAGGACCAGGCCTGGGTTTTATTTTTTATAATATTTACATGGGCAGTGTGTGAGCGTGAGACAGATCCTGGAAGCATGTGTCTCACGGCAAATGCATGAGAATTGGCAACCCTGTAATTGTAATGCAACACAAGTCTGCAGAGGGAAGATGCTCGTTTTATCGCTTTCCTACTGATAAGGAGACTCTGGGTTCATACCATAAGGTAAACTCATACAGTTGAATTATTGCATGTAAACACACATTTACTGGCTTAAGTCACACTGAAAGTGAAACTTTAATGAGTGCTTAAAGCCCCATTAAAGATAAATGTTCATGACCAAATGAAAGCTGTTAGAATGATTTTCTAGAAGCAAGGATAAAATAACATTTTGTGTACTCACCATAAATTACTTTATTCCAAAAATAAGTTTGATCTTACCATATCCAAAAACTTGCTCACTCTGCTGTTATTTAATCCATCAATTAGATTATGCACTAGAATTTTATCGAAGCATGTTGAGACATTTTTAATCAAAATATTCATATATTTCAAGGATTTATTGACTTTTAATGCGACTTATTTCGAAGTGTACAGAAAAACGTGCTTTCATATGTCATTTATATCCGTTATGTTTATTTCATTTATTCATTATACTATTTGATACTAACTTAATGTCTCAGCTTTAGTTTGGCTCTAGTCTTGTATTTATTTTAGTTTATATGAAAAGGTTAAAGTAGTGTGGATAACAATCTATATAAATACAGTACTAAATCCCTTTCACTGAACATGTTCAAAATAATTTTGAAAAAGTTGTCGGCAGCATGTTGTTGACATTGAAAGCGAGCGACCATGGTGCTGTAGCCCAGTGGTTCTCAACTAAATTCCTAGAAGCCCCCCAACACTGCAGGTTTTCCATGTCTCCTTAATCAAACAAACCTGATTCAGATCATCAGCTCATTAGTAGAGACTCCAAGACCTGAAATGGGTGTGTCAGACATGCAGAGAGAAGCAAAATGTACAGTGTTGGGGGGGCTCCAGGAACATGGTTGGCAACCACTGCTGTAGCCTATAGTTCGTCAATAGCCTAAAAAAAACTTAGCTTTTAAGTTCATGGCGCTTTTATGTAGGCTTCAAAATGATGTTGTAGCAAAATAAGAACAATAAGAAAAATAAAAAAGATTTAACTTTGTAATCCAATTACAGAAAATCCTGAGATTGCTAGAAATGCAGCATTTACAATGAATTACAATGAAAATAAGTGCTGATGGCCACTTATACAGATGGTGATAACACAAGTCAAGTCAAGTGAGGAAAAAAGGGAGGTGTCCGAAACTGGACAGCCACTGTGTGAGACCATGCCCAGTATTGGAAAAGCTGGGGGAGGTTGTGTATCATGTACATTTGCCTCCTCGGGGGGCGCAAAGTGGTACTGCATCGAGATAGGCTGGCTCCTTAACGGGGCGCTGCAACACCACAGGGCAGCACAGTACTTCTGTCACAAAACGCTGGGACTCCAAGAGGGTCAGAGGGGTTATCAGCTCAGCTGATATGGCTAGTACCGGCCAGCAGGTGACATCGCTGTTGAATACCCCTCAGGGTGATCGTTTACAGGGCTCAGAGGAATCATTACCGGAAAGCCAAGCACGCACACTCCCCAGGGGGCATCCAAGGAGAAAGAGGAGACCCCCAGTTAGATTTAGAGACTTTGTCCTCGGGGTCGAGGAATTCAGTAAGAGGGCCGTAGTGTAGTATGTCCAAAATGTTGTTGTGTTGTAGATAACAATGTGCCTAATATTAATTTTGCACTTTATTCATTTTTGTGCTCCGCCCCTGTGTGTGTCTAGGGGGAAACCTCGCAGGTTCAAATGTGGTTCTCTTGTAAGTCAGGGTGTGTACGGCATGGGTTGTGGCCGACAACAGCCCAAATAAACACCTCTTGTACATTAAAATGCCACGTCCTTGTCTGAGAATGCTACAACATTATTTTGTGAAGATTATCTTGATGGAAAAAACGTGTAAGCTTCATGAACTGGTTGAACACAGAGCTTTTTTTTTTTTTTGTTACAATCCAAATGGAAAATCCTATTGGCATTTTGTCGAGGGAACCAGTATGATTCTAACAGCTGATCAGCCTAAAAAGTGAAATTATAGTTCCCCCACTCTATAACCTCTATAACAAACAAGGAACTCGTGAACAACTATCACTAAACAAAAAAACATGGCTGTGGATCACAGTATTAAGAATCAAGTGGAAGTAAACTTTTGAACGGGGCCATTTTTATTAATTCAACTATTATTTTCTCTTGTGCACAATATGTATATTTTATGTGAAATATCTTATTCAGGTCATTACTAAATAAACAATAATATGATTTTTTTTTTATGATTCCTTTTATTTTGGTAAAATAATTAACATTTTGCAGATTCTAAAAGGAATGTAAACTTTTGACCTCAGCTGTAGTTATATTAAACATTACACATGTGAACATATATTTTGACAAACTGATAAAGAAAGCAAACCTACTGTAGGCTTACTAAACTATCCAAAAAAGGGTATGCACATTTAACTAGAAGTGTTTAAATTTTAAGTTTGCTTTATAACAATGTAACTATTTCTCAAAGCAAGACAGAAGCTACATCTCAACCAGCACATACCTTGAATATGTGCGTAACTGTTAATTATGCACAAATGTGCCATAAATGTGTTTAAACAGGAATAGGATATTAATGTATAAAAGATTAAATTATGAAATGCAAAAAAGAAAATGAATGTATTAATTTGTGTACACCATACACATTTTAAATTTGCGACAGAATTTTGCCTTCTGGGTACTGGATTTTTTTTTTTACCATATGTTTCTTAACTTTATGCACATTGTGCATATCAGTATACAATTTTGTAAACTAAGGCATAGAGTTCTTTGCCTGTTCATACTTTAGATACAATATGAACAGCAAAATTTGGGTGTAGCCACAAGTGTGCAAGTGTTACCTGAGCAGATGACTCCAGCATCTTTAGCATGATTACGTTTGTCCCATCCTGATGATAAACAGTCCTTCAGTGTGGATTCTGAACCAACACATCTGAGAAAACCCATCCAGAATGTTCCTGATCCTGGTCCAAAGTGCGCATTACTCAGAGCATCTACAGGTTCTCCACAGTCCAGCTCTCGACACACCACTGCAGCATCAGCCAAATCCCAGGCACGATCACACACTCTTCCCCACTGACCTCTGTGAAGAACCTCCACTCTACCAGCACAGCGACTGTGACCACCAACCAGCCTCACACTCACACGGTCTAATATTTTAATGAGAGAATAAATAATATTGTTATGTGAAATTCTACATAGTAATCCATCTTCCTGAAGCATATAAAAAATAAAAATAAAAATCCCACAATATTCTGACCAATTCCAGAAAGTAACATTTCTTCACCCCTCTCTCTCTGTTGTTGTTTTTAATTTGTGTACTTACCAGCTGTGATGAGTATTACAACTGGAGACAGTAAAATGAACATCAGGCATCTTCCCATCATCCTCAGCATGATTAACTCAACACCCAGAACAAGCTTCTCCGCTCTGATGATACAGAAGTACAGGCATCCTCTTAATGAGAGAAAGAGGCCCAACACCCTCCAATCACACTCGCTATTACCTTATTAGACACAACAGAGGAAATCATCAAACAACTTCAGTGACAAATCAGAGGACGCTTTTCTGACATTCACCATATATACCAAAACAGTCAATACTGTTGAACTCCTCCTCCACACACATCAAGACCTCAGTGAGGGGGGCACACACAAACACACACGATTTACAGGAGACAGGAAACTCTCCAGTTTATTTACAGCATCAAAGCCAAACACCTGCAGAGATGACATAAAACCACTGAAAACAAACTGAAAAGGACCCAAATTAGTGTATACATATACAATTTCATAAACTCAACTCTGTAAAATTATAAAATGGCATTATTTTGAGTAAATAAAGGCTTACCTTTCTATAAGGCTTAATAGACTATGAGGGAAATTTTGTGAAACCTCAACATCTGTCAAAATTATTCCTTGAACTAATGTAAAATGTATCTAATTCCATAATTATTATTATTATTTTTTAGATGGCCCACAAAAATCATAATTACCATTCAATGGTGATCATGTTCTTCACCTTGTGACCAGCAGAAGGAGTCAGGGTGCATCTGTACATTTCTGCTAAATCACCTTGTATTGTACATTGATACTTCCAGAATAGTGTAGCCACAAACTAAAATTGTACATTTGAACAAAGCAATAATAAATTAATTTCTGTGTATTTGAGTGTATCAGTGGTATCTTACACATTAAATAAAGATGAATGAGAAAATGTATTATGAAATCACATAGCCTAAATAAAATTTCGAATAAACCCTCCACTAAACATTACATAGAAAAAACTAAACCTGTTTGGTTTACAAGTCAATCAAACTGTCTTTCTATATGTTAGTGGTTCTTGTCCAGAATATTTTATAACATGACTTTTGCATGTTTAGTCAAAGTTCAGTCTACATGAGACTAGATGTAATCTTAAAGCTACTGAGAAAAAGTCCAAATACAATGACAGTTACTGTACATGATTTTTCTTGTAGCAGTGTAGTATAGTAGTAATGGACTACAATTGTAATACACGTTTAGAAGGATAATAATTTTATAAAAACACCTGCTAATATCATTGATTTGTTCTTTTAGAGTGGCATCATCAGTTCTCAGATGTGTCATCTACACCTAAAATACACCTATAATATTGTTTCTGTTCAATATAATTACAAACACACAAATAATTTAAGATTGTTTCAAAATGAAACATTTTACAAATGCATCATGTGTTTAAAAATGCCAAAATACAACTAGGTAATAATACAAGATTGAATTAAAAGACAAATTTGTGCCAGCAACAGTCAGCTAGCAACAATTGCTAAACATATCTCTTAAAAAAATAGGTTATTCATATTTCAAATTTAAAACACTTTAAATGAGAGCAGGAGGGTGGAAATAACAAGAAAAAAATAAATAAATTAACACAATGTAATGAGTAAAGAAAATCTAAATATCAGGAAGTCCATCATCATATATTATTGTTTTCTAAATAAATACAAAAAAATAATATATCAATAACTTTATATTTGACAATCTCTGGATCTCTCCTACCTCTCCTCATCACTCTGTTCTGCTGAATCAGTATAAGCAGTGGCACTAAGAGCAGTAAGAGCACAACTCCCAGAACAATCACAAGCACTGGGGGGACGGAGAGAGTTTGTGGAGGAACAGTGCTTTAAGTGGGCCGGTACGCACCGGTACTCAGTACCGCCACTTTCAAATATAGCTCTTGAGCGTACTGCCACCTGTCCGTGTGCCCAGAACGTGCTTTTAGCGTACCGGTACGCTCATTTGGAAATCTGTTTTAATAGAGGTTTTAATCTTTTGCCTGCACTGCCGCTTTTCAAAGCGCCCTTCACAATGCAAGCTTCCTAATTCGTCCCACCGAGAGCAGAGACTATATTACCCATACACCTTTGAGTTTTACAAGTGAATAGCACATGCGTCGAAGTCCCTAAATCTAAACTGTTGTCCCAAATCCCAAATCTCGCCGTATTTGTCCCGAAAATTATACTAAAGCAAAATGTGGAGTAGTTATTGTCTGATAAACATCAAAAATTGTCTGCGGAGGTTGAGTCGTCCTGCAGCCCCCGCCGGCTGCTCATTGGCTGCAGCATCTTTTTTCTAAGTTCTAAAAAAATACTGTAGGCGGCAAGGCACAAACTGCCCCTTGGGGCGTGTGGGCTTCCGCCTAAAAGTTTTTGGAATTGGATCTTGTTCGCAACTTCACAATGGTGTGTAGGTTGTCATTACCCTCCACCTGGTTTATTCACCTGAATATGATTGTCAAGTCATTGAGTAAACTGCTAAGATTCATTCTGTGTTCAGCCATTTATCTTGTCTTGCTGACCAATTGGTGGACGAACAATGTCTGTTGGGAGTGCTCCATCTTCTGGTGGTTAGTATGGAGTGAGTTTTGGTTCTTTATTACATGCGAGAAAATAAAAGATCTGAGAGAAAAAAAAAAGTTTGAGAGAAAAAGTTATCACACTGATAGCAAAAAAACATTTCATGAGAGAAAAAAGAATATTCGAGAGAAAAGGTTTTCATGCCAATAGCAAAAAAAAAAAAAAATATTTGAGACAAAAAAAGTTTTGAGAGAAAGTATTTTCTCATAGAACATAAAAAAATATACATTTGAAATTTTTTACATTATTTCTGAGAAAAAAAATCTCTCTCAAAATACTTTGAAAAAAACTCTCAAATATATATTTTTGCTATCAGTGTGAAAATATTTTGTCTAAAAAAAAGTGTTTCTCTCGAAACGCTTTTCTTTGCTCTTGATGCAATTTCTTGCTCTCGTGTCAGGATTTTGCTTTCACTGTGAGAATTGTGTCATGGGCGGGGCCACGTTCCTATTGGCCAGTCGGGTGAGCATCGTCTTGTCTTTGGAGTCGAACTGAATCATTACACCATTGTTCGGTTCACCTGCATAGAGGCCGCCTCTGCCTTATGGCTAGTTAAGTTGAGCATGGACATATGACACTCCAATGTTTGGGTAAGATGATGACACACAGCTGGCTGAGCAAGTTCAGTATCACTGAAGATTAAACATTAAAAATAGCACTCATATTCATGAATGAATGTCTATTATATTATTTGCTTGCTAATCGCTAGTAAAGCTAACCAGCCATCATGCTAGGTAAACTTGCAAACTCACCTGGTTTATACTATGTTTAAATCAAATGCCAAATTAATGTTTTGATTTAGATAGTTTCACGCCTTATTTAGTGAGTAGTGAGCAGTGATTGATATACCGTTTGAAAGTGTCCCACCTAGTTTTGTTTAAAATGGTCTTTGTATGGTTGTTGCACTACATGTTTAGCTACACTGCATGTATAGCTCACAAACTCAGCTACACGGGGCTTATTCTAAATATTTTTTTACCATCTAGCCGAGGTCTAGAGCTGACAAGGTAAATTGCAGGTCTAGAACTAACTCTTACATTAGCAACCCACAAATATGTTTGTGCCTGTACTGTCATGGTAATTATTTTTTCTTTTAAATCTTTCAAACGGTTTATAAATCACTGTCTAACGTTAGCTAGTTGTAGGGTTGCCACCTTCCATGCATACTAACGTTAGTTGAAAGTTGTACGGGAGGTTGTATGAACAAGCAGTTACTCTTCAGGTGCTTTGAGGCTAGCAAGTGCAAAGGTAGAAACTATAGCTCACTACTCGCTAAATAAGGCGTGAAACTATCTAAATCAAAACATTAATTTGGCATTTGATTTAAACATAGTATAAACCAGGTGAGTTTGCAAGTTTACCTAGCATGATGGCTGGTTAGCTTTACTAGCGATTAGCAAGCAAATAATATAATACACATTTATTCATGAATATGAGTGCTATTTTTTAATGTTTAATCTTCAGTGATACTGAACTTGTTCAGCCAGCTGTGTGTCATCATCTTACCCAAACATTGGAGTGTCATATGTCCATGCTCAACTTAACTAGCCATAAGGGCAGAGGCGGCCTCTATGCAGGTGAACCGAACAATGGTGTAATGATTCAGTTCGACTCCCAAGACAAGACGATGCTCACCCGACTGGCCAATAAGAACGTGGCCCCCGCCCATGACACAATTCTCACAGTGAAAGCAAAATCCTGACACGAGAGCAAGAAATTGCATCAAGAGCAAAGAAAAGTGTTCGAGAAAAACACTTTTTTTTTTTTGAGAAAATATTTCACACTGATAGCAAAAATATATATTTGAGTTTTTTTTCAAAGTATTTTGAGAGAGATTTTTTTCTCATAAATAATTTAAAAAATTTCAAATGTATATTTTTTTATGTTCTATGAGAAAATACTTTCTCTCAAAACTTTTTTTAGTCTCAAATATTATTATTTTTTGCTATTGGCATGAAAACTTTTTCTCTCAAATATTATTTTTTCCCTCATGAAATGTTTTTTTGCTATCAGTGTGAACTTTTTCTCTCAAACTTTGTTTTTTCTCTCAGATCTTTTATTTTCTCGCATGCAATAAAGACACATTTCTAACTCCATAGGGTTGGGATGATCCTTTCCTATATGGAGCAACATTTAAGATGGGTCCGTGTATCATCCGATCATTCAATTATTCCATTTAATCTGGCAAACCAAAAACGAAAAAACGAATCAATATTTTGTTTTTCTGTTTTTCTGTATGAACCAAATATGAAAAACTGACGTTTGTTTCATAGCTTTCAGCTCGAAACGGGAAATATAATAAACAAGGAAACCAAAACGAAATAATGGATCAAATTTACGTTGTCTCAATTTTTCTTTATTTGTTTTTCCATTTCCCACGGTGCCAACAATTCTGTTTTGTGCATGCGCCTACTTGGCATGCGCAGTGAATAATCTCCAACCGCGTGGAAGCAGTGTCACTCAGTTCTACATTATGGATCCATCGTTTGTGCTTTTCAGCGCCGCCAAAAGAGTGACGCTGAGAGAGGAGGACATGACGATGGAAAAGATTTCTAAAATATTTCAGGTATGGCAATCGAACGTTGCTTATTAGTCTCACACTATCTCCCAAAGATACGTAACATTAGCTAGCTAACTAAAGTAAACGAATGCTAGTTTGCTAGCATTATGTGTGACATTGGGTGAACTGTTCATAGACATCCATATAAGGCCTTTATTATATGATATCGATGGAACTGTTAAGTAACTGTGACAGTTAACTTAGTTGGCAGCCATAGGTTAGTTAGTGGTGATGTTGAATTATTGTGTTGTACAGAGAGGCGTTTCTATTATTTTTCCAACCCATAATCATGTCAATTGGGATAGGCTCAATGACATATAAAGTGGGGTGGGGGATCGCCGTCTCCGTCTAAACGAAAGGCACATCTGATAAAATTCCGTTTTCACCCGTGAGCGTTCTCGTGTAAACACTAAACAGGGCCTAAGTTATGTTAGGTGTTTCTGTATCACCTGTAACTTTCTGTATTCTGTAACTAAACCGCTAGTCAGAGCCTGACTCCACCCACTGGCATTGAAAAATGCTCGTCTCTGTAGGCAAATGCGTGGTTAGCTGGTACCCTCTCACGTCACATGGCACCACAACTTCCAATAGGAAAATACAACTGCAGTAGCCACCGTTCAATCTGAAGAGGGCAGCACTCAGGACGTTTTTACACCATAACATTGTAGAATTTAAAACACTTTATACCCCAAATGTCAAAAAAATTACTTGAATTAATGAACATCATTAATAAAGCCCCAGTCTTAAAGATCATTAACTAAAAAAAGTTGTTTTAGGGTTTAGTTAGCCTTTGAGGCAATACAGTTCAATAGCACCACAGGCTCCATCCTCTAAAACGATCATACAGTTGATAGAATGCCTCTTTAAAACAGTTTCAACAAAAATGTATAACTTTATGACTTTATAACTTTTGCATTATAATAACTGTACATGCTTTTTTTTTTTTTTTTTTTGCAGGACTGTTGTGTTGGATTACATTAATTTTAGCTTACGTTAGGTGAATCGAATAAACTGGCAACCGATAGTAGTACTGGATTTATGCACCTAACAATAGTGGATAAGGTTATTGAATTCCATCACCAGGATTTTGCCTAAATCTTACTTCTTTTTAGGTAACCAGCCAGAGCCTGTACCTCACTGACGATACCAATGTGGCAGTTTTCCCTGAGCAGAGGGCCACTTCAGTTCATTCGACCTCAGGGACAAGGCCCATTACGAAGTACACAGGGCCGGGGCTGTGCCGGATTCAGGTGTTAACGTTGCTGCGGGGCCACTACCTACTCCTTCCACGAGCAGCCAGTTTCGCTTCTCCAGGTTGGCTAGTTCAGCAAGCCCCTCAGTGCAACCCAGGGCTCAATCTCTGAAATACTTTAGAAGGTAAGGCACTTTTTTTTCAATTTCCATGCCCTTGTCAATAGAATATAAATATAAATGTTCTCTTGTATGTTCATAATTTTTAAATTAACCTAAATTTAATTGTTCTGAATTCCAGGACTGTCAGTCTGGGAGAGGTTCAGAGTGGAAAGCTTGTGAACAGCAGAATGGTGGTTGTAAGATTTACTTAGCAGGAGGCCAGTGTCCCTTCCATGATTGCCAAAGTAAAAGATGCCTTAGGAAGCAATGAACAACTCATCCTGACAGACCACAATGGAGTGGAAATATTGGACTCAGAAGGAACAAGAGGTGCGTCATTTGAAAAATTTTATGTACCATCTCAAATGATGGTTTTTGTAACCCTGTCTCTTGAAAATGTACTGTGACAATAGCATGAACTTTTAAGTTGCTTCACAGCTAAGTGGCAAATATAATGGGCTATTAATTGTCACGTCAACATTTATAAAGTCTCTCATTTTAAACTGGAGCCATAAACAATGTCAAACCTTTGCAATTTCATATAAAAACTAAATGAATATGCATTCACATGTCCGTCTTTAAGAATGAGCTTTTATTCTTACATACTGTATATTTTATACTCAATTAGGCACCTTTTATTGGAAGCAGAACTCGCGAAAAATCATGGCTGTACCAGAGGTTGATTTCCAAGCTGTGCAACAAAAGAGGCGAAGAATCTCGTAAGTCACACCCACAAAGGCTAAGCATGGCCTGAATTAAAGAGCAGCGCTGGTCTGATACAACATATTCAAAGAGACTACATGAAAGCACCTACGTAAAATAATGGCACATTTCTCCCTCAGTCTGTCCAGAAACACTGCCATGTTTATCGGAGTCTTTTCTTTGATACAACTATATTTCCTACAATTGGACACCTTCAGTCAATGGACACTTCATGCAATATTTGATTGGCACAAAAGCAATCATTTCCATAATCAATCTGAATGTAATGGCATGTCACATCATTTGTCGGGTGAGCATCGTCTTGTCTTTGGAGTCGAACTGAATCATTACACCATTGTTCGGTTCACCTGCATAGAGGCCGCCTCTGCCTTATGGCTAGTTAAGTTGAGCATGGACATATGACACTCCAATGTTTGGGTAAGATGATGACACACAGCTGGCTGAGCAAGTTCAGTATCACTGAAGATTAAACATTAAAAAATAGCACTCATATTCATGAATGAATGTCTATTATATTATTTGCTTGCTAATCGCTAGTAAAGCTAACCAGCCATCATGCTAGGTAAACTTGCAAACTCACCTGGTTTATACTATGTTTAAATCAAATGCCAAATTAATGTTTTGATTTAGATAGTTTCACGCCTTATTTAGTGAGTAGTGAGCAGTGATTGATATACCGTTTGAAAGTGTCCCACCTAGTTTTGTTTAAAATGGTCTTTGTATGGTTGTTGCACTACATGTTTAGCTACACTGCATGTATAGCTCACAAACTCAGCTACACGGGGCTTATTCTAAATATTTTTTACCATCTAGCCGAGGTCTAGAGCTGACAAGGTAAATTGCAGGTCTAGAACTAACTCTTACATTAGCAACCCACAAATATGTTTGTGCCTGTACTGTCATGGTAATTATTTTTTCTTTTAAATCTTTCAAACGGTTTATAAATCACTGTCTAACGTTAGCTAGTTGTAGGGTTGCCACCTTCCATGCATACTAACGTTAGTTGAAAGTTGTACGGGAGGTTGTATGAACAAGCAGTTACTCTTCAGGTGCTTTGAGGCTAGCAAGTGCAAAGGTAGAAACTATAGCTCACTACTCGCTAAATAAGGCGTGAAACTATCTAAATCAAAACATTAATTTGGCATTTGATTTAAACATAGTATAAACCAGGTGAGTTTGCAAGTTTACCTAGCATGATGGCTGGTTAGCTTTACTAGCGATTAGCAAGCAAATAATATAATACACATTTATTCATGAATATGAGTGCTATTTTTTAATGTTTAATCTTCAGTGATACTGAACTTGTTCAGCCAGCTGTGTGTCATCATCTTACCCAAACATTGGAGTGTCATATGTCCATGCTCAACTTAACTAGCCATAAGGCAGAGGCGGCCTCTATGCAGGTGAACCGAACAATGGTGTAATGATTCAGTTCGACTCCCAAGACAAGACGATGCTCACCCGACTGGCCAATAAGAACGTGGCCCCGCCCATGACACAATTCTCACAGTGAAAGCAAAATCCTGACACGAGAGCAAGAAATTGCATCAAGAGCAAAGAAAAGTGTTTCGAGAAAAACACTTTTTTTTTTTTGAGAAAATATTTTCACACTGATAGCAAAAAATATATATTTGAGTTTTTTTTCAAAGTATTTTGAGAGAGATTTTTTTTCTCATAAATAATTTAAAAAATTTCAAATGTATATTTTTTTATGTTCTATGAGAAAATACTTTCTCTCAAAACTTTTTTAGTCTCAAATATTATTATTTTTTGCTATTGGCATGAAAACTTTTTCTCTCAAATATTATTTTTTCCCTCATGAAATGTTTTTTTGCTATCAGTGTGAACTTTTTCTCTCAAACTTTGTTTTTTTCTCTCAGATCTTTTATTTTCTCGCATGCAATAAAGACACATTTCTAACTCCATAGGGTTGGGATGATCCTTTCCTATATGGAGCAACATTTAAGATGGGTCCGTGTATCATCCGATCATTCAATTATTCCATTTAATCTGGCAAACCAAAAACGAAAAAACGAATCAATATTTTGTTTTTCTGTTTTTCTGTATGAACCAAATATGAAAAACTGACGTTTGTTTCATAGCTTTCAGCTCGAAACGGGAAATATAATAAACAAGGAAACCAAAACGAAATAATGGATCAAATTTACGTTGTCTCAATTTTTCTTTATTTGTTTTTCCATTTCCCACGGTGCCAACAATTCTGTTTTGTGCATGCGCCTACTTGGCATGCGCAGTGAATAATCTCCAACCGCGTGGAAGCAGTGTCACTCAGTTCTACATTATGGATCCATCGTTTGTGCTTTTCAGCGCCGCCAAAAGAGTGACGCTGAGAGAGGAGGACATGACGATGGAAAAGATTTCTAAAATATTTCAGGTATGGCAATCGAACGTTGCTTATTAGTCTCACACTATCTCCCAAAGATACGTAACATTAGCTAGCTAACTAAAGTAAACGAATGCTAGTTTGCTAGCATTATGTGTGACATTGGGTGAACTGTTCATAGACATCCATATAAGGCCTTTATTATATGATATCGATGGAACTGTTAAGTAACTGTGACAGTTAACTTAGTTGGCAGCCATAGGTTAGTTAGTGGTGATGTTGAATTATTGTGTTGTACAGAGAGGCGTTTCTATTATTTTTCCAACCCATAATCATGTCAATTGGGATAGGCTCAATGACATATAAAGTGGGGTGGGGGATCGCCGTCTCCGTCTAAACGAAAGGCACATCTGATAAAATTCCGTTTTCACCCGTGAGCGTTCTCGTGTAAACACTAAACAGGGCCTAAGTTATGTTAGGTGTTTCTGTATCACCTGTAACTTTCTGTATTCTGTAACTAAACCGCTAGTCAGAGCCTGACTCCACCCACTGGCATTGAAAAATGCTCGTCTCTGTAGGCAAATGCGTGGTTAGCTGGTACCCTCTCACGTCACATGGCACCACAACTTCCAATAGGAAAATACAACTGCAGTAGCCACCGTTCAATCTGAAGAGGGCAGCACTCAGACGTTTTTACACCATACATTGTAGAATTAAAACACTTTATACCCAAATGTCAAAAAAATTACTTGAATTAATGAACATCATTAATAAAGCCCCAGTCTTAAAGATCATTAACTAAAAAAGTTGTTTTAGGGTTTAGTTAGCCTTTGAGGCAATACAGTTCAATAGCACCACAGGCTCCATCCTCTAAAACGATCATACAGTTGATAGAATGCCTCTTTAAAACAGTTTCAACAAAATGTATAACTTTATGACTTTATAACTTTTGCATTATAATAACTGTACATGCTTTTTTTTTTTTTTTTTTTGCAGGACTGTTGTGTTGGATTACATTAATTTTAGCTTACGTTAGGTGAATCGAATAAACTGGCAACCGATAGTAGTACTGGATTTATGCACCTAACAATAGTGGATAAGGTTATTGAATTCCATCACCAGGATTTTGCCTAAATCTTACTTCTTTTTAGGTAACCAGCCAGAGCCTGTACCTCACTGACGATACCAATGTGGCAGTTTTCCCTGGAGCAGAGGGCCACTTCAGTTCATTCGACCTCAGGGACAAGGCCCATTACGAAGTACACAGGGCCGGGGCTGTGCCGGATTCAGGTGTTAACGTTGCTGCGGGGCCACTACCTACTCCTTCCACGAGCAGCCAGTTTCGCTTCTCCAGGTTGGCTAGTTCAGCAAGCCCCTCAGTGCAACCCAGGGCTCAATCTCTGAAATACTTTAGAAGGTAAGGCACTTTTTTTCAATTTCCATGCCCTTGTCAATAGAATATAAATATAAATGTTCTCTTGTATGTTCATAATTTTTAAATTAACCTAAATTTAATTGTTCTGAATTCCAGGACTGTCAGTCTGGGAGAGGTTCAGAGTGGAAAGCTTGTGAACAGCAGAATGGTGGTTGTAAGATTTACTTAGCAGGAGGCCAGTGTCCCTTCCATGATTGCCAAAGTAAAAGATGCCTTAGGAAGCAATGAACAACTCATCCTGACAGACCACAATGGAGTGGAAATATTGGACTCAGAAGGAACAAGAGGTGCGTCATTTGAAAAATTTTATGTACCATCTCAAATGATGGTTTTTGTAACCCTGTCTCTTGAAAATGTACTGTGACAATAGCATGAACTTTTAAGTTGCTTCACAGCTAAGTGGCAAATATAATGGGCTATTAATTGTCACGTCAACATTTATAAAGTCTCTCATTTTAAACTGGAGCCATAAACAATGTCAAACCTTTGCAATTTCATATAAAAACTAAATGAATATGCATTCACATGTCCGTCTTTAAGAATGAGCTTTTATTCTTACATACTGTATATTTTATACTCAATTAGGCACCTTTTATTGGAAGCAGAACTCGCGAAAAATCATGGCTGTACCAGAGGTTGATTTCCAAGCTGTGCAACAAAAGAGGCGAAGAATCTCGTAAGTCACACCCACAAAGGCTAAGCATGGCCTGAATTAAAGAGCAGCGCTGGTCTGATACAACATATTCAAAGAGACTACATGAAAGCACCTACGTAAAATAATGGCACATTTCTCCCTCAGTCTGTCCAGAAACACTGCCATGTTTATCGGAGTCTTTTCTTTGATACAACTATATTTCCTACAATTGGACACCTTCAGTCAATGGACACTTCATGCAATATTTGATTGGCACAAAAGCAATCATTTCCATAATCAATCTGAATGTAATGGCATGTCACATCATTTGTCGGGTGAGCATCGTCTTGTCTTTGGAGTCGAACTGAATCATTACACCATTGTTCGGTTCACCTGCATAGAGGCCGCCTCTGCCTTATGGCTAGTTAAGTTGAGCATGGACATATGACACTCCAATGTTTGGGTAAGATGATGACACACAGCTGGCTGAGCAAGTTCAGTATCACTGAAGATTAAACATTAAAAATAGCACTCCATATTCATGAATGAATGTCTATTATATTATTTGCTTGCTAATCGCTAGTAAAGCTAACCAGCCATCATGCTAGGTAAACTTGCAAACTCACCTGGTTTATACTATGTTTAAATCAAATGCCAAATTAATGTTTTGATTTAGATAGTTTCACGCCTTATTTAGTGAGTAGTGAGCAGTGATTGATATACCGTTTGAAAGTGTCCCACCTAGTTTTGTTTAAAATGGTCTTTGTATGGTTGTTGCACTACATGTTTAGCTACACTGCATGTATAGCTCACAAACTCAGCTACACGGGGCTTATTCTAAATATTTTTTACCATCTAGCCGAGGTCTAGAGCTGACAAGGTAAATTGCAGGTCTAGAACTAACTCTTACATTAGCAACCCACAAATATGTTTGTGCCTGTACTGTCATGGTAATTATTTTTTCTTTTAAATCTTTCAAACGGTTTATAAATCACTGTCTAACGTTAGCTAGTTGTAGGGTTGCCACCTTCCATGCATACTAACGTTAGTTGAAAGTTGTACGGGAGGTTGTATGAACAAGCAGTTACTCTTCAGGTGCTTTGAGGCTAGCAAGTGCAAAGGTAGAAACTATAGCTCACTACTCGCTAAATAAGGCGTGAAACTATCTAAATCAAAACATTAATTTGGCATTTGATTTAAACATAGTATAAACCAGGTGAGTTTGCAAGTTTACCTAGCATGATGGCTGGTTAGCTTTACTAGCGATTAGCAAGCAAATAATATAATACACATTTATTCATGAATATGAGTGCTATTTTTTAATGTTTAATCTTCAGTGATACTGAACTTGTTCAGCCAGCTGTGTGTCATCATCTTACCCAAACATTGGAGTGTCATATGTCCATGCTCAACTTAACTAGCCATAAGGCAGAGGCGGCCTCTATGCAGGTGAACCGAACAATGGTGTAATGATTCAGTTCGACTCCCAAGACAAGACGATGCTCACCCGACTGGCCAATAAGAACGTGGCCCCGCCCATGACACAATTCTCACAGTGAAAGCAAAATCCTGACACGAGAGCAAGAAATTGCATCAAGAGCAAAGAAAAGTGTTTCGAGAAAAACACTTTTTTTTTTTTGAGAAAATATTTTCACACTGATAGCAAAAAATATATATTTGAGTTTTTTTTCAAAGTATTTTGAGAGAGATTTTTTTCTCATAAATAATTTAAAAAATTTCAAATGTATATTTTTTTATGTTCTATGAGAAAATACTTTCTCTCAAAACTTTTTTTAGTCTCAAATATTATTATTTTTTGCTATTGGCATGAAAACTTTTTCTCTCAAATATTATTTTTTCCCTCATGAAATGTTTTTTTGCTATCAGTGTGAACTTTTTCTCTCAAACTTTGTTTTTTCTCTCAGATCTTTTATTTTCTCGCATGCAATAAAGACACATTTCTAACTCCATAGGGTTGGGATGATCCTTTCCTATATGGAGCAACATTTAAGATGGGTCCGTGTATCATCCGATCATTCAATTATTCCATTTAATCTGGCAAACCAAAAACGAAAAAACGAATCAATATTTTGTTTTTCTGTTTTTCTGTATGAACCAAATATGAAAAACTGACGTTTGTTTCATAGCTTTCAGCTCGAAACGGGAAATATAATAAACAAGGAAACCAAAACGAAATAATGGATCAAATTTACGTTGTCTCAATTTTTCTTTATTTGTTTTTCCATTTCCCACGGTGCCAACAATTCTGTTTTGTGCATGCGCCTACTTGGCATGCGCAGTGAATAATCTCCAACCGCGTGGAAGCAGTGTCACTCAGTTCTACATTATGGATCCATCGTTTGTGCTTTTCAGCGCCGCCAAAAGAGTGACGCTGAGAGAGGAGGACATGACGATGGAAAAGATTTCTAAAATATTTCAGGTATGGCAATCGAACGTTGCTTATTAGTCTCACACTATCTCCCAAAGATACGTAACATTAGCTAGCTAACTAAAGTAAACGAATGCTAGTTTGCTAGCATTATGTGTGACATTGGGTGAACTGTTCATAGACATCCATATAAGGCCTTTATTATATGATATCGATGGAACTGTTAAGTAACTGTGACAGTTAACTTAGTTGGCAGCCATAGGTTAGTTAGTGGTGATGTTGAATTATTGTGTTGTACAGAGAGGCGTTTCTATTATTTTTCCAACCCATAATCATGTCAATTGGGATAGGCTCAATGACATATAAAGTGGGGTGGGGGATCGCCGTCTCCGTCTAAACGAAAGGCACATCTGATAAAATTCCGTTTTCACCCGTGAGCGTTCTCGTGTAAACACTAAACAGGGCCTAAGTTATGTTAGGTGTTTCTGTATCACCTGTAACTTTCTGTATTCTGTAACTAAACCGCTAGTCAGAGCCTGACTCCACCCACTGGCATTGAAAAATGCTCGTCTCTGTAGGCAAATGCGTGGTTAGCTGGTACCCTCTCACGTCACATGGCACCACAACTTCCAATAGGAAAATACAACTGCAGTAGCCACCGTTCAATCTGAAGAGGGCAGCACTCAGACGTTTTTACACCATACATTGTAGAATTAAAACACTTTATACCCAAATGTCAAAAAAATTACTTGAATTAATGAACATCATTAATAAAGCCCCCAGTCTTAAAGATCATTAACTAAAAAAAGTTGTTTTAGGGTTTAGTTAGCCTTTGAGGCAATACAGTTCAATAGCACCACAGGCTCCATCCTCTAAAACGATCATACAGTTGATAGAATGCCTCTTTAAAACAGTTTCAACAAAAATGTATAACTTTATGACTTTATAACTTTTGCATTATAATAACTGTACATGCTTTTTTTTTTTTTTTTTTTGCAGGACTGTTGTGTTGGATTACATTAATTTTAGCTTACGTTAGGTGAATCGAATAAACTGGCAACCGATAGTAGTACTGGATTTATGCACCTAACAATAGTGGATAAGGTTATTGAATTCCATCACCAGGATTTTGCCTAAATCTTACTTCTTTTTAGGTAACCAGCCAGAGCCTGTACCTCACTGACGATACCAATGTGGCAGTTTTCCCTGGAGCAGAGGGCCACTTCAGTTCATTCGACCTCAGGGACAAGGCCCATTACGAAGTACACAGGGCCGGGGCTGTGCCGGATTCAGGTGTTAACGTTGCTGCGGGGCCACTACCTACTCCTTCCACGAGCAGCCAGTTTCGCTTCTCCAGGTTGGCTAGTTCAGCAAGCCCCTCAGTGCAACCCAGGGCTCAATCTCTGAAATACTTTAGAAGGTAAGGCACTTTTTTTTCAATTTCCATGCCCTTGTCAATAGAATATAAATATAAATGTTCTCTTGTATGTTCATAATTTTTAAATTAACCTAAATTTAATTGTTCTGAATTCCAGGACTGTCAGTCTGGGAGAGGTTCAGAGTGGAAAGCTTGTGAACAGCAGAATGGTGGTTGTAAGATTTACTTAGCAGGAGGCCAGTGTCCCTTCCATGATTGCCAAAGTAAAAGATGCCTTAGGAAGCAATGAACAACTCATCCTGACAGACCACAATGGAGTGGAAATATTGGACTCAGAAGGAACAAGAGGTGCGTCATTTGAAAAATTTTATGTACCATCTCAAATGATGGTTTTTGTAACCCTGTCTCTTGAAAATGTACTGTGACAATAGCATGAACTTTTAAGTTGCTTCACAGCTAAGTGGCAAATATAATGGGCTATTAATTGTCACGTCAACATTTATAAAGTCTCTCATTTTAAACTGGAGCCATAAACAATGTCAAACCTTTGCAATTTCATATAAAAACTAAATGAATATGCATTCACATGTCCGTCTTTAAGAATGAGCTTTTATTCTTACATACTGTATATTTTATACTCAATTAGGCACCTTTTATTGGAAGCAGAACTCGCGAAAAATCATGGCTGTACCAGAGGTTGATTTCCAAGCTGTGCAACAAAAGAGGCGAAGAATCTCGTAAGTCACACCCACAAAGGCTAAGCATGGCCTGAATTAAAGAGCAGCGCTGGTCTGATACAACATATTCAAAGAGACTACATGAAAGCACCTACGTAAAATAATGGCACATTTCTCCCTCAGTCTGTCCAGAAACACTGCCATGTTTATCGGAGTCTTTTCTTTGATACAACTATATTTCCTACAATTGGACACCTTCAGTCAATGGACACTTCATGCAATATTTGATTGGCACAAAAGCAATCATTTCCATAATCAATCTGAATGTAATGGCATGTCACATCATTTGTCGGGTGAGCATCGTCTTGTCTTTGGAGTCGAACTGAATCATTACACCATTGTTCGGTTCACCTGCATAGAGGCCGCCTCTGCCTTATGGCTAGTTAAGTTGAGCATGGACATATGACACTCCAATGTTTGGGTAAGATGATGACACACAGCTGGCTGAGCAAGTTCAGTATCACTGAAGATTAAACATTAAAAAATAGCACTCATATTCATGAATGAATGTCTATTATATTATTTGCTTGCTAATCGCTAGTAAAGCTAACCAGCCATCATGCTAGGTAAACTTGCAAACTCACCTGGTTTATACTATGTTTAAATCAAATGCCAAATTAATGTTTTGATTTAGATAGTTTCACGCCTTATTTAGTGAGTAGTGAGCAGTGATTGATATACCGTTTGAAAGTGTCCCACCTAGTTTTGTTTAAAATGGTCTTTGTATGGTTGTTGCACTACATGTTTAGCTACACTGCATGTATAGCTCACAAACTCAGCTACACGGGGCTTATTCTAAATATTTTTTACCATCTAGCCGAGGTCTAGAGCTGACAAGGTAAATTGCAGGTCTAGAACTAACTCTTACATTAGCAACCCACAAATATGTTTGTGCCTGTACTGTCATGGTAATTATTTTTTCTTTTAAATCTTTCAAACGGTTTATAAATCACTGTCTAACGTTAGCTAGTTGTAGGGTTGCCACCTTCCATGCATACTAACGTTAGTTGAAAGTTGTACGGGAGGTTGTATGAACAAGCAGTTACTCTTCAGGTGCTTTGAGGCTAGCAAGTGCAAAGGTAGAAACTATAGCTCACTACTCGCTAAATAAGGCGTGAAACTATCTAAATCAAAACATTAATTTGGCATTTGATTTAAACATAGTATAAACCAGGTGAGTTTGCAAGTTTACCTAGCATGATGGCTGGTTAGCTTTACTAGCGATTAGCAAGCAAATAATATAATACACATTTATTCATGAATATGAGTGCTATTTTTTAATGTTTAATCTTCAGTGATACTGAACTTGTTCAGCCAGCTGTGTGTCATCATCTTACCCAAACATTGGAGTGTCATATGTCCATGCTCAACTTAACTAGCCATAAGGCAGAGGCGGCCTCTATGCAGGTGAACCGAACAATGGTGTAATGATTCAGTTCGACTCCCAAGACAAGACGATGCTCACCCGACTGGCCAATAAGAACGTGGCCCCGCCCATGACACAATTCTCACAGTGAAAGCAAAATCCTGACACGAGAGCAAGAAATTGCATCAAGAGCAAAGAAAAGTGTTTCGAGAAAAACACTTTTTTTTTTTTGAGAAAATATTTTCACACTGATAGCAAAAAATATATATTTGAGTTTTTTTTCAAAGTATTTTGAGAGAGATTTTTTTTCTCATAAATAATTTAAAAAATTTCAAATGTATATTTTTTTATGTTCTATGAGAAAATACTTTCTCTCAAAACTTTTTTTAGTCTCAAATATTATTATTTTTTGCTATTGGCATGAAAACTTTTTCTCTCAAATATTATTTTTTCCCTCATGAAATGTTTTTTTGCTATCAGTGTGAACTTTTTCTCTCAAACTTTGTTTTTTCTCTCAGATCTTTTATTTTCTCGCATGCAATAAAGACACATTTCTAACTCCATAGGGTTGGGATGATCCTTTCCTATATGGAGCAACATTTAAGATGGGTCCGTGTATCATCCGATCATTCAATTATTCCATTTAATCTGGCAAACCAAAAACGAAAAAACGAATCAATATTTTGTTTTTCTGTTTTTCTGTATGAACCAAATATGAAAAACTGACGTTTGTTTCATAGCTTTCAGCTCGAAACGGGAAATATAATAAACAAGGAAACCAAAACGAAATAATGGATCAAATTTACGTTGTCTCAATTTTTCTTTATTTGTTTTTCCATTTCCCACGGTGCCAACAATTCTGTTTTGTGCATGCGCCTACTTGGCATGCGCAGTGAATAATCTCCAACCGCGTGGAAGCAGTGTCACTCAGTTCTACATTATGGATCCATCGTTTGTGCTTTTCAGCGCCGCCAAAAGAGTGACGCTGAGAGAGGAGGACATGACGATGGAAAAGATTTCTAAAATATTTCAGGTATGGCAATCGAACGTTGCTTATTAGTCTCACACTATCTCCCAAAGATACGTAACATTAGCTAGCTAACTAAAGTAAACGAATGCTAGTTTGCTAGCATTATGTGTGACATTGGGTGAACTGTTCATAGACATCCATATAAGGCCTTTATTATATGATATCGATGGAACTGTTAAGTAACTGTGACAGTTAACTTAGTTGGCAGCCATAGGTTAGTTAGTGGTGATGTTGAATTATTGTGTTGTACAGAGAGGCGTTTCTATTATTTTTCCAACCCATAATCATGTCAATTGGGATAGGCTCAATGACATATAAAGTGGGGTGGGGGATCGCCGTCTCCGTCTAAACGAAAGGCACATCTGATAAAATTCCGTTTTCACCCGTGAGCGTTCTCGTGTAAACACTAAACAGGGCCTAAGTTATGTTAGGTGTTTCTGTATCACCTGTAACTTTCTGTATTCTGTAACTAAACCGCTAGTCAGAGCCTGACTCCACCCACTGGCATTGAAAAATGCTCGTCTCTGTAGGCAAATGCGTGGTTAGCTGGTACCCTCTCACGTCACATGGCACCACAACTTCCAATAGGAAAATACAACTGCAGTAGCCACCGTTCAATCTGAAGAGGGCAGCACTCAGACGTTTTTACACCATACATTGTAGAATTAAAACACTTTATACCCAAATGTCAAAAAAATTACTTGAATTAATGAACATCATTAATAAAGCCCCAGTCTTAAAGATCATTAACTAAAAAAAGTTGTTTTAGGGTTTAGTTAGCCTTTGAGGCAATACAGTTCAATAGCACCACAGGCTCCATCCTCTAAAACGATCATACAGTTGATAGAATGCCTCTTTAAAACAGTTTCAACAAAAATGTATAACTTTATGACTTTATAACTTTTGCATTATAATAACTGTACATGCTTTTTTTTTTTTTTTTTTTGCAGGACTGTTGTGTTGGATTACATTAATTTTAGCTTACGTTAGGTGAATCGAATAAACTGGCAACCGATAGTAGTACTGGATTTATGCACCTAACAATAGTGGATAAGGTTATTGAATTCCATCACCAGGATTTTGCCTAAATCTTACTTCTTTTTAGGTAACCAGCCAGAGCCTGTACCTCACTGACGATACCAATGTGGCAGTTTTCCCTGGAGCAGAGGGCCACTTCAGTTCATTCGACCTCAGGGACAAGGCCCATTACGAAGTACACAGGGCCGGGGCTGTGCCGGATTCAGGTGTTAACGTTGCTGCGGGGCCACTACCTACTCCTTCCACGAGCAGCCAGTTTCGCTTCTCCAGGTTGGCTAGTTCAGCAAGCCCCTCAGTGCAACCCAGGGCTCAATCTCTGAAATACTTTAGAAGGTAAGGCACTTTTTTTTCAATTTCCATGCCCTTGTCAATAGAATATAAATATAAATGTTCTCTTGTATGTTCATAATTTTTAAATTAACCTAAATTTAATTGTTCTGAATTCCAGGACTGTCAGTCTGGGAGAGGTTCAGAGTGGAAAGCTTGTGAACAGCAGAATGGTGGTTGTAAGATTTACTTAGCAGGAGGCCAGTGTCCCTTCCATGATTGCCAAAGTAAAAGATGCCTTAGGAAGCAATGAACAACTCATCCTGACAGACCACAATGGAGTGGAAATATTGGACTCAGAAGGAACAAGAGGTGCGTCATTTGAAAAATTTTATTGTACCATCTCAAATGATGGTTTTTGTAACCCTGTCTCTTGAAAATGTACTGTGACAATAGCATGAACTTTTAAGTTGCTTCACAGCTAAGTGGCAAATATAATGGGCTATTAATTGTCACGTCAACATTTATAAAGTCTCTCATTTTAAACTGGAGCCATAAACAATGTCAAACCTTTGCAATTTCATATAAAAACTAAATGAATATGCATTCACATGTCCGTCTTTAAGAATGAGCTTTTATTCTTACATACTGTATATTTTATACTCAATTAGGCACCTTTTATTGGAAGCAGAACTCGCGAAAAATCATGGCTGTACCAGAGGTTGATTTCCAAGCTGTGCAACAAAAGAGGCGAAGAATCTCGTAAGTCACACCCACAAAGGCTAAGCATGGCCTGAATTAAAGAGCAGCGCTGGTCTGATACAACATATTCAAAGAGACTACATGAAAGCACCTACGTAAAATAATGGCACATTTCTCCCTCAGTCTGTCCAGAAACACTGCCATGTTTATCGGAGTCTTTTCTTTGATACAACTATATTTCCTACAATTGGACACCTTCAGTCAATGGACACTTCATGCAATATTTGATTGGCACAAAAGCAATCATTTCCATAATCAATCTGAATGTAATGGCATGTCACATCATTTGTCGGGTGAGCATCGTCTTGTCTTTGGAGTCGAACTGAATCATTACACCATTGTTCGGTTCACCTGCATAGAGGCCGCCTCTGCCTTATGGCTAGTTAAGTTGAGCATGGACATATGACACTCCAATGTTTGGGTAAGATGATGACACACAGCTGGCTGAGCAAGTTCAGTATCACTGAAGATTAAACATTAAAAAATAGCACTCATATTCATGAATGAATGTCTATTATATTATTTGCTTGCTAATCGCTAGTAAAGCTAACCAGCCATCATGCTAGGTAAACTTGCAAACTCACCTGGTTTATACTATGTTTAAATCAAATGCCAAATTAATGTTTTGATTTAGATAGTTTCACGCCTTATTTAGTGAGTAGTGAGCAGTGATTGATATACCGTTTGAAAGTGTCCCACCTAGTTTTGTTTAAAATGGTCTTTGTATGGTTGTTGCACTACATGTTTAGCTACACTGCATGTATAGCTCACAAACTCAGCTACACGGGGCTTATTCTAAATATTTTTTACCATCTAGCCGAGGTCTAGAGCTGACAAGGTAAATTGCAGGTCTAGAACTAACTCTTACATTAGCAACCCACAAATATGTTTGTGCCTGTACTGTCATGGTAATTATTTTTTCTTTTAAATCTTTCAAACGGTTTATAAATCACTGTCTAACGTTAGCTAGTTGTAGGGTTGCCACCTTCCATGCATACTAACGTTAGTTGAAAGTTGTACGGGAGGTTGTATGAACAAGCAGTTACTCTTCAGGTGCTTTGAGGCTAGCAAGTGCAAAGGTAGAAACTATAGCTCACTACTCGCTAAATAAGGCGTGAAACTATCTAAATCAAAACATTAATTTGGCATTTGATTTAAACATAGTATAAACCAGGTGAGTTTGCAAGTTTACCTAGCATGATGGCTGGTTAGCTTTACTAGCGATTAGCAAGCAAATAATATAATACACATTTATTCATGAATATGAGTGCTATTTTTTAATGTTTAATCTTCAGTGATACTGAACTTGTTCAGCCAGCTGTGTGTCATCATCTTACCCAAACATTGGAGTGTCATATGTCCATGCTCAACTTAACTAGCCATAAGGCAGAGGCGGCCTCTATGCAGGTGAACCGAACAATGGTGTAATGATTCAGTTCGACTCCCAAGACAAGACGATGCTCACCCGACTGGCCAATAAGAACGTGGCCCCGCCCATGACACAATTCTCACAGTGAAAGCAAAATCCTGACACGAGAGCAAGAAATTGCATCAAGAGCAAAGAAAAGTGTTTCGAGAAAAACACTTTTTTTTTTTTGAGAAAATATTTTCACACTGATAGCAAAAAATATATATTTGAGTTTTTTTTCAAAGTATTTTGAGAGAGATTTTTTTCTCATAAATAATTTAAAAAATTTCAAATGTATATTTTTTTATGTTCTATGAGAAAATACTTTCTCTCAAAACTTTTTTTAGTCTCAAATATTATTATTTTTTGCTATTGGCATGAAAACTTTTTCTCTCAAATATTATTTTTTCCCTCATGAAATGTTTTTTTGCTATCAGTGTGAACTTTTTCTCTCAAACTTTGTTTTTTCTCTCAGATCTTTTATTTTCTCGCATGCAATAAAGACACATTTCTAACTCCATAGGGTTGGGATGATCCTTTCCTATATGGAGCAACATTTAAGATGGGTCCGTGTATCATCCGATCATTCAATTATTCCATTTAATCTGGCAAACCAAAAACGAAAAAACGAATCAATATTTTGTTTTTCTGTTTTTCTGTATGAACCAAATATGAAAAACTGACGTTTGTTTCATAGCTTTCAGCTCGAAACGGGAAATATAATAAACAAGGAAACCAAAACGAAATAATGGATCAAATTTACGTTGTCTCAATTTTTCTTTATTTGTTTTTCCATTTCCCACGGTGCCAACAATTCTGTTTTGTGCATGCGCCTACTTGGCATGCGCAGTGAATAATCTCCAACCGCGTGGAAGCAGTGTCACTCAGTTCTACATTATGGATCCATCGTTTGTGCTTTTCAGCGCCGCCAAAAGAGTGACGCTGAGAGAGGAGGACATGACGATGGAAAAGATTTCTAAAATATTTCAGGTATGGCAATCGAACGTTGCTTATTAGTCTCACACTATCTCCCAAAGATACGTAACATTAGCTAGCTAACTAAAGTAAACGAATGCTAGTTTGCTAGCATTATGTGTGACATTGGGTGAACTGTTCATAGACATCCATATAAGGCCTTTATTATATGATATCGATGGAACTGTTAAGTAACTGTGACAGTTAACTTAGTTGGCAGCCATAGGTTAGTTAGTGGTGATGTTGAATTATTGTGTTGTACAGAGAGGCGTTTCTATTATTTTTCCAACCCATAATCATGTCAATTGGGATAGGCTCAATGACATATAAAGTGGGGTGGGGGATCGCCGTCTCCGTCTAAACGAAAGGCACATCTGATAAAATTCCGTTTTCACCCGTGAGCGTTCTCGTGTAAACACTAAACAGGGCCTAAGTTATGTTAGGTGTTTCTGTATCACCTGTAACTTTCTGTATTCTGTAACTAAACCGCTAGTCAGAGCCTGACTCCACCCACTGGCATTGAAAAATGCTCGTCTCTGTAGGCAAATGCGTGGTTAGCTGGTACCCTCTCACGTCACATGGCACCACAACTTCCAATAGGAAAATACAACTGCAGTAGCCACCGTTCAATCTGAAGAGGGCAGCACTCAGACGTTTTTACACCATACATTGTAGAATTAAAACACTTTATACCCAAATGTCAAAAAAATTACTTGAATTAATGAACATCATTAATAAAGCCCCAGTCTTAAAGATCATTAACTAAAAAAAGTTGTTTTAGGGTTTAGTTAGCCTTTGAGGCAATACAGTTCAATAGCACCACAGGCTCCATCCTCTAAAACGATCATACAGTTGATAGAATGCCTCTTTAAAACAGTTTCAACAAAAATGTATAACTTTATGACTTTATAACTTTTGCATTATAATAACTGTACATGCTTTTTTTTTTTTTTTTTTTGCAGGACTGTTGTGTTGGATTACATTAATTTTAGCTTACGTTAGGTGAATCGAATAAACTGGCAACCGATAGTAGTACTGGATTTATGCACCTAACAATAGTGGATAAGGTTATTGAATTCCATCACCAGGATTTTGCCTAAATCTTACTTCTTTTTAGGTAACCAGCCAGAGCCTGTACCTCACTGACGATACCAATGTGGCAGTTTTCCCTGGAGCAGAGGGCCACTTCAGTTCATTCGACCTCAGGGACAAGGCCCATTACGAAGTACACAGGGCCGGGGCTGTGCCGGATTCAGGTGTTAACGTTGCTGCGGGGCCACTACCTACTCCTTCCACGAGCAGCCAGTTTCGCTTCTCCAGGTTGGCTAGTTCAGCAAGCCCCTCAGTGCAACCCAGGGCTCAATCTCTGAAATACTTTAGAAGGTAAGGCACTTTTTTTTCAATTTCCATGCCCTTGTCAATAGAATATAAATATAAATGTTCTCTTGTATGTTCATAATTTTTAAATTAACCTAAATTTAATTGTTCTGAATTCCAGGACTGTCAGTCTGGGAGAGGTTCAGAGTGGAAAGCTTGTGAACAGCAGAATGGTGGTTGTAAGATTTACTTAGCAGGAGGCCAGTGTCCCTTCCATGATTGCCAAAGTAAAAGATGCCTTAGGAAGCAATGAACAACTCATCCTGACAGACCACAATGGAGTGGAAATATTGGACTCAGAAGGAACAAGAGGTGCGTCATTTGAAAAATTTTATGTACCATCTCAAATGATGGTTTTTGTAACCCTGTCTCTTGAAAATGTACTGTGACAATAGCATGAACTTTTAAGTTGCTTCACAGCTAAGTGGCAAATATAATGGGCTATTAATTGTCACGTCAACATTTATAAAGTCTCTCATTTTAAACTGGAGCCATAAACAATGTCAAACCTTTGCAATTTCATATAAAAACTAAATGAATATGCATTCACATGTCCGTCTTTAAGAATGAGCTTTTATTCTTACATACTGTATATTTTATACTCAATTAGGCACCTTTTATTGGAAGCAGAACTCGCGAAAAATCATGGCTGTACCAGAGGTTGATTTCCAAGCTGTGCAACAAAAGAGGCGAAGAATCTCGTAAGTCACACCCACAAAGGCTAAGCATGGCCTGAATTAAAGAGCAGCGCTGGTCTGATACAACATATTCAAAGAGACTACATGAAAGCACCTACGTAAAATAATGGCACATTTCTCCCTCAGTCTGTCCAGAAACACTGCCATGTTTATCGGAGTCTTTTCTTTGATACAACTATATTTCCTACAATTGGACACCTTCAGTCAATGGACACTTCATGCAATATTTGATTGGCACAAAAGCAATCATTTCCATAATCAATCTGAATGTAATGGCATGTCACATCATTTGCATACATTAACAGTTTCTAATTTAATATATACATGTGACGTTTCTCTTTCACAGACGCAGAGATGAGGAGGGTGGACTGGACAGTGTGTTCGAGAAGATCGAGGAGCTTGTCCTGGCTGCTCAGGGTTTGTCTGAGGTGACAACTGCCATTCAGGGACTCTCTGACTTGGTCCATCGAAACAGGAACACAACATTGGTATTGACTGATGAACAGTCCAGGAATGTTAGGGATACATTCACTTGTCTGGTTTGCAGAGGTAAGTCTTGTCCTTAGGAAGACAAAAAATTATGTATTCAACCTGAAAAACATATTTTTTGTTGTTTGGTGGAATTTATGATGTAGTGGTCATTTAAAAGCTTAAGTGTCCTGCTCCTGGTGTTCTTTGTATAGGCAATTGAGATTAAGGAAACCAGTCCATAAAAACAGAGCCATTCCTTAAAGTCCCTGTAAAGGCAATTCTAAAAAAACTAATTAAAAATGTTAGAAATGTATTGCTAAAACATATTACAAAGACTGTGAACTGTGAAGTACTGAATTGTGGAGTTAGACCACTAAACAGTTTTTCACCATTGCTGTGTTTAGAATTTTTTTGGCGGGGCTAAAACGGGGATTCGATGACGCACTGGAGCCCCTGAGCTCCTGGACACGCCCCTACTACGGCTGTAGACAGAGAAAGGAATTTGTTAATTCTCACTTAACTTATGCCATACATAGACTCAGTTACATAAAGGATGCTTTTTGAAATGCTGTCTGACATTCAATTGGAAAATATTTTTAATTCTTTAAATAGTATGTCTTGTATTGTGTTTTCAAACCTCTAATATTTATTTAGTACACTGGCAGGAATCATGGAAGATCCAGTATTTGCAGCATGCTGTAGAAGTTTGGTTGGATGCAGATCCTGTATTACTGTGTGGCTTCAGAATTCCTCAATGTGTTTGAAGTGTCGAGCAGATGATTTTTCCATCAACATTCACAAAGTCACTGGCCTTTCTGGTGTAGTAAATGTCATGAGAAGAGTAAATGCTGCTTTTTTGCTTGCCACCAATCGTTATGTTATCTCATGTTATAAATTCTTTCGATATTGAGGATTGATGTTTTTTATGTTGCCTCGATGTTCTTAGCCCTGGAGTTTTAAGTGCTAGAAAATGTCACAATGTTTTATGTTACATCATTGTTCCCACCTCACAGTAGTTTATAAGAGCTAGTAGTCCTAAATGTGGCAAGATGTTTTTATGCTACATCATTGTTCCCAGCCCACAGTAGTTTATAAGAGCTAGTAGTCCTAAATGTGGCAAGATGTTTTTATGCTACATCATTGTTCCCAGCCCACAGTAGTTTATAAGAGCTAGTAGTCCTAAATGTGGCAAGATGTTTTTATGCTACATCATTGTTCCCAGCCCACAGTAGTTTATAAGAGCTAGTAGGCCTAAACGTGGCAATATGTTGTGACAGGCTCTTCTGTGGAGATTTGCAAAGCTGGACTTACTTTGTTTACACAATTTATGTGTCTCTGATTATTCTTTCTGTTCAAAAGCAAAATAAATATTTTTTCTTTATAAAACGACCCTGTGAATAATGTCTAATATAGATACAATGACAGTAAAATGATTTATTAATGGTAACAAAATAGGCAGTTGACATTTTTATGGTGACACTTATATCCACATATAAAGTAAAACTTGTATGGTAAATACTATCAGGGTATACTTACACCCTCTACTTTTGTAGTAGTAACTGCATAATGGTGTCCACAGACACATATGTCCAGCAATCTGTAACAAGGCTCCTCACAATCCACTGCACATGAAATTAGGAACAAGTCTTCGTTACATCAATGAGGTAGATCAAGGCCTCTTTGAAGGGAGCATAGTTGTAATTGACAGCACTGTCAAAAATAACTGAAAGGTCGGGGTAATAACGTGCAAAGTGCTGCTCTGCTCTCACTTTGTCAGCCTCGGACAGAAAGGGATCACTTCCGAATGAAGATACTCTGGTGAGGGAGGATCCCATGTCCCTGTCATACATGTCAGCTGCAACTGTGGCATCTGGTAGAAGATCGGTTGTGATTTTTCTTGGTGTTCCAGTCCCTGCTAGGTGATTTGGTATCCCTCTTTCTTTAACACAAGAAATGTTTTTTGTGATGTCCAATAATAAAACACTTGTAAGGGAAAAGTGACATACCTGGAATTCTGTGAGCATTCCATGATTGCACAAATCTGTTTATGCCAATTTGGCCCATCTGGCAGGTCAGATTAGATGTGCAGAACCTTGTCAGACTGTCCTCCATATCTATTGCTTCCTGATCTTGTAGCTGGATGAGGGCCTCCTTTAGTGGATAATTCACTCTGTTGTTAATTTCTGGCCACATCCTTTCCACTGTGTGATTCTGTGTGTGTGTGTTTTTTTTTTTAAAAGGAGATGATAGAGGTCTGTTAACAATGTGTTTCTATGTTATTAACAGTTGGGAACTAGTGAATAGACTAAGAATAACCTTGTTGTGTAAAATCCCCAAGACCACACAATGTTTAAAACATCATAAGAAAAAGTTCTGTACACAAAATCCTAGAATAAGTATTATCCGAAGTACTGATTGTAACCACTCGTGACAATTGGCCAAGGTTATTGATATATTTGAAATTATTCGATTACTCGTAAAAAGTAGCAGGACATGAATATAATCAAGTAAAGTACAAGTTCCTCAGACTTGTACTTAAGTTAATTATTTGGCTTAATATACTTAGTTACTTTTCACTAATGGTGTAATGTAGATGCAGACGGTTGACATTACCCTTGTTGACTGTGTTTGGAGGTATGGCTGTCTTTGCTGGTTGTGTCTATATTCTGACAGCGTCTCTTGCATGTAGAGGCACAGGTAAAACTCTTTGCCATGATCCACACGAAGTTGATCCCACATTCCATAATGTGTTACTGCAGGTCTACATAAACACATATGAAACGCTCAATTATTAATATTATTAAAATTGATAAAATATGTTCGATCAAACATAACATAAAACACTGACCTGTACACCTCTTCATAGATGGCTAGATTGTTTTTTACAGGCATAGTTGCATTTGCAACAATTTTCTTGCTGTATCCATCCACAGCAATCACATGAGTCACTCCAAACATGACCAATTTCTCATTTTGGTCCATGTGCATCTTGTGTCCCATATACTCAGCATTATATGGGATTGGGTTAAAGTTACGGGAACCCTATGCAAGCAAGAAACTATATTAGTCAGCATTAGATATAGGCTAGGTATTATTAGGTATACATGCGCATGCTATTGGCTACATGGCCAGAAGGGTCTGCCAGCAGACCTCTGTGGGACTCATCCCATCTGTCAGGACAGAAATTACATCAGAATCACCCAAAACTCTGTAAACTAAAGGTAACCACTGTAATACATAAACAGTTCATGTCAAATATTTAAGTTGAAACAATAATGCACAGAATTAATTGAAAAATATTATCTGGATGTGCATGGTTAAAAGGCCACAAAACACAAAGACTAATTCCATAGATTTCACGACTGGTTGACTGTGATTCAGAATATGTTAATATAAGATATGATTTAAAATACTATGTTGTGCAAAGTATTTTAACTGCCGAACTTTAATGTTAACTTAAGCTATATGACGGTTTAATGATATGACTTTGGGTTGGCTAATGAAATGCACAGGAGGTGTATCATCCCAAACTGTTATCTTAAACCTTTATAGAAAGCCATTTAAACATTTATTCCTTAAAACATACTAGTCTCTATTTAAAAACTACTAGTATTTATTTATTAGCTACTAGTAACTATCCCCGTTTTACTAGTAACAATTGATTACATACTAGTACTTTTTGTTACAAGTGACTATTCCATTAGTTACTAGCAATTATTTTAGTTACTAGTCACTAATTGCACATTTTTTCTATTCTATTCAATACTATTTGAATAGTTACTAGTAACTAATGAAAAGGTGATCCCTACAGAGCCCCATAGATTGCAATGGCAAAAATGTTCAATAAGTTACTAGTAACTAATGGAATAGTTATCATACTAGTAACTAAAACTTGCTAGTATCTAATCAACTGTTACTAGTAAAACGGGAATACGTATTAGTAGTTAATGGAGTAGTTAATAGTAACTAATAAGTAAGTACTAGTAGCATTTAAATAGCAACTAGTAAGTTTTAAAGAATAAATGGTAAAAGGGCTTGCCATAAAAACCTTGACAATTACATCCTGAAAGAAAAGATGACAGCCAGAATGACTGAGCTCCACATAGGAGGTCTGTAGTCAGACTCTATTGGGCAAAACCCTGTCTATTATAAAAATATAAAATTCAGGACTAGCCTATTTAATACATACTTGACGCCGTTCTTCATGGTAAGGGGTATGGGCTGCTCTCAGAACGCTCCCAACGCGGCATTCCCCTGCACATACCCCAACTTGAGGACAGGTAGCCTGTCATCATTTTACGACCATATTTTGATCCAGTCTGTTAAAACACACACATACACAGGCACACAATTGTTTGTCTACCATCAAGTAGCCTAGGTCTAGTACAGTGGTGTAGTCTAGTTCTTTGTAGTGAGTATACTGTGATGTTTCCCTCCCAGCCTCATACACCCCGTTCCATAAGCACCACTACACTCACTACATACAGTATGCATGCAACGTTACATGTAATATAGAGCATTCTGAAGGACTGCTTAGGCTGTGTGTTGTCAACCCTGCATACACTTCTACTACTGTGCACACGCACACACACACACACACTCACAGGCCATGGAAGCCGAAAACGTCATTTCAGTGCTTCACAACCCAGACGGGGTTAATTTATGAATGAATGACTTAAAGTTCTGTCACAAAACAATGTGGTTACGTATCATCTCGCTATTTTAAGTGGGTAACGTTAACGTTATACGGAAATCTCTGACCACTAGTGGGTATACAGTGTAACGTTATACAGGCTACCTGAATATCACGTAAGCCACACCACTGGTCTAGTATGCTACATGTTTTACTTTTTTATATCAAGTAACGTTACCTCATTTATTGCTCGAGACACAGCAATGTCAAGCTCTGAATCAGAAGTGTGTCCTTTTCTACGCATATTATGCTTGGCAAGTAGTCTCCGAATGCTGATCTCAGAGCATCCACGCTGGACACCCATTTCTCGCATCTTTACTGAGATCTCATGATATGGCATTCCATTAATAAACATGTCCTCAATAAAAGAGATGTATGGTTCGAGTGCCATTTGAACTGGAAAATTTGACCAACTGGGACCAAACCCTCCGCTTTTGGCGCTCAGCGACCTACTCCTTTGAAACTATCCACTGCGCATGCGCAAAGCAAGCAGGACGGCACCGTGGGTACTACAACAAATAAAGAAAAATTGAGAAAACGTAAATTTGATCCATTATTTCGTTTTGGTTTCTTTGTTTATTATATTTCCCGTTTCGAGCTGAAAGCTATGAAACAAACGTCAGTTTTTCATATTTGGTTCATACAGAAAAACAGAAAAACAAAATATTGATTCGATATTTCGTTTTTGGTTTGCCAGATTTAATGGAATAATTGAATGATCGGATGATACACGGACCAAGATGGCGTTGCTGTTTTGTTTCTTTGTTTGCTTGCTATATGTGACAATTGTTTGTTGCTTTTAAGCTTTGTGTATGTTTTATATAATTGGTGTTCTGTGTGTTAGGCCCAGTGTCAGGAGGCTGGCTGTACTAGAGCCTTGGTGGTGTTTGGAGCACTGAGATTGGATTGCCCCTTGTGATCACTTGCCTCACGTGTGTGTGTGTCTCTGTGTGTGAGACACACACAAGACCGCAGAAAACCCCCTTACCTCTCCCTGTCGAACAGGCACGGTACCTGATTTGTAGTTACCCAAGCCAACAAACTCGGCACGATTCGTTAAATAAGACCGAAACCAATTGAGGACAGCTCCAGAAAGACTAAACCAATTTTCCAGCCTGTCAAGCAGAAGAGAGTGACATATAGTGTCAAAAGCAGCACTGAGGATGAAGCAAAACTACTATGAAAATGGTACCAAAGCTAAGAAACTTCTTGCTTGGAGATTGCGTAAACAGCAGGCTGATAGATTTATTCACAAGGTGAAAAACCCTCAGGATGACAACATACACTATAATTTGAAAGACATACAAAATTCTTTTGCAGCTTTCTATACGCAACTATTTACCCAACCACACCCATTTGATCAAGAAGCTACAAACCGTTTTCTGTCCTCGCTTGACCTACCATCAATAGGAACAGAACAGAACAGAACGAAAGATTAAATCAATTAATAACAGAGGAGGAAATTAGTAGAACAATTTCTAAATAGAAAGTAAACAAAATGGCAGGTGAGGATGTTACCCCGCAGAGTGGTACAGACATTTCCGACTTTTAATTATTCCTCAACTTAAAAATTGTTTTAACAACATCTTAAAAGGAGGAGAAATACCACCATCCTGGAAACGGGCGGTGATTTCAGTTATACACAAACCAGGCAAAGACAAAATTGAATGTGGTTCGTATAGGCCAATATTGGTTTTAAACATTGATTACCGTATATTTGCAACAATATTAGCCAAGAGGCTTGAATCAATTGTCCCTGAACTAACAGACACAGATCAATCTGGATTTGTACGGAACCAACAAACTCATGATAATGTAAGGCGGGCCCTCCATCTTTTGGATAAAATGAAAAATAAAGAATCAATAGCCGTTAGTCTTGATGCTGAAAAAGCATTTGATTCTGTTGGTTGGGAATATTTATACCTAGTTTTAAACAGATTTGGATTTAATAGTAATTTTATTGGATGTATAAGATCTTTGTATGACTCGCCATCTGAATAAATGGGGACCTTTCCGGCACTGTGAATTTAGAAAGAGGCTGTCGACAGGGCTGTCCCCTTAGTGTGACGTTTTTTGCTCTCTTTATTGAACCTCTTGCTCAAGCAATCAGAGAATGTAAAAACATCTCAGGTATTATCATAGGAGACTCAGAACATAAAGCATGCTTGTATGCTGATGATATCCTCTTAACATTATCTAACCCTAAAGTGAGTTTACTCAACCTCTTGTCCTTACTTAAAGAATTTGGTACCTATTCAGGATACAAATTAAATTTGCAAAAAACTCAGATTATCTCATTTAACTATCACCCATCCATAGATATTAAAAAAAATTTCAAAATTCAACTGGAAAAATAACAAAATAAAATATTTAGGAATTAAAATTCCAAAAGATCTTTCTAGATTGTTTGAGGAAAATTATGCTATATTGACCTCAAATATTAAAGCTGATGTACAGCAATGGTCTCTGTTGCCAATGAATATGTATAATAGGATTGATAGTATCAAAATGTATGTGTTACCAAGGATTCTCTATTTGTTCCTGGCACTGCCAATTCAGATACCACCCAAACAATTTTATGAGTGGAATAGAATGATGTCACATTTTATCTGGGCAAAACAAAAACCAAGAATGAAGTTCCAAACATTACAGTTGCAAAAGGAGAAAGGGGGATTGGCTGTGCCATGTTTGGAAGATTACTACAAAGCAGCACAGCTGCGAGTACTGATAGGCTGGAGTGACCCAACATGCGAGGCTAAATGGAAGGAAATAGATCAGTCATATTTTGACACCCCCCTTCAGTCCATGCTCGGTGATAAACCTCTTCTCAATAAACATCTAAACTCACAAATGCTACCTTCCTGGATAACAGTACCAATAGAAATTTGGTTTAAAATACTAAAAAACAGCTACACTGAGAGGAGTGCCAGATGTTTAAGATGGCCAGCCTATGATTCTGAGTTTTTACCTTCAAAGACAGATTGTGGTTTTGTGCATTGGTCTCAAAAAGGCATCACGGGATATTGGGCTCTCTCAGATAAGAAGGTTCTTAAAAGCTACTCACAACTTTCAGAGACATATAATTTACAAAAACATGATTTGTTCCGATATCTTCAGCTGAGGCACTATTATGACAAAAATATAAATTTTATGGAAGAAGTAGGACTGGTTAAATTTCTGGTAGAATCTTGCAAAGGTAATGCCCCTAAGAAACAAATATCAAACATATATACATGTTTACAAGCTACAAGAAACCTCTCAACCACATATATTAGACAAACATGGGAAAAAGAAGCAGATATATTAATTTCTGAAGATGATTGGTTGAACATATGTAAGACTGCCATGAATACCTCATCTTCTGGTACTTGGAGGGAGTTTATATGGAAAAACATTGTACGTTTCTTTATTTCACCATATGTTAAGAGTAAACAATGTAAAGATCCAGACAAAGCAGTGTGCTGGAGAAACTGCGGTGACATCAAAGCAAACCATTTTCATGTTTTTTGGAGCTGTACCAAAATTACACCCTTCTGGTCAATGGTGGTAAAAGAAATAAAAAGCATAACTGGACTGGACTTGCTATGCGATTTCACAATAGTCTATTTAGGTAATCTACCTCAAGAGTTAACAAAATCAGAGAAGTATCTTCTATCAATACTATTAGCTGGTGCAAAGAAAGCCATAACACGCAAAGGCTGTGTGAAGATGTTCCCTCTATAACAGACTGGTTCCAGATCATCACAGACATTCGCGAAATGGAAAGACTCACATTCTCAATAAGGTTGGCCTCGGACAAATGTGAACATTATTGGAAAAAATGGGACAATTATATGAAACGAAACATTGCCTTTAGGTATTGACATGTATTACTCTATTTTATTATGCTGTAATATCAAGTGTAATAGTCTAATGGTATTGTGTGTGTGCAAACTAGATGCTCTGTGTTTTTGTTTTGTGGTCTGCTGTTATGTTATTTTTGTAAAATAACATTTGTGAAAATAAAGTAAAAAAAAAAAAAAAAAAGCAGCACTGAGGTCTAACAAGACCAAAATACTGCATGCACCTGAATCCGCCGTGATAAGAAGATAATTTACGACCCTAATTAAAGCGGTTTCAGTACTATGTCCTCTTCTGAACCCAGATTGAAAAGGTTCAAAGAGACTGTTCAGAGCTAGGTGATTATTCAACTGAACAGCCACAACACGCTCAAGAACTTTAGCCAAGAATGGGAGGTTAGAAATCGGCCTGTAATTGGATAAATCACAACCAGTCTTCCTAGGGATTGGTGTAATGGCAGCTATTTTTAGTTCTGGAGGAACAATTCCAGAAGTCAATGACAAGTTCACAATTGAAGTCATAAAAGGGCAGATTGATGCAAGGCAGTCCATGATGACCGAGCAGGGAACTGGATCTAAAATACTGGTTGTAGAGTTCATGGACTTCACTGTACTTATAATAAAATCATCTCCGACCATTTCAAAGTTTGAAAAGGTAGTAGTTGGGAAGTTTGAAGGCTGGATATTAACTAGATCAAGAGGAGTGATGGTATTTAAATTGCTATATATACCCTCAACCTTACCAGTGAAATAATGAAGAAACTTATTACACTGGTCAACAGAGGAATGAACAATGGCCTTAGTTGGTTTGAGAAGATTGTCAACAGTCTTAAACAGCGATTTAGAATTTGTTGCAGCGCTACCAATGATGCTTGAATAGTAGCTCTTACGTGCAGTATTCAAAGCAGAATGGTAAGCAGACTGTTGTTCAGTGTAAAGAAGCCTGTGCACCGTCAGGCCAGATTTTTTGTACTGCCGTTCTAATTGTCTTCCGGCAGCTTTCATTAAACGTAAATCCGGGGTAAACCATGGACAGGGTTTCCTAAAAGTAACAAGCCGTTCTCGCACAGGTGCGAACTCATCCAAAAGTGAGGAAAGCATGGAATTATAGTGCTCCACGAAGTTAGTAGTGGGAAGCCCAGAGACAAAAATCGAAAAAAGAGTGAAGTCCATGTGCTTGATGTTACGGAATTTGATAGTGCGCTCAGAAATGGATCGTGAAGACGTAACATTTAGTCAAAAGTAATAAGTCTATGGTCACTTATACTCATGTCAATACTATCCAGAGATTGGATACCAACACCAGCAGAACATACCACATCCAATATATGGCCCAGCCTATGGATCGGAAAAGTAACATGCTGTTTAAAGTCAAAACCATCCAAAATGTCCAAAAAGGTAGCAGTTTTGACACAGTTTGGATTATCAATATGGAAATTGACATCACCAATCAAGACCATAGACGGACAGAGTGGACTAAGAAGTGTCAGCAACTCAGTAAACTCAGAAAAAAATAAAGGATTAGGTTTTGGTGGACGATAAATGAGCAGCACAAGAACAGGTGCAGCACCATTATTTTAAAAACCAGACATTCAAATGATGAAACAGTAGGAGCATCAATAACATCGATTGATAGATTTGATACAAATATTGCAGCCAAGCCACCACCCTTACCCCGAAGCTCGAGGCACGTCAATATATTTATATCCAGATGGGGCACACATGTTCAAATTAAGATCATTGTAAGGTCATTGTCTTTATGCCAAGTTTCACTGAGACAGAGAATATAAATTTTCCTGTCAAGGATAGTGTCAGTGATAAGTGCCGTTTTATTGTTTATAGACCTCGTGTTGAAGTGAGCAAGTCGCACATTGCTACAGCACACATTCGCCGCGGGTTTTTGAGATAGAATCTCAGGATAGCGTAGGTTACCATGGCCGATTCTACGGCAACCAGAAGTACGACGCAGCGAGCGCCTGCGTTTCGACCAAAGTGCAGTGACTCCAGCACCGGCAGTAGAGCGACTCTGACGAGAGCCTCTATGATTATAACTAGGCCGGCGGAGGAGCTGCATGGAACGCAAAGTTTGTATGACGCTGATATCTGGACGGCCATGGTGTCCCAGGGACAAAAGATCAGACAGAGAGTACCTCAGCATGGTGAAGTCCAGAAGTTTGGTCCACTGCTTTGTGGAGGTGTGCAGGTGAATCACGGCAACCAGATGTGACCAGCAGCAGACAGACCAGGGGGAAACACTTTAAAGCGCTGGCTCAGAAAAGGTAAATATATGGAAATCCAGCAGCAAGTTAAGACTCAGAAGAGTTTAAAATTATTCAGAAGAGTTTAAAATTATTTAAAATAATGAACAACTAAAATACGGCAGGAGAAGTGGCAGCCAAACGTGTGCCAATGTCCTCTCCGAAAACCAAAAACATATATATGTATATATATATATATATATATATATATATACACACATACACATACACACATATATATATATATATATATATATATATATATATATATATATATATATATATATATATATATATATATATATATATATATATATATATAGGCTATAATAGATTACCGGCACCTCTTTTGGGCCACTTAAAGCATTGTGGAGGAGAGACTGATGTTGAGCGCACTGGAGGAGAAACTGGAGGATAAGCTGATGTTGCTGTAGCAGGAGTAGAGGACACTGATACATCTAGCAAAACAGACACAAACAAATCAACAATAATGAGCACCGGCCCTCCCCTCCACTCAGTCTGAGAGGAACATGATCTAAAACACACACATCACCCAGCACTGAGCAGCTTCAGCACAACATTCACAACAAAATAAACTATAAAACTGAAGATAAAATTTTAATTGCAAATTTAAATGCACTGATATGAAATGCAAATAATGTGATGCACAGATAATAATATATGAGTCAGATACATGCTTACACTAAGAAACATCAGCTAATGTATTATCAGGAAACAAATAGTTGTATTGCAGACAAATAAATATATTGTCCTATCCTAACAAACCATCAATGGAAAGCTTGTTTGTTAGGTTTTCAGATGTAGAAAAAAATTTCCCTTATAACTGGTTTTGTGGTCCAGGGTCATATATTAGATTAAAAAGAAAAAAAAAATGATGATAATAATTAAAAAAAAAACTACATTGAAAAATAAGGCATTATGGACATGTAAAAATAATTTGAGTATGTTATATTAATTTTAATGAAAAAAAGCAGCAGTTTATTTATCTGAGCACAGGACTCCAACATCCTCCTTGTGTATGCAGTCATGTTTTCCCCATCCTGAAGAAGAGCAGTTCCACAGGGACGTCTCATTCCCCTCACACTCCACCTCATCCAGCCATATGTGTCCAGAACCAGGACCAAAGCATCAGGCTGATTTAAGCAATTTTGAGCGTGGCATGGTTGTTGGTGCCAGATGGGCCGGTCTGAGTATTTCACAATCTGCTCAGTTACTGGGATTTTCACGCACAACCATTTCTAGGGTTTACAAAGAATGGTGTGAAAAGGGAAAAACATCCAGTATCAGCAGTCCTGTGGGTGAAAATGCCTTTGCAAAAATCCTCCTTCTAAGAGGAGAAAGGGCCGACTGATTCAAGCTAATAGAAGAGCAACTTTGATTGAAATAACCACTCATAACAACCGAGGTATGCAGCAAAGCATTTGTGAAGCCACAACACGCACAACCTTGAGGTGGATGGGCTACAACAGCAGAAGACCCCACCGGGTACCACTCATCTCCACTACAAATAGGAAAAAGAGGCTACAGTTTGCAAGAGCTCACCAAAATTTGACAGTTGAAGACTGGAAAAATGTTGCCTGGTCTGATGAGTCTCGATTTCTGTTGAGACATTCAGATCGTAGAGTTAGAATGTGGCGTAAACAGACAGTTCTAGCCAATGGCCGTGTTGCTAAGAGTGCTCTCATCTGATAGGCGGAACTAGACCAATGAGACTTCTGCTCTTATTGCAACTTCCACGATGACTTAGATAAGACTTCTAGTGTGAAGAAAGAGATTCTGACGTAATTTTCGCGCCCATGCAATTTATACTGCTCGCTGACCTGTCAGTATTTGCATGCTTCGCATCAATTGGCCAGCTGTCCCAAGTAAACACCGCCCGGGATGCACCTTCGCATTCCGATGGCCACACCAGGATCTCCATAGCAGGGTGTTTCTGGGCTGTAAAAACATTTCCTGTACAGTCTGCAGGTCAGTGGTACACTCAACTATGTTGTGCCCCCAAGTTAATACTTCTATCCCACCCTAGCTCATCATCCGGACCCCGAATTTACCAAATACCTGCTGACAGGCCTCGAAAATGACTTTAAACCCGGCGCAGAATGCCCGCTCTCACAGAACACTATCTGTAATAATCTTCAATCCGCCTTAACAGAACCTGAAGTCATCAACAATCTGATTAAAAAAGAAGTCGAATCTGGTTTAATGATTGGCCCTTTCGACACTCCCCCATTCAACAAATTTTGTATCAGCCCCATCGGAGTGGCTACAAGGAAATTTTTTTGAGTTAAAAACGTCTCATAATCGACTTATCAGCCCCGCATAATTCCCAGTTTCCAAGCATTAACAGCTTAATTCCTCTCAATGAATTTTCGCTTAAATACCAAGACATAGATCAAGCAATCGACATGATCATAATCTCACGTCGGGGCGCTTGGCTCTCAAAAATCGACATTACTTCAGCCTTCAAAATTATGCCTATCCATCCGGATTCATGGCATCTTTTTGGAGTATGCTGGCGCGGGAAATACTACTTTGCCGTGCGCCTAACCTTCGGATGCAAAAGCAGCCCAAAAATTTTCAACATGCTATCAGAAGCAGTTTGCTGGATCTTGTCGAACAATTACGCCATTCCCCACCTCATTCACCTGCTAGATGATTTTTTTGTAATTTCGCCCTCCGAAGCCATCCCAGCCGCATATTTCCTTACTGTCCAAAAAGTCTTTTCCGAACTCGAAATTCCTATTGCACAAGAGAAAACGATGGGTCCGGCCAAATCCATCGAGTTTCTCGGGATTAAATTGGATTCAGACAAATTCCAAGCATCCCTGCCCAAAGAGAAAATCGAGCGAATCATCTTAGTCTCATCTACCCTCCTTGACAACCCAATTTGTTCTAAACGTGAACTACTATCCCTGCTCGGCCACCTAAATTTCGCTATGCGCATCATTCTGCAAGGCCGCCCATTTATTTCACACCTCCTCATGCTCGCGTCCTCAGTCCACATGCTAGAGGACTGCATTTCCATAACCCAAGCATGTCGCGACGAACTCAAGTTATGGTTAATATTCCTAAACCAATGGAACGGCCTATCATTTTTGCGTCTCCTTGGCCAGGACCAATTCATCTTAGTCGCCAAACACGTTCCGGGCTCAGAAATCCAAATCGCTGACTCTCTCTCTCTCTTTCTGTTTCAGAAATTCAGGACGCTGTCTCCAGGGGCGGACCATTTCCCAATGCCCATTCCTCCATATTCAGAACTGATATTCCCATAACACATCCGCTAAAACCCCTCCTCGACACATCACTCGACACCATCCTCCAAGCAGTTTCCCCCAGAACCCTCCAAACCTACGTGACCGCTTGGAGATGTTTTAAAACATTCCACTTACCCTATAACTTACCATTCCCAGACTTTTCTCTCCTCACAATCACTTCATTTATGTCCTACCTTAATAGCATCAAGGGCCTTCAAGTCTGGTCTATCAAAGGGTATCTGAGCAGCATTCAGTTTTTCCACAAACTGATGTACGGTGCCCCCTCACCCGAGATAAATAATTTGCAAACCTCCCTCCTAATCAAGGGAATTCAACGATCCCAGCCAAACCGTCCCGACACCAGACCTCACATTAGACGCCATGTTTATTTTAGCCTTTTTCGGTTTCCTTAGATGTTCGGAACTCGCCATCACCCTCAAATTTGACCCAAAAAACCACCCCACCATCTCAGACTTATCAGTCCTAGACAACGAAACCATATCATATTTGATTAAACAAAGTAAAACAGATCAAACCTAAAAAGGCCATTTCATTTATATTTTCAAACTCTCATCACCAATCCAACCATTCCAATCCGTTCTGGCATACCTTCAGTGGAGAACTTCCCAAGCTAAATCCCATCTCGATCCCCTATTCATAGACGAATCCAACAAACCAGTGACACGCTTCTGGTTTCAGAAACATCTCAAATCCATTCTCCAACACTCAGGAATCCCAGCAAAAAGCTTCACAAGCCACTCTTTCCGCATTGGGGCAGCAACCTCAGCAGCTCAAAAAGGTCTCTCCCAGCAGCAGATCCAAGCTCTAGGAAGGTGGTCCTCAGATGCCTTCCAAAGCTACATAAGAACCAACCGATCCCCAATCAAATCAAAGTAGGTGGGGTTTACTGTGTTCACAGAAGCAGGGTGTGAAGCGTCAGTTTAACGATAAAGAGATAATAATTTTAATCATTTAATTTATTAAACAAGAATTGGAAAAGAATAGAAAAAAACAGTTTTTAATTTAATTAATTTATATTAAGGGGGAAGTCGTGGCCTAATGGTTAGAGTGCAATCAAAGGGTTGTGAGTTCGAGTTCAGTTCTCTCTCCACCTTCAATACCACGACGTAGGTGCCCTTGAGCAAGGCACTGAACCCCCAACTGCTCCCCGGGCGCCGCAGCATAAATGGCTGCCCACTGCTCTGGGCGTGTGTTCATGATGTGTGTGTGTTCACTGCTCTGTGTGTGTGCACTTTGGATGGGTTAAAAGAAGAGCCCGAATTCTGAGTATGGGTCACCATACTTGGCTGTATGTCACGTCACGTCACGTTCACTCCTCTATTAGTCCTCTTGTGGGAGGATTTATTCAGCCCAAATGTGAGTTGTTTTCTTTTGTTGTTAGGTGGTTGCCATTTATTTTGATTATACTTTTTCTCCTGTTTAAGATCAGTTAGGGAGTTAGGGTAATCTTTTGTGTTTTGTTTTCTTTTTATTTTGTAGGTTGGTTAGGTTGTTTTTGGGAGTTAATATGTTTTATTTGTTATGTTGGCCTGCACCCCTTCTGAAGTTATGTTTGCTTCCTTGTGCTTAATAAATTATATTCTGTTTCCACATTGCTTACGCTGTTGTGTGAGTCAGTAGAAGGGAAAAACTCCCTCCATTTTTCCACCATTTTCTTTATTACTCCTTCCCATCCCTAGACTGGGGAGGTATGTAATAATTGGACCAGGAATAAATTTAAACAGGACCAGGAAAAAAATGTGGAATCGAACAGGGCTAGTGGTATGGAGAAAAATGTTTTATCAGTCTTTGATAATCCCAGGTTGCTATGTACAATAAGAAGTGTTTTGCTGCCATCTGCTGGACAAATGCAGCTGCGCAGTATTAAACTCACATGATTACTGCTCTTATTTTATTCTCAAAGTTAAACCTAATGAAAGTAGATAATATTTAATGTAATAAAAACTCATCAAAATAGCTTTAGCAACAATATAGTTTATACTATGGTGTAAACATATTTTTATTATTTTTGGGGGCAGAATAAAAGAACAAATGAGTAACATCCATTAATTCATTCAAATTAGTCATGAGAAATTGGTTCTAGGACGTTGGTGTAAGTGTTTGAAGTGTTCAGACTTACAGAAGTCAGTGAAAGTAGATAATATTTAATTTAATAAAAACAATATAACAATATAGCAACAATATAGTTTATACTATGGAGTAATCGTATTTTTATAAGTGTACAGACATACAGAAGTCAGTGATCAGAGCTTGTGTCTGCTGTGTTCAGGTTCAGGTTTGATGCTGAATATAAGCTGCAGTGTTTCTGTATCAATCTGCTTTAAGTTTAGTGTGACTTTATCTCCACACTGACTTCTGACTGACACGAGTCTGTCCTCAGTGAAGTGTCTCTTCACGCTGGAGGAGGAGTCCCGCTCATCAGCGCTCACACTTTATTGATATATATGGAGAAAATCAAAATGCTGCTTTCTGATTTGTCACTGATTGTGTTTGATGATTTACAACATAGACTCAACTCTATGTTCACAGAGTTGTTTACACATTAAACTCGTAAACATAAGAATCTTGTTAATCTCAACAAAAAGATCTCGTGAACATGACAACATGTCCCTCCTGCTCACTGTAGATATGCAATTTTATCTTCCATCTGTAATTTGATAATCTTCATTAAATAAACAACATAAAATAAGATTGTCAGATCAGACCGTCTGAATATACAAAAGACATGACATATTTAATGGTGATTCTCTTCGTCATAGTTTACTGAAAGATAAGGAATTAAGATTAATATATTATTATGAACAAAACAATTTAAGCAGACTGCCTGTTTCATGAGAGTGATAGTGATGTTTGTAAACACCAGCATAAATATGTTATTGATTGAGTGTGAATTATGAGTGATGAAATAACAGACTGAGGTTTGGAGCAGTTTACCTGAACAGATGACACCAGCATCAAGATCATGATCACAGCCCTGTGTGCCATATGATCTGCAGTATTTAAGTGCAGTCTCTGATCCACTACATCCTACAAGAGCCATTGAAATTAGTCCTGATCCTTGTCCAAAGTGAGCATCGTATGTTGCTTTTACAGCCGTCCCACAGTCCAGCTCTCTACACACCACTGCAGCATCATCAATATCCCAGTCATAGTGACACACTGTTCCCCACTGACCATCATTATAAACCTCCACTCGACCATCACAGGGATTATTGCCATTCACCAACCTCACACTCACACTGTCTACACATGAGAGAGACAATTAATATACCAAACATAAACATTACATATTAATTATTTCAGCTCATGTTAAATAGATTACCTCTTGACTCTGAGTATGTATCTACCAGAAGTGACGAGTTTTACCATATAACACAGAAACATCAGCATCAGACAGTTCTCCATCTTCTCCTTCAGCTCGACACACACTACTTCATCAACTCAGAGCACAGCACAAGTTTCTCGTCTGCTTAAGCTGATCCTGTAAAATGTTCCCGATTTTACGGTACGTTCAAAACAGCTGCAAAGTCTGACCACCAGAGCCGACTGGTCAGGGGTGGCTTTACCACTTTGTGCCCCCCAAGCAACGTCAAGACCCCAGGCCCCCTCGGTACAAATCAGGTTCCAGGAAGGGGGGTCCCACACACTTACGTTTTGCATGATGATAAAACCACTACTGCTGCTGGTTACTAGAGCAATCGTGATTATTTTCACTGAGATAGAGAGCTGCAAGCTACATTTATTACTTGTTTACAAGCTGCTACTTTAGCCTTGAAGAAAAACCAAAGAATATATTTCTGATGTGCAGCAAAAGATAATTGACTTTCACATTTCCACCATCAGGGCAATAATTAAGAATTTCCAATCAACAGAAAAAGTTACGAAACTGCCTGGAAGAGGACGTGTGTCTATATCGTCCTAATGTGCGGTGAGAAGGAGAGTTTGAGTAGCTAAAGACTCTCCAAGGATCACAGCTGGAAAATTAGCTGAAAATAGTTGAGTCTCTGGTTCAGAAAACCTTAAAAAAAAATTCAAACAGCACCTACATGAACACATGTTTTTTAGGAGGGTTTCAAGAAAAATTCTCATAGCTCATCCAAAAACAAACTCCAGGATATTCAGTTATCAGCCATGACTAGACCTTTAAAGGGGAATGGCTTCTATGATCAGATGAAACAAAAAAAATTTGCTTTTTAGCAGCAAACACTCAAGATGGGTTTGGTGAACACAGAGATAAAAAGTACCTCGTGTACAATGAAATATACTGCTGTATTTTTGTTGTTGTGGGCCTATACTTCTGCTGAAGGTCCTGGACATCTTGTTTAGACACATGGCTTCTTTGATTCTGTCAAATACCAACAGATAAAAAATCTTAAAGTGACTGACTCTGTTAGAAATCTTTCAACTGTACAGTAATCCAAACACAAACCTCAAAAACAACATAGAAATGGGTCACTGAGCTCAAAAACAAGCTTCTGCTATTGTAATACTCATGTAAAGGATGATATTAAATGAATGAGCGTTCAAGCGATGTTTCTTCACCAATGCTTTATCATGAATCAACACAAATGATGTGAATTGCACATGTGCATAGTCTCACACTTTTCAACAGTATATTCACAAATGCATAGTATCAACACAGTATTGACTTAGATGCTGTTACTGTAACCACAAATCACAATTTATGACACAAGGCCAGGTATGTAAATAGGTCCACTAGACTACATAGTCTTCTCTGGGCGTCATACATACACCATCAGTGAAAAAACATTAAATAAACTCATAACAGAAGGAACAAGGAATAACAACATATATAATGAATAAAGTATAACATGAAATGCATACAACAGTACATATATTTTACATCCGTGTCCTAATAATCATCGTGCGATCTAATCACGGCACATTTATGCTAACCATGTGCTCGGACTTGATGGTTAACATTAAACCGAGTTTATGAACATATCAATCATATGTATCTCGAAAAAACAATCAGTATAGAGAACAGCCTTTCTTACAAAACGATTACATCAGTGATGGTATGTCTTGTGTACATTTTATACCTGTAAAGGATGATATTAAATGAATGAGCGTTCAAGCGATGTTTCTTCACCGATGCTTTATCATGAATGAAGCATATCGCGAGAACTCCCGCATGCAGTGGCGCGCACCTTTTCATTCAACCAATCACACACATCCATCTCCAGCTGATAATGTGCATATTAAATCGGAACGATAACTCTTATGAAAAATCCCGAAATAGTTATAACATGCATTTTGATTAACACAGCATTTATAATATGATAGAAATTATAGAAATCAAATATATATCAAATCAAGGAAAATGGATATTGCTAATTTTGCATCATGCCACATGAAATATACACAAGAATAAACTGATAATAATTATAATTATGACAATTATTCAGGATACCACACTATGGCCATTCCAGTCCTCTGACCTGAACTCTAGAAAATTAGAGAAGTGAACCGAAGGGAAGAAGCACCAACATGGAGCTGGGAATCTAAAGGGTCTGTAGTGATTCTGGATGAAGGAATGGTCTCTGATCTCTTGTGAGGTGTTCTTTAACCTCTTTAGGCATTATAGGAGAACATTTAGACCTGTTAAACTGGCAAATGAAGGTTTCATAAAGTATTGAATAAAAGGGTGCCGTTAATTTTGGCAAATGTGTATTACAGAAAAACATTTATTTCATAATGATATGCCCCCCATTTTAAATTATTACAATGGATGGTTAGATTTTTGTGATTTTCTAAAAACAAAAGATCAAAAGGATTAACAATGCAGATACATTTTCACAGCCTTCTTTGATCATATTTACCAAGGGTGTCCAAGTTTTGGGACATGACTGTATTACATTGTATACTGTATATTATATTGTTCCAATTTCAATACATTATTGAATAATTTATATTATCATATATATTTTTTAACTAAAAAATCAAGAACAAAAATATTAATTATAAAATAATAACACATTTGAATATTATTATTTAACTTTTTTGATACAGGGCTGCACATTGCTGGAAAAAAAATATTATACAGAGAAATGCATTTCCACAGAGTTGGTCTTGATTGAAAACTTGTTCAACTGTTCTGATAGAGACTGATCTACCCACACGTGTGTGTGTGTGTGTGTGTGTTCTTACCCTGTCTGTCGTGATCAAACTCTTCAGAGAGCAGATGGTAGCAGCAGCCCACACTGCAAACGGCGCACAGCCCCTGTTTGGTCCCGAACATCCTCAGAGTGCTGGGGGCCAAATCTCAATATTATATGATGAATGAATATAATAAAAACAACATCAAATTATTTAATTTATTCATTAATTATAATGATGATAATTGGTTTAATTGTAATTATAAAAATAATGTAAATAATGTTTATATATTAAAATATTTGAAGTCATTAAAATTATTACAATAACATTTTATTAATAACACAGTAGTGACTGTCATAATTAATGTTGTTTTCATTTCTGTTATTTGTTATCTCTCCTTGTAATTTATTTCACAATTAATAATAAATTATTATTATTACTACTGCTATTGTTATCATTTAAAACAATATGTACCTAAAAATATAAAATTATTATTATAATTATTATTGTTTAAAGGGGGGGTGAAATGCTATTTCATGCATACTGAGTTTTTTACACTGTTAAAGAGTTGGATTCCCATGCTAAACATGGACAAAGTTTCAAAAATTAAATTGTACGTTTGAAGGAGTATTTTTGTTCCAAAAAAACCTCTTCCGGTTTGTCACAAGTTTTGGAAAGTTTTTTTCGAGTATGGCTCTGTGTGACGTTAGACGTTGGAGCGGAATTTCCTTATATGGGTCCTAAGACACTGAGAGCACAACAGACTTCACTGATCAGAGCGAGAGCCTCGCGAAATGTCACAAAAGGAGTGTGTTTTTGGTTGCCAGGGCAAGACAACCCTGCACAGATTACCAAAAGAGAAACAGCATTAAGGGACCAGTGGATGGAGTTTATTTTTACAGAGCATCAACGGAGTTGTGCAAGTGTTTGTGTTTGTTCCCTGCATTTCGAATATGCCTGTTTTACAAACAAGGCCCAGTTTGACGCCGGATTTGCACATCGTTTATTTCTTAAGGATAATGCAGTCCCAACGAAAAAGGGTCACGATCGTGTGTTGGAACCGCATGCGGTGAGTAAAACTGCTTCAAATATCTCTGTGTTTTTAACTTAGCTATCAGCGCGTAAGCACATCAAGTAAACAACATGCGATGTTGTCATCAAACTGCACTTTCCACATGTACAGCTTAAAAAAAAAAAAAAAAAAAAAGACGACATAAAGTGGAACTTAGTCATTTTCCAAAACCGCTACGGAAATATATACAGTTTCAGTACATACCACATAGAGGCGCCTTTGCTGATGCTGCTCTTGTTAAATTTCAGCCTCTGGATCTGTGTCACAGCTTCCACATGCTCTCAACGCAAAAGCCTACTGGCGCTCGTGATTCTTTAGCTCTGCCCACACGCCACGTCTCTAGGCGCTGGTGTTTTTCCGGGAAAAATCGGTGAACTATCTTTCTCTTATAAATATAATAAAAATAAAGACTTTTTGGAGTTAAGAAGGATGCAGTACTACTCTATAGGTACTCAAGATTAACAGGATATTGAGTGAAAACGAGCATTTCACCCCCCCTTTAACAATGAATTAAATGACTGATTTTATAAAACCACACTGTGGTATATTTTGTAAACACATTTTCTGACCTGGTACTTTATATTATAATTAGAACTTTAGGATTATTATTTGATAATTATTATAATAATTATTAACATTTGTTTATTAAACATTAGTTATTTTACATATTTACACTATTTTTCTTACAATAATTCTAAAATGTATTACTAATTATTTCATAGTGACTTAATAATAATAATTATTTTTAAACAATTAATTAAATATTTGGTTTTATAAATTAAAATAATAAGAATATGAACAATTATTATTATTGTGGTTATTCCTACTATTATTATTGCTATTATTATTCTCCCTTGGACAAAACCATCATCTCTTGACCTCTAGTTCTGTGATCAGCGTCTTGAGCTCAGTTTCTGCAGTGACATTACATTTACATTTGTTCATTTAGCAGACACTTTTATCCAAAGCGACTTACAAATGATGACAATGGAAGCAATCAAAACCAGCAAAAGAGCAATGATATATAAGTGCTATAACAAGTCTCAGTTAGCTTCAATGCAGCACGCATAGCAAGTGCTTTTAAATAATATAATAAATAAAAAGTAAACAGATAGAATAGAAAAAGATTAGAAAGTAGTTTCTTTTTTAAGATTTGAATTAGAATAGTTAGTGCTAGTGTTAGTGTGGTTGACGCGGGGAGAGACGTCCTCTATGACGTCTAGAGACAGCATACTGATCAAGCTGCTTCCTGAATCTGAATCATTCAGGTCTAATGGACATTCTCCAGCATTATCTGAAGCAGATAAATCATTGGTGACTTGTTTTGATAAAGCACTGCTATCCGCTCGAGCCTCAAAGATTTCCTTTTTTCTCAGTTATAAAGTTTCTGATGACATCACTGTTTTCAAAGTTTCTGCTGTGTTGTATACTCTCATCCTCGCTGTCCAAAGTTTGCTTCCTAGTGGCTTTGTTTGGTTTCTGATAAGCTTTGGAGAACTTCTTCAGTTTCCTGTTCCTCTCCTGAGCTCCATGTGTGTTGGTGCTGGAGGAGTCGATCCCGAACACTTGCAGGTTGAACCGCATGGACAGATATGAGCACAGGTAGCCTTTCCCTGAACCCACGTCTATCACCTGAGAAGCAGAAACATGATCAAAAGACTAAATTCAGTTTGTTTTAACTAATTACATTTCAATAATTTTTACCTGTTTGACTCGGCAATATTTGGCCAAACTAGCCACAACCTCAGACATTGCCTGCACCTCATGGGCCTTCTTACAGTTCATAAACTCATCCGGTGTTACTGCTTTATCTGATGACTGTCCTATGGGAATTACAGACAATGCATGAAATATGACCTTCTAATAACCTGAATTTGGCATGCATAATAATCACAATAAAGATCCAGTGGAATCTAAATGTGGTTTTCAGTGCTTCTGACAGTAGTTACCTGCTGTAGTGTCTCCACTCATCAGTCTCAGATTCTGTATCAGATCTTCCAGCTGCATACAGACCCCCAGACCTTGTAAACAGTGGGCTTTCGCTGCCCTCAGCAGGGCTGATATGTCCACCAACTTCTTCGAGGCATTGCAGAAACCAAACGTAATGTTTTCCTTCTCTGAAAAAAAAATATATAATAATTATACACACACACACACACACATATATATACATATATAAATATATATATATATATATATATATACAATTATAAATATTATATTTAATTTTTCTTATGAAAATTAAATGGAGAGTATCTTACTTTCTATCGCTCTCATGCGGTCTTGTGTGGAACTGACAAGCACACAACACTTTCTCTGGATTCACACACATAAACGTGCTCCAAACATCACGCGTGTAAAAGTCCACAGTGTGCGCATTTGAGATACTTAATGATATGGAGAGAAACCGCTTAAGTTCATTGATTTTTATTTTTAAAGTGTCGACGGGTATGTCATTAAATGCCATTGTTCACGGACACAGAAAGTGAGAATATTTAGCTGCAACTGTTGACACAGTGTTTAAGACGTAAGTAGTCGAATGAATCAGGAAATTATTCCTCTGAGCGACCCGAATGCGCGGCCATGTTGAGTGTACCAGTGTGCGTTTGGTTGAATGGCGAAATCGAATATTTTGCCCTCACACAAATGTTGTTTATTTTGAATAGTAATGCCTTATGATCATCCTTACGTCATTAATGTGCGCCTTTCTTTACGCGAAAAATAAACAACCGTTAATGTCCACAAATAAGAATATGTTAACGTGAAACATGGCACCTTTAAAACAAGACGCAAAAACTAAAGGTCCGATTAAAGGAAAATACTTAAATAACATGTGTCCACATGCTGGTTTAACACACAACGGCAAAAAGAAAATAAAATGTGTTCCAGAGAGCAAAGTTTTTGATGGTAGTGTAAAAGACGGTGAGTAGTCCACTTTAAACATAGCAACTTTTTTCAGAAAATGCATTTTAGATAACAATGAATAAACAAATCTGACATAAGGATCAGTGACAAACAAAGACAGAAATCTTTGTAAACAGCTCGCGCCTAGTTGGTTACATTTAGGAAAACATTAATATCATGTTATACAAAGAGAGAGAGAGAGAGAGAGAGTTAACTTGCTTATTTTTCTCATATAAATTACATTTTGTTTTTATCAACGTAATAGATCCAGAAAAAATGGCGTCATGTCATCGACCAATATAAACAACAAATATTTAACTAGGACTAAAAGTAGAGTGTGTAAGTTACTGTTTGAATCTCATTTCCCTCTCTATCTTTCTCTGGTCAGGGATTTGCCTTCAAAAGGAGGGAGAAGATGAAACATGAATATAACAAACTTCTCAGAAAGGAGAAGAAGAAAATGCAAGCATCACCAATCCAGTCAGAAGAGGAATATCCTGAGCATCTGAGACATCTGTACCTGGCTTAAAAACAACGACTAGATGAAGCAAAACAAGAAAAAAAGAGGAACGATGTAAAGGGAGAGCAGTAGATGAAGAGACGGAGGCAGATGATGAACTAAAAACTGTTGGATTTACCTTTTACTGAGAAACACATCTTAAACACAACGACTGACCAAACTACAGTCTGACAGGTACAGTAACAGATAGTAAAAAAAAAAAAAAATTATATATATATATATATATATATATATATATATATATATATATATGCATTTTTACACTTTTTTTATTTATACACATTTTCATTTTATGTATATGTGTATTTGTAAACATTTATATATTTTCACATTTATTAAAATGTAGCATGAATACATATATAAAAATACATAAATATGGAAAGAAATGTATAAATAAAAAATAAATGTTGAAAAATACAATTCACGTTTTATTTATTTTTGTATATTTATATACTCGTTTATTTATTATTTTGTTAACTTCATCATTTCACATAATAGAGACTGTCCTGTAATACTTATGTTACATATCTTTGTAGATGTATTTATTAGATTAGATTAGTTTCAGGTGACGGCTGGAGAACAGAGGAGCGAGGAAACGAGGAAGCATCAGTCTGAGTTTGAGAAGCACTTTATCTGAACCCAGTTATCTGATAACAATTTATTCAGTCTATCAGATTTAGTTTTGAAAACCTATTTTACAGTATCCAGGAAATAATTTAATATAGCTTTCAATCTCTTATAAAATCTGTATGCTCTTTAGAAATAATAATAATGGCTCAGTGGTTGGTATTTGTTTCTCAATGCAAAAGTGTGATTACAAAGTCAGATTCTATTTTTGGATCATATTACCTCAATTTCTTACACAATTCTCTATTGAAATAATATTTATTAATATATTATCTGGCCACGTGTGTGGTCACTCCCTCAAAAAAATGTTATTTGTGTGTTTTTTTTTTTGTATGATAATTATTTCTGGGTTAACATTTTATGTGTCAGTATTTTTTTTTAAACACTAAGAATCCAAAAATTCTCTTCACGTTGTGGTTGCATCACATTCTCGGGTGTCTATTATTTTCGAACACTTATTAGATTTTTTTTTTTTCTAACTTGTTTTAAACTTTCCATTTAACATAACATATATATATATATATATATATATATATATATATATGGGGTCCGGGTGACAGTTAACAGGATATATATATATATATATATATATATATATATATATATATATATATATATATATATATATATATATATATATATATATATATATATATATATATATATATATATATATATATATATTAAAAAATGTGAGTGACGGTTAACAGGTTAAATATATACAATAGAATGAAAATATATTTAAAAAATTTATATCATCATCATACAATGCATTAAAAATGAAAGGGCCAAACTGGGCTTCATGTAAGAACTGCAGTGAGTTTGTGAGTCGATTAAAAAGCTACAAATTATTTAAACCATAAAAATTTTAAATAAATGATTTGAATACTTGAACACTAAAAACAGATATATTTTATCTAAGTGTTTTTTTTATTAAGTATTTTAGGTCAGATTTCTCAATTCAACAGTTAAGGTCCTTCTGGAAATGAAGAGGACTGCTATAGTGTTTCACAGATAGACATCAGCAGTATTTAGTAACTTGCATTATTATTTGTGTCAAACATGATCTCATTGATTGAGAGGCGCTTTTTTCACCCAAATTCAGAAACATGGTTTGAAAACTGATTAACATGACATTTACACGACCGTTCAATATTGTGAATATAGTCAAAACTAAATGTATTTTTTTAATTTTAAAAAAGAGAGAGAGAGAGAAAATCAATTAATTATGAATAATTTGTTGCCATTGTGTGAATAATATGTAATAATGTAATCCATAAAGGAGTAACTTTAATCTGATTACGAGCATTTTTAAAATGTAATATACTCTAATTACAAACTTTCTTTGTCATCAGCACAAAAAGAAAGATAGAATATCATGACCTGGCCACACATTTGTTTAGACACCAGAGAACCACAGATTAATAAAAATAATCAGAAACATTGATTAAAACGGTTTACGTGCACAACACAAAGGATGCTGTTCTCCTCAGAGAAGCCTCACTGACTTTGGATTTAAATTCCAGAAGAAATGAGAGAATCGTTGAATATTACCGGTTTATACTTTTTTAAAACTAATTAAAAAATAATAAGAAAACGTTTATTTATTTAATCAAATACTTAATAACCAAAATATAGTTCTCGGGTCATAGCTGATGTTTTCATTAAAAAAGTACAGAAAAGTTCTACTACTACTACTGATAATAATAAGTCAATCATAGCAACATCTCTGCCAATGAAAAATTCTTCTGAACATTCATTAATTAGCTATTCAGTATCTAATGTTGTTAAATCTAAAGTTGCAACTGTATTATTTAATGAGCTAACGTGAACTAAGACTTAAAAAAGATGAATATCTTCTGTTGTAATTGTAGCTATTGCTCATTGTGAATGTTAATGGTTAACTAAAGAGGTCTTATAGTAAAATTTTGTATTGCTTTATTGCATTTAAATGTTCAGTTATTTTTGTTATAAGAAAAAAGTTATTTAACCTGTTATACTGTATTTTGAACAAAATTAAAATTTCAATACCATTAAAATACCGTATACTGTGATAAAAGCATGAGCAATTAATCGCAACAGGAAAATTTGATACTGGCATAACCCTAAGAAATATTTTAAACGTGTAACAGTAAAATATAGAATATAAAAGTAGTTTATAAGTAAAATATATAAGCCCAGCAGACAAGCAATATGCATAATTTATTTATTTTTATTGTCCACATGATAATAATAGTTGATAGTTGATTTTAGTTGATTTTTCTTTATTTTCTTTCTATTGTGAAAGTAACTTATCGCATCCAAAATAAATGCAAGCATTTTTTCAGCATTATCTGCTCATGAACTCAGTACTTTCTGTGGTGAAGCTGAGGGCTGTTACATCACTGATGGTCATTGTGTTTATATTTAGGATGTTTTGATTTTCACTGTGTTTGTGCTTTATAATGTAAGATCATACATTTGACTTCAGGGATTTTTTTTTTCTTCTATTAACAAGGCCAAAAAATCCAACAAAATCTACAAAGGCATAACAGATTTAATACAAAAATGGGAAAAAAATATAAAAATGTGAGATTGGACATATCAATAACAATATTGATATATCAATAACTCAGCATTTGTTCAGATGTGTTGAACCAAGGCAGTGGATGACATCATTGAGCCAAATGACCCCCTTCCTTGTCTGACTCCTCCTCCACATCATCATAATCTGTTATTAAAAACAAAATCTTAAATCATGTCAAATACTGTACATGAATAAACATTTGAAGTCTAAACAACTGGAAAAATATTAAAAAATACTAAAGGTCCCCTTCTTCGTGATCCCATGTTTTAAACTTTAGTTAGTGTGTAAGTTGTTGATAGAGTATAAATAATATCTGTAAAATTCTAAAGCTCAAATTTCAATAAAAGCAAGATATTTTATTTAACAGAATTCGCCTACAAAAAACGACCCATTTGGACTACATCCCTCTAGTTCCTGCAGTAATGACGTCACTAAAACAGTTTTTTGACTAACCTCCGCCCACATGAATTCACAAAAAGGGGGCGTGGTCTTGTTGCGCTCCGACGGAGAAGAGGAAGAGCTGCATTTGTGTTTGCCATGTCATTGAAACGCTGTTATTTTCATCTCGGAGTCCAATCATCTTTGTTTGGGCTTCCCAGGGAAGCTGTACTTAGAGATTAATGGTTACAATTTATGTTTAACTCGGTTCCTGAAAATTATAATCCATATGTAAAACTATGTGCAGCACATTTTGCTGAGGACAGCTTTCTCAATCTCAACCAGTTTAATGCCGGATTCGCACAAAGATTATTCTTGAAAGATGGAGCAGTTCCCTCTTTGTCTGGAGAAGGCGTTGTTTATGGACCATAACTGGTAAGTGTATTTTATTATTTAAATTGGTGCGTTTAACAGTTTCTGTAACTTATTACACAAAGGGCAACGCTGTTTAGCTTTGTTAACTAGATGTTAGGGCTGTGCAAAAAAAACGAATGCGATTTTCATGCGCACCTCATCAGTAAAAACGCTCCTGTGATTATAAGTACATAAGAATTGAGTAAGTAACTACTCAATTCACGTTACCAGGAGGTCAGCCTGCGCTCAGCTGCTGTCGAATCACAACACAGGAACCGCTGGCAAGTGAAAACAGCGGTATACAGATAGGTGAATTGTGTGAAAAATACTGTGTTTTTTTACACGCGAAACATGAACACGTTATATTGCACACTGTAAACACAATCAAAGCTTAAAAAAAAACTCGAAAAACGGGACCTTTAAATCTAAATAAAGTATAATATGAGAACAAAAGTGTTATAGTAACTTACTCAACAGGTTTGTCACATCTTCACTGACACTCATGACATCATCATACTCCTCCTGAACTCTCTCTGATCAAGAATGAAATAAAAACATCTCATATCAGTTTATAAAACACTTTATCACTTTTGAAGGATCCCTTTTCCCTTCAGTGACTTGATTAAACGGAGCGAATATCTAATACTCATTTAAACATGAAAAATGTAGTTTTGTTCATCTCACCTGTTTCCCCTTGAGAGATCTGTCTATTAATGATGACATCATCATAATTCTCTGCTGTGTCCACTGCACATAAAAATGTCAAAATTGAATATGAGTAATTTAAAATATTTATAACAAACTGGATTTTAAATATTATATGTATATTTTAACTGATAAAAGAGTAAAAGACCTTTTCTGATATCAGAGTTTAGTCCGCTTGTCATGACATCATCATAGCTCTCAGGTGTGTCTTCTACAAATACACACATTCATCAGTCTCACTTTCATTTAATAATAAAAAACTAGCTTAAATGTACAGTAATATTTTAAATTAAGTATATTATATGCTGTTGTAGAGTAAGAGAGTGACACCTGTCTCACGATCTGGTTTCAGTCCATCAGTGATGACATCATCATAGTATCCCGGTGTGATTTCCTTCACCATCTCTTCTGCATCAACACACAATATGTTTGGATACAAAACCAAAATATGTTCTTTTGGCAGATCGAGAATTTATTAATTATTTGGTGATGAATCATGTGATCAATTAAAAACGTCTCTGACCTTTTAGGCCACTGTCATTAGTGACATCATCATAATATGCAATCTTGAACTCTTTTGCTAAAAAAGACACAATGTTAACATATAAGCAAACAGCAGTATTTAAATAATATTGGGTGAATAATCAAATTTGTAATAGAATTGGTTCACTTCACTTAATTATAAAAAAAGGTTTGATATATATGCGATATATATATATATATATATATATATATATATATATATATATATGTGGATCATCTCTCGAACCTGAGAGAAGCTCATCAGCATCTTCATACCCAGAATGCAGTTCTTCAGAGATCAGACTCCCTGAAAAGGAAAAGCAGAGCAGTCAGAAACATGTTCATCATTACAAATAAAAACCGAATTCTCATTATCTTTTGATCATAAAGAATACAATTCAAATATTAATTATTTACATTTTAAAAGGATTATAGGCAGAAATCTCTTTTTCAACCTGTTAGTAAACACACAAGTATCCTCACATGAACCCATTCCTCACTGCCTTCCAGAAATACACACACACACCTGCACCTACACTTAGTGTAACATATAAACACCTCCTTATGACAATCTAAAAATACTCACAGGAAGAGATACTCTCTCCCTCTCTCTCTCTCTCTCTCACACACACACTCACACACACACACACACACACATATAAACATGCACCTGCAGCTCTGTGGTTTTCTGTCAGGAATTCTGTGGTTTGAAGCAGGAGGTTTAACAGGACTAATAATAGATGAACATCAGCTGTCTGAAAGACTCTTATTAATGCTATTAAATGAGATTGATGGCTCATGTCTCACCCCTCTGAGTGAAGTGATTGTGTCTGTGCTGAATCTCCTCATAAACGGCTTCAGTCATCGTCCTGTGTCTCCTCTTAGAGAGAGCTGTGAGTGTAGACAGACAAACCTGCTGTCAGTTCACAACACATGACTGATCACACACTGAATAAGACACAATATGACAGTCTCTGGATCACTCCTACCTCTCCTCATCACTCTGTTCTGCTGAATCAGTATAAGCAGTGGCACTAAGAGCAGTAAGAGCACAACTCCCAGAACAATCACAAGCACTGGGGGGACGGAGAGAGTTTGTGGAGGAGAGACTGATGTTGAGCGCACTGGAGGAGAAACTGGAGGAGAAGCTGATATTGTGGCAGGAGTAGAAGAAATTGACAAATCTGGCGAATCTGTCAAACACATTAACAATCATGCAATTAATTGATTAAAATACACAAATCACTGAAATTATCTAAAAAATAAATTATGTGACCTGCACAGATGAGTCCAGCGTGCTCTTTCTCGGAGCAGTCAGTGTGTTTTTTCAGGGAGAGAGGACAGTCCCACAGGTGAATCTCATTCCCTCTGCACTCGACTCTGTTCATCCACACAACACCTTCACCAGCACCAAAGACTGAATTCCCATCAGCCCTCAGTGCTGCTCCACAACCCAGCTGCCTGCAGACCACCTGAGCATCACTGATGTCCCACTGATCATCACAGACTGAGCCCCACACAGCGTTATGATACACCTCCAGCCTCCCAGAGCACCGGCCGTTACCTCCACTCAGTCTGAGAGGAAGATGCTCTGAAACACACACATCAACCAGCACTGAGCAGCTTCAGCACAACATTTACAACAAAACACACACTGAAACTGAAGACATAGTTGGTTAAATATATAAAATATTTAAAACTGATTTTAAATGCGAATAATCCAGTGCACAGATATTAATATAATAAAGGCAAATACAGGTTTGCACAAAGAGACATTAACTAATGTATTATCAGGAAACTTACTTGAACACTGTCTCTGGTGAGGAGATGCTGAACATGTCAGATGACTCCGAGGAGACTCTTCACTCTCCTTCACTGAAATAAAACATTAAACAATCACAAATATTCTTTCCACCTGCTCTGTTTAGTCTTGCCGGAAAAAAAAATAGTTTACTAACCACATACTTATGGCATAGAAAAAAAATATGACTGCTGAGACCATATTAAATCATTAAAATAAAATCTCACCTGAGCAATTAAATTTGGCCACTTCATCGTCACCACAGTTATTCTGTCCCCAGGGTAAAGATGGACACTGCCATAAAGTGGAATCATGTGGTCGACATGTAACTTTATCCAGCCAGTTAGGAGCTGATTTCAGTCTTGACGTAGAAGCAGATAAATCACCAGATCTTCCACAGTTCAGCTCTTGACAGATCAGACTCACTGTGTCTCTGTCCATCTGGTTCCAGCACACATTACCCCAGGATCCATTGTAGAAAACCTCCACATTCCCTTCACAGCCCTCAGTTAACCTGATCTCTTTAAACTCTAGATAGAAATGCAAAAATACCACTAAAAGAAAAACTATATTGAAAACAAAGGGCACTGTGGACAAATGAATATACTATAAATATGTTATTTTCATTTTAATGCTAAAAAAGATCATCAGCATGTCTACCTGAGCACACGACTCCTACATCCTCCTTCTGATTACAGTCATGATTTCCCCAGCCTGAAGAAGAGCAGCTCCACAGGGACGTCTCATTCCCCTCACACTCCACCTCATCCAGCCATATGTGTCCAGAACCAGGACCAAACCAGGCTGGTACCTGCTGGTTACTGAGGGCCACTCCACACTGCAGCTGTCTGCACACCACATGGGCATCTTTAATATCCCAGGAGTCATCACACACTGTCCCCCATGAGCCGCTGTGAAAAACCTCCAGCCTCCCTGCACAGTCTCCCCCAGAACCCACCAGCCTGATGGACCCACGACCTGATATTCAGAGACAGAAAAACAACATTATTCATCACAAACAACGGAAGAATCTGTCCAGATGTTGATTTTCTCACCAGTGTTCTTTACTGACAACTGTTGTGTGGAGCTGCAGTTTACAGTTTGTGAAGAGCTGCAGTTCTCCAGATGAGCTTTACTTTCTGGAGAGAGTGTTTATTTGTCATTCAATAATTATATAAAATATGCTTAATTTGTTGAAATGTGTAGTTTTATTCTGAAACCAGACTTCAGTGTGGTGTGAATGTGCTCACTAGAGCAGATGACTCCAACATCTCGTCTGTGAGAACATTCAGCTCGACTCCATGAAGAGATGGAACATTCTGAGAGTTTTGTTTCATTCCCGTCACAATCAAACACATCAGCCCAGATTTCAACACTTCCTTCTCCAAACCAGTCTGATCCCACAACAGACACAGCAATCCCACAATTCAGCTGTTTACAGACGACACTGGCAGCTCCAATATCCCAGCATGCATCACACACTGTTCCCCATTTATCGAGATACTGAAGCTCCACTCGTCCTGAACAAGAGTCTGAACCATTCACCAGCCTGAGATCTGTGTAACCTGGACAAACAACTGACAGCTCTTTCAAACAGTATGAAACTAGAGTTAAGATAATTGAACAAAACAACAGCAGTGTATTACATGTGTATGTAATTTATCTAAAGAGATGACAAATGTTAATACTCAACCAGAACAGATCACTCCCACATCATTGTCATGAGAACAGTTGTATTTCTGTGAAGATGATCGTGAACAGATGTCTATCTGAGATTCATTTCCTCTGCACTGAATCTCCTCTGACCAAACACGGCCTTTTCCTTTACCAAAAGCAGCTGCTCCCAGCACCTGTACAGGAGCCCCACAGTCCAGCTGTTTACACACAACCTCTGCATCCTGCTGGTCAAAGACAGCGTCACACACTGAACCCCATCCTTCTGTACGAAACATCTCCACTCTCCCAGAGCACAGGTGAAGCCCATCCACAAGTCGAAGTCTTTGCTCTGAGTCTTTGAAATATAAAGACAGATAATGAAACATCTCTACTCAGCTGGAGGACTAGAGAAAACTATCAAAAAATGTAGACATTTTTTGTCAAATGTATCAATGCAATGAATTCACTTAAACTAATTTTATATGTTCGGTTCACTTAGTTTTGTCGTGGCCACGGTTGTTTGCGTAAACAAACCTGCGTAACTGTAGAAACTCGGGATTATCAGATAAGGATTAATTAATATTTTAATGTGAATTAAGAACATATTACATTATTATATATTATAACATTATTTCATTATTAGATTAAAAACAGCTATCGGACTGTAGCCTGTCCGCGTTATAGACAGCATTCGAAAGAAGTTTATCATGAATAAATGTTACAAGGAGAAATGAAGTACAACAAAATGCAATAAAACATCTTTATTCATCCCAGTCTTTTCCCTTTATATTTGTATAATATTATTATTATTATTTTATTCATTATGTATTTGATTTATTTTCCCTTCATTTCGATCTCTTTACGTTCTGAAGAGTTTTGTAAATATAGTCTACTGTAAATGCCTGACATATGCTCTATGATTACAGCAATACAGACAGTTTAATGGAAGTGTAGTTAAGGTTTAAACATATAGTTCATTTTGCTAATTATTAAACTATAAATAGTCTATACATGTCCATTGATGAATGGATCATTTGGGTAGTTTCATTTTTTTATGAAAAACACAACACGTCACATACGATCATAAATATAATCATAAAGTCAAAACTTTATTGGTATAATTGTAAGGCGTTTACAATATTTTCAACATATATAAGGAATAATTTATGACTTTTTCTAATAATTCAGCGGCCCGTCGTTTTATCCATTTCTCATAATCCCAGGTTGCTATGGTCACGCAGAGTTGTTTACACATTAAACTCGTAAACATAAGAATGTCGTTAATCTCAACAAAATGATCTCGTGAACACGACAAAACTACGAACATGTCCCTCCCGCTCACCGTAGATATGTCATTTTATCTTCCATCTGTAATTTGATAATCTTCATTAAATAAACAATTTAAATAAGATTGTCAGATCAGACTGTCTGAATATACAAAAGACATGACATAATAGTGAAGTTTGTAAACACCAGCATAAATATGTTATTGATTGAGTGTGAATTATGAAAGAGAGTGATGAAATAACAGACTGAGGTTTGGAGCAGTTTACCTGAACAGATGACACCAGCATCGTAACCATGATTACAGCCCCCTGTGCCGTATGATGTACAGTCTTTCAGGGCAGGCTCTGATCCACTACATATTACAAAACCCATTGAAATTGGTCCTGATCCTTGTCCAAAGTGAGCATCGTATGTTGCTTTTACAGCCGTCCCACAGTCCAGCTCTCTACACACCACTTCAACATCAGCAATATCCCAGTAATAATGACACACTGTTCCCCACTGACCATCATTATAAACCTCCACTCGACCATCACAGGGATAACTACCATTCACCAACCTCACACTCACACTGTCTACACATGAGAGAGAGACAAACAGTGAACATACCAAACATAGTATGTAGTAAAGTGTAACATTACATGTAAATTATTTCAGCACATTTTAAAGAATAGATTACCTCTTGAGTCTGAGTATGTACCTACCAGAGGTGATGAGTTTTATCATATAACACAGAAACATCAGCATCAGACAGTTCTCCATCTTCTCCTTCAGCTTGACACACACTACTTCATCAACTCAGAGCACAGCACAAGTTTCTCGTCTGCTCCTCAAACACACTGAAGAAACTGGCTCCTGTCAGCCCCCTAAAGAGAGAGAGAGACTCACAGCTGCCAATGACACTCACTGTTCCCTTATTAGACACAACAGAGGAAATCATCAAACAAAATCAGTGACAAATCAGAAAGCAGCATTTTGATTTTCTCCATATATATCAATAAAGTGTGAGCGCTGATGAGCGGGACTCCTCCTCCAGCGTGAAGAGACACTTCACTGAGGACAGACTCGTGTCAGTCAGAAGTCAGTGTGGAGATAAAGTCACACTAAACTTAAAGCAGATTGATACAGAAACACTGCAGCTTATATTCAGCATCAAACCTGAACCTGAACACAGCAGACACAAGCTCTGATCACTGACTTCTGTAAGTCTGAACACTTCAAACACTTACACAAGCTTACTAGAACCAATTTCTCATGACTAATTTTATGAATTAATGGATTTTATTCAGTTGTTCTTTTATTCTTACCAAAGAAAAAATAAGAAAAAAATATTACACCATAGTATAAAATATATTGTTGTTAAAGCTATTTTGATCATATTTAATTTAATTTAAAAAAAAATCTAATTTAATTAGGTATCATAACTGAGAATAAAATAAGAGCAGTAATTATGTGAGTTTAATACTGCGCTGCTGCATTTGTCCAGAAGATGGCAGCAAAACACTTATAGTCTTGTCTCTGTGTTGCTGCATGAGGAACTTTTCAACAGTGAAAGTATTACAGGACAGTCTCTATTATGTGAAATGCCATAGTTGCCAGAATAATAATAATAATAATAATAATAATAATAATAATTATTTATATATATATATATATATATATATATATATATATATATATATATATATATATATATATATATATATAATGTGTAAAAAATTACTTTTATATCTCATTTTTTAGGTATAATTCTATTTATAAACATTTATTTTTCATTTATGTATTTATTTGAACATGTATGTATTAATTATATATGCATGTATGCCACATTTGACTAAATGTGAAAATAAATATATAAATGTTGACAAATACATAATATACTACTATAGAAACAATTTAGCAGAGTGTTTCACAAAGTCGCGTTTTAATTGTTACTCTGAAACTAATACCTGCGCAAGTGGTGCAACTAAAAAAAACAGCACTACACTAATGCTGAGTTAGCTATGATTTATTTATTTTTTTCATGTTTAATAGAGGGCTAAATGATCGTAGTTTGTTAATTATATCGCTGCATTGTTATTGTTTGCTGCTGTTCAAGTTGTTCTTAAAATGATGCATCTGTTAAAAGGATTGCAATGAATGTACAGTATTGTTCAAAATAATAGCAGTACAATGTGACTAACCAGAATAATCAAGGTTTTTCGTATATTTTTTTATTGCTACGTGGCAAACAAGTTACCAGTAGGTTCAGTAGATTCTCAGAAAACAAATGAGACCCAGCATTCATGATATGCACGCTCTTAAGGCTGTGCAATTGGGCAATTAGTTGAATTAGTTGAAAGGGGTGTGTTCAAAAAAATAGCAGTGTGGCATTCAATCACTGAGGTCATCAATTTTGTGAAGAAACAGGTGTGAATCAGGTGGCCCCTATTTAAGGATGAAGCCAACACTTGTTGAACATGCATTTGAAAGCTGAGGAAAATGGGTCGTTCAAGACATTGTTCAGAAGAACAGCGTACTTTGATTAAGAAGTTGATTAGAGAGGGGAAAACCTATAAAGAGGTGCAAAAAATGATAGGCTGTTCAGCTAAAATGATCTCCAATGCCTTAAAATGGAGAGCAAAACCAGAGAGACGTGGAAGAAAACGGAAGACAACCATCAAAATGGATAGAAGAATAACCAGAATGGCAAAGGCTCAGCCAATGATCACCTCCAGGATGATCAAAGACAGTCTGGAGTTACCTGTAAGTACTGTGACAGTTAGAAGACGTCTGTGTGAAGCTAATCTATTTTCAAGAATCCCCCGCAAAGTCCCTCTGTTAAAAAAAAGGCATGTGCAGAAGAGGTTACAATTTGCCAAAGAACACATCAACTGGCCTAAAGAGAAATGGAGGAACATTTTGTGGACTGATGAGAGTAAAATTGTTCTTTTTGGGTCCAAGGGCCACAGGCAGTTTGTGAGACGACCCCCAAACTCTGAATTCAAGCCACAGTACACAGTGAAGACAGTGAAGCATGGAGGTGCAAGCATCATGATATGGGCATGTTTCTCCTACTATGGTGTTGGGCCTATTTATCGCATACCAGGGATCATGGATCAGTTTGCATATGTTAAAATACTTAAGTCATACTCAAGGTCATGTTGCCCTATGCTGAAGAGGACATGCCCTTGAAATGGTTGTTTCAACAAGACAATGACCCAAAACACACTAGTAAACGGGCAAAGTCTTGGTTCCAAACCAACAAAATTAATGTTATGGAGTGGCCAGCCCAATCTCCAGACCTTAATCCAATTGAGAACTTGTGGGGTGATATCAAAAATGCTGTTTCTGAAGCAAAACCAAGAAATGTGAATGAATTGTGGAATGTTGTTAAAGAATCATGGAGTGGAATAACAGCTGAGAAGGGGCCACAAGTTGGTTGACTCCATGCCACACAGATGTCAAGCAGTTTTAAAAAACTGTGGTCATACAACTAAATATTAGTTTAGTGATTCACTAATTGCCCAATTGCACAGCCTTAAGAGCGTGCATATCATGAATGCTGGGTCTTGTTTGTTTTCTGACAATCTACTGAACCTACTGGTAACTTGTTTGCCACGTAGCAATAAAAAATACTAAAAACCTTGATTATTCTGGTTAGTCACATTGTACTGCTATTATTTTGAACAATACTGTATTATGTCAGGGACCCAGACAGCAAGCAGTTTCGGCCCAGAACCGGCCCACGTGAAATCCATGCTGGCCAAATTTGGGCCATTTTTAGGCTGAAACTGCTTGCTGTCTGGGGAATCGGTTGCAATGAGCTTGTGTTTCATTGTAAAGCAGACATAAATCAGAACACATTGTTCATTCCACTGCTGTACTTTTCCATTGTATTTCAATGTAACTGCGTTACTCGACATTTTGAATCGTCTCAGGTCTCTAGCAGCTTCTCGTCACCAGTGCTGCGCTGGCGCCGGCCATGAAGACTATAGAACCCTTGATATATATACACAGTTACCATTAAACTAATGCACATAAAATATGAATATTTAATGCAGTTCTGTGTAACTTATTCAGCACTGTCCATTAATAATGATATCATCATTGTTTACCGTGAACTCTGAAATGTAACATTACACTGATAAAGTGAATTTTTTTGTTGTTGTTTTTTTTATCTGTAGCCTACAGCCCTTAAAGGAACAGTGTGAAAAATAAATAAAAAGCTAGATAATATATAAGAAACCGATCATATAATAACAGAGCTGCAGAGTCATCATCACACAGTGTTCCTCACTGACCGTCATGATGAACCTTCACTCAGCAGCACAGAGATACTGCCACACACCAAGCTCACTAAAGCTTCAGGTCTTTAAAGTCTCTACAAAGTTAGCATTATTTCTCTGAATAAATGATATGTATGTTATTTCCTGACTGAGCAACATTTATTTCAGACTCTTCAAGACTGTACACACTCTAAAAACGGCTGGGTTATTTTTTAACCCAAAATGTTGGGTTGAGTATGTTGGGTCATTTTGTTGGGTTATTTTATTTCTTTTTAAACACTTTTGGGTAGTTTCAATTTACCAGGTGTTGGGTTAAACCTGCTGGGTTGCGTCGCTGGGTTGTTTCAGGCCAGCGCTGGGTTATTTAACGCGCCTTGAAGATGTTTAAATCGCTCCCCAACTGTCACTTTGGAAGAACAACGGGGCAAAGCCACGGCTTTCAACTGTTTTAAGGTAAGTTTATTTAATTTTTTCTTTAATAATTATTTTAAATTGGCAGAATTATAACTTTTTTTGCGCAAACAATACTGTTAAACGTCTAACAGTTACAGGCCAACATTATTTACGTTAAATGATGAACTGTTCACTTCAAACGGCCAACCTACGTTACGTGACTCGAATAATCATGTTAAGATATCTGAGACGACATATTAATACAGTTTTTATTAAGTTTCAGACAGTGACGGATGGCTGAAATATGCGAATAACTGTGAAAATAGAGGAAAAAGTAGTTTCTGACACTGAAAAGCGAATTTGACATTTAAGTGAGTCAAATGAGTTCAAAAAGTGAATACGACATTCTGCTCTAATGTAAACGCATGCAGTTGTCCATATCGACATGTAAATCATACAAATTACGTGCAATATAGTCGGACCGCAGGTCTAAGAGAACCGACGATCCAGTTCAAATAAACCGGTTCAGTCTAACAAAGTGATTCCCGGAAAATAATCGACGTCTCAGGGCATTTCAAAGTGCGCGGATGCACAGCGAGTGTGGTAGGCCGCGTTAGTGAGGTGATTTTATGCTTTTGTGGTTTATAAAGTCTTTTTACATACAAGTTATAACTCAAAATGTTGTTTTTTCCTGTCAGAAAAGCACATGGATACATTTGTGAGAGAAAAACTCGTCGAGTGCAGCCTTATTGAGGCGTCTAACGGTAAGTTCATGTTTATTATACATTTTACATAATTGCTTGTCTGTTATAATCAACTAACGTTAACCCTCACGTAACTTAAACGCACATATATTTTTATTTCGTGCTATAGTTAAAGCTGCACTTAGTAACTTTGTGTTAAGAATGTACATTATTTATGAGCGTAAACATCATAAACATACAGATCGTGTTTTTGACTTGTCCTTATCACTTTGGTACACCTATAAGTGTTTATATATGGACTGTTTTAAAGCTGCGGAGTAACCCAGTACCTGCGTGACTTGTCATAGAAATGTCTTTGAGCGCTTTCAGTGTGATCTCCCTTACTGTGCCAGCGACTGTCAGTGTTTGATAAAGCCAGGATATTAACATAAAACTGTGATTTATAATGACTGGAACATCCCATTGATTAGACAGTTTGAAAGCACAACTTTCAGCCAATCACTAGAGCATATTCTGCTTCTGAAGACCAACTCATAGGTGAATTTAACTCATAAACATGATGGACTCAATTTCATGATGAACTTCACACAGTTAATTGAACTGATTCACTGTTATTAAAACCATTTTTTTTTTTTTTTTTTTTTTACTTTATTTTAAAGGTTGGAACAAACATCGAATTCCTTAACCGAGCAGAGTCCACAAAACCCCATACAATTGTTGTGGCGATTTAAAAATGCCAGCAGATCTCTCAGGCATTGATCATAATCAATGGACAGGTAAGGATATTCTGGACAATTTTCAAAAGGAATTGCAAATTGTATATTTAATTGCAGTTTTCCACATGTGGACGCATACATTGTGACATAGTCCGAATGCAATTGAAAAGCCTTACACAGAAAGCTGTCAATTTGTGTCAAGCGTGGGACTATACTATGGGGCGTGTTTTTTATTGGGATATATTCTGTAGTTTTTACCCCAAATCTCTCACTGTTTGTACTCTGCTGCACATCAGCAAAACAACATTGCAGTTCTACTCCGATTTACCTATTTGCATCTTACCCTATATTTTATTCCTCAGGTGAAAAGTTTAATGGTGAATATTGACCAATAGTACCATGTGGCTCTAACAGTTAGCAGGCTATAGTAGCTGCATTTGGGGTAAAAATGACAGAATTATTTATTGTGTAAGGTGCAAAGAATATTAGGAGATCCGGGTTGCACTGTCTGTTCTTTAACACGCATCTCTGTTCTTTAACACGCATCTGTCTGTTCTTTAACACGCATCCTTTAGTAGTGCCTTAACCTCCATTGTTCAAAGCATTTTGGCACAATTGTCTTTGAGTGACATCACCTCCCAATACAAACACTCTCCATAGTATGGTCCCACCTCTGGCAAAATTGACAGTTTTCAATGTGAATCATTGGAAATTCAGATGCTAAAGTAATTGCGATTCCATTTGAGTTTTGACAGGTAACGTGCGACACAGTGAAAAAACAGACATGGTAATTACCTCATGTACTTGTTCTTATGTTGCATCTATGCTAACATTAGTCTGTTTCTCTCTTATTCTGAGGTCACCGTAGCCACCAGATCCAGTATGTATCCAGATCAGATGGTGGATCAGCACCTAGAAAGGACCTCTACTGCCCTGAAAGACAGTGGAGACCAGGACAACTAAAGCCCCAGATACAGATCCTCTGTAAAGACTCAGAGGACCACCAGGACAAGACCACAGGAAACAGATGATTCTTCTGCACAATCTGACTTTGCTGCAGCCTGGAATTGAACTACTGGTTTCGTCTGGTCAGAGGAGAACTGGCCCCCAACTGAGCCTGGTTTCTTCCAAGGTTTTTTCTCCATTCTGTCACCGATGGAGTTTCGGTTCCTTGGTTTTCCTAAGTTGGGGACCATTAAGATCAAGCGATATCATCGACTTGATCGCACAGAGGGACGATACATCACTGAATCAATGATGAACTGACTTTAACTGAAAACTGAGTGTTTACTGTTATCCCTTCACATTATTACACACTATTTTCCTTTTTAATATTGTAAAGCTGCTATGATGCAGTATTTGATCAATATGACAGGATTATTACTCATAATACATGGAAAATACAGCTGCAAAGGGACTTTGAAACTGAAACAGTAATTTTTGTTCTGTGTTTTTGAAACAGTGTTTTTATTCAATATTTGCAATTGTGTTTGGATTATGTCACAATGTGTCTTTATCTCATTTCCTTTTGAAAATTGTCCTTCCGTTGACAGGCTCTATAGCAGAGTACACTGCTCTCAGGTGTAGATCTTTGCTTCAGAGCTTAAGTGTTTGACAATAGTACACCCAAAAATGAAAATTGTCATTAATTATTCACCCTGGTCTGAAACCTCTCGAATTTCAATTTGTGTTCTGAAGATGAACGAAGGTCTTACAGGTTTGTAACGACATGAAGTTGAGTAATAAATGACAGAATTTTCATTTTTGGGTGAACTATATGTTGAACTACCCTAAGCAGTGCACATCTACCTACATATGAGTCTTTATATACTTGATATAAATTTAAGGACATCTTTAAATAATTTTACATTTAAATTTAAAGAATGTTAATTGTCAATGTCATTTCACTGTGTATTTAAATAGCTAAACATGTCAAAATGCAATAGTTAAACAGCTAGACAGGTCACTCAGAAATAATTTTCTTATTTATTGCAACTGTAATTCTGTGATTTTTATTTTATTTATTTATTTTGCATTTGCTGGAAACAAAAAAAAAAGGAAAAATTCCATATTGTTTGTCATTGGTACAAATTTTTGAATGTCAGATGGCATTAAAATTATTTTTTAACAGTCTAAATTACCTGTATTCTTCATTATTTATTAATCCATGATTGCTTTATTAAGCAAAAGTAAAATTATGAGAATAACCCAGCAAGAATAACCCAGAATCATAAAAATGCAAACCCACAAATGGTAAAACTGACTCTAACTTGGGTTTTCTCAATAACCCAGCATGCTGGGTTAAAATGTGTAAACCAGCATGTTGGGTTACTTTAACCCAGCACGTGTTCTGTCCAATATTTACCCAGCGCTGGGTTGCCAATTGGGTTATTTTTAACCCAGCCATTTTTAGAGTGCAAGTTCTGGCATTTTACTGAACTACAGTTTCCATAGGAGTTAAATCATTAAGTGCTTCAAATTGCATACTGTTAACAAACATTTTTTTGAAACATTTGCAGTTGTCCTACTGTACTAATAAAAACAATGATACAACGACATTATCACATAAGCACAGTGAATAACTACACGGTGCATACATCACAGAGAATACATCATTATTCAGATTTCAGAATGAACACTTTGACATTTGTAATACATATGCTGAGATTTCTCGTTCAAATATTCGCTACTGTAATGAATATTTATGTCATTTTTTTTATAAGCAGGGGGAATGGCCAACATTAAACAATCATTTACAGGCTTAGGACATCTGCATTGTAAGAATGTATAGTGAGACTTCAGAGATAAATATTGTGTATTGTTAGGTGAATTTTTCTTGTTTCTTTTCTCACTGCATGATTTTCTAATGTGTGAGAATACTAGAGCAAAGCATGCTTATGTTGATTATATTAATAAATATGGGATAAATGCTTCAAAACGGGACTATACTATTCTCACAAATTCCATTCCTGATAAGTTGTTATTTTTAATGTCTTAAATATATTGAAAATATATTGTAATTTTAGTTTAATTTTCACTAGATTATTTATGAAAGACGTTAATATTATGGATAATACGTTTACAAGCTTATTTTTGAGAAACTGTTACTGCTAATAATGGTTCATCTTTTAAAGCTCATGGAAAGTGGTTGACTCTTTATCCAAATGTTAATTTTCAGAAAGTATAGGCAGTCCCTATAAATGAAACCAATTTTGGTTTAATAATAAAATAAAATAAAATAAGTTATTTTAAAATGATTCATCATTATTACCACTGCAAGAAATATTTAAGTAAATTTATACAAAATCTTTCTCCGCTCTGTTCTTTTTGCCAAGAAGAGGAAGAATCTGTTTCACATTTATTCTTTTTCTGTCTTTATACTAAACAATTCTGGCTTCAGATCTCAGCATCTTTACATCTTGTGTTCTTTCTTCTATGTAACATTTCAGCAGTTAAGGTTCTCTTTCATTCTGTGGTTTCTGATAATAGAGAGCTAGAGGATGTCCTGGACTTTATTTGTATGATGGGAAAATTCCACATTCACAAAGCGTGATGAATTAACATTAAACCATTTATTTAATTTCCTTTTAATTGTTATTGTATCCCCTCTTGTTTATGTTTTTGTTTTAATGTTTATCAGTTTCTTTCTGATATTGTTAATAAAAAATACATAAATAAAAAAATGCAAAAAAAAAAAAAAAAGAAAAGGAAAAAAAAAGAGAAAGAATCATTAAATAATGCAATATGGCAGCGCGGTGGTTTCACTTTTTGTGACGTCGTGAGCAAGTATTCTTGTCATGTGTTTCTGACAATCAGAAAGCACCACTGCAGCACATAAAGTGAACAACATGCTTTCCTTTTCAGTAAATTCATTGTTGTGATCTTTGATTTGTGTTTTTTTGTTTTTGATGTTATCTTGTATATTTCTGTTATTTGTTTCTACTTTTTCGGCCAGGTCACTCTTGTAAGAGATTTTAATCTCAATGAGTTTTTATCCTGGTTAATTAAAGAATGAATGAATCAGTTAAAAAAGAAAAGAAAAAAAAGTTATTAAATTATTTTTAAAAGAAAGATTATGCTCATGTCTGCTACTATAGTTAAACCATGGTAACCATGCACAAATGAACCATAGATTTACTATATACCATAGTTTAACCATGGTATTTTTACAACTGTGGTAACAAATGGTAATAATAATAAAAACTGTTTAAAAAAGAAAAAGTACATTTTCATTTAGTTAAAGTAATTTTCTTGTGGTCTGTTTCTTTATTTGGTTGTGTTGTGAGTATTTTCAGCACCATAACATTCTAATGTCCTTTAACAAAATATTAACAAAACCATCAGTGAATGATATTTTGATATTTCATATTATGATATTATTAAGTTGAAGATATTGTAATCCATTAATGATGGGAGGCAGCTCAATGATGAACACATTCTCAACACAATTATGTTTATACAAAGTCACTGAATGTCAGAAAATGACAGGTTTTTGTTCTCTCAAATTTCTAAGGCTACACAATAGAAAAGATTTGTAAAAGTGTCTGGAAAAAGTCAAGCACCTTTTTAAAATGTCATGAAAGCAAAGCATTTTTTTCTGTCAAAAATTTTAATTGTATATTTCAGTACAGGATGTATCAAAACACTGTTTAGACTGCAACTGAAACACATATAGTAAGATTTCTAAAATCTTACAAGCTTTAAAAGGATTTGAGGCAGTGTGTGAGGTTTGAGTTAAACAGCTCCTGTCGGTTTTCCTGGATCCTCCTCCACATCATCATAGTCTGTTATTGATAAACAAGAGAACGATTAATGTATCGATACATATATTAAAATGCATGATAAAAAACCCTACAACACTAAAACTAGCAGTACATTTAAATGAGCTTTTATAACCACACGAATTGATAAAGTGATTATAAAGACTAAATGAAGGTGTTAATAACGTACCACACATGTCACTCATATATTCGCTGACATTCTTCACATCATCATACTCCTCCTGAACACCCTCTGATAATAAATGTGGTGATTATTAATTACATGAACAAACAGACATATATCAGGGGTGACCAATCCTGCTCCTGGAGGGCCACAGTCCTGCAGAGTTTAGTTCTGAGCCCAATTAAACACACCTGAACCAGCTGATCAAGGTCTTCAGAGTCACTAGAAACTTCCAGACAGGGGTGTTGGGACGAGATGGAGCTAAACTCTGCAGGACACTGACCCTCCAGGAGCAGGTTTGGACACCACTGGACTACATACTTTATTTGGCACAATAATTTGAAGAAAAAAAAAAAACAGTTCTAATCTAGAAGGGTGTAAATTGAATCCGACACCTTTGTTATCATTGGAGAACTGTCGTATGATGATGACATCATCATAGTTTTCGGGCAAGTCATCTACAACAAAATAATGAAAAATTAAATGCATCCATCAAATGAACAACATTTTTGATATCTATATATCTATATATCTATATCTATATCTAGAACCTGTAGCATGTCTCAGTCCAGCAGTGATGACATCATCATAGTTCTCTGATGTGATTTGTTGCTTTTCTAAATGAGTTAAAAACAAAGAGAGAACAGACATTAGTCAGGGCAGAAGGGAAAGATGGGACAGAAGTACAGGGGGTTCAATGGATCGTACTGTTGTTGATTAACATACTAATTGTTCAACTGACAACACATCTTCAAAAAAAACTTTCAGTAATCACAAACTTTGTGAACATGATGTGATCTAAAACCTTTGTTCAGTACATGCCACTGTTAAGACTGTAAGTCTGTCCCTCACATCCTCATTTTCATCCGCATACAATGTGCTATCTACCTTGACTAAAGTCTATAATCAGAAACAGGTTTACTGTTCACAGGCAAAGAAGGTTAAAGAAGTGAAACCCATCAGCTGAAGTCACTCACCTGTTGGGCCTTCAGTGCTGGAGAAATCATTATGGTATTCAGGTTTGGTTCTTTCTGCTTTAATAAAAAATATAGAAGTGAATGAATGAATAAATAAATAAATAAAAACCATAACTAAATTATGTGTTGAATGGTGTAAATAAGGTAACTAATTTTTTAATTATATATGCATCACACAATATGCAGTACATAGGGTTTAGTAGCAGGTGACATTAATATATTTAAGTCCTCCAACCTGAAAGAAGCTCATCAGCATCTTCATACCCAGAATGCTGTTCTCCAGAAAAGACACTTCCTGTTATGGAGTAGGACCATCAGACAGATGTTCACAATCACAAATCTGCCAAACCTCCACTTCCTTTGGATCATTCATCACTAATATTATAATCAAATAATACTCCCACAAATAAATTATTGTGATTTATTCCACTCATCCCTCTGTAAAGTGATTATCCTGTTGATGACTACAAATCTAATACTATAACAGTTACTCACCCCTCTGAGTGAAGAGACTGTGTCTGTTAGTGCATCTGTGCTGAATCTCCTCATAAACGGCTTCAGTCTTCATCCTGTGTCTCCGCTTAGAGAGAGCTGTGAGTGTAGACAGACAAACCTGCTGTCAGTTCACAACACATGACTGATCACTCACTGAATAAGACACAATATGACAGTCTCTGGATCTCTCCTACCTCTCCTCATCACTCTGTTCTGCTGAATCAGTATAAGCAGTGGCACTAATAGCAGTAAGAGCACAAGTCCCAGAACAATCACAAGCACTGGGGGGACGGAGAGAGTTTGTGGAGGAGAGACTGATGTTGAGCGCACTGGAGGAGAAACTGGAGGAGAAACTGGAGGAGAAGCTGATGTTGTTGTGGCAGGAGTAGAGGACACTGATAAATCTGGCAAATCTGGCAAAACAGACACAAACATGTTCAAAGCTAGGAATGTTCTGAATATACCAACATTACACACTTTAATATGGTCTAAAAGGAAATATTATTCCTCAGAGATTGTTGTGACCTGCACAGATGAGTCCAGCGTCCTCTTTGTGGGAGCAGTCAGTGTGGTTTTTCAGGGAGAGAGGACAGTCCCACAGGTGAATCTCATTCCCTCTGCACTCGACTCTGTTCATCCACACAACACCTTCACCAGCACCAAAGACTGAATTCCCATCAGCCCTCAGTGCTGCTCCACAACCCAGCTGCCTGCAGACCACCTGAGCATCGCTGATGTCCCACTGATCATCACAGACTGAGCCCCACACAGCGTTATGATACACCTCCAGCCTCCCAGAGCACCGGCCCTTACCTCCACTCAGTCTGAGAGGAACATGATCTAAAACACACAAACATAACAAAAAACTAGATACATTTATTATCAGCAGAGTACTGTCTGAACAGCAGCATGTGTGTGATCTTTTGTATATTCCAAGATGAAATCCTGCTGGTTTCTCATATTTAAAAAAACACCATTATCTTATTTCCCTGGTAACATGGAAACAACCATGAAAATTATGAACGTTGAATGCAACCCCTGTTGAAAAAAAACAGCTGGTTAGGTATGTTTTGAAACATGCCATCTAGTTAAAGCTAGTCATGTGCTGGTCCTAAGCAACCAGCTTCCATTCTCAAAACATACCTAACCAGCATGTGCTGGTTTTTTCAACAGCGGTTGCATTCGACATTAATAATTTTCATGGTTGTTCCTGTTAAATGAACTTACCTGAACACCGTCTCTGATGGGGAGATGTGGAGCATGTCAGAGAGCTTCGAGGAGACTCATGGATCTCCTGTTCTATATCAACAGTTAAATTATTATTTAATGTATTCCACACATCTTCTCTAAGCACTAATAATAAAGGATCATGTTTGTATTGTTTACTGATGAAAAAAAAAAATCATATGTTTTACCTGAACAGATGATTTTGGCCACTTCATCGTCACCACAGTTATTCTGTCCCCAGAGTGAAGATGGACACTGCCATAAAGAGGAATCATGTGGTCGACATGTAACTTTATCCAGCCAGTTAGGAGCTGATTTCACTCTTGGTGCAGAAGCAGACAAAACACCAGATCTTCCACAGTTCAGCTCTTGACAGATCAGACTCACTGTGTCTCTGTCCATCTGGTTTAAACACACATTACCCCAGGATCCATTGTAGAAAACCTGCACATTCCCTTCACAGCCCTCAGTTAACCTGATCTCTTTAAACTCTACATAAAAAAATTTCAATTTTAAAATCACAAATTTAAAAAATGTGAGCATTATGGACACTTGAATTTTGAAATGTGTAGAACTTTATACTTAATTTCAGTGTAAACAATTTAGCAGCAAGTTTACCTGAGCACACGACTCCTACGTCCTCCTTGTGATTACAGTCATGTTTTCCCCATCCTGAAGAAGAGCAGCTCCACAGGGACGTCTCATTCCCCTCACACTCCACCTCATCCAGCCATATGTGTCCAGAACCAGGACCAAACCAGGCTGGTACCTGCTGGTTACTGAGGGCCACTCCACACTGCAGCTGTCTGCACACCACATGGGCATCTTTAATATCCCAGGAGTCATCACACACTGTCCCCCATGAGCCGCTGTGAAAAACCTCCAGCCTCCCTGCACAGTCTCCCCCAGAACCCACCAGCCTGATGGACCCCCATCCTTATATTCAGAGACAGAAAAACACATTATTGATCACTAACAACTGAAGAATCTGCCCAGATGTTGTTGTTCTCACCAAGGCAGGTGATGTACAGCTGTTGTGTGGAGCTGCAGTTGAGAGTTTGTGGAGAGCTGCAGTTCCCCAGATGAGCTTCACTCCCAGAGCACTGGAAGCCCGTCACACACTCATGACTGTGTTCAGGACTGGATGAAGTGGAGCCATTAAAGTTCAGCCCAGAGCCACAGCCCAGCTGTCTGCAGACCACAGAGGATTCAGTGAGACTCCAGGAGTCCAGCAGAACTCTCTTCCAGACCTGATGGAGGAAAACTTCCAGCTCCCCCTCACACTGTCTCTCTCCAGACAACCGCACCAGACCATCATGAAGAGCCAGAGAGGAATCTGAAATGTGTTAGAATATAATGAAATAGTGCCTATAAAATACATTAAAAACTTTTTTTAGTAACATAATGCTCTCAAAGTCAAAAAAGTTTACCAGAGCAGATGACTCCAACATCTCGTCTGTGAGAACATTCAGCTCGACTCCATGAAGAGATGGAACATTCTGAGAGTTTTGTTTTATTCCCATCACAATCAAACACATCAGCCCAGATTTCACCACTTCCCTCTCCAAACCAGTCTGATCCCACAACAGTCACAGCAATCCCACAATTCAGCTGTCTACAGAGGACACTGGCAGCTCTCATATCCCAGCATGCATCACACACTGTGCCCCATTCTTTGAGGAACTGAAGCTCCACTCTTCCAGAACAAGAGTCTGGCCCATTCACCAGTTTGAGATCAGTGTAACCTGAGTGAAGTAAAGAGAGTTCAGAAACAATGCATAAAACATTCTTAAGTCATTAGATTGATCACATTATAACACAAATCTAAGACATGACCTAGAATCAAAAACAAATGAAGGGTTGCTGAATATTTATACTTAACCAGAGCAGATCAGTCCCACAGTGTTGTCAGTGGTGCAGTTGTGTTCAAGTGATGATAGTGAACAGAATGAAATATGAGATTCATTTCCTCCACACTGAATCTCTCGTGTCCACATCTGAGCATCTCCTTTGTCAAAAGCAGCTGCTCCCAGCACCTGTACAGGAGCCCCACAGTCCAGCTCTCTACACACAACCTCTGCATCCTGCTGGTCAAAGACAGTGTCACACACTGACATCCACGTCTGAACATGAAGTATCTCCAACCTCCCAGAGCAAAGATTAGACCCATCAGCAAGTCTGGAGCGTTTATGACCTGTTTATATTGCATAAAAGTAAACATTACATGAGCAGGTTTTAGATGTGGCAAGTTTTACATCCAATTACATTTTGAACACTCAAAGTATTTTCTACATATATACATTTTTTATGTTTACTGAAAGGTTTTTTTTATAAAATTTCCAAAAAATGAAAATTGTAATCTCATTAGTTGTTATTCCCTGAAAATGCTTCTTGTAGCTGGACAGTTGAGGTCAACAATGTCTTCAGCTATGGATGGTGTGCTGTAAATATTTATTTAAATGACTGTGAAAATGCAGTAAACTAATCATGGCAAATTTACATTATTTTCAAGATGCCTAATTCTCAAAGGGTTAGTTCACCCAAAAAGGAAAATTATGTCATTAATGGCTCACCCTCATGTCGTTCCCAAAAGCCCGTAAGACCTCCGTACATCTTCGAAGCACAGTTTAAGATATTTAAAGATATTATATTATATTATATGAAGATATTTATTTTATTGCTGAGCCAGTTAACAAACGAACGATTGACTCGTTTCTTGAGTCAAGATCCAGTTTTCGGTTTTCGGATCACCAGTAGTGATTGGAAGTTTGGTTCTTTTCCGCGAACCGGTTCTTTCAGACAGTTCGATTCAATAAACCGGTTGAAGAAAATGGTTCACCGGTTATTTTGCACTTGACATAATGATGTCATTGGCGATGATTGCCCTTGATTCAAGCCTTCGGTTTACCTGGGCTCATAAAATTAGCACAGAATCAGTTCAGAATCAATCATCAAAAGAATCAGTTCGGTTCAGACAGGTTCATGCTGAATCATGCGCAGTATCGTCTGCTCCTCGGTTCTCGAATCGGACGCGTCCAACAGAAACAGTTCTTGACTCGAGAACGAGTCAATCATTCGTTTGTTATCTGGCTTGGCTCGGTGTTCATCTTCAGCTCTCTCTTCACAGCAGTTCAGTCAGTGTACTGTTTGAGTAAATGAGTTACTCCAGGATATTGGTAGAGGGAGTAACTCAGAGGGAGTGTCAGCCACATTAAAAAAGTTAACAGCTTAAGTCATTTGTGGATTAATGCTTATTGGAGACGCAAAATGTTAGAAACGATAAAGTTCGATTTGGTGAACTTGTTCAAGAATATCCGGTTACATCAATGATTTGTTCGCGAACCGGACATCACTACACTGCAGTGAACGCGCTCACAACAGACACGGAAGAGAAGACAATGCTGAATAAAGTCGTAGTTTTGCTATTTTTGGACCAAAATGTTTTTATGATGCTTCAAAAAATTCAAACGAACGCTCTGATGTCACATGGACTACTTTGAATATGTTTTTATTACCTTTCTGGACAGTATACCGTATACACACTTTCAATGGAGGGACAGAAAGCTCTCAGACTAAATCTAAAATATCTTAAACTGTGTTCCGAAGATGAACGGAGGTCTTATGGGTTTGGAAAGACATGAGGGTGAGTTATTAATGACATAATTTAAAGGGGGGGTGAAATGCTATTTCATGCATACTGAGTTTTTTACACTGTTAAAGAGTTGGATTCCCATGCTAAACATGGACAAAGTTTCAAAAATTAAGTTGTACGTTTGAAGGAGTATTTCTGTTCCAAAAATACTCCTTCCGGTCTATCACAAGTTTCGGAAAGTTTTTTTGGAGTATGGCTCTGTGTGACGTTAGATGGAGCGGAATTTCCTTATATGGGTCCTGAGGGCACGTTTGCCGGAAGAGCGCGCGCTCCCGTAAAGCAGAGCAGAGAGAGCACAGACATTCACTGATAAGAGCGAGAGCGTCGCGAAATGTCACATAAGGAGTGTGTTTTTGGTTGCCAAGGCAAGACAACCCTGCACAGATTACCAAAGGAAAAACAGCATTAAGGGACCAGTGGATGGAGTTTATTTTTACAGAGCATCAACGGAGTTGTGCAAGTGTTTGTGTTTGTTCCCTGCATTTCTAAAATGCTTGTTTTACAAACAAAGCCCAGTTTGACGACGGATTTGCATATCGTTTATTTCTTAAGGATGATGCAATCCCAACGAAAAAGGGTCACGATTGTGTGTTGGAACCACAGGCGGTGAGTAAAACTGCTTAAAATATCTCTGCCTCCTTGTTAGTGCGTCCGCCTCCCATCGGAGACCCGGGTTCGAGCCCCGCTCGGAGCGAGTCCTTGCTGCTGCTGCTCTCGTTCAGTTTCAGCCTTCACAGCTGTCACAGCTTCCAAACGCTCTCAATGCAACTGGCGCTTGTGATTCTTTAGCTCCGCCCACACGTCACGCCTCCAGGCGCTCGTGTTTTTTCGGGAAAAATCGGTACAGACTATCTTTCTCTTATGAATATAATAAAACTAAATACTTTTTGGAGTTATGAAGGATGCAGTACTACTCTATAGGTACTCAAGATTAACAGGATATTGAGTGAAAACGAGCATTTCAAATATTCAAAGCATTTTTAAATATTTGGGTGAACTCTTTCAGTGGTAATTAATTCTAAGAATAAAACAGACATGTTTAAATCTGATATGCAGCTAACCACATCCATAAATGTGTATCTTTATTTTCTTACATACTCAAGACAAAATTATCAAAAAGTGAGGAATAATTTGAGTCTTAACTTTATTCACCTGAGCAGATGACACCAGCATCATGATTATGAGTGCAGGCATGTTTACCCCATCCTGCTGACCCACAGTTCTTCAGTGTAGACTCTGTTCCTGAACATGTTAAAACACTCATCCAGATCGGTCCTGATCCTTGACCAAAATGAGCAAAACCCAGTGCATCTACAGGTTCTCCACAGTCCAGCTCTCTACACACCACTGCAGCAGCAGGTGTATCCCAGTTATAAACACACACTGTTCCCCACTGACCTCTGTGATAAACCTCCACTCTACCAGCACAAGGACTGTTACCATTTACCAGTCTCACATGCATCACATCTAAGAGAGAAGGAAACAGAAAGACAGAGACTAAAATCAAAAATAGAAAAACTAAAAACAGAAATATATTGAAATAAAAACAGAAGTACAGTGTCATATTTTTATGAATTTCATCTCATTCTTTGAAGCTGTGTGTGTGGTGAAGGGCCACAACAAGTGCAATGGGACACATATGATCCTAGTTATGCTACTAATTTCTCTCATATTAATCTTTTTACCAGCACACTGAAGCGCCTGGTGATCATCATGAGAGCAGCTGTGTTTCTCTGATGCTGGACACATTCGAATCTGAGACTCATTTCCTCTGCACTGAATCTCTTGTGTCCACATCTGAGCATCTCCTTTGTCAAAAGCAGCTGCTCCCAGCACCTGTACAGGAGCCCCACAGTCCAGCTCTCTACACACAACATCCTGCTGGTCAAAGACAGCGGCACACACTGACATCCACGTCTGATCATGAAGTATCTCTAACCTCCCAGAGCAGCGAGAACCTCCAACCAGCCTGACTCCTACAGAAGTGAGAAAATATACAATAAAAGTTCCATAACCATTGTTACCATAAAATTATAAACAACCACATTTATCTAAAATAAAAAAGGCAAGACTTAGTAATAACTTTGGCAATAACATTTACTGGCATTATTGTACCAATCAATAATGCTGACAGATCATTATTTTATGTGCATTCGACTTGCTACAAATCTTATTAAACAATGATACATATATATTTTTTTGATATATTATCATTAGTCTTGGCCTTAGACGACATGGACAAAAACTGAAGGTGTACAGTACTTAATGGCTTTTTTGAAAGGAAAAATGGCAAACACTTCTGTTACTGGGTTTATTCAATAAAAGCTTCTGATGAAGAACTAATAATTGCATTATTTGGAATTACATTTACATTGTACTTTTATGCATTTGGCACACATTTATGCACACAGAAAAAGCTACTTACAGATGCATTCAAGATGAACATTTGATCAGTTCATGCATTCCCTGAGAAATGAACCTATGACCTTGGTGTTGCCAACACTTGGTGTTAAAAAAATAAATAGAAATCTTTGGAACTAAAATATAAGGCATGTGGATCAACAGTGATGTAATAGGTTACATTTTAGAACATCTCACCTGAGCAGATGACTCCAGCATCTTTATCATGATTACAGTCATATTCATACAACAGAACTGATCCACAGTTCTTCAGTGTAGTCTCTGATCCAGTGCACATCATACGATTAGTCCAGATTTGTCCTGATCCTGGTCCAAAATAAGCACCACCCAGAGCATCTACAGGTTCTCCACAGTCCAGCTCTCTACACACCACTGCAGCTTCAGTCATATCCCAAGCAGCATCACACACTGTTCCCCACTGACCTCTGTGAAGAACCTCCACTGTCCCACTGCAGGGACTGTTTGCATTAACCAACCGCACATTCACACGGTCTGTTTATTGAATACAGAAAACAAGAGAAGTAATACTTATGGACAGAGCAAACAAGACAGTAAAAAGAATCTCATAGAGAGAGAGAGAGAAAATAATCTTTCATACACAGAGTCAGAAGATTTGATATAAGATTTCAGTGAAGTAAAATAAATTTGCTCAAACCTGTACACACCAATCCAACATCATTATCATGTGAACAGTTGTATTTGTGTGGCAGAGATGTTGGACAGAGGTGAATCTGAGACTCATCTCCTCTGCACTGAATCTCTTGTGTCCACATCTGTGTGTCTCCTTTGTCAAAAGCAGCTGCTCCCAGCACCTGTACAGGAGCCCCACAGTCCAGCTCTCTACACACAACCTCTGCATCCTGCTGGTCAAAGACAGCATCACACACTGACATCCACGTCTGATCATGAAGTATCTCTAACCTCCCAGAGCAGCGAGAACCACCAACCAGCCTGACACCTGAAAAAAATACGAGTATGAATGAACCTTTCAGAACAAAACATCCTCTACATTATTTTCTTTCTTTTAGGAAAATAAAAGTTTTGATTTTACCTGAGCAGATGACTCCTGCACTCTTGCTCTGACACACACCTTGAAACCCCCATATGACGGATCCACACTTTTTCAGTGTGAACTCAGATCCAGCACACATTGCATTATTCATCCAGACTGGTCCTGATCCGAGTCCAACCTGAGCATCACTCAGAACATCTACAGGTTCTCCACAGTCCAGCTCTCTACACACCACTGCAGCATCAACCAAATCCCAGCCATCACCACACACTATTCCCCACTGACCTCTGTGAAGAACCTCCACTGTCCCACTGCAGGGATTGTTTCCATTAATCAACCGCACATTTAATATTTCTGTGCACAGTTAGGGGAAAAAATAGGAAGAGATCTCTATTAAATTAATAAATTAAATAAATATTTCCTGTTGAAACAGTCAACACATACCTGTACACACCAGTCCAACATAATTTTCATAAGAACAATTGTTTTCATGTGATGGTGATTTTGGACAGAGGTGAATATGAGACTCATTTCCTCTGCACTGAATCTCTTGTGTCCACTTCTGAGTGTCTCCTTTGTCAAAAGCAGCTGCTCCCAGCACCTGTACAGGAGCCCCACAGTCCAGCTCTCTACACACAACCTCTGCATCCTGCTGGTCAAAGACAGCATCACACACTGACATCCACGTCTGATCATGAAGTATCTCTAACCTCCCAGAGCAGCGAGAACCTCCAACCAGTCTGACGCCTGAAGTAACATAAATAATTATAGTTCTGTCAGGACTATTGTCAAAATGACAATTAGCATACAGTTTGGGTTGATGGTATGGTTCTGTTCTGGGTATAAACTCCCTCCCCATCCATGTAGCCTGTCATGAATGAGCAGAGAGCTGCAGTAACCCCTTTAGAATAAACAAAACAGAACAAAATATAACAGACATTCATGCTCTTAATAACATTTTAATGTAACAACCAGTGCTGTACAAATTAACCCGGTAACACATACAATTCATTTTTCCAGTTTAACTGAGTGACAGTAACTGAACTAACAAACTGAACACCACACACACAACTGCTGCTTCCGTGTTTTTTTCTTGAATTACATTTATTTAGATGCAGAATGTCTTTACAATAAAACATGAGACTTTTCAGGTGCAGTCTTGCCAATTTAGCAATTTTGTTGCTAAATTTAGCAACTTCTAACACTATACTCACACAAGCTTAAGATACATTCACATTTTATTCTAAGACATAAACACAGCAGTTACACCTATTTTGTGATTTTTTTAAAGGGGTCATGACATTAACGATGTTAAAAAGAAAATTTTATGTTTTTGGTGTTTATGCAGGTTCTAAAAACATAATATTCAACATAATGTACATATTGTTTCTCCTCTATGCCCACCTTTCTGAAATGCATAGATTTTTACAAAGCTCATCGTTCTGAAAAGCGATGTGTATGCTGACTGGCCAGATTGGGCAGTGCATTCTGATTGGCTGAATACCTCAAACTTGTGAGGAAATTAACATTTAAATTAACATTTTCACAGCCACATGAAGTTGTTGGAAGGATTTTCTAGAAGCAAGGATAAAATAACATTTTGTGTAACCACCTTAAGAAAATGATAGCGGAAATGTGGTACTTTATTCACAAAAATAAGTTTAATCTATTTATTACTAACTTACGGTCTCATTTCAGCTTTAGTTTGGCTCTTGTTTTGTATTTATTCCAGTTTATATGAAAAGGTTCATGTGTGGATTTTTAACTGAACATGTTAAAATAAGTTTGAAAAAGTTGCAGGAATCATAGTGTTGACACTGAAAGCAAGCTACCCTGGTGCTGTCGGCTAGTTAATTTATAGCCTAAATTTAATTTTTAAAATAACTATGGTTGAACACAGATCTTATTTTTTTGCGATAATCCAAAAGCCTATGGAAAAATACTATTGGTTTTTTGTCAGGGAACCAGTGTGATACAAACAGCTGATCCGCCTACAAAAGTGACATCATACTGCCCCCACTCTATAACCTATTAACTCAGCTGTGATGTCTGTTAATAAAAATATTAAAAAAAAAGAAGAAGAAATCAATACCTTTTGTGGCTTTCGTTAAGGATTCATCTATATTTATTTTAGAATTTGGTGTTTTATAACTGAATTCAATTTCTGTATTGAATAAAGTTATTTCCTACTTGCTGAAGGGCACAGGTAGCTAAATATGACATTTATTATGATGCGTTTATGTAATGATGGTTTTAGGTTATCTTACATTAGTTATTTAAATTAGTTATTTGGTTTTCCAGCATTTTTGTGTATTTGAATCGTTTCCAACAATGACTGAATGATTTTGAGATCCATCTTTTCACACTGAGGACAACTGAGAGACATGTATGCAACTATTACAGAAGATTCAAACGCTCACTGATGCTTCAAAAGAAAAAACATGCATTAAATTTGTTTTTGAATTTGAAAATCAGGGTAAATTTAACTTATTTTCTTCTGGGAAACATGTAACTATCTTCTGTAGCCTCCGAAGGGCAGTACTAAATGAAAAAAGATGATATTTAGGCAAAATAAGAAAAATGTACACGCCTCCAATCTGTTCAAAAGTACAGTCATTGTTGGAAAGGGTTCAAAGCAGATTCTGAAAGGGGGTTGTAAACTCTTGACCTCAACTGTATTAAACATTAAACATGTTTCAATATATATTTAGATAAACTGATAAAGAAAGCAAACACACTGTAGTCTTACTAAATTAACAAACCAAACATATCCATGTTTAAATATCCTGATCACATGTGCACATTTAACCAGGAGTTTTTAAATGAAGTTTGCTTTGTAAAATTTAACAATTTCTCAAGGCAAGACAGAAGCTTCATCTCAACCAGCATATACCTTGAATATGTGCGTAACTGTTAATGATGCACAAATGTAGCATAAATGTGTTTACACAGGAATAGGATATTAATGTTTTAAAGATAAAATTACGAAATTCAAAAAAGAAAATGGAAGTATTAATTAGTTTTCACTATACACTATCTATTACACATTTAAAATTTGTGACAGAATTTTGCTTCTGGGTAAATTTGTTTTTCTTCCATTTGCTTCTTATCTTTGTGCACATTGTGTACATCAGTGTAAAATGTTGAAAACTAGGCATTGAGTACTTTGCCTGTTCATACTTTAGAGACAATATGAACAGCAAAACTCAGGTGTAGCATCAAGTGTGCAAATGTTACCTGAGCAGATGACTCCAGCATCTTTAGCATGATTACAGTAACTTTGGTCCCACCCTGCTGCTCCACAGTCCTTTAGTGCGGATTCTGAACCAACACATCTGACAAAACCCATCCAGATTGGTCCTGATCCTTGTCCAAAGTGTGCATTACCCAAAACATCTACGGGTTCTCCACAGTCCAGCTCTCTACACACCACTGCAGCATCAGCCAAATCCCAGGCAACATCACACACTGTTCCCCACTGACCTCTGTGAAGAACCTCCACTCTACCAACACAGCGACTGTGACCACCAACCAACCTCACATTCACACGGTCTAATATTTGAAACAAATGAGAGAGAGAAAGAGGGGCATATTGTGAATGAATAATAATAAATTATACTATTGTCATCTGAAATGTTATATTGTAATCAAACATCTTGAAGTCCCACAATATTCTGACCAATTTCAGAAAGTAACTTTTCTTCATCCTTCTCTCTGTTGTTGTTTTTAGTTTGTGTACATACCAGATGTGACGAGTATTACAACTGCAGACAGTAAAATGAACATCAGGCATCTTCCCATCATCCTCAGCATGATTAACTCAACACCCAGAACAAGTTTCTCTGCTCTGATGATACAGAAGTACAGGCATCCTCTTAATGAGAGAAAGAGGCCCAACACCCTCCAATCACACTCGCTATTACCTTATTAGACACAACAGAGGAAATCATCAAACAACTTCAGTGACAAATCAGAGGACGCTTTTCTGATTTTCTCCATATATACCAAAACTGTCAGTGCTGATGAACTCCTCCTCCATACACATCAAGACCTCAGTGAGAGGAGGCGCACACACACACACTCACGTTTCTGATTTACAGGAGACAGGAAACTCTCCAGTTTATTTACAACATCAAAGCCAAACACCTGCAGAGACTAGATAAAAGCACTGATAGCAAACAAAAATTGTCCAAAATTAGTGTATACCTATATCATATCATACTCAACTCTTATAAGGGAAAACATCTGTCAAAATAATTCCTGTAACTAATGTCAAATTTAATTCCATAGAATAGCTTTTTTTTTTCAGATGGCCCACAAAAATCATAATTGCCATTCAATGGTGATCATGTTCTTCACCTAGTGACCAGCAGAGAGAGTCAGTGTGCAACTGTACATTAGTTTGACATCACCTAAATTAACTTTCAAATAAACCCTCCATTAGACAATACAAAACTGACAGTGTTTGGTTTACATGTCAGTCAGACTGTCTCTCTACGTGTTAGTGGTTCTTGTCCAGAATATTCTATTACATAACTTTTGCATGTTTAGTCAAAGTTCAGTCTACAAGAGACTAGATGGAGTCTTACTGAGAAAAAAAGCCCAAATACAGTGGTTGCCACACTTAAAGTACATACGTGATTTTTCTTGTAGCATTGCAGTAGTAATGCACTAAAATTGTAATACACGTTTAGAATGATAATAAATCTATAAAAACACTTGCTATCAGTGATTTGTTTTATAATAGAATATTGTTTCTGTTCAATATACTTCAAACGCACAAAGATTTTAGTTTTGTTTAAAAAAAACGTAAAGGCGTTCTGACGTAAACTTTCGAATTCATGAAGATGTTCGTATTTTTAAAATGTTAGTTGGTACGAAAGAAAATGTAGGCTACACCTGCTCCACGAATACTTGCCTCCTTGGATATTCCAAATAAAAGCGTATCTGAAAAAACAACAACAAAAAAAAAAACGCTGTGCCCTCAAAACGTTTTCAAGCGCCACCAGCTGGTCGTTTTGAGAAGAGCGCCTGATATATTTTTTTTCATATATGGGGAGGCTGCAGTTTTACGCCCCTGTTGTTCCTCATGCGTCCAGTAGGGGGAGAAGGAAATACGGCGAATAACACTATATGGGGAGGCTCCAGAGCAGACCTATGACCTACTGTAAAATGTATTATTTATATTTATTTATAAACTGTTTGTATATACAGGAGACTGACTGATATATGATGTTGTGAATTTATATTAAGCTATATTTAGATATTAACCATATTTAGGCCATTAGACATACAGTACTGTGTAATCATTTGCATCCTAAATGAAATATCTGCTGTACAATTCACAATTGGTCGTCATACAGCTACAAAACATGTCCTACATAGCATTTTATGAAGACAAACACAATTTAACCCTTTTCTAAAAATCCAAGGGTCATTTAAAAGAAAGAGACAATATTGTTGTTCACAAAAATATTTATTAACACCATGACTTTTATTTCTTAACAGCATGACTCCTGTAGATTCTAGTGGTAGTTGTAATTGTGGCACACAACCTAGACCACACTGGTGGATTGTATAATCTGAAAGAAAAAAAGAAAAACAAAACACAAATCACTCCTTTTCTTGCATTTCAGAGAAAGACACAGCACTTATTTAACAACTTATTTGTTAAACTTTTATGCAACGTGCCCTGACAATGCTGACATGAGTAAATTTGAGTAAACTAAAACATCTATCATGCATCCATTTCACATTAACATTCATTACATTTTTAGAAAAAAATAAAATAAAAATCAATCATAAATGATGCTACCTTCATGGACGACTGCCCTAGAAAAGTGAAGCTTAAGATGAGTTTATACTTTACTTTTCTTTGAGGGCTTGAAAAAAAATCAGAATTACAGAAAGGACAGTGAAATAGGGAACAGCAGGAGGTGCATCTGTTAAGCGCAGGTAAGTTGCAACCTCTCTGTATAGATATTATTTCTTCCCCTGAAGAGAGAAAGAGATGGGTGTTTTTAGTTTATACTTGTTTAGAAAGAGAGATTTTAATTTTCTTAAGTAGCTAAAGCAAACACACACCTTTATGACATACAAGTTAAAGAACTAAAGACAGAGTATGATAAAACACACATTGAATGCACATTTGTCCAGATAAGTAAGCTATTTTGAGAAAACTGTATATTACGATATACATTAGAGAATTAGATCATTTCATTTATAAGAAACAACTCAAATCAAAATCTACATTTAAACCATATGAGACCAACGTTTTTAATGCAGGTTTTATCATGCATGACATATGTTTGTATTATTTGACAAAATACTTGAATGAGTGTGCAGTTCAACTTGTGCAGAGACTTAGAGATTTGCATACATACATACATGCCTATATAAATGTGTATTTTGTGTGTTCACATCACTGTCAAAAAAAAAAAAAAAAAAAATCACACATTTGTGATTATCCACTCTAATGTGCTCCAGAAACCATGTGGAGTATGTTTAAATGCAAGGAGTGAACAGGGTCTTACCAGAAGAAGCCATGTCACGCAAGCTAAAGACAGACAACAAGATAAAAATAAAAATGTAATTAATTTTAAAAGTGAGAGAGACAGAGCGGGTAAAGAGAAGACAAGGGGCAGCTTAACCTACACGTGGTTAGCCAAGTTTGAGTCAGACAGACTGACTCAAGCAAGTACTTTTGCCTCTCGAAATAAATTATTGACCCATCTTTTGAATTGATATCGCATCAATCGTTTATAAATAATAAATGTTGCATCATTACAATACAATCAACAACAATAACTTATTTACATACCTCAATTCGTATCGCTTCAAAAAATTTCTGCTGCTATCATACAGATATGGTCTGCTGTTTTGATGACTAGGCACATATACTAATATACAGCCTCCCCCTATTGGACGCATGAGGAACAACAGGGGCTTAAAACTGCTTGGGGCCTATATCTACCAGCTCCAGGTCTGCAGCCTCCCCCTACTTTTTTTCAGCTGGCTGGAAAATCTTTGGTGGACAAACGCTATTAGTCTTTTATGCATTTATGCTATATGCTGGAGCCAAATCTGAAAGTCGACTAGACTGTATGTTAACGTGTGTGCAAACTGTATGTGCATCTGTGAGGGAGAGAGAGCTGAAGAGATGTGCTTTCTGTACAGAGCCGGCCCAATGCAGAAGCTAAGCGGCTGCTTAGGGCCCCCGTGGTCACCAGAGGACCCCCTAGAGTACAATTCAATGTCAGCTTGAATTTTTATTTCATTTATTTTTTATGATATATGGCAAGGCCGGCCCATGGCATTATGGAGGATGAAAACTGCAAAAACAATAAATAAATAAATATGCAAATAAATAAATGTGTGTATAAATGCACCCACTCTTGTTTAATTGAATATATAAATGAGTAAACATGTGATGAAAGTAGCCAAATAAATTAAATAAATTGGTGAGCAAATGGGAAATGTTTAAGGAAATGCAAAATTAATCTTTTCTTTTAATCACTCATTTATTTATGAATGTAGTTACACATTTATTTTTCCTTATGCTAATAAGAGGGTGTCAACCATGGACTTGGTCATGGCAGCAGTTTGCTCGTAACTTTCTGTAATTTTATTTCATAGTAAAAATACTTAATTTCATTGTACTCTTGCAATGACAATAAAGGAATCTAATCTAGTGTACTTTTTTATTTTACAGTATCATTCACTTGCATAAATGTAATTACAGTATAATCATGTTTAACTGTAAAATATTTTATTATTGTATATTAGTCTTTTGGTCTTTTTTCGAGTAATGCAAAAGAAAACAACATAAAATATACTGTTATACTGTAAGGTTTAGTTTTATAATTGGTTTATTAAGTTAATTATTTATTTATTTATTTATACTTTAGTAAACTATACAAGTATATAGTGTATAATAACCATTTTACAATAAATCCAAAAGCAAGACGTTACAAATATTAGTGCAAATGGTAACAGATGATTGATTCTGTGCCTCCATCTTCTGTTAACAGTGGTCATTTCGTGTAATTTTCACCTCAAAATCTTTTACTAAAAGTTTTCTACTAGAAAACTTTTTTTTTTCATCTTCACGAATAAAATGTGAATCTTAGTATATTTTACTGCACAACCATAGAGTAAATAAATAATATAGGCTTTAAAATATTTGAATTGTAAAAAAAAAAAAAAAATCATTACACTATCAACGATCAGTGTGTAAAGGGCAGTGTGTATGTTTTTTTATTTATATATAGTCATGCATCTCACTCCAGCCAGGCAACCAATGTTGGAAACCCCGTTATAACATAACTTTTTACTTAGCTATTTTTAGATTACATTTTACGTCTTCTGTGTAAAAATAAATAAATACTTAAATACATAAATAATAAAAACCTTCCTGGTATATATTTTTGTAATAAAACAATGCTGTTCCCTTTCGAAAGGGAACTCCACGCTGCGTCCTCTAGAGGGCGCTATGGGAACACTGTCAGTGTGATCGGTGTTGAAGCATGAATGAAATAAGGACAATGAACTTGACATTGCGGGCAGGGCCGGCTTTGCCCGACAGGCGACACATCTGCTGGACGGGGCGCAAAATTGCAATTATATAAAAAAAGTTAATTAAATCTATGCATCGTATTATGAAAGCTGCTTCTCTATTGTTTTCTACTGTATCCTTCAGGTTGTTGCTTTTAAAGAGTTGTTGTGTGAACATTTAAAATAAACAATGAATAATTATGGAATAACTGTGGAGTTGTTTTTTGGGGGTGTTATTGGGCTCTCTTGCCTTGGGCATCAAATAACCTAGAGCCGGCCCTGATTGTGGGTGTGGGTTTCACGGTGTGGGTTTCGGCAGAGCCTGGGAACTGGCTCGTAGAAGTAGGCATTGTGTTCGATCTCCCTGTACCACTGCTTCTGTAACGGGACTGGACGGGTTTGAGAAACTCCTCCACACTACCAGGACAAGTGCTGCATTGACGAGGTGGACAGGGTACCGGGCCCACATCCCCTCCCATACATTATAAGAAATGGTCTGCTGTACAGTGTAGCCCACAGGCAGGGGGAGGAAAAATGCCATGCTTCTGGTCATGCCAAAGACTACGACTGTCATGGAACTAGCACATGCCCATCTGATGGTGGGACACCTGGGGGCCGAATCCACAGTCCAGCACATCCAGGACCATTTCCACTGGCCAAGCCTGGAGGCTGAAGTGAAACAGTTCTGCCGAAGCTGCACTACCTGACAGAAGACGGCACCCCATCGACCCCCCCCCCCCCCAGCCCACTCATTCAACTACAACTACAGTTTCCATAGGAGTAAAATGTTTTTATGTTATTAATTTAAGCAATGGTTAAATCGTTAAGTGCTTCAAAATGCATACTGTTAACAAAATAATTTTTGAAACATTTGCAGTTACACTACTGTACTAATAAAAATAGTATTACAATAACATAAGCACAGTGAATAACTACACGATCCATACATTACAAAGCATACATCTTTATTCATATTTCTAAATGAATAATTTGACATTTGTAATACATATGATGAGATTTCTCGTTCAAATCGCTACTGTAATGAATATGAATGTCTTTTTTTTTAATAAGCAGGGGGAATGACCAACATTAAACAATCATTTACAGGCTTAGGACATCTGCATTGTAAGAATGTATAGTGAGACTTCAGAGATAAATATTGTGTATTGTTAGGTGATTTTTTTCTCATTTCTTTTCTCATTGCACGATTTGCTAATCTGTGAGAATACTAGAGCAAAGCATGCTTATGTTGATTTATTTAATAAATATGTGATAAATGCTTCAAAATGGGACTATACTATTCTCACAAATTCCATTCCCCCTAAGTTGTTATTAATAATGAAGTCTTGTAAAATATATTGTAATTTTAGTTTAATTATCACTCGATTATTTATTCATATTTGTTTATTAATATTATGAATAATAAGTTTAAATTATTATTATAATTTTTTCTGCTGATAATGGTCATCTTTTAAAGCTCATGGAAAGTGGTTGGCTCTTCCAAACTAATTTTTTTTTAAAAATAAAATAAAATAAATTATTTTTACAATTATTCATCATTATTACCCCTGCAACAAATATTTAAGTCAATTTATATAAAATCTTTCTCCGCTCTGTTCTTTTTTCCAAGAAGAGGAAGAATCTCTTTCACATTTATTATTTTTCTGTCCTTATACTAAACAATTCTGGCTTCAGATCTCAGCATCTTTACTTCTTGTATTCTTTCGTCTATGTAACATTTCAGCAGTTAAGGTTCTCTTTCATTCTGTGGTTTCTGATAATAGAGAGCTAGAGGATGTCCTGGACTTTATTTGTATGATGGGAAAATTTCACATTCACAAAGTGTGATGCCTTAACATTATGCATGTATTCATGTATTCATGTCGTGTTTCTGACAATCAGAAAGCACCACTGCAGCACATAAAGTAAATTGTTTTTGTGATCTTTGATTCGTGTTTTGTGTTGTTGATGTAAACTTGTATATTTCTGTTTTTTTTTTTTTCAGCCAGGTCAATCTTGTAAGAGATTTTAATCTTTATGAGTTTTTATCTTGGTTAAACGATGAATCAATGAATCAGTAGAAAAAAAAATGTTTAGATATAATTTAAAAGGAAAGAATATTGCTCATGATTGCTGTTTGTAAACTTATTAAGTACATTCTCTTCTCAACAGTTCTCTCTTCCACCCTCAATACCCACGGCTGAAGTGCCCTTGAGTAAGGCACTGAACCCCAAGTTGCTCCCCGGGTGCTGGATACAGCTGCCCACTGCTGTGTGTGTGTGTGCACTTGGATGGGTTAAATGCAGAGCACCATTTCTGAGTATGGGCTACAATACTTGGCAAATGTCATGACTTTCACACTGTGAGATGGTGATCAATGTTTGCTCTGAAAGGTGAGATTTATTTTAACATCCTGTGAATCACTTACTTTTACAACCTCCCCAATAAAAATTAACCGTAGCTTTAAAAAGTATTTATATATAATTAATACATTTATTATATAAAAAGGAAATGAAAACAAAAAATGGTTAAACCATACTTACCAATCACAAATTACCCATTGATTTATAACATACATAATAATTAATTTCCTCTGCACTGAATCTCTTGTGTCCACATCTGAGTGTCTCCTTTGTCAAAAGCAGCTGCTCCCAGCACCTGTACAGGAGCCCCACAGTCCAGCTCTCTACACACAACCTCTGCATCCTGCTGGTCAAAGACAGCGTCACACACTGAACCCCATGTGTTCCCATAAATCACCTCTAATCTCCCAGAGCACAGGTGAGTCCCATTTACAGGTCTAGAATGTTAATGATCTATATATTACATAAAAACACACACACAAAGTGGTTATTCAGAGAGGTACACAAAAAGTATATATTTTTTTTTTTGAAAATTTACTTTTCAGCTTCTAAATCCCAGGTCTGCAAATGATGCATCTCTAATTTCCTGATGCACAGAAACGAGTCTGACAATGTGGCATACTGTAAAAATCAGCATAACAAAAATGTGTGATGAGCTAATTCTTTCATTATTAAGATCACATCGTTTAAATTTTCTATTTTGTTTTTCTAACAAAACAATAAAGCAGATTGAATTGGCTCTCTTGAGCAGATGAATCCAGCATCTTCACCATAACCACAGTCACTAACAACCCATCCTCATGAGCTGCAGTTCTTCTTTAGTGTAGACTCCGATCCACTAGAGGACACATCATCCGTCAAGGATATGTACTTATCCTGGTCCAAAGTGAGCATCACTCACAGCATCTACAGGTTCTCCACAGTCCAGCTCTCTACACACCACTGTTAGCTTGAAAAAGATTAAATTGCTTATGAAATGTAATGAATAATCAATGACCTAGTGTCACTCAATTTTATTTTTATTTTTTTGAGAGATTAAACTGGCTTCTATTCAGTTTCTATAGTGATGTGAGGCCACTGTAGATAAACTATTTATTAAAATGTATCATTATACCTTTTTACGCTGTATGTGTGTACTTACCAGATATTATTATAGTGATTATGGAGTAAAACAAGTGTCAGAAATCCCTTCATCTTCTTCTGCTCGTCACACTGTCTGCTTGACTCCGTCAGCACAAGTTTCTCGTCTGCTCCTCAAACACACTGAAGAAACTGGCTCCTGTCAGCCCCCTAAAGAGAGAGAGAGACTCACAGCTGCCAATGACACTCACTGTTCCCTTATTAGACACAACAGAGGAAATCATCAAACACAATCAGTGACAAATCAGAAAGCAGCATTTAGATTTTCTCCATATATATCAATAAAGTGTGAGCGCTGATGAGCAGGACTCCTCCTCCAGCGTGAAGAGACACTTCACTGAGGACAGACTTGTGTCAGTCAGAAGTCAGTGTGGAGATAAAGTCACACTAAACTTAAAGCAGATTGATACAGAAGCACTGCAGCTTATATTCAGCATCAAACCAGCATCACAGCCTGATCACTGACTGCTCACTTCACATGATGTGAAATATGTTGTTGCTGCAGATCAAAAGACTTTGGTAATGAATCGTGTGAGCAATTAAATAGGTCACTGACCTTTTAGGCCACTTTCATATGTAACATCATCATAATATGTAGTCTGTTAATATATAAGTAAACAGCATTAATTACATAATAATATTAGGTCATTAATCAAATATGTAATATAATTGGTTTATTTCACTTATTTAGGCAATAATAAATGTAGGGCAATAATAAATGCAAGTGTAATATATATGAACACATCCTTATACAATCTAAAAATACTCACAGGAAGAGATATTCTCTCTCACACACACACACATATAAAACGTGCACCTGCAGTTCTGTGGTTTTCTGACAGGAATTCTGTGGTTTGAAGCAGGAGGTTTAACATGACTAATAATAGATGAGCATCAACTGTCTGACAGACTCTTATTAATGCTATTAAATGAGATTGATGGCTCATGTCTCACCCCTCTGAGTGAAGTGATTGTGTCTTTGCTGAATCTCCTCATAAAATATCTCATAATCTCAGTTCTGCAGGTAAAGATACAGTAATTTACAAACAAAAGAATATCAAAAGTAAAAGGACATTACCTTATGTATTGATGAAATTTAGTTATGTCACACAACAGGCAACTGTGCTTGTTTTATTTTGATAGATATATAAGATGAGTAAGATAGTTGATAGTTGATTTTAGTAGATTTTTATTTATTTTCTTTCTATTGTGAAAGTTACTTATCACATCCAAAATAAATGCAAGCATTTTTTCAGCATTATCCGCTCATGAACTCAGTACTTTCTGTGGTGAAGCTGAGAGCTGTTACATCACTGATGGTCATTGTGTTTATATTTAGGATGTTTTGATTGTCACTGTGTTTGTGCTTTATAGTGTAAGATCATACATTTGACTTCAGGGATCATGTATCTCTTATTGACATAAAAAATATATTTTTTTTTTATTTGTATAAAAAAGGCAAAAACAAAATCCTACAAAATCCACAAAGGCATCACAGATTTAATACAGAAAATGGGGAAAAATATAAAAACCTGACAATAACAATATCTATATATCAATAACTCAGACTTTGTTCAGATGTGTTGAACTGAAGCAGTGGATGACATCATGGAGCCAAATGACCCCCTTCTTTGTTTGACTCCTCCTCCACATCATCATGATCTGTTATTAAAAACTAAATCTTAAATCATGTCAAATACCATAATTGAACAAATATCTTAAGTCTAAACAACTCTAAAAATATTACAAATATTAAATCTGAATAAGTTATAGTAACTTACTCAACAGGTTTGTCACATCTTCACTGACATTTATGACATCATCATACTCCTCCTGAACTCTCTCTGATCAAGAATGACATAAAAACATCTCATATCAGTTTATAAAAAACTTTATCACATTTGAAGGATCCCTTTTCCCTTCAGTGACTTGATTACACAGAGCGAATGTCTGATACTCATGTAAACATGAAAAGGGTTTGCATTTCACCTGTTACCCCTTGAGAGATCCGTCTATTAATCATGGCATCATCATAATTCTCTGGTGCGTCCACTACACATAAAAATAGGAGTCAATTTAAATGTAAACCCATTAAGGCAGTAATTTAAAATCTGGAACAATCTTGATTGTGAAGGATTATTATTATTATTATTATTATTATTAATAATAATAATAATAATAATAATAATAATAATAATTATATATATATATATATATATATATATATATATATATATTTTTTTTTTAATTGATGAAGTAAAACCTTTTTTAATATCAGCGTTCTGATATATCATGACATCATCATAGCTCTCAGGTGTGTCTTCTACAAATTCACACATACATCACAGAAACATATTCATTACATTAAAAACCAATTTAAAATATCGGACTTAATTTAATTTAAAAGTATATTCTATGCTGTTGTAGAATAAGAGAGTGACACCTGTCCCACGATCTGGTTTCAGTCCAACAGTGATGACATCATCATAGTATCCCAGTGTAATTTCCTTCACCATCTCTTCTGCATCAACACACAATATGTTTGGATACAAAACCAAAATATGTTCTTGCTGCAGGTCATGAGAATAAGAGTTTATCAAACATCTGGTAGTGAATCATGTAATCAGTTAAATAGGTTATACTGTACTAAATAGGAAAACTGTTAATATACAAGTAAACAGCAGTATTTTAACAGTATGGAATCATTAATCAAATATATAAAATAATTAGTTCACATCACTTATTTATTTATTTATTCATTTATTTATTTTATTTATGTGAATTCATTAAAAATTTGCCTTTTAATAGGAATGTGGAATAAATGTGGACTTCAGCTCTCTAACCTGAGAGAACCTCATCAGCATCTTCATACCCAGAATGCAGTTCTTCAGAGATAAGACTCACTGTGAAAGAAGAGTAGAAACATGTTCATCTTTACAACAGACTGAATCCTGATTTCCTTTGCATCATAAAGAAGACAAAACAGCACAAATATTAATTATTTATATTTAAAAAGCATTATAGGCAGAACTCCCTTTTTTGGGTCTATCAACACACAAGTATCCACACATGAACCCATTCCTCCTTATTAGTGATGGGAAGAATGATCGGATCATTTTACCAACTCAGAACTTTGAGTCTCGTTCAGCAAATTGAATGAATCTTTTTTTGAGTCATTTCGTTCATTTTATCAAATATAATTAAAATCTTATGTGTTACTTCCCTAACATCTCTACTAGTACTTACGCAAACGAATACAAAACTATAATGCTATAATAAACAGAAAATATCAATTCATTGTTTACCTGGGTCTTCAGTCTATGACTAGCTCACCTCACCTCTTATCTGAAAAGTCTTCAGGTTTGAGTTCTTCCTTTATCACATGACAGCCCCATAAACTTTGACCATAGATGTATAAAAGGAGTTACCCTGGCAACGAATCTGTTTGTATCAGTAGCGTAGCCAGAAAAGAGACTCTGGGTGTGCATATGAAAAGCTGGGTGTGCCACATTTATTGTCAGATTTCTGTGCAAAATTATGGGATAGTATTTTTGTCGCACTGCTTCCGTCCAACCATACTCCTATGGTAATTTGCAGGTCGTGTCAAAATGTAGTTAATTGTTAAATGTAATAATTTTCTTCCAAGTACGAAAATTCTGAACTTCTGGTACGATACTTGGACATTTCCAATCTGGCAACACTGTCTGTTGATGTTGGGCCTGGGGAGGGAGAAACATCCTCATAAGGTGTAACGTTAGGCCTTGTGTCCGGCTGTCCATCATGCCAAGGTTTTTTTTTTTTTGCTAAAAAAAAATTAAGAAAGGAGCTCTGCGACATATTGCTAGCTAGCAATGTGCAATCAAAAATTATCTGTTTATATCATAGACTGCTGGGGTCACAGTCCGCTGCTGTTAGCTGATTGGTTGGCAGTCCAAACAAAAAAAAAAAACAAACAAAATTACATTTTAGCATTTTGAGCATTATTGCACCATATATTGGATTCTTATTTCTGTGCCCCCGAGATTTAGAATGTTCAGTGGCGTCACAGAACTGCCAGATTCAAAAAGCTTTCGCGCGTTGGCTGGCACTGAGCCAGAGACGGTCGCGCTCAGCGCTTGTCATCACAATTAATATGCAGTGTTTTCAACCACATAATGTTTATTTTAGGTTTCATACATTTAAATATACATAATCACTAGTAAAACAATACATTGGTAGTTTGTAAAATACACACTGATGTCTATGGAAGCAGCAAAAACTATCTAATCAAATGTAATTTGCCGACGTGTTTTATTCATATATCAGACACACATAGCAGAACAATAAAGTTTACTCTATTCTTCGTCCAGTTCAACAGCCACTTACTTTCATGTATTTCGCGAGAAACTGGGGAATTCAAGTGCTGTACGTTAAAACAACACCGGCTGACAGGACTCTGAACTGCAGCGCTCATCTCGTTATAGATCAAGATAATTAATAAAGGTGTTTAAACGAAGAATCGGAATATCAGATAGTTGACATGGTAAGCAAGTTTGTGTATATATTTTAATAAAAAATGAAAAATGAAATAAAACGAATACCGATACATCTGTTTGTGGCTGCGGTGTGTCACGTGACAATCATGACAATCATAACAAGTTAAAATATTTGTAATTTACGCGTGACAGGGTTGATTTAAAAATATATATATTTTCTAAGTAAACAACAATAGCCCAAGTTTAGTAAAACATTTTTATTGAGACTATAAAAAATTATTCTGCATCTATTTTTAGGTGCACCCTGGCACACCCGTGGCTACGCCACTGGTTTGTATATTTTTTTATATAATTTTTTTGTCTTTATGATTTTGTACTGCATTAATGTTTTAATATTTGTATTGTTTACTTAAAAAAAGGCTGTATAAAAGGCTTTAACCAACTGTTTATTCTTTTGTCACGTGACAGCATTGGATAGAGAAATTAATTTACAACGTTCCTTACAAACGGGTGCAGTCATTATTCTTATCATCATAATTATTATAATTATTATTTTTTTTCTCTTTCAGAAACAGGCAAACAAACACTTAACACCAATTAGAACATAAAAAAAAAACAAGTGGGATACACAGATATACATCATGGACAGTAAATAAAAAATAAAATAAAAAATTACAGTTTACAAATGACATTTTTTAACATGAGGGATGTTTTTATACATTTCTTGTTCCTGGTAGTTGAAATCAATGAGTCATAAAATATTTTAAGTTCTTTACAAAAAAATTTAAAGGAGGGAGTAATGGACATTATTCTTGCTTTATGTACATGAAACTTCCCAAGAAGAATTATCACCTTCAAAGTGTTATCAACTACATCTGATCCAGTATTACAATTAAAAAAAAAGGATCATAGATTCGTCTATTTAAATTATTTTATAAAATATATATAAAAAACAGCCTAGTTACCGATTTCCAAAAGTCTTCAGAATATTTACAGTTACAAAATAAATGTGTAATGTACAAAAAGAACATTTTGGAGAGACATCTTTTCTAAACTTGTTAATAAATGTGTTACAAGGATAGTACCTATGTAGTATCTTAAAATGTACTTCCTTTGCCTTATTTGGCAGTAAAAATGTATTAGTAGCCGACCATATTTTCTCAGTGGAGGGTATAAAAAAAGATTGTTTCCACTTTATGAGTGCTTTTGGGTTACAGCTGACATCACAGTTAATACATTTCCTAATACATCATTATTATAATTATTATTTACTCTTACAGTTACTGCATTTTTGGTCTCAAATTGAAGCTTTTTACTTCTTAAAGTTTATAAATGTGTGAATTTCTGTCATGATTGTTATTTTCCATACACTGAATGTTGTAACAAAGGTTATAAAGATTTGGTTATTATTATTATTAAGTCTATTTCCGGCTCAGACTGCATACAGTAGGTTAAAGGTATTTTGGGTCTGCCATGTGATGAATGAACGACTCAAAAAACCCAAAGACGAGATGAACTAATCAATTCTCTTTCTGGCTCAGACTGCATTGACTGAAACAGTATTTTGCGCACGCGCGACTGAAAGAATCACTCCCAGAACGACTTGTTCTTCCCGAGTCACATTAAAGATTCATTCAAAATGAACGAATTGTTCAAGAACGACTCTTCACTACTCCTCATGATAATCTAAAAATACTCACAGGAAGAGATACTCTCTCTCTCTCTCTCTCTCTCTCTCTCTCTCACACACACACACACATACACAATATATATATATATATATATATATATATATATATATATATATATACATAAGCATGCATCTGCAGCTCTGTGGTTTTCTGTCAGGAATTCTGTGGTTTGAAGCAGGAGGTTTAACAGGACTAATAATAGATGAACATAAACTGTCTGACAGACTCTTATTAATGCTATTAAATGAGATTGATGGTTCATGTCTCACCCCTCTGAGTGAAGTGATTGTGTCTGTGCTGAATGTCTTCATAAACGGCCTCAGTCTTCATCTTGTGTCTCCTCTTAGAGAGAGCTGTGAGTGTAGACAGACAAACCTGCTGTCAGTTCACAACACATGACTGATCACACACTGAATAAGACACAATATGACAGTCTCTGGATCTCTCCTACCTCTCCTCATCACTCTGTTCTGCTGAATCAGTATAAGCAGTGGCACTAAGAGCAGTAAGAGCACAACTCCCAGAACAATCGCAAGCACTGGGGGGACGGAGAGAGTTTGTGGAGGAGAGACTGATGTTGAGCGCACTGGAGGAGAAACTGGAGGAGAAGCTGATGTTGAGTGCACTGGAGGAGAGACTGATGTTGAGCGCACTAAAGGAGAAACTGGAGGAGAAGCTGATGTTGTTGTGGCAGGAGTAGAGGACACTGACAAATCTGGCAAATAAAAGTATGTAAAGTGAAGTGACATTCAGCCAAGTATGGTGACCCATACTCAGAATTCGTGCTCTGCATTTAACCCATCCGAAGTGCACACACACAAAGAGCAGTGAACACACACAACACTGTGAACACACACCCAGAGCAGTGTGCAGCCATTTATGCCGCGGCACCCGGGGAGCAGTTGGGGGTTCGATGCCTTGCTCAAGGGCACCTAAGTCATGGTATTGAAGGTGTAGAGAGAACTGTACATGCACTCCCCCCACCCACAATTCCTGCCGGCCCGAGACTCGAACTCACAATCCTTCGATTGTGAACTTAGTCCGACTCTCTAACCATTAAGCCACGACTTCCCCCAAATCTGTCAAACACATTAACAATCATGCAATTGTTTTAAATACACAAATTACTAAAATTATCAAAAGAATTTTGTGACCTGCACAGGTGAGTCCAGCGTGCTCTTTGTGGGAGCAGTCAGTGTGGTTTTTCAGGGAGAGAGGACAGTCCCACAGGTGAATCTCATTCCCTCTGCACTCAACTCTGTTCATCCACACAACACCTTCACCAGCACCAAAGACTGAATTCCCATCAGCCCTCAGTGCTGCTCCACAACCCAGCTGCCTGCAGACCACCTGAGCATCGCTGATGTCCCACTGATCATCACAGACTGAGCCCCACACAGCGTTATGATACACCTCCAGCCTCCCAGAGCACCGGCCGTTACCTCCACTCAGTCTGAGAGGAACATGATCTAAAACACACACATCAACCAGCACTGAGCAGCAAAATTCACCACAAAGTCTAAAGTTGTGATTATAATTAAAATAATCATAATAAACTTACTTGAACACTGTCTCTTGTATGGAGATGGTGAACATGTCAGACGACTCCGAGGAGACTCGTGTGTCTGATCCTCTGAGAATAAAACATGTTAAAATTTAATTTACTACTAAATAGAAAAAATCTTATATCTTAAATCTTAAATCAGTTAAATATCATCTCACTTGAGCAGGTGATTTTGGCAACTTCATTTTCACAGTTAGTCTGTCCCCAGGGTGAAGATGGACACTGCCATAAAGTGGAGTCATGTCGTCGACAATTCAGTTTATCAAGCCAATAATGAGACTTCAGTCCCTCTGAATAACTGGGTTCACTGCCAGATCTTCCACAGTTCAGCTCTTGACAGATCAGACTCACTGTGTCTCTGTTCATCTGGTTTAAACACACATTATCCCAGGATCCATTGTAGAAAACCTCCACATTCCCTTCACAGCCATCAGTTAATCTGATCTCTTTAAACTCTAGATGGAAAAGAATGAGAATCAACCTCAAATCTCACAGAATGACAGCGTTTTAATTAGTGATTTGAATTATACATGTTTTGATGATTCTAATTAATCCTTACGATTACAGTTCATTAATAGTTCCATTAATTTTTTTATGTAAAAACAACATGAACAAACAAAACAAAAATACTTAATTTATTAATATGTATAAAATAATACTAATACATGACGAAATGCAAATTGCATATCTTTTGATGAATTTTGTCATATGAACATCCAGTCTGTAACTACACTCATTTAAATCTCAAAGTTAGCTGTAAGCGGTCTGTGATTCACTACAAAGATTAGTTTAGTTAATTGTTTGCATGTTTTGTTTTGTAGATTCAGTAGTGTTATGTTGTGGTGTAGACGAGCAAATAGTTTTGAAATCTTAAACCTTTTTGAAAAAGTCATTATTCACATTATTGTTTACCTGAGCACATGACTCCTACATCCTCCTTGTGTTTACAGTCATGTTTTCCCCAGCCTGAAGAAGAGCAGCTCCACAGGGACGTCTCATTCCCCTCACACTCCACCTCATCCAGCCATATGTGTCCAGAACCAGGACCAAACCAGGCTGGTACCTGCTGGTTACTGAGGGCCACTCCACACTGCAGCTGTCTGCACACCACATGGGCATCTTTAATATCCCAGGAGTCATCACACACTGTCCCCCATGAGCCGCTGTGAAAAACCTCCAGCCTCCCTGCACAGTCTCCCCCAGAACCCACCAGCCTGATGGACCCACGACCTGATTTTCAGAGACAGAAAAACAGTGATTGTACATACATATTTCTGATCGCTAATAACTGAAGAATCTGTCCAGATGTTGATTTTCTCACCAGTGTTCTTCACTGACAGATGTTGTGTGGAGCTGCAGTTGAGAGTTTGTGAAGAGCTGCAGTTCTCCAGATGAGCTTTACTTTCTGGAGAGAGTATTTATTTGTCATTCAATATTTATACAAAATATGCTTCATTTGTTAAAATGTTTAGTTTTATTCTGAAACCCATGACTTCAGTGTGGTGTGAATGTGCTCACTAGAGCAGATGACTCCAACATCTCGTCTGTGAGAACATTCAGCTCGACTCCATGAAGAGATGGAACATTCTGAGAGTTTTGTTTCATTCCCGTCACAATCAAACACATCAGCCCAGATTTCACCACTTCCCTCTCCAAACCAGTCTGATCCCACAACAGACACAGCAATCCCACAATTCAGCTGTCTACAGAGGACACTGGCAGCTCTCATATCCCAGCATGCATCACACACTGTTCCCCATTTATCGAGATACTGAAGCTCCACTCTTCCAGAACAAGAGTCTGAGCCATTCACCAGCCTGAGATCTGTGTAACCTGGACAAACAACTGACAGCTCTTTCAAACAGTATGACACTAAAGTTAAAATAATTGAGCAACACAACAGCAGTATATTACATGTGTATGTAATTTATCTAAAGAGATGAAAAATGTTAATACTCAACCAGAACAGATCACTCCTACATCATTTTCATGAGAACAACTGTGTATCTGTGAAGATGATCGTGAACAGACGTCTATCTGAGATTCATTTCCTCTGCACTGAAATTCTTCTGACCAAACACGGCCTTTTCCTTTACCAAAAGCAGCTGCTCCCAGCACCTGTACAGGAGCCCCACAGTCCAGCTGTTTACACACAACCTCTGCATCCTGCTGGTCAAAGACAGCGTCACACACTGTGTACCATGTGTTCCCAAAAATCACCTCCACTCTTCCAGAGCACAGGTGAAGCCCATCCACAAGTCGAAGTCCTTTTTCTGAGTTTTTGAAATATAAAAAGAAATTATTAATGAAAAATCTCTACTCAGCTGGAAGACTAGAGAAAACTATCAATTAAATTTTTTTGTCAAATGTATGGATGTAATTAATTCACTTAATTTAATTTTATATGGCCACGGTTGTTTGCTGAAACAAACCTGTGTAACTCTGAATTATCAGAGAAGGATTTATTAATATTTTAATTTGAATTGGGAAAATATTACATTTATTAATATATAAATTATTACATTATTTAATTATTATATATACCACAGGCCTATCGGACAGTAGCCTATAATTAATAAATGTTACATGAAGTAATGTATGAAGTAAAGTACATAAATTAAAATAGGCTTACAAGAAAACATTTTTATCCATCCCAGTCTTCTAAATCCATTAACTGATCATCTTTTTCACATAACATTTGTATATTATTATTATTATTATTATTATTATTATTATTAGATTCATTATGTATTTGATTTATTTTCCCTTCACATTAATAATAGCCTACTGTAAATGCCTGACATAGCCTATGCTCTATGAATTACAGAAATGTTTAATGGGAGTGCAGTTTTAAAGGTTTAATTAAAAAAAAAAATTTATTTTATTTTGGCTAATTAATAAACTATAATTAGCCTAGACATGTCCTTTGATGAATGGATTATTTGTGAAGTTTCATTTGTTAATGAAAAACACAACACGTCACATACGATCATAAATACAATCATAAATGTATACCTTTATTGGTATAATTGTCAGGCATTTACAATATAAAGAATAATTGATGACTTTTTCTAATAATTAAACGGCCCGTCGTTTTATCCATTTCTCATAATCCCAGGTTGCTATGGTCACGCAGAGTTGTTTATACATTAAACTCGTAAACATAAGAATGTCGTTAATCTCGACAAAATGATCTCGTGAACACGACAAAACTACGAACATGTCCCTCCCGCTCACCGTAGATATGTCATTTTATCTTTCATCTGTAATTTGATAATCTTCATTAAATGAACAATTTAAATAAGATTGTGAGATCAGACTGTCTGAATATACAAAAGACCTGACATATTTAATAGTGACTCTCTTCATCATAGTTTATTGAAAGATAATAAGGAATTAAGATTAATATATTATTATGAACAAAACAATTAAACAGAGACTTCATAAGATTGATAGTGATGTTTGTAAACACCAGCATAAATATGTTATTGATTGAGTGTGAATTATGAAAGATAGTGATGAAATAACAGACTGAGGTTTGGAGCAGTTTACCTGAACAGATGACACCAGCATCAAGATCATGATTACAGACCCACTGTGCAACGTCGCTGTCTGAACTACAGTAATTCAGTGCAGTCTCTGATCCACTACAGTATAGATAACCCATTGAAATTGGTCCTGATCCTCGTCCAAAGTGAGCATTGTAAGTTGCTTTTACAGCCGTCCCACAGTCCAGCTCTCTACACACCACTGCAGCATCAGCCAAATCCCACCAATAACCACACACTGTTCCCCATTGACCTCTATGAAGAACCTCCACTGTACCAGCACAGGGATTATTGCCATTCACCAACCTCACACTCACACTGTCTACACATGAGAGAGAGACAATCAGTGAACATACCAAACATAGTATGTAGTAAAGTGAAACATTGCATGTAAATTATTTCAGCTCATTTTAAAGAATAGATTACCTCTTGGCTCTGAGTATGTACCTACCAGAGGTGATGAGTTTTATCATATAACACAGAAACATCAGCATCAGACAGTTCTCCATCTTCTCCTTCAGCTTGACACACACTACTTCATCAACTCAGAGCACAGCACAAGTTTCTCGTCTGCTCCTCAAACACACTGAAGAAACTGGCTCCTGTCAGCCCCCTAAAGAGAGAGAGAGACTCACAGCTGCCAATGACACTCACTGTTCCCTTATTAGACACAACAGAGGAAATCATCAAACACAATCAGTGACAAATCAGAAAGCAGCATTTTGATTTTCTCCATATATATCAATAAAGTGTGAGCGCTGATGAGCGGGACTCCTCCAGCATGAAGAGACACTTCACTGAGGACAGACTCGTGTCAGTCAGAAGTCAGTGTGGAGATAAAGTCACACTAAACTTAAAGCAGATTGATACAGAAACACTGCAGCTTATATTCAGCATCAAACCTGAACCTGAACACAGCAGACACAAGCTCTGATCACTGACTTTTGTAAGTCTGAACAGTTCAAACACAAACTAATTGGAACCAATTTCTCATGACTAATTTTAAAGAATTAATGGATTTTACTCATTTGTTCTTTTATTTTGACCAAGAACACAATAAACATATGATTACACCATAGTATAAACTATATAGCTGCTAATGATATTTTGATTAGTTTCATTAAATTAAATATTATTTATTTTCATTAAGTTTAACTTAATGAAATTAGAATAAAATAAGAGCAATAATCATGTGAGTTTAATACTGCGCTGCTGCATTTGTCCAGCAGATGGCAGCAAAACACTTCTTATTGTAAAGAGGAGCAGACAAGAGTCTTGTCTCTGTGTTGCTGGACAGCCTCTGTTATGTGGAATGATAAAGTTAACAAAATAATAAATAAATGAGTATATAAATATACAAAAATAAATAAAACATGAATTGTATTTTTCAACATTTATTTTTTATTTATACATTTCTTTCCATATTTATGTATTTTTATATATGTATTTATGCTACATTTGAATAAATGTGAAAATATATAAATGTTTACAAATACACATATAAATAAAATGAAAATGTGTATAAATTAAAATAAAAAAATATGTAAAAATGCATGTATACATATTTAATGAAATATATGTATATATATATCCCACCATGGGCCTGGATGACAGCTAACAGATATATATTACATATCTTTGTAGATGTATTTATTTATTAGATTAGTTTCAGGTCAGGGCTGGAGATCAGAGGAGTGAGGAAACGAGGAAGCATAAGTGAGTTTGAGAAGCACTTTATCTTACCCAGTTATCTGATTACCCAGTTACCTGATAACCCAGTTATCTGATAACAATCATTTATTCAGTCACTCAAACTATTTTACAGGATCCAGCTTTCAATCTCTTAGAAAATCTGTATGCTCTTTAGAAATAATAATAATGGCTCAGTGATTTCTGTTGAATTCACTGGTTGGTATTTGTTCCTCAATGCAAAAGTGTTATTACAAAGTCAGATTCTATTTTTGGACCATATTACCTCAATTCCTTCCTCAATTTGCTATTGAAATAATATTTATGATTATATTATCTGGCCACATGTGTGGTCACTCCCTCAAAAAAAAAAAAAAAGTTACGTGATTTTATTTATTTATTTTTTTGTATGATAATTATTTCTGGGTTAACGTTTTATGTGTCAGTATTATTATTTTTTTAACACTATAAGAATCCAAAAAAGCTCTTCACTTTGTGGTTGCATCACATTCTCGGGTGTGTATTATTTTTGAATACTTACTAGATTTTTTTTTCTAACTTGTTTTAAACTTTCCATTTAACATACCATATATATCTCCTGTTAACTGTCACCGGACCCTCAGTGGGACGCTTACGTTTAGTTCACTATGTTACAATTTAAACCCTTATCTAATCATGACAAACTATATATCATTGGAAAGGTCTAAGACTACTAAATAGATATTTTAACAATTTTTTTTGTTAAAAATTATGTAGGAAAAGTAATAGATAAATGTATGGCAAGAGTGCACCTCAAAAACCTCATAACATGAGTTCTGACCTTTGTCAAAAAAGTCTTCTTTGTTGTCAGACTTTAGAAATCATCAGAAATTATATATCACTTGAAAACTGAAAATCTCAAAATTCATAAATTTAAACATTGCATTACCATGAAAACGGTACATCAAAATCACATTACCAAAAGTTTTCAGTCATGAATTATAAAAAATGTAGGTTCAGATCATGCACTTTCAAGTTTGTTAAAAATTTGAGTGACAGTTAACAGGTTAAATATATACAATAGAATGAAAATATATTTTTAAAATGTATATCATCATTATACAATGCATTAAAAATGAAAGGGCCAAACTGGGCTTCATGTAAGAACTGCAGTGAGTTTGTGAGTTGATTAAAATGCTAAATAAGCTGTAAATAAATGATTTGAACACTTAACACTACACTTAACACAGATATATTTTAACTAAGCCTTTTTTTTTTTAATTAAGTCTTTCAGGTCAGATTTCTCAATTCAACAGTTAAGGTCCTTCTGGAAATGACGAGGACTGCTTCAGTGTTTCACAGATAGACATCAGCAGTATTTAGTAACTTGCATTATTATTTGTGTCAAACATAATCTCATTGATTGAGAGGCGCTTTTTTCACCCAAATTCAGAAACATGGTTTGAAAACTGATTAACATGGCATTTACACGACCGTTCAATATTGTGATTATAGCCAAAACTAAATGTATGAAATTTTAAATTTTTTATTATCATCACTTCACTTTTCTGGAAATTAGCCTACTTAATATTTACCATCAGAAACGCTGACTCATTCAGAAATCACAAGTGTATTTTTTTCATGATCTGATTTAAAATGAGCTTTCTTTTTTTATAATCTGCAAATCAACTTTCTTTTTCATCAGCACAAAAAGAAAGATAGAATATCATGACCTGTCTACATATTTGTTTAGACACCAGAGAACGTCTCGGTTACGTACGTAACCCTCGTTCCCTGATGGAGGGAATGGAGGCATTATGTCGAACGACATATGGGGTCTCACCTGGGAGGCCAATCATCTCTGAATTTAAGAGAAAACGGCAATGAAAATTGGCTAGTGGATTAACATACCTGAGTCACTCCCCGTGCCAACGGGTATAAATAGGGCGACAGGTGCATCCACTCATTAGGTTTTACGCTGAGGAGCCGAGAACGTGTCCCAGCAACAGCGACCGGTTCAAGGTTGTGGCATGGGGACATAACGTCTCCGTTCCCTCCATCAGGGAACGAGGGTTACGTACGTAACTGAGACATTCCCTATCTGTCGGTAACTACGAGTTATGTCGAACGACATATGGGGTCCTATGGTAAACGCCACAACCTGAATATTGCCACAACCCTGTGGCGCTGCAATTGTCGACAAGCCCTGGCGTGCCACAAAAGCTACGCTTAAGGTCGTAACCTTCCCAAAGCCCCAGCGCAAATTCACTGACCTTGGTACCGAAGGGTCTGTCAAGGGAAGACATGGGTTTGCCAAGAGGGAAACCTTACCGTGGAAAAATACACATATGGGATTAACTGTAGGGAACCAAGCCATATGAACACCTAGCCCAGTACAGGGGCTGACCGGAACTCCGGGCATGCTAACGCCAGTACTGGGCCTGGCGACAGACTGCTCCGCCAAATCTGACTGCCGAGGGTGCTGGAGGATGCTCGACCAGGGTATGCCAACCGGGGAACTCTACTGGGAGAAGAAAGGCGCTCACATCCCCGTGTTAGGGGGAATGGTGCAGCAAGCTTGACACCGGGCCAGCCCTTCCCGCCATTTACCTGTTACCCAACACACAGGAAGAAACTGGCTCTACACGGAGGTTGTAAAACCTCGCAAAGGTGTTAGGTTTCGCCCAGCCCGCAGCTCGACAGAGAGACGCCGTGCGCCAGTGCATAGAAGGAGGCCACACTCCGTGTGGAGTGGGCCCTCACCCCCAGGGGCACGCCTCGCCTTGGGAATGGTAAGCCAAGGCGATGGCATCCACTATCCAGTGGCCCAACCTCTGCTTAGAGACAGCCTTCCCCTTCTGCTGACCTCCAAAGCAGACCAGGAGCTGCTCAGAGCTTCTAAAGCTCTGGGTGCTGTCCTTGTATATGCGAAGTGCTCTTACGGTACACAGCGACGCCAAGTCTGGATCTGCCTCCTCCAGGGGCAGCGCTTGCAGGTTCACCACCTGATCTCGGAAGGGAGTGGTGGGAACCTTGGGCACGTATCTAGGCCGGGGTCTCAGGACAACGTGAGAGTAGGCCGGCCCGAACACAAGGCACTCTTCACTTACCGAAAATGCTTGGAGGTCCCCGACCCTCTTGATGGAAGTGAGCGCAATCAGGAGCGCTGTCTTGAGAGACAGGAACTTAAGCTCGACTGAATCCAGTGGCTCAAAGGGACCCCTCTGAAGTCCCGCTAGGACAATAGAGAGGTCCCAAGAGGGAATCAGGGGTGTCCTAGGAGGATGTAATCTTCTGGCACCCCTCAGGAACCTAACGATCAGGTCATGCCTCCCCAGGGACCGGCCATCTACTGCATCGTGATGGACTGCAATGGCAGCCACATACACCTTCAGGGTGGAGGGTGACAGCCCACGCTCCAACCTTTCTTGCAGGAAAGAAATGACCGGGCATCTCCGGGGGTCTTCTCGGTGAGAATAACACCAATTCGTGAACAGACTCCACTTCAGAGCATAGGCCTGCCTCGTAGAAGGGGCTCTAGCCTGAGTGATAGATCTGGACGCGGGTGCCAAATGGTGCCAAGCCCCTGAGAGAGGAGGTCTCTCCTCAGGCGGATCCGCCAGGGAGGGGCTGTCACGAGGAGCATGAGTTCCGAAAACCAGGTCCGAGTGGGCCAGTAAGGCGCAACCAACAGGACTTGTTCCTCGTCCTCCCTGACCTTGCACAGTGTCTGTGCGAGCAGGCTCACTGGGGGAAACGCATACTTGCGTAAAGCCCGAGGCCAGCTGTGTGCCAGTGCATCTGTGCCCAGGGGGGCCTGGGACAGGGAATAGTACAGCTGGCAGTGAGAGGACTCGTGGGAAGCAAACAGGTCTACCTGGGCTTCCCCGAATCGACTCCAGATCAGCTGGACCATCTGGGGATGGAGTCGCCATTGCCCAGGGAAAGTGAGCTGTCGTGAGAGCGCGTCGGCTGCACGATTGAGCTTCCCCGGGATGTGGACAATGCGCAGCGACTTGAGCCATGTCTGACTCCAGAGAAGGAGATGGCGAGTTGATACATGCGACGTGATCGTAGACCGCCCTGTCGGTTGATGTACGAAACAGCCGCAGTGTTGTCCGTGCGGACCAACATGTGCTTGTCCAGCAGCAGCGGACGAAACCGTTGCAAAGCTAGATGCACTGCCAGCAACTCCAGACAGTTGATGTGCCAAAGCAGTCGAGGTCCTGTCCAGGACCCTGAAGCTGCCTGCCCATTGCATGTCGCGCCCCAGCCTGAGTTGGAGGCATCTGTTGTGACAACAACATGCCGGGACACTTGTTCTAAGGTCACGCCGGCCCGTAGAAAGGCAAGGTCCGACCAGGGGCTGAATAGGCGGCGACACATCGGTGTGATGGTGACACAATGTGTACCGCGCCGCCATGCCCATCTCAGGACTCGGGAGTGCAACCAATGCTGAAGTGGCCTCATATGAAGCAACCCGAGTGGCGTGACTGTGGCTGCGGATGCCATATGCCCCAGGAGCCTCTGAAAGTGTTTCAGTGGTACCACTGTCCTGCCTCTGAAGGAACTCAGGCAGTTCAGCACTGACTGGGCACGCTCGCTGGTGAGACGTGCCGTCATACTCACCGAGTCTAACTCCATACCAAGATAAGGGATTCTCCGCACAGGGGAGAGCTTGCTCTTCTCCCGGTTGACCTGAAGCCCCAACTGACTGAGGTGCCGGAGCACGAAGTCCCTGTGATCGCACAACTCGTCACGGGACCGGGCCATAATGAGCCAGTCGTCAGGGGATGGACGGGGAAGGGGAGGACCTTGTACTGCTACTCCTGACCCTTGAAGGCAAACCGCAGAAACGGTCTGTGACGAGGGAAGATCGAGACATGAATGTACGCGTCTTTCAGGTCGATTGCTGCAAACCAATGCTGGGGCTGGACGCATTTGATAATGCGTTTCTGAGTCAACATCCTGAACGGGAGCTTGTGTAGGGCCCGATTCAAGACTCGCAGATCCAGGATAGGCCGAAGGCCACCGCTTTTCTTGGGCACGATGAAGTAAGGGCTGTAAAACCCCGTCCTCATCTCGGCTGGAGGGACCGGCTCGATTGCATCCTTTGCCAGCAGGACAGCAATCTCCTCGCGCAAGACAGAGGCGTCCCGGACTGCCACCGCCATTGAACTTGGGGGGTCGGCGGGTGAACTGAATCGCGTAGCCGAGTCGGACCGTCCGGATGAGCCAGCGTGACGGGTTGGGCAGCGCAAGCCACGCTCCCAGACTCCGTACAAGTGGCACCAAAGGGACAGTCGACGCACCCGCAGTGGTGCAGCGATGGGCAGTCATGTCGGAAGGCCCAGAAGGCATTGCGTCCTGAGTCATCACAGCCACACTCCCAGTGTTCCCGGAGGAACTGGCCAGAGACGCGTGGAGAGGCGTTGCATCTCCGAACCGCGACCTCTTGGCCGCTGGCAAAAGGGGGCATCGTGGGTGAGAGTGAGGAGGCTGCGCGTCGCTCATTGTCAACCCACGAGCCTTGCAACTCGGAGGAAGGAGAATTTGCTCTATTATAAAACTGTCTCTTTTAGCCGAAGCACCCAGGGGAATCGCCGTCACAGGGACACCGCTGTACCGCGCCGTCACACCCACCAGGAACGGCTTCTTAACACAAAGATGAATTGGCTTTGTAGTGACTGCTCTCATCAACTACTCGGCTCCGAAGCAAAAATCTAATGAGTGGATGCACCTGTCGGCCTATTTATAACCGTTGGCACGGGGAGTGGCTCAGGTATGTTAATCCACTAGCCAATTTTCATTGGCGTTTTCTCTTAAATTCAGAGATTATTGGCCTCCCAGGTGAGACGCCATATGTCGTTTGACATAACTCGTAGTGACCGACAGATAGGGAACCACAGATAAATAAAAATAATCAGAAACATTGATTAAAATGGTTTATGTGCTCATCACAAAGGATGCTGTTTTCTTCAGAGAATCCTCACTGACTTTGGATTTAAATTCCAGAAGAAATGGGAGAATCGTTTACAGGTGAAGAAGTGTTGGTTTGTGCTTTTATTTGTATCGAGCAAATATTACAAGTTTAAAATGTTGTAGCGTTTTTTTAAAAACTAATAAAAAAATAATAATAAGAAAACATATTTATTTATTTATTTAATTAAATACTTAATAACCAAAATATAATTCTCGGGTCATGTAGCAGATGTTTTCATTAAAAAAGTACAGAAAAGTACTACTACTACTACTACTAATAATAAGTCAATCATAGCAACATTTCTGCCAATGGAAAATTCTTCTGAACATTCATTAATCTTAGGTATTCTGTTATCTAATAACATGTTATTAAAATCTATAGTTGCAACTGTATTATTTTATGAGTTAATGTGAACTAAGACTTAAAAAAAAGATGAATATCTTTTTTTTTTTTTTTTAATTTGACCCATATTTTACCAGGAATAATCCCTGTGAGATACAAATCTCTTCTACCAGGGACTCCTGGCCAAAATGGCAGCATACAAAATTTCACACATAAAATATTACAAGACAAACATTAAAGGAAAACAAATCAAAAACAAAAAAATCCTGTCACAAAAATGTCCAGCACTCAAGATTAATGTAATATATAAATGTTAAGTAAACCGGAACATGATTCTTTCAAATATGACATCAAAAGGTTTCTAAAAATATTAATATTTAAATATTTATCTTCTGTTGTAATTGTAGCTATTGCTCATTGTGAATGTTTATGGTTAACTAAAGAGGCCTTATAGTAAAAATCTTTATTGCTTTATTGCATTTAAATGTTCAGTTATTTTTGTTATAAGAAAAAAGTTATTTAACCTGTTATACTGTATTTTGACCAAAATTAAAATTTCAATACCATTAAAATAGCGTATACCGTGATAAAAGCATGAGCAATTAATCGCAACAGGAACATTTGATACTGGCATAACCCTAAGAAATATTTTAAACGTGTAACAGTAAAATATAGAATATAAAAGTAGTTCCCTGTCAAGGGAACTTCGAACTGCGTCCTCTGAAGGGACACTATGGGGAACACCTCGTCGTGACCCGTGTCTGAAGCATACTTTGAAAAACACCAATGTGTTGGCCGGCGACAGCCTCTGACGTCGCTACCGGCGCGACTATAAATACGCGCCCGTAGGACCCGTCACTTATCTTCTTCGTCTTCATTGACTGTTTTGTTTGAAGCGTGCATCTGAGAAACGACCAGGGGCCTCATTTATAAAACTTTGCGTAGGATTTGCGTCAGAAGTGGCGTACGGATGAAACATAGGACGCGCGTACGCACAGAAATATTCGGATTTATAAAACCGTGCGCACGCACATCCTACGGATTTTTCCCTTAATAAAATCACAATCAATTCTAAATGTAGCACAGCTTTTGCGGCTTCATGACACGCCCATAGTTGCCCATAAATAGTCCGTGAAACGCCAACAAGTTAATATTCATTGATTGCGAAATCATGGCAAACACAGAGAGGAAATAAAAAAAACTTAACTTCACTCAATGTGAAGTAGAAGTTATCGTTGGCGAGGTGGAAAAGAGGAGAAAAATGTTGTTTGGAGGGCACAGTGTGGGCATTACTAATGCCAAAAAGGCACTTGAGTGGCAAACGGTGGCAGACGCCGTAAATGCTGTAGCCTCACAACCTCGTACCGTGGCCGAAATAAAAAAGAAATGGTCGGACATAAAAGGTCGAGGCAAAAAAACGTCTAGCGCTCCATCGCCAGAGTGTGTCTGCCACGGGTGGGGGAAAGGGGACACCGGAGCTGACCCCTCTTGATGAGAGACTGGCGGCAATTATTGGGAATCCCTATTAAGTGGAGTGGTGACTGAGGCGGAGGGGGACACTGACGCGCCAGATGCACCGGGTGACACAGGTAAGAGAAATAAGTAAAATGAATGCAGTCAAGTCAAATGTATGCAGGCTACACAATTACAGTTTATTAATATAGAACAATTTTATTTCAGTTGCTGGGTGTTACAGCGGGGCCAGTGGTTACGATGCTGCAGCTGAGCAGCCGTCTGGACCCAGCGTCTCCATGGCACGCGGCTCTCAACCCTCCAGCAGTGGACGTGTCCTCACTTATGCAGTCCTTGAAATGCAGAGGGAAGTCATTAGTTCAATCAGAGAGGTGGCCAAGGAGTTGGGCGAAATCAAGACTGCCCTGACTGAAATAAACTGCACGATGAGGGATTTCTTGAATAAATAATATTTTCCACACCTTTTGTTGTTCTTTACAAGCGACGCATCACTTCCAAACGCTGGCGCACAGCAGCAGCATTTGGCTCAAATGCGTGGGGATGGGGTTCAGGGTCGGGGCCAGCACAGCAATCGGCGCCAGGGGGTAGAGGCACGTTTTTAAGCTGTGCCACATTGTGTAGCACAGCACATGCCAGCACGATTTGGCACACCTTTTCAGGCATGTACAATAACCTCCCTCCAGTGCAGTCGAGGCAGCGCCATCTGCCCTTAAACAGGCCGATGGTGCGCTCCACTATAGCGCGAGCTCGGCTGTGGCACATGTTGTAGTGCCTTTCCTCTGCACTATGTGGGTTGAGGAAAGGCGTAAGCAGCCACTGTTTGAGGGGATATCCACTGTCCCCTGCAAGGATAGTGAAAGGGTTAAGACATTGAAGTACATTAAAATGTGAATGTCTATAATCAAACGTACCTAGAAGCCAGCCATCACGTAGGCTATAGCACCAGCCTCGAGTCTGCGTCCAACACTGCTGCGTCTTAAAATAAATGAGTCATGGGTTGACCCAGGCCAACGAGCTACTACATTAGTGAGCAACATGTCTGCATCACAAATAATTTGGACATTGATTGAATGAAAATGCTTTCTATTAATGAAAGTATTTTCATTAACGTTCGGTGCCCTTACGGCAACATGAGTGCAGTCAATAGCACTGATGACATTTGGGAAACCATACATAGCTGCAAATTGAGCTTTCTTGTTTGCCTGTTCACCCGCCGTGTATGGAAACTTTATGGAATCATGGGACGAAGCTATTATGCCTTTTAACACGTCTGGCATTACCCGGCTAAGGGTCGGCTGAGATATTCCTGACCTGTCAGCCAATTCCCTCTGAAAAGTGCCAGTCGCCAGGAATCCTAGTGTTGTTAGGACTTGAAGTGGGACTGGCACGGCGTGGTTCCTCCGAGTGCTCCTCTGTAACGCCGGGCCCAAAAGCCCGCAGAGGTCCAACAGGACGGCTCGAGGAAGTCAGAACCGGCTCATAAGCCACTCGTCCTCGTTTGCCAGCAAGTCTTCTTGCTGTCTAAAGATGCGTTCACTCCGAATTCTTCCATTTGCCACATCTTCTAAGAGCGCAAGATCAGCCATTGTGCGTCATTACGCATTGTGATGGGGCATTTTATTTCCATCCATTTAATTGCATCTGACAAGCTACAGATGTCGGTAATAATCGACGTGGAAATGGGAAATTGTTCAGCGCAAATGTAATTTCTTGTTGCTTTCTGAATGGTTGAGACATACGCCATACATTGTTTTATCAAAAATAAAACAAACTAATCTATCTATCTCCTTAATTATCTATCTATCTGTCTATCTAATTGCAACTATATCTGCTCCGCCAGACGGACACATTGACGAGAATATCAGTTTTGTACATTATTTCGTTCTGTTAACTATATTATTTATGAGGATGAATTGCACAACATGCCAATATTGCAGAACATATTTCACTTTTCTTTTTGCAAATATGTGTTCATTTGAATTTCTGTTGTAATTTTCGTTTGATTTTTTTTGTTTGTTTCACTGCTGATCGATCAAACGGGTGTTCGTGTAGGCTGTTAATTGTAAGACTTGCTTTGTGAAGTCTTCATGTTATTTATGAGAGGCAGTAGCCTATTGTCATTTTCACTTTCACTTTCACGTGTTTCTTCCATCTGCCGACGGTGTCGCCATTTCTCATTTCACCCGTTTTTGTGCGTACGCCTGGGTCAGAGCTTGCGTGAAGGACCGCACATTTTCCCGTCAAGTTTGCTTTTTATAAATATCAATTATTGCGTAGAGAGTGGCGTACGCCTTCTTTTGTGCGTACGCAATGTTTATAAATGAGGCCCCAGAACGGTAAGAGCGATCTATTATCGTTATCATGGCATCCACTAGCAAGGCGTTTAAACAGTGTGTGCATCCATGTCAGCATTATTTGACACCTAATGACACACACAGTCTTTGCGTCTCTTGTTTGGGCGAAGAGCATGGCGCGATGTCCTTGAGGGGGCAATCTGCGCGCACTGCGAGCGTTTTTCTATGAAAAAGCTCCGCTCTCGTTTGTCATCTGGATCTCGCGGCTCAGGACCAGCCGTTGCCGAGGCACGGAGGAGAATAAGCTCGTGGGGATCACAGGTGGATCTCGCTGAGGAGTGTAGAGAGGGACTTTTCCTCTCACACTCTCCGGCGGCAAACGAGAGCGAACTTCGAGAGGAAGATGCGTTGTCATTAACCCTTTCTGACACTGAAGTTAGTGCTCTGCTGGGTTCTACCCAGAAAGAGCAGGAGATATTTGAGAGTGGCGAAGAAGCTGAGGCTGAGCCACTCATTTCTCCTGCTCTGCGTATGGGGAGCTGTTCGAGGTTATGGATCGCGCCGCGGCAAAAAAATAAATAAAAAAAATAATAATAATTAAATAAAATAAAAATAAAAATAAATAAACTTGCCGTGGAAGCGTGCCAGAAAGGTAACGACGCGAGGTAGCCTCGATGAGCGTTATTTTTCAGACCATAGCCCGCCAGCCCAGGTGAGCCTCCCATTCTTGCCTGACTTACATGCAGAAGTCGAAAAGGAATGGAAGAGGCCGTTTTTCTCTCGCATCCATCGGTTTCAGCATACAAGTTATGCTGATATCGATGGCATGCACGAGAACGGCTATGAGAGGATGCCCCCTGTAGAAGAGATGCTGGCTTGCTATCTCTCAGTGGGGGAACATCCTCTCTAAAAATCTCCCTCTTTGCCATCTAAGCCCTTCCAGGATACATCCCGCTTAAATGGTTAATCATACGCAGCAACAGAGCCCGAACAACAAAGGGGTCCTGGCACATCTCGATCTGAGGATCGAAGACGGGTGCAGAAGGCTAGTGTCGCGGCTCGCGCTCCTCCCCCGCCTGAGGGCAGTGGCAAGAGGAATCGCGGGTCACTAAGAGGTAAGCAGGGTCTGAGGGATGTGATTCAGACGGGGCAGCGTTCTCGTCCGGATCATAGCGATACCTAGGAGTTCGTCACTTCCTTTTGGATGTTTTTAAATTCTGTTTTATTTCTCCCCTACCTAATTCCCCTGTAGCCACCAGCGCGCCACCTGATCGGGGTTAGGTGGAAAGTTTCTCACATAACAGTCTCCTATCCTGGACCTGTTATGTTTTTGGTTGGTCCTATTTTTATAGTGACCACCTTACTGACAGTCCAGACCAAAAGGGGGCGCCCCGTAAAGCGGGACTCCAGTACAGGAGGGTGGGTGAGTATGTAACCCTTTCTGCTTATGGGTGTTATGTTGCTGGTGGTTATGTCTACTAACAGACTCTGTGAGTTTCCTTTACAGTGCTCCGTTCCAGCCTTGTGCTCTGGCCACGATCACAGGCTTTCGGCAGGCGGCTGTGCCGCGTGGGCTGACACCCACCATGGAGCGAGTTCCACGTGCGGGAAGCAAGCGCTCTGCGGTTGCTCGTCCCACACCCCTTCCGATGAGCCTGGCTGATCAGAACTGGCACAGCACTGCAGGGAATTTCATGGATATCCGGCCAGGTCACCCTGAGGGGCCGCCTGGCCGCTTGGCGCATCCAGGGAGGTGGTAGTTACGGAGTCCTTCAGTATGTACTGCCTCAGGTGATGCTCCCCTAGCTTGAGGGTTGGAGCTCGCCTCTCCCGTGCGACCCAGCGCCTCTGCCATGCTTAGGAACCTTTCTGTACACACGCTAAGCCTGTGTACTGTCTCAAAACCACATGGTGGTCAGTGTGCACGTGAATACTTTGCGCACTGTCTCAAATCCACGTAAGTGGTAAGTGTGCACGCAAGGCTCTGCACACTTTCTAAAATCCTGTATGGTAAGGGTTACGTGCTCCGCTTCGTTCCCTTTCTTAAGAAGATTAGCCCAGAGGTTCCTTGGGCTTCCTTCAACCAGTGTGTATTTGATATACACCCCAAGCATCGCTTCCCTCAACATGAGGGGCTGTGTGGACTCCAGCATTTGGTGGTTTTTACAGATATTAGGCTTCACCAGGTCTCTCTGAAAGCGAGCTCCCACATACTGTGGTTGTCAGGTAGTAGGCCTCACCAGGCCTCCCTGGAGATTAAGCTCCCACATGCTGTGCATTTCCACTAAAAAAACAAAAAAAAACAAGCTCCCACGGTTTGTGGTTGTCGGGTAGTAGGCCTCACCAGGCCTCCCTGGAGTCAAGTTCCATATTACCTTCCACTGAGGTGGTTATCTGGTAACAGGTAGTAGGCCTCTCTGTAGGTGAACTCCCATATATTGTGGTTATCAGATAGTAGGCTTCACAGGTCTCTCTGAAGGTGAGCTCCCACATACAGTGGTTGTCAGGTAACTTTTCTGTACACACGCTAAGCCTGTGTACTTTCTCAAAACCACATGGTGGTCAGTGTGCACGTGAACACTTTGCGCACTGTCTCAAATCCACGTAAGTGGTAAGTGTGCACGCAAGGCTCTGCGCACTTTCTAAAAGCGCTCCGCTTCGTTCCCTTTCTTAAGTTGATTAGCCCCGGGGTTCCTTGGGCTTCATCCAACCAGTGTGTATTTGATATACACCTCAAGCACCGCCCCTCAACATGGGGGGCTGCATGGGCAATTCTCGCGGTAGTTTAGCAGCGCTCCCCTTTTCAAAAAGGGTCGCCTATGAGCATGCTGCTCAAGTCTTCCTCTCATGGGAGACTGAATTCTCGTTTTTTTCATCAGAGCGCTCCAGTACTACATACTGTTTTGAGACGCACTGTGAGAGCAGACATCCTGCTGAGGCAGGGGCTGAGGCTCGGGGAATGGCGCCTGATCACCAAGGTGTTGAAGCAGAGTTAGAGAGGTTGGCCAGACCTGGGTGGATCAGTTTTGCGGCTCAAGAGAGCGTTGCACTATCCCCTCTGGCTTCCTCTGACTCATCCAGCTCCATTGGGGCCGAGGCTTCATCTGTACGTTCCATCCTCCAATTGCTCTGCTCCCGGGCCATTCCATCTACGAGCTGCTCTATCAGAGTGCCACGAGAGCCCCTCCTTTGTGACAGGCAAGACTTGGTAATAAACAGTGCTAAGTTCTTAGCCGTATCCCTTTAAAGGAATCCTTCGTGATTCCAAGCCTTCAGCTCTACCCCGGGCCGAGGCCCTTCAGGTAAGTTGGGTATGTAGGTTAGGCCTTTGGCCATAAGGGATAATGTCATGGACAGCCATCGAACCGTCCCAGGGGCGACTCCCGGTGAAATGGTAGAGTTGGTACTTAGTGTTTGCCATGATTCTGGCCTCAACTCCCCTCAGCATGGCGGCGTGGGTATACTGTTCCCCATAGTGTCCCTTCAGAGGACGCAGTTTGAAGTTCCCTAGACAGGGAACGTCTCAGGTTACGAATGTAACCATGGTTCCCTGAGAGGGAACGAGACACTGCGTCCTCTAGCTCCCTGCCATGCTTTGGACGCAAGCTTCACGAAGAAGATAAGTGACGGGTCCTACGGGCGTGTATTTATAGTCGCGCCGGTAGCGACGTCAGAGGCTGTCGCCGGCAAACACATTGGAGTTTTTCAAAGTATGCTTCAGACACGGGTCACGACGAGGTGTTCCCCATAGTGTCCCTTGAGAGGACGCAGTGTCTCGTTCGCTCTCAGGGAACCATGGTTACATTCGTAACCTGAGACGTTTATAAGTAAAATATATAAGCCCAGCAGACAAGCAATATGCATCATTTATTTATTTTTATTGTCCACATAAGATAATAATAGTTGATAGTTCTATTGTTTCTTTCTATTGTGAAAGTTACTTATCACATCCAGAATAAATGCAAGCATTTTTTCAGTATTATCCGCTCATGAACTCAATACTTTCTGTGGTGAAGCTGAGGGCCGTTACATCACTGATGGTCATTGTGTTTATATTTGGGATGTTTTGATTGTCACTGTGTTTGTGCTTTGTAATGTAAGATCATACATTTGACTTCAGTGATCATGTTATCTCTTATTGACATTCAAAAACTTATATATATATTAACAAGGCCAAAAAATCCAACAAAATCTACAAAGGCATAACAGATTTAATACAAAAAAAAATGTGAGATTGGACATATTAATAACAATATCGATATATCAATGACATCATCGAGCCAAATGACCCCATTCTTTGTTTGACTCCTCCTCCACATTATCATAATCTGTTATTAAAAAGAAAATCTTAAATCATGTCAAATACTGTAAGTGAATAAATATTTGAAGTCTAAACAACTGGAAAAATATAAAAAAAAATATTAAATTTAAATAAAGTATAATATGAGAACAAAAGTGTTATAGTAACTTACTCAACATGTTTGTCACATCTTCACTGACACTCATGACATCATCATACTCCTCCTGAACTCTCTCTGATCAAGAATGACATAAAAACATCTCATATCAGTTTATAAAACACTTTATCACATTTGAAGGATCCCTTTTCCCTTCAGTGACTTGATTAAACGGAGTGAATATCTAACACTCATCTAAACATGAAAAATGTAGTTCTTTGAATCTCACCTGTTTCCCCTTGATAGATCTGTCTATGACATCATCATAATTCTCTGCTGTGTCCACTGCACATAAAAATATGTGTCAAAATTAAATATGAGTAATTTAAAATATCTGTAACAATCCGGATGTATTATATATATTTTAACTGATAAAAGAGTAAAACACCTTTTCTGATATCAGAGTTTAGTCCGCTTGTCATGACATCATCATAGCTCTCAGGAGTGTCTTCTACAAATTTACACATTCATCAGTCTCACTTTCACTTTCATTTAATTCAGTAAAAAAAATCTAACTAAATGTACATTAATATTTTAAATTAAAGTATTTTCTATGCTGTTGTAGAGTAAGACAGTGACACCTGTCTCACGATCTGGTTTCAGTCCATCAGTGACATCAAGACCCCAGGCCCCCTCGGTACAAATCAGGTTCCAAGGAAGGAGGGTCCCACACACTTACATGTTTTGCATGATGGTTAAAACCACTACTGCTGCTGGTTACTAGAGCAATAGTGATTATTTTCACTGAGAGAGAGAGCTGCAAGCTACATTTATTACTTGGTTACACGCTGCTACTCCTTGAAGAACAAAGCCTGGGCATCTGTTAACAGCACTTCTAGAAAAACCGAATAATATATTTCTGATGTGCAGTAAAAGATAATTGAGCTTCACAAATTAGAAAGTGACTTTAACAAAAGAGCTAGAGCAGTGAAAATTCACATTTCCACCATCAGGGCAATAATTAAGAATTTCCAATCGACAGAAAATGTTACGAAACTGCCTGGAAGAGGCATGTGTCTATATCGTCCTAATGTGCGGTGAGAAGGAGAGTTTGTGTAGCTAAAGACTCTCCAAGGATCACAGCTGGACAATTTGCTGAAAATAGTTGAGTCTCTGGTTCAGAAAACCTTAAAAAAATTGTCAAACAGCACCTACATCAACACATGTTGTTTAGGAGGGTTTCAAGAAAAATTCTCGTAGCTCATCTGAAAACAAACTCCAGGATATTCAGTTATCAGCCATGACTAACTTTAAAGGGGAATGGCTTCTATGATCAGATGAAACAAAAACAAAAAAATTAGCATTTTAGCAGCAAACACTCAAGATGGTTTTGGTGAACACAGAGATAAAAAGTACCTCATGTGTACAATGAAATATACTGCTGTATTTTTGTTGTTGTGGGCCTATATTTCTGCTGAAGGTCCTGGACATCTTGTTTAGACACATGGCTTCTTTGATTCTGTCAAATACCAACAGATAAAAAATCTAAAAGTGATTGACTCTGTTAGAAATGTGATAATGGACCAGGTTTGGATCAACCAACCGTACAATAATCCCGGGTTGAAAACAACACAGAAATGGGTCACTGAGCTCAAAACCAAGCTTCTGCTATGGCAATTCCAGTCCTCTGACCTGAACCCTAGAAAATGAGATGAGTGAACTGAAGAGGAGAAGCACCAACATGGAGCTGGGAATCTGAAGGATCTGGAGTGATTCTGGATGAAGGAATGGTCTCTGATCTCGTCAGGTGTTCTCTAACCTCATCAGGCATTATAGGAGAACATTTAGACCTGTTAAACTGGCAAATGGAGGTTTCAAAAAGTATTGAATAAAAGGGTGTGGTTAATTGTGGCCAATGTGTATAAGAGAAAAAAACATTTATTTCATAATGATTTTCCCCCCCATTTTAAATTATTATTACACAATGAAAGGTTAGATTTTTGTGTTTTTTAAAAAACAAAAGATCAAAAGGATTAACAATGCAGATACATTTTCACAGCCTTCTTTGATCATATTTACCAAGGGTGTCCAAGTTTTGGGACATGACTGTATTACATTGTATACTGTATATTATATTGTTCCAATTTCAATACATTATTGAATAATTTATATTATCACATATATATATATATATATTTTAACTAAACAATCAAGAACAAACATATTAATTATAAAATAATAACACATTTGAATATTATTATTTTACTTTTTTGATACAGGGCTGCACATTGCTGGAAAAAAATATATATTATACAGAGAAATGCATTTCCACAGAGCTTGTCTTGTTCTGATAGAGACTGATCTGCCCATGTGTGTGTGTGTGTGTTCTTACCCTGTCTGTCGTGATCAAACTCTTCAGAGAGCAGATGGTAGCAGCAGTCCACACTACAAACAGCGCGCAGCTCCTGTTTGGCCCCAAACATCCTCAGAGTGCTGGGGGCCAAATCTCAATATTATATTGTAACAACAATGAGTTTTACAGAATAATTAACTCAAATGATATATAGGGAATTTGAATAATTAATCAGGAATATGATTAATTTATACCTCAGATGACAGTTACATTAAATTTGATTGATTATGAAAAATAGCAGAAATTGCTTATACCAATAAATAATCACAGGGCACTGTAACTTACTCATTAATGTCAATATTCCATTCTTCATATCAATTATTGTGATATTTCTTACTGTAAATTACTTCAAATCAAACAGTGGTTTGTCCAGCAAACCACTGTTGACCTATCAATTTTCAATAAAGTTATCACGCCTTATAATTCAAGGAAAAATATTCTCTGGCCATGAAAACATTATCCTATCCTTATGATAAATTTAGTTTCTAAATTTAAAGCTTGTAGCTAAAGATCAGACATCTCAGTGACTCGTAATGTAAGTGGGGTGGAGTCCAAGCCAATCGTCAGTATATGGGTTTTTAATAAATCAACTAGTAATACATCAAACTACAAATCACACAGAGTAAATATGCGTACGACAATACAAACAGTAAGCTTTATACAAGACATAACGGAATCCAAATAAAAGAGAGAGAGAGAGAGAGAGAGAGAGAGAGAGAGAGAGAAAGAAAGAGAAAATAGAATGAGATCACATAAGGAGCTCAGGTATGGAAATCATAGTCAGTAACTTTTGGAAGCCAACAACGATCAGATCATAGCAACACTTTAAAGCAGCATTTAAATCTCCATAGAGAAACTGATACTTGCATGGCCCAGTGTGCGTGGCGTGAGATCGGCGTCGAGCTTGTGAGCTTTGCACGCTGTTCCTTTTGAAAACAGCTTGCGTGGTCCTGGAGGCCATGTGACGCGCGTGCACGCTGCGCTTGATCTTGGCGTGAGCGTGTAGCACGTTGTCCTTTGTTCTGTCCTCGCGCGGTATTTGAAAGGTTCAACAAACAATGTTCCAGAATTCGTCTTCCTTGTGTGGAGAGGCGAATAGTCGAATAAACTTAGTAAAGAAAAGAAAAGAACGAAAGCTTCCAAAGGAGCCATTAAAATGGCTTTTTCTCTCAGCCCCTGTGCTGAGGGGGGCTGAAATGAGCGCGGCACGAGGCCGCGCAGAGGGTCGCACAGGAGAGCAGCGTGTCCGAGGACCAAGAACGAGAAGAAGAGAGGAAGAGGGGGCGGATCTTGTTCGGTCGATTCTTATAGATTGAAATGGTTCACGCCCCTTTTCGAGGGAACATCCAATGAATGTCTGCGATCTGCAGCGGAGGGAAAAGTTCCTTTGTCTCTGTGGAGACAATTAAAGATTAACACACACTGCTAAAACCCAGATAGTCCCAATTTATATGGGAAACATCTAATGTACCAAAAAGGAATACGTAATACATTTATAAAACATAAAAACAAAAAGGTAATGAATACATTCCATAGAATGCATTGGGGAAAAGAAACCAGTGATTTGGCTTCTCTCCTCTCCTGTTGTCCAGGGTGGTCGTAAAGTTTTACGACCTGCAAAGGTGGGGGTTACATACACATGACTATTTGAGAAAGAGTTAGGCTGAGGAGAACATTTCCACTTATAAGTCAGCACTTTAACCATTTACCCAGGATTAACCATTTTTATGCAATACACAAACATTAAAAATACATATTAATAAGGACTTACAAAAGTAAGGAACTTTACGAAAGGTTTCCTTTGTCTCCAGTGTGTTGGAGGAATTTGGGGGGGGTTTTCAGGTCTCCTTTGAAGCTCGCATGGGTATCGTAAATAATTTAAGTCCAGCCAGGCTGGTGCCAGGCCCAGGCATTTAGTGCAAAAAGGGTTTCATTTGGAAAATCTGAATTAAACACATGAATCGATGATCTGCATATCCGTTACAATATGATGAATTAATATAATAAAAACAACATCAAATTCTTTAATTTATTCATTAATTATAATGATGATAATTAGTTAAATTGCAATTATAAAAGTAATTCAATAATGTTTATATTTTAAAATATTCGAAGTCATTAAAATTGTTACAATATAATTTTATTAATAATAATACAGTAGTTACTATTATAATTAATGTTGTTTTCATTTCTGTTATTTGTTATTTGTCTTTGTAATTTAGTTCACAATGAATAATAAATTATTATTATTACTACTGCTATTGTTATCATTTTAACAATATGTACTTAAACCATTTAAAATTATTATTATAATTATTATTATTTAACAATCAATTAAATGACTGATTTTATAAAACCATACTGTTGTATATTTTGTAAACACATTTTCTGCCCTGATACTTTATATTATAATTAGAATTTTATGATTATTATTTGATAATTATTATTATAATTATTAACATGTATTTATTAAACATGAATTATTTTGCATATTTACACTATTTTTCTTACAATAATTCTAAAATGTATTATTAATTATTCATAGTGACTTAATAATAATTATTATTTTTAAACAATTAATTAAATATTTGGTTTTATAAATTACAATAATAAATAATTCTTACTATTATTATTGCTATTATTATTCTCCCTTGGACAAAACCATCATCTCTTGACCTCCAGCTCTGTGATCAGCGTCTTGAGCTCAGTTTCTGCAGTGACATTCATTTACATTTATTCATTTAGCAGACACTTTTATCTAAAGCGACTTACAAATGATGACAATGGAAGCAATCAAAACCAGCAAAAGAGCAATGATATATAAGTGCTATAACAAGTCTCAGTTAGCTTCAACGCAGCACGCATAGCAAGTGCTTTTAAATAATATAATAAATAAAAAGAAAACAGATAGAAAAGAAAAAGATTAGAAAAGTAGTTTCTTTTTTAAGAATTGAATTAGAATAGTGAGTGCTAAAGTTAGAGGGTCATATGAGGTCAGAGGGGAAAACAGGCCGTTGTCTCTGATGTTCCCCCTTCCTTCTCCAGCTTTCCTCTCCAGATTCTCTCTCTTCCTCTTCTCCAGACTCAGCTGGCTGTGGTTGACGCGGAGAGAGACGTCTTCTGTGACGTCTAGAGACAGCAAACTGAGGAAGCTGCTTCCTGAATCTGAATCATTCAGGTCTAATTGACATTCAGCAGCATTATATGAAGCAGATAAATCATTGGTGACTTGTTTTGATAAAGCACTGCTATCCGCTCGAGCCTCAAAGCTTTCCTTTTCCTCAGTAATAAAGTTTCTGATGCCATCACTGTTTTCAAAGTTTCTGCTGTGTTGTATACTCGCATCCTCGCTGTCCAAAGTTTGCTTCCTAGTGGCTTTGTTTGGTTTCTGATAAGCTTTGGAGAACTTCTTCAGTTTCCTGTTCCTCTCCTGAGCTCCATGTGTGTTGGTGCTGGAGGAGTCGATCCCGAACACTTGCAGGTTGAACCGCATGGACAGATAGGAGCACAGGTAGCCTTTCCCTGAACCCACGTCTATCACCTGAGAAGAAGAAACAGATGATCAAAATAATAAATTCATTTTGTTTTGAACTAATTACATTTCAATCATTTTTACCTGTTTGACTCGGCAGTATTTGGCCAAACTAGCCACAACCTCGGACACTGCCTGCACCTCATGGGCCTTCTTACAGTTCATAAACTCATCCGGTGTTACTGCTTTGTCTGATGACTGTCCTATGGGAATTACAGACAATGCATGAAATATGACCTTCTAATAACCTGAATCTGACATGCATAATAATCACAATAAAGATGCAGTGGAATCTAAATGTGGTTTTCAGTGCTTCTGATCTGACTGCAGTTACCTGCTGTAGTGTCTCTAGTCATCAGTCTCAGATTCTGCATCAGATCTTCCAGCTGCATACAGACCCCCAGACCTGGTAAACAATGGGCTCTCGCTGCCCTCAGCAGGGCTGATATGTCCACCAACTTCTTTGAGGAATTGCAGAAACCAAAAGTTTTTTTTTTCTCTCCTAAAAATAAATAAATAAATATATACATATATATTTTTATGCAAATCAGATGGAGAGCATCTTACCTTCTTATCACTCTCATGCGGTCTTGTGTGGAACTGAAAGCACACAACACTTCCTCTGGATTCACACACATAAACGTGCTCCAAGTCCAAACATCACGCATGTAGGTAAAAGTCCACACAGTGTGAGCATTTGAGATACTTAAAGAGCACCTATCATGGAATTTTGAAATTTACCTTTCATGTAGTTTGTAACATAGATCTAAGTGAACAAAAACATCCTGCAAAGTTTGAAATATAACAGTGCACCGTATATAAAGTTATTGTATTTCAAAAATAAGAGTCGACTCTGAGTCATTTTTATGAATCGTTAGAAGACCGAAGCCTTTTCTCTGACTAGATGAGGTCAACTTGTCAAGTTATTTGAAAACGACACGCCCACTTATTGCGCTCCAAGACGCCAGTGAAAACTACAAAACATAATGGCGAGGGGGGCGTGTTAAGATGGCGGAGAGATAAGTCGAACTTTTTACAGGCTCTGATGTAATTGTGTAAAAGGCCGTCTATTCTTAGTCTACAGTTTTTCTTTATTTAAGATTATTGATTTACTCTGTTTTCTGTTACTACATTCGTGAGATTTTTTGTTTATACGAGTCTATTCGCTTGTCTTTTTTGCTGCACTCGCTGAAGCATTATGGCGGGAAAACTGGAGAACATGCCTATGCTGGAATAGCTTCAGGTGAAGAAAAAGATGAACCTATCGATACGATGGAGATTGAAGTGTCGTCTGCTAAAGATGTTAGACAGAAGACTATGCCTCACACCCCTCTCAAAAGTCCTGGACCCAAAAGAGTGAAAGCAGTACAGGAAAAGGAAAGTGATGATATTTCCACTAGCGTTCTGTACGCCGCCATCCAAAGCCTCAGTCGTAAATTCGATGAAAATTCTGAATACATTTGTGCCTTTGAATTCCAACTGAAAGTGAACACTGATGCAATTGTCAAAATTTCCGAGTCTCTGGATGCCAATACGACGGCGTTGAAAGGTGTTAAGGAGGATGTGGTTAATTTGAAATCACAGGTAACTCACTTACAGAAGGAAAACGAAGTGTTGAAACAGAAATGTGTGGAGCATGATAGATACAAACGCAGGTGGTGTTTGAGGCTAAATGGAGTTCCAGAAAGAGAAGATGAGGATGTCAGAAGTGTCGTGATTGATATCTTGTCTCAGATTGTCCCTCACTCTCCAGAACAATTGCAGAATACTGTGGACACAGTTCATCGCCTCGGCAAAAAAGTGAAGGGTGCAAGATCGCGGCAAATCATCATTCAGTTTGGCATGAGATTTGTACGTGACATGGTTTGGAGAATGTCAAAGAATGCACCAGTCTGCATGGAGAAAAAAATGAGTTTTAGAGAGGATTTTTGCAAGGACGACCGGGAGGCTCATGCTCATCTACACTGTAAAAACTAAAGGTTCCTGGAGGCACCTTTTGGGGTTCTTCACTTCGCCACGCCGGCGGAACCGTCTGAAGAGCCTCTAGGCACTGCTCTAAATGGTGGTGGTTCTCTGAGGAACTTTCAATGGTTCCAGGAGGAACCCTTTTATTATGATGGCCAGGAACCACCTGGGGTGCTTCAAGGCACCATTTCAGTTCTTTAATGCCCCCCCCCCTCCTGGTTTATTTGTCCTGCTATTGACCTTTTTAATGATTAAAAATAAAACAAATGCGTATAAAACAGTTTATTGATAAACAACAACAATATCCATAATCACAATACTGCACATCACAGTCCCATTCATGGCAACATCAGTGTTAATACTGCTATAAACAACAACAAAAAAAGCATTTACACATTGGTTAAAATTAGAAACAAATAAATGTGACTCAATAATCTTAGAACTTTAAAAATACATCTTATGTACCTAAAACAATGATTTAAATTTTAGACACAATGCAATTAATAGTAACATATTCTTTCCTGTTCTAAATAGTGGTGACTGATTGGGAGAATTCACACAGGACATTTCAAGAAATTGATAAGCCTCGAGATAAACCAGTTTCTCAGCAGCATAAGTTGTTATAGTTGGGTTAACTTCGAGAGCAGTGAATGGGAGAGTATCATAAATATATTTTTGCATTCTCATTTACTCAAATAGCAAAATGAAAAACTCTACAATAGCATTTTCACAACTTTCAATCAGAGGAAAAAATCTGACAGCGACTGATAACAGCAGTCAGAAGAGAGAACAATGTCAAATTTAGCATTCATCCCAAAGACTCTGGATTAGAAACACCCTTGCATTAGCATTAACTATTTCTTTCTGTAATTTGATATGAATGTGTTATAATACAAAGTATAGTGTTATAAATGCACATAATAATAATAAAAAAATCAAAATATACAAACATTGTGAGGATTTACGATACAAACACAGCTGAAACACATCATCAGTCTTGTGAAAATTGTCCATGATCTCCTCCTGAATGACCAACAGATACAGCAGAAAAATAGTGCGCTTTAGTGAACTTTTAATTGCTTTTCTATATAATGTTGAACAGAACACAGTTACTCATAGTAAGGTGAACTCATGTCTGCATGTTCATCAGCAAGAAGCTCCTCACCATCAGGAAAGTCTGCAGTGCTGCTCTCACCAAATGGGTCCTCTGTTATTACCACAGCTGTTCTGAGATTATGTGTAGGCTGTTATAGTGATATACATCAAATTAAATAATAAAATATTTACATTTATTCATTTAGCACAGGTATTTTTTTATTATCTTAAAAATGAGGAACACCACAGGAATTATTTATGTCATATTATTGCATTGAATAATGGTTGTAGACTAATTAAGTACACAATGTGTCTATAATGTGTGTGTGTACACTACATATGTCTGCACACATGGACAAACTCATACTTACCTCATCATATACAGTCCAGGACAGCAGGATCATCATGTAACAGGAAGGGCAATGGTATAATTTCTCTAAAATAAAAAAAATAAAAAAGAACTGTTAATAACCTATAAATGGGGTTAAGTGAAGTTAACTAAAGTTCGGGAGCAGGGCCACACCTCAAACAATCACCTGACTTCCAAACCTCCATATATACCGGGCCACCTCACACCGCTCTGCTAGTCTCGTTCTCGAGAACCCACCCTTCCCTCCCTTTCTCATCCATTCAACCAACCTTATCCCACATTATATTTCTATCAGGTTGTATCAGGGGGTCCTCATTGTCTGGCCTAAATATACGCTAGAGACGGTACCCCCACCCTGAGTCTCCCTGAGCCATCAATTCAAGATTCCCTGATCAACCTGACCATCATCCCATTCCCTCGACCCCTTCATCCTCTTTCTACTCTTCCCCAGTTGCATAGTTGGTTTGTGGCGTGGTCCTAGCTAGTGAAATAATTGAATGTTTTAGAAGGGTTTCTGGTGTGTGTCTGCTACCGTTCACTTAATTACACACCTGCAAAAGATGGGGTACGTCCAGAGAGGTCTGTTTATTGTCAACCAGCATCAGACTTCAGCAGCTGTCTGTCCACTGCCTCACAGGTGTCCACTACAGAGCCACATTTCTTCATTAACTGCTGAATAAAAAATAACATATGGGTAGTTTTTTTTATTGTTTAATTCAGTTCAGTGTAACAGTGTATCATATATAATTTTGGATTAGGCCAAGCTGAAACACTATTTCAGTTATTTCAATGTCAAATAAATAATGAAATACTTACATGGTGCTGCTCTGTTAAGCTTTTGAGACTTTCAGAGAAGTCATACTGGATTTTCTGAGGAGAGTTTAAGTACTTAAAACCAGTTTAAGTACGTTATGTGCAAATGTAACGTACGTTAACATGGATGTGTAACGTTAACTATTTAACAAACGTAAACGAAAAAGTTACAATCAATAAACACATAAACACGTAAACAATGAATAAACACGTAAACATTTAAACATCATGCGTAAACCAAACTAATAACGTTAATTATTGTTTGTCCCACAAAGTGCTTTAGACTCGTAAGCATCGCGGCTATTAAATTAATGGTTAAAACAAACATACAAAAAAAAAAAAAAAAAAAAAAAACATAGGCTACAGTCTAATGTGTCAGTGTGGGAATTAGTATACAAATAATAAACCTGTGTATTTATTTCGGAGTCTTTACTCACCTTGCGCAGCGGTTGTTTCTTACTCTCTTTGATGAATGGAGCTTGGAGCCGTTACTTCTTTGTATTTGAAATCTCTCTTCCACGCACGCGCGCGTGAGCAAACAGTAGGAGCGCGAGGACGCGTCCAAACCTCATGCATTTTCTTCTTGACAACAGTTGAAAAATTATTTCTGAATAATTTAAACTTATTTTATTAGGCAAATTAAAAAAAAAAAACTCTAAATATTACTATTGTACCGATTGTTATAATTAGAATATTTTTTTTATTAAAGTAGCTAATGCGTAATGAGTCATTTAGTTCAATCATATTTCTATCCACCTTCAAATGATTTAACATTTAGCCTATTTCAATAAAACTATTTTATTTATTTATTTATTTATTTATGTTTTGACAGAACAAGTGTGAAGATTTTTACATTTAGTTTTTTTTCACATGGAAAGTGCCACAAAAGTCATTGTTCCATCACATTCCTCAAAAGTAATTAATAATAATAATAATAATCAGTCAAATTTCATTTTTGTCACATGAATCTCTTGGTTCTTCCAGATGCTGGCTTTTACAAGTGAGATCTTCCAGGAACCACTTTAATGTTAACAGAGCTTACAGTAACCCTTTTTTAAAATGTGAGTTCCTCCAGGAACCTTCAGAGCACTTTGAGGTCTCAGTGTAATGAAAGGGTGACTCCAGAACCTCAGAACTGGGAACAAAGTGCTTCGAGGATCCCATGAGTTCCTGCACGAACTGCAAAGACTCTAATGGTTCCTCCTGGAACCATATTATGAGAAAAAGAGCTTTGAGGCACTTAAAATACATTTTAAGGTTCCTGGAGTACTCAAAAGGATACCTGATGCACCTTTAGTTTTTACAGTGATATGGCCTAAAGTTGAGGAGGCAAGAAAGAAAAACTTGAAAGCATCCCTTCGCGACGGATATGCAGTGATTAATGGTCAGAGAGTGACAGCTTAGTTAGTGGTGAATGAAGTGATAGCTTTTGAGTTACTTTAAATCTGTGAGGAGAATAGCTTCAATTGTCTACTAAGGCACAGTTAGGCTATGTCGTATTCAGGATCATGCGATTGTATGGATCTAGGTATTTCATTTAGAATTCTATTCAAAGTTAATATCGAATATATTATTTGTACATCATTCTTTAAGGCTTATTTTGAGTTCGGTTTTATCGGCCTTAAATGTGTTATTATATGCCTGTGTAAGAGGAACGATATTTGATCTTCTGCAAAATCTGTAATTAGTTTTTTTCTTCTTCTTCTTCTTCTTCTTCTTCTTAATTCAAGTTTATGTCTTTTTCTCTGTTATCTCTAAATGTTCGAGGTATTAGGTGTAATGTTAAACGTAAGGCACTTTTTCTTTTTTGCAAGGAGCAAGTAAAAGTAAATTGTTTCTTTCTTCAAGAGACTCATTCAACTGATGTAGATGTGAGATTTTGGAAATCACAATGGGGTGGAGAGGCTTTATTCTCTCATGGAACTTCTCACTCAGCAGGGGTCGCTTTTTTGTTTAAATGGATGGACAGCAAAATTGTTGCAAGTTCAAGCGATAATGAGGGTCACTGGATTATGGTGGTTCTTGAATCAAATGAATGTAATTTAATTTTGATAAATGTTTATGGTTACACTAACAAGGCCGCTAATAAGTTGTTTTTTCAGAATATGGCTACAAAAATTGATGTCTGGAAGAACACATATTTTACAGATAAAATTATTATTGGAGGGGATTTTAACGCTGTTCCAGATGAATGGCAGGATAGATACCCCACTCCTTTCACCACTTTTTCCTATAACCCCCTGATTTATAATATATCTCAGTTTCTTGATTTAATTGATGTTTGGCGTGTACAGAACCCACATAAGAAACAATTTACATGGGGTTCCTTTTCAGGGCGCATTCAGCGTTCCAGGTTGGATTTTTGGTTGATAACTAATCTTCTTTCTTCTACATTTGATTGTAATATTTCTCCTTCAGTTTTAACTGATCACAGTGCCATTTCACTTTCTCTTAGGAGTAATGACAGCTCTACGTCTACCAGAACTCACTGGAAGTTTAATAATAATTTACTAAAATGTGAATCTTTTTGTAATTCTATTTTGTTAATGATTAATAATGTTAAAACCATGTCTGAATTAACCTCAATTGGCAAATGGGAATGGATCAAATTTAATGTAAAAAAAAAAAAGCGATTAAAGAAGGCAAACAAATTGCAAATGCTAGAAAATTTAGGCAGACAACAATTTTATCAAGACTAAATTATTTCAGTAATAAAGACATACTTAGTAAGAGTGAGGAAAAAGAACTATACTCTTCAATCAGAGTTAGATGATTTTTATACAGAAAAGGCTAAAGGAGCATTTATACGATCTAGAGCCAGGTGGATTGAGGAAGGGGAAAAAAATTCTTCATATTTCTTTAATCTAGAAAAACAAAAACAAGCTTTGAAAATTATTAATAGACTTAGTATTGATAATTGTATAAGCCAAGAAAAAACACTAATTGATGACTACATATATTCCTTCTATAACTATTTATATAAATCTAAATTTTCAGAAAGCGATTGTGATCTCTTCTTCTCCTTTTTAAAAGATAGAGTTCCTATTATAGACTCTGATTTTAGAAATATGATGGATGCTGACATTGAGATTTCAGAATTAGACACTGCTATAAAGCAAATGTCTAATGGAAAGTCGCCAGGTATTGATGGCATCACAGTAGAACTATATAAACACTTTTGGCACGAAATAAGAATTTTAGTTTTTGAAGCACTAAAGGAATGTATAGATAAAGCTGAATTATCTCCATCAATGAAGCACGGTTTAATTATTCTAGCTCCAAAGTTGAACAAAGATAAATTATTTTTAGACAATTGGAGACCAATAACTCTTTTATGTAATGATTTCAAACTGCTCTCTCATGTTTTTGCAAATAGATTAAAAAAGGGTATTGGTGAAATTATCAGTGAAACACAATCTGCTTTTATTAAAGGGAGAAGTATTCACAGTCATATTAGACTAGTTCTTGATATGCTTGATTATAATTTTTTAATTCCCCAGACAAGCTTACTTCTATTTCTAGATTTCTTCAAGTCATTTGATACCCTTGAACACTCCTTTTTGTTTAGATCCTTAGAAACTTTTGGTTTTGGCCCTATGTTTTGTAAAGTAATTTCCATGTTTTATAATGATATTTTTAGTAGTGTTTCTCTTAATGTTGGTTCATCACCCAAAATCCAAATTAAACGAGGAATTCGTCAGGGATGCCCTGTCTCACCATTACTTTTTAATCTTGCAGTTGAACTTATGTCTTTATTCATTAAAAACTTTGAAGATAGTATAGGCATAGATATTCTTGGTAGAACCTTTACTATAAGTCAATTTGCAGATGACACTCTTTTATTTCTTAAAAATAAAGAGGTACTTCCATTAGTTATTGAAAAAAATTCTGTTTTCTCAAAGGCATCAGGCCTGACTCTAAACTTTAAAAAATGTGAATTAATGGCAAGCCGGCTGAGGAATGTTCAGTTCCAAGTGTATTTGCATCAGCTTCCTCCTCCGTATCACAACCTGTAAGTGTTATTAATAATTGTTGCTTTTATGTTTTATGTAGCATGCTTAATAATTGTTTGGTTTGTTGTGTAAGCACCGTTTAGCTTCTAGGTCTTCAATGACAATTGAGATATGTGAATTGTTTGTCGTTGTTTTCGGAGTTTTCTTTAATAGAGTCATACCTCGTAGTAAAGGAACGTTACTGCATTTTTTTTTTTTTTTTGGTAAAGACGTTATGTTTATGCATCGAATTAACGCAAACAAAGACTGATTGTGCTTTTACAATATGAACTCTGGGCTATACTCGCTAACATACCATTGAATTCCTTATCTTATTTTTAATTTTTTACTACAAACTACAAAGCAGTGGACTATTATCATTATTATAACACAATTTAATTGATAAAATTAAATTGTGCTCCGTGTTAAACAATAAGTATTATCTCTGTAAACACTGCTAACATTTTACTTATATACTCACATTGGTCAGAATATGTGCACCAATGTTTTAATAAACTTTTATATTGTTTTTTGTAATTTTTACGTAAATTATGTGTTTTTATTCCTTTTTATGCACCAACATTTCGTTAACAAATAAATTATTTGCTTTTATTCTTTCAGAGTAAATCATATCAGAGCATGCATTCAAAGTAGAGTTTTACAATCTGATGTGGCTTGTCAGACTGCCTGTCCACAAACTGTTTCTGTGACGACGCAAACAGATGAATTTCAGAAAAAATCTGTTGGAACCCAACTGTCCTCTAGTACAATGAAGAACATTCACATTCGGAGTACAGGTATACATTTAATAAATGTTTTATTTATTTATTTATTTTTAAAGATTTTAATATCACTTTTTAAATGTCATTTTTTAATATAAAAATTTTAACGTAATTGTATGTTATTTTTAAGGTTCACAGGCTACAGTTGCTTGTGTGACTGTTGGCACATCAACCACCTGTGATATACCGCAGGGATCCTCAAATCTGGACCTCAAGATCCACTTTCCTGTAGAGTTTAGCTCTAACCCTAATCATACGCACCTGAGCATTCTAACCCATGCCAATCAATGTCTTCATTATCATTAGAAAATCAGAGGTAGCTGACTTTTATCAGGGTTGGAGCTAAACTATGCAGTGCATTGGACCTCCAGGGCAAGATTTAAGGAACCCTGATATACCGTTTGCATCAACACCAGTAAAGTCTGGTTTCAGACCACCAAAAATACCTCTGCTGTTGGAAGAAGAGAGGGGAGAGGAGGAGGAAGAGTCAATATGACTATTAACAAAAAAATTAGAAACGTATTGTAGAGAAGCTGTCCTTTACTGTGTCTTCTGTTATTGCAGACTGTATCTTGCTGCGATTCATAATGAAAACGCCAACAGAAAACAAGCCACAACCAAGGCAGGACAGGCGGTGTACCGATTGGTGTTCCCGAAATCAAAAAAGGGCAATGTGTAGCACGGCCATTAAAACAAAAGTCAAAATATAGTAAGTAACAAAACATTTTACTAAAAAAAAATTTTAAAAAATTTGTCAAATATTATAAATGTGTAATAAGTAATGTAACATTTAAATTACAAACACCAACTAAAAAATAAAGATATTTTAAATTTGAAATAAGTAATAAAAAATTTAATGTTTTTATTACAGCTTATGTTGATGAGCTACTGAAGCTCGTATTTGAAGAAGTGGTCATGGACCCCTCTACATTTGTGGAAGAACTGAAATCAGTCCCCATTCCAAAGCCACTTTGTGCAGAGTTTGTCAGACCATCAAAGGTGGAAGCAATTGCCAGCCATGTTTCAAGATTCAGTCAAGCGGAGGTCGAAAGCCGGTGTACTCTCCAGTCGGATCTGGAAACTCCTGGTGTATCAGGTTCACAACACAGCTCGGAAGGACAACCCGGACACTCCGACCCAAGTAGCCCCAGCAACAGCTAACAAAGCTGCGGTATGCCACATGGTGGAACTTTCTAAAAAAATAAAAGACTTTTTTTTTTCTATGTGACCAAATAAGATGATTACATATTGTTTTTTTGTAAATAAAGATTAATGAAAATAAAAACATTATTTCAATTTCATCATTTACGTGTTCAACTAAAAATATAAGTATGTTATTATATAGATTTGATTATTTGTAGTAATATCAAACTATACTTACTCCTCTGTGGTTCTTCGCCTTAGACGGCCATAGTCACATCTGTATATGTTATAGATGTTCTGCAGTACATGCATATTCAGACAATTCGGATCAAAGCCTGGATGATGCAGCATGCATGTTGGTGGGACTGGAACTTCGTTCATTTTTTTTTACAACCTATATTGAAAAAAGGTGTATCATCAAAGAACAAGTATAAGTCCATGTATGTATGTGAGTGTATGTATATGTGTGTGTATATATATATATATATATCTATATATATATATATATAGATAGATAGATAGATATGTGTGTGTGTGTGTGTGTGTGTGTATATATTAATTAATTTCAGGAATTCAACTTAAAATTTGAAAATAAATCATAGACTCATTACAAGCAAAGTGAGATATTTCAAGCCTTTATTTGTTATAATCTATGATTATGGTTTACAGCTTGTGAAAACCACAATATTATAATCTCCGAAAATTTGAATATTGCATGAAATCACACAATAGTTTAATCCATGGACATTTAGAGCACTACATTTCTTCCTTATATATATATATATATATATATATATATATATATATATATATATATATAGAATGTGTTCACTTAACGTAAAGATTGTGATTTTAATCTATAGGTTTACATGTACTAGTTTCGAAAGCACAAGTATTGAATAAACAATAGATTAGCATTACCTGTCGTATTTCTTTGCAGCAAACATTTTCTCTCTCGCTTGGCATTTTAATGCAGTTTCCGCACGTGCGCCTAAAAAAATCGCCGATTAATTCATCTGTAACTTACGTTACACTTTGATAGCAAAATTATTTAACATCATATTTAGCCTGCTCCATTGGGAAGTGACAAAAACCAAGGTAACGTTACATTGATGTTTACCATTGAGAAATCCTGCTCCAGTCGTGGTGTTTGCGATTGAGTTTGTTGATCATTCGCATCTCCAGACGTTTCCCCTTCATATTCAGACTTGAAGTGATAGGGTAAAATTGATGCCATGTTTGTTCATACACTTTGATGGGCGTTCCGTTTCCGAAAATAATCACATCGGACCAATCACCGCAGATTAGCGTCACGTAAAGGCGGGGTTTTGAAAAGTGAATCACTAAACGAATCATTTGAGAATCGCTGTCAAAACAGGTAAAAATAAATGCAAATTATAAGAAAACTAAACTCTTTTTTGTCCTTGCATGCATGCAAAACTGTTGTTGGGGACTTCTAAAACAATATTTGGAATATTTTAAATGCCAGAAAATAATGTTATTTTAATAATGCTCTTTAATGATATGGAGAGAAAGCGCTTAAGATTTATTTTCTCTTTAAAGTGTCGACGGGTATGTCATTAAATGCTATTGTTCACAAGGACACAGAATAGCGAGAGCAGCAGCTGTAGACCATAGACCCAGGCCAGTCTTTGAGACATAAGTAGTCAAATCAGGAAATGATTCCTCTGAGCGACCGAATGCGCGGCCATGTTGAGTGTACCAGTGTGCGTTTTGTTGAATGGCGAAATCGAATATGTTGCCCTCACACAAATGGTGTTTATTTTGAATAGTAATGCCTTGGGACCATCCTTACGTCATTATTGTGCGTCTTTCTTTATGCGAGAAACAGACCGTTTCGTAGACAAATTAGAATATGTAAAAGTGAAACATGGCCATTTAAAGCAAAACGCAAAAACTAAAGGTCCAAATAAAGGAAAATACTTCAATAGCAAATGTGCACATGGTAGTTTAACACACAACGCCAAAAAGAAATGAGTTCCAGAAGACAAAGTTTTTGATGGTTGTTTGAAAGAAGGTGAGTAGTCTATTTTAAACATAGCCACTTTTTCAGAAAATGTATTTTAGATGTATCAAGTTAACACTGAATAAACAAATCTGACATCTCGTCAGTGTCAAATAAAGACGTCCGAAATTAGCAGAATCTGTTTAAAACGCACGAGCCCATTTGTTAGATATTTTACGTTGCTTTAACTTTGGTTACGTTTTGGAAAACGTTACTAACATATTATATATATATACAGGGCCGCGGGAAGTAATTTTGAAGAGGGGGTGCTGTGAATTTTTTTTTTTTTTTTTTTTTTTATTTTTTTTTTTTACAAAAAACCTATGAGCCTATAGGCCTATTTAAAATACATTTTAAAAATAAATACCTTGAGATTTACTACTTTATTGTCATATACACTTCAGTGCACAGGGTCTGAAACACACAGACATCAGTTCTCAGATATGCGCAATGCCTTATTAATCTGAAGCAGAAGCAGAATCAGAAATAATAGTTTAATAATCGAAAGAAAACGAAATAATTACTTTCATTACAATTTCAGATAGCCTATACATACATGCAACTTATTTAGATACAACAAATAACATTACAACAAAATATAATATTAATCAAACTTCACAATAACGCTAAAACAATGCAATCGATTTGGGCAGCTGGCTTGAGTCACTGTACGTTTGTGTCACACGCAACTCTATAAACTCCAAAATCTTTTTACGTACACCACAAGGAAATAATCTCTGACTATTTAAGCAATTTGTTTATTGAACAGTTCTCCACATCCATTACGCAAAAAACACACGCACAGTATAAAGCTTTCTGTCTCCATCTCCAACATTTTTACACTAACCACAAGGAAATAATTTCCGACTATTTAAACGTTATTTAACAGTTCTCCACAACCATTACGCAAAGAACACACGAACGAAATAATACTCTCCATCTCCATCCCCACCACCTTCCAAAAATATACTATAGTATACTAGCTACTTACAATTGCTTGGCTAGTCAAAGCTGATCCCACACTTGTTGCCAAAAAAATAAATGTTACAATCGCGGCAGCACAATGCTCTTACCTGAGCTACATGCAGGCGGGGTGCCCTGGTTACAGGTGTCCAAATGTCGAGGTGCGCTGTATTATATAAAGATGAATGTATTCTGCATGGAACGAGCGGGAAACCTCGTTACTCGGCGACCAAACCTGCCTGCCTGACGTTGACAACTTAACTTCCGAACCTGTGTTGATTAGGCCTCAAAATATGAAATTAAAATCCAAAATATACGTAATAGACTGCGTGTGTCAAAATCATTTTCTAAAATATTCATAAGGAATTTATAAATTGTGCAAAATATTTTAATAGGCCTACATTTTTTTTATCTCCTTCTCGTCACTAGGGGGTGCTGCAGCACCCCCAGCACCCCCACTTCCCGCGGCCATGTATATATATATATATATATATAACACGTATTTTTCTTATATAAAATGCCACAACAGATTAAAAAAATTGTAGTCATGTGTCATCGACCAACATAAACAACAAATATTTAACTAGGACTAAAAGTAGAGTAAGTTACTGTTTGAATCTCATGTCCCTCTCAAACTTTCTCAGGTCAGGGATTTGCCTTCAAAAGGAAGAAGAAGATGAAACATGAATATAACAAACTCAGAAAGGAGAGGAAGAAAATGCAAGCATCACCAATCCAGTTAGAGGAGGAATATCCCAAGCATCCGAGACATCTGTACCTGGCTGAAAAAGAACGACTAGATGAAGAAGAACAAGAAAAAAAGAAGAAAAGATGTAAGGGGAGAGCAGTAGATGAAGAGACAGAGGCAGATGATGAACTAAAAACTGTGTTAGATTTACCTTTTACTGAGAAACAAATCTCAAACACAACAACTGAATAAACTACTGTCTTTGATTCAGCTAATGAACCAGCAGTCTGACAGGTACAGTAACAGATATATATATATATATATATATATATATATATATATATACACACACACACACAAAGCCACATTTCTGATTTGTGTCTTCAGCTCCTAGAAGACTCCATTCATCCAAAGGAAGCAGTAAATGTCATCGTATCAGAAGACAAAGCAAGAACATGAAAGGATAAAGGAGGAACGTGCAAGAAAACGAGAAGTGAGGAAATAAAAACTGTCAAATGTTTTCTCAGTGCTAGAGCTAACAAATGCACTTCTTTAATCCAACAGTATGATGGAATTGTTGTACAGTTTTCAATTTCCTAATCAATCTCATTTGTGATGTCATTAAGGAAGACTCGTTATGTCACACAAACCAACACATTTTAATCATCCTTTACATTCTTTAGCAAATGATTTATGTATGTTTTATTATGCGTGTCTGTGTAGGAATTCTTGAAAGACAAAGCTCAGCGAGAGGAGGCACTGAAAAATATAAGGAGAAGAAAATGGCCACATATCAGTTGTTGAATAGAAAAACTAAGAAAGGTAAGCCCAACCTCAATCTGCATACAGAGCTATTGCTGCAAAAGATTCTCAAGCTCAGCACAAATAATTCACTATCAACCATAAAATGAGACTGTTTAAAATTAAAATGGACCATCACACAATAAACTGCAGTTTGGGTGAGTTTTTTTATTGACCACAATTATGTGCATAACTTTGTCTTTCCCAGTAATGTCTAACCAAGATGGTGGGATCTAACCAAGATGGCGGCGCGTCCACACGCAGCAGCTTCTCTCTGTCCGGACAGAATGGTGTTTTTGTGCTTTATGTCTTGTGAGTCGCAGAGTTTTTGTACGTCGTCATCGCATCTACCTGTCTGTAAGCGCGCATATAGTCGCGAGTTTCTGCTCGATGTTGGCAGAACCGCATTTTTACAGTTAAACTCCGCGCATGCGGAACAGCTACGGGATCTCGGTCTGCTACGGAGGCCTTCACCATCACCAACACCCACTACTGCATCTCGCCCACAGCGGAGGCGCCACAAGCGGTGTGAGAGGAAGCAGAAGAGGGGGAAGCGCGGAGGTATCCGGGCTAGGCTAACGGCTAACCCACACAAGCCATCTATCCCCACCATAGTACTGGCTAACGTACGCTCGTTGGACAATAAACTGGATTACATTCGATTACTACGCTCAACTCAGAGGAGTTTAAGAGACTGTTGTGTTTTTGTGTTCACGGAAACATGGCTCAGCAACAGCGTTCCAGACGGCGCTATTCAGCTCGACCAGCTGACGTGCTATCGAGCGGACACGGGCTTTGTGTTTACATCAATGGCACGTGGTGCCGCGATACTGTTGTGATCAGCAAACACTGCTCACCCCTGGTGGAGTTTATGATTATTAAGTGCCGCCGTTCTATCTGCCGAGGGAATATACTAATAACATTATCAGCAACAGGAACAACGCACTAAATGAACTGTACCAGCACATCAGTGAGCAGCAGAAAGCACACCCCGATGCTTTTCTCATCATAGCTGGGGATTTCAACCATGCTGACTTAAAGGGTGTGTTTCCAAAAATACACCAACACATTAACTTTCCAACACGAGGTAATAACATTTTGGACATTGTTTACACCACACAGAGAGGAGCTTACAAAGCCCTCCCCTCCCCCACCTCGGAGCCTCAGACCACATCACTGTCATGCTAATGCATGGATACAGACCACTCATTAAAGTCGCCAAACCAGTTCACAACAGGCGGCCAGAAGGATCATCAGAGGTTCTTCAAGACTGCTTCAACACAACTGACTGGGACATGTTTAAGCAGGCTGCCATATTCAATAACACCACTGACCTCCAGGAGTACTCGGAGACTGTCACTGCCTACATCAACAAGTGTATTGATGATGTAACGGTCACAAAAACCATCACCGTCCGGGCCAACCAGAAGCCGTGGATGACAGGGGAGGTCTACAGACTCCCGAAGGCACAGAACGCTGCCTTCAGAGCTGGAGATGAGGTGGGCCTGAGAACAGCCAGGGCACACTCCAGACAACACTCCAGGAGGATAGCTCATCAATTCAGTGACAGCAGAAACACTAGGAACCTGTGGCAGGGGATACAGACCATTACGGACTACAAGCCCCCACCACGGACCTTTGCTCGCTTTGAGCAACAAAACAGCACCACTGCACAGAAGACTCCACCTCCTCCCGGCGACCAGGTGATAATGCTGACCCCAGACAGCGTGAGGAAATCCTTCAGCAGGATCAATGCACGCAAAGCTCCGGGTCCTGACAACATCCCTGGGCGTGTACTGAGAGACTGTGCAGCAGAACTCACGGATGTCTTCACAGACATTTTCAACATCTCACTGAGTCAGGCTGTTGTTCCCACATTTTTTAAAACTACCACCATCATTCCAGTCCCGAAGAAGCCATCTCCATCCTGCTTCAATGACTACCATCCTGTTGCACCTAACCCCATCCTCATGAAGTGCTTTGAACGGCTAGTCATACACCAGATCAAGTCTGCCCTCCCTGGACCCCTTCCAGTTTGCATATCGGTCCAACCGCTCGACTGATGATGCCATCTCCACTACCCTCCTCTCAGCACTCACACATCTGGACAAAAAGGACTCATATGTCAGAATGCTGTTCATTGACTTCAGTTCAGCATTCAACACAATCATCCCTCAACAGCTCATTTAAAAACTGATCCAACTGGGGCTCAACACTTCGCTGTGCAACTGGCTGTTGGACTTTCTGACTGGAAGACCTCAGGCAGTACGGGTTGACAGCAACACATCCAGCACCATCACACTGAACACTGGGGTCCCCAAGGATGTGTGCCGAGCCCCCTCCTCTTCACTCTGCTGACCCATGACTGCACACCTTCACACAACTCCAACCTTTTTATTAAGTTTGCAGATGACACGACTGTGGTGGGTCTCATTAGCAACAAAGATGAGACAAACTACAGGAGCGAGGTGAGCCGCCTGTCCAGGTGGTGCAGTGACAACAATCTCTCTCTGAACGTGGAGAAGACGAAGGAGATTGTTGTAGACTTCAGGAGAGCACACACTCAACAAGTTCCTATGAGCATCAATGTGGCGACTGTGGAGAGAGTGAGCAGCACCAAGTTCCTAGGTGTGCACATCACAGAGGACCTCTCCTGGACTGAAAACACAGCAGCACTGGCCAAGAAATCAAAACAGTGTCTCTACTTCCTCCGCAAACTGAGGAGAGCCAGAGCCCCGCCCCCCATCATGTACACCTTCTACAGAGGCACCATCGAGAGCATCCTGTCAAGCTGCATCACTGTGTGGTTAGGCGCCTGCAACGCGTCCTGCCGAAAGACTCTGGAACGCATAGTGAGAGCAGCTGAGAAGATCATTGGTGTCTCTCTCCCCTCCCTCCAGGACATTTATGGAACCCGTCTCACCTGCAAAGCCCTCTGCATCCCAGGTGATCTCACCCACCCATCACACAGCTTCTTCAGCCTGCTGCCATCAGGGAGGAGACTGCGGAGTCTCCAGGCCAGGACCAGCAGACTAAAGGACAGCTTCATCCACTAGGCTGTCAGGAAGCTGAACTCACTCCCGAACTCTCCCCCCCCTCCCCTCTTCTGCCCCAGGCACCACTGAACTATGAACACCCCCCCCCCCCCAGATACCTCCCCCCACTAATATACGATGACATGCACCAGTCACTTTGTGCAGTATTGGTCTGCTCACTACCTCATTCTCCATGGAACTGACGTCATCCCACTACCTCATCAGTCAATTAAATAAAATAACTGTTCTTGAGCCCTTTGCCACTTTTATCAGACTTAAGCTTTTGTTTTTGCACTAAATAATCTTTTATCTGCACTGCTGTTCACTTCATTGATTTGCTCTCTATCTGCCTTTTGCCTTGCACTGCTTTATTTAACTTTATTTTAAATTTTATTATATGTCTTTTTTAACATTCCCTTATTGTATAGTTGTATCTACATTTTATATTTTGATCTAGATTTTTAGGCTTTAATGTTATCTGTGTGCACCGGGGGTCTGAGAGTAACGCAATTTCGAGCAAGTTTGGAGCCCATGAAAGTGCGTCTAAATAGTATGCCAAATAAAAATTAAAACTTGTGGTATTGAAACGCAAAAATGGACTTACACAGGTTTCATGTACATATGATACCCCACAATCATAAACCTACCCATCGTGTAACATATGCACTCCAAAGTAAATTTTTGCATTTTAATACCACAAGTTTTTGTTTTTATTTGGCGTACTTTTTAGATGCACTTTCATGAGATCAGGTTAAAAATGCTTTCAGAAGATGAACTGCCTAAAAGTGCTTTCTTTAAACATTTATAGAATTTTGGGTAGCACTTTATTTTACAGTCCTGTTCCTCGTGTACATATGTACTTATTACAGTAATTACAATAACTATGTAATAACTAGGTACTAACCCTGAACCTACCCCTTAACCTAACTCTACCCCATGTAGTTACCTTGTATTACAGAACTTTCTTAGATAAATACATTGTAAGTACAATATAAGTACATGCACGTACACGTACTGTAAAATAACGTGCAACCGAATTTTGAATAATTTCTCTTTTACTTCTAACCATTCTTTTAAAAATACTGTTGTGACATAAGTGAATTCTATATTTTCTTTATTAGTTGAAAATAATTGATATCAAAATAAATGGACAAAAAAAAATACAAATACTAAGATTTGTTGATAAAGCATGAAAATTTTCTTAACAGAAGGCACTGATGCATTAGTAGCAATATAAGAAACTCTCAGTAGAACCAGTAACTGTAATGTGATTTCACAAACCGTCCTCAGAGTCATATGGCTCCTCCCTCATTATTTGACTACTCCCCGTCATCATAGTCTGTTTTTTAACAAACAAAAGCACATTTTCATATCATTAAATTATAAATATAATGATTGAAAGTAGATGTAAAAAGGTAACAATAACCAACCCAGCATATTTCTCTCATCTTCCCGACTGCTCTTCACATCATCACACTCCTCCATACTGATCTCCCTCTGATACACATGTGAAATAAAACCTCACATTGTAATGTTACACAGCTTGTGTCACTGATCTCTTTCTCCTCATGACTGTCTGAGACTATTAGATTAAACCCGTTAAACCTATGATGATTAATTAACGGTTTAATTATGTAACATGTTAAATATATATATATATATATATATATATATATATATATATATATATATATATGTGTGTGTGTGTGTGTGTGTGTGTGTGTGTGTGTGTGTGTATAATACAGTATGTTATGATAAAAAGCAGTTCTGAGTGACTCACCTGTTACACATTTAAAGTTGTCTAATAATTATGACATCATTATAATGCTCTGGTGAGTCCACTACACATACATGAAGATAGATACAAAAACAATTTATCATATCAGTACCGAGTAGGGCTGGGCGATGTATTGAATATCAAACAAATTGTCTGCTTTTTTTTTGTATTATCATTGGTATTAACAAGGCCAAAAAAAAAATGGATACAAAAAAATTAGAATTTGAGATTGGACATATCAATAACAATATCGCCTGAACTTTGTTCAGATTTGTTGAAACGAGGCAGTGGATGAGATTACGGAGTCAAATTCTTTGTTTGACTCCTCCACATCATCATAAAACAACTTTACTCATGTCAAATGCTGCAATTCTATAACATTTTTTAAATCTAAATGATTTTTTTTAAATTATAATAGAAATATTGAAATATAAATAAAGATGTTAATATAATGAGAACAAAGTGTTATAGTAACTTACTCAACAGGTTTCTCATATCTTCACTGACATTCATGTCTCATGACACACACTGACATCATCATACTCCTCCTGAACTGTCTCTGATCAAGAATGACATCAAAACATCTCATATCAGTTTATAAAACAATTTATCAAATTTGAAGGATCCCTTTTCCCTTCAAATATCTAATACTCATCTAAACATGAAAAATGTAGTTCTGTGCATCTCACCTGTTACCCCTTGAGAGATTCGTCTATTAATTATGACATCATAATTTGCTGCTCTGTCCACGATACATGCAAATATGAGTCAAAAATCAACAGAAGGCAAAATAAAATTTAAGACTGTAATGTCAAATATTATCTATAAGAATCTTGATTTTAGAATTAAAAAAAGAAAAAACGTAAAAAAAAGTAAAACACCTTTTTCAATATCAGAGTTCAGTCCACTCATCAGCATCTTCATACCCAGAATGCAGTTCTTCAGAGACGAGACTCCCTGTTAAAGAAGAGCAGAGCATAAACATGTTAATCATTACAAACAAACTGAATCCTCATTTCCTTAATTATTATGTAGAAAACACAGTATGAATATTAATTATTCACATTTAAAAGCATTATAGACAGAAATCCCTTTTTTGTTAGGCCTATTAACAAACACACAAGTATCCTCACATGAACCCATTCCTCACTGCCTTCCAGAAATGCACACACACACACACACCTGCACCTACACTTAAAAATATATGAATACATCCTTATGACAATCTAAAAATACTCCCAGGAAGAGATACTCACTAACACACACACACACACACACACACACACACACATAAACATGCACCTGCAGCTCTGTGGTTTTCTGACAGGAATTCTGTGGTTTGAAGCAGGAGGTTTAACAGGACTAATAATAGATGAACATCAACTGTCTGACAGACTCTTATTAATGCTATTAAATGATATTGATGGATCATGTCTCACCCCTCTGAGTGAAATGATTGTGTCTGTGCTGTGCTGAATCATAAACAGTGTTGTGCAAGTTACTTCCAAACTGTAATACGTAATAGATTACTTGTTACTGTCATTTAAAAGTAATTCCTTACATTACAATATTACTGTTTCAGAATTGTAATGCGTTACATTACTCCTGTATTACTTTTGAGTTACTTTCACCAAAATAACTACAGAAGCAGACCTGCCAAATTTGAAAGTTTTTTTGAGTACCATCAACGTGGTGGGAGGGGTTGGGGAGTTTGTTTGGAGTAAACAGTTTACGTTTTACAGATTACGGTTTACCATTTAAATATCATCCTACCTGAGCATATGATTTTTACCAATCCATATTCGTTGCATATACTATTGTCCCCAGGGTAAAATCATATATTTGATCTCTTTAAACTCTAAATAAGAAAGGTGCATAAATACAATTCAGATCAAGTTGTGTTAAACCTAAAATATCACCAAAATATCTGATTAATCCAAGTCTAATGCATGCTGCAAGCATAAAATGCATCTAAAACATGCATCTTTTAATGTAATTTAAATTTTTAATACACAATACCTCTGGAAACATCCATAGTAATATTACTTAATATACATGGATATTTAAAGTTCTAAAATAATATACACTGAAAAAACTAAATTTTCAGCTCCAATTATTTATTTTTTGGGTAAGAACCCACAAACTGTACAGTCAGTTATTATTTCAAATTAAACACCATCAGTGTGATACAAGACCTCTCCACTCCTCATCATACAGGAGTTTAATAATTGCATATTTTGTGGGAAACAATGAATACATCTTTGATAAAACATGCACACTAGTGTACTGTTTACCTGAGCATGACTGCTACTTTCTCCTTGTGTATGCAGTCATGTTTTCTCCAGCCTGGAGAAGAGCAGCTCCACAGGGACGTCTCATTCCCCTCACACTCCACCTCATCCAGCCAGGGGCGGACTGGGACCAAAAAGTGGCCCTGGACTTTCTGGCCCACAGCAGCCCACCACATCATAACACATCTGCCCGTTTTGATGTCATTTAATATTTAAGTAAACAGGGATTTTAACCAATAGGGCAACTGATCCTCCATTGAAACAACAACAACAAAACCCTGCGCGCAGCAACTGTTCATTTAGCGACTCCCAGTGAGTGATACATGCTCATCACGACACAAACATTCTCCTAAGACTCACACTTTGCATTCACTTAACAGATCCATTCGAATCATGCATGAAATATAAGTTTATAAAGTCAAACGATAGCTTTATGTGCTTTACCGATGAACTTGAAGTCTTTATTCAGTCAAGATGTTCAATAATAGATCATCTTTGGCTCGGTAATACAAGTTCATGATCCGATTTGTGAACAGATTATTCTTTTGAGTCATTTTTTTTAAATAATAATTTCTTTTATTGAACGAAACCAGTGTGGAAACCAATGGTCCACAAACTGGATAGATCTGAGGTGCAGGGCTCGTAAAATCGCTTGCCCGACGTCTCAGGTCTATTGTGTTTTTCAGTCGGCTCCAAAATATACTAAATCTTGCTGATTCAAGCATTTTAAACAATTTGCGCACATTCGGAGCTTGCGCGCACACGTTCAAAGCATGCGCTGAGTGCAGCATTTCAGACAATAAGTGTACACAGAATTAATTAATCTTTAGCGTATCGTAACTTCTGAATGAACACATACACACAAAATTATCTCAAAATAATTGTCTCTGCAAGTATTCTCGTAAACACTTTCGGTTATGTTTTAAGTGAACGTATTGAGAATGAGAAGTTGTCGTCATAGCACAAAGCCCCTCCCTCAAAATCACTGTCTCCGCCATGTTGGCAGGATACGGGTGGTGAAACAGGATTGTTTACATGTGTTGTTAACTCGGTATTAGAGGAGGTTCTCGCAATTCTGCACTATTTTACCATCCCTGGAAGTTACTGCTGTGTTAAAAACTGCAGATATGGAAAACATAGGAACAATGGAATACAGTTTTTTTCGCAAAACAGCGGGATTTGGAGAAGCTCTCAAGCATCCAAAATATCGACCCACAAGAGCTCCCTGCAGCAGCACAGAGACCTGGACCATTTACCTCATGCACACATATTGACATTGGGAATTATATTGTTTTTGTTTTAAGTTACTACACAATGCAGGAGTTTAAAAGCCACAAGTCTTTGGAAAGTTATGAGGCTTTCTGCTGTGGCTGGGTCCATCTACAGCAGGTGATGAAAACAGTGTTGTACTGGCCAAAGTAAGTTTATTCACATGCGTTTTAGTGTATTGTAATTGCATTGCATTTAGAATGCACTTTTTGACCAAAATGACAAAGTAATTAACTGCGACTGTTTCGTAAACACTAGATTGTAACGAGATGTTCAATGTATACAAACGTTTCCAACATGTTTTGATGTAGGCTAAAGCTGTGTATGTTTAGATATGATTTGATTTTAGCCCAGTGACACATACTGTACCAGGTTTTTGTGTTCGGGGCTGCAAAGTGGACAAACCAGTGCTGGGTTGGCTAGGGTAATTAAATGTGTGATTGCAAGATGTAAATGTCCTGGATATATTAAAGCCATTATAAGCGTGAATGCAAGGTGACTTACATCGTAAACAATATAATTCCCAATGTCCATATGTGTGCACAGAGGTAAATTGTTCAGGTCTCTGTGCCGCTGCAGGGAGCTCGTATGGGTATATATTTTGGATGCCTGAGAGCTTCTCCAAACACTGTTTTTTTTGCGCTTGGTGTGAGCTTGTTCCTGTAAAGTCCCCTTTCTTTCGCCTTATGTTTTTGCATTGCTTTACTTTCTTCCTTTTCTTTCTCGTATTCGTAGATCCGTCTCGATCTGTTCCGCCGACAAAATAAATGTGCAAAAATGAAAGCGCTCTGAAATGTTTAGTCGCGCCTCTGTGAAGTTCTGAAGGCATTGCCCCTGGCAACCGATAGCGTATCCTGCCACCATGGCCGATCGGCTCAGACCCCTCCCAAATCAACCCAAATCGGCATGTGACTCCTCACTCTCAATAGAGTGGCCTGCTGCTCAGAGAAATTCTCTGTACCGGATAAATCTGTCTCTCTCTCTGTAAATTAGATGACGTGAAAGGGGGCGTGTTTCAAGATAGGCAGTGTAGTGAACCAAACTAAACAGAGAGGGAGGGCAAAACACTCACATGCAAACGAAACATGCTCCTTGTCGGCCGCGAGATGTAATATTATGATTTCCGTCATTTATATATATTTGTGTACCAGGTGGGCAGGCCCACATTGGCCAGAGGCCCACTGGGAAAAGTCCCGGTGCTCCAGATGGCCAGTCTGCCCCTGCATCCAGCCATATGTGTCCAGAACCAGGACCAAACCAGGCTGGTACCAGCTGGTTACTGAGGGCCACTCCACACTGCAGCTGTCTGCACACCACATGGGCATCTTGTTGAAGGCTGTCGTGCACTTCCATGTGACACCTTTTTAAAGGAGAAAAATAAAAGTAAAAAACAATGTAAGGTAAAAAGTTGTGAATTCCTAAGAGTCCTTTTATTGTTCCTTATATCTCACCTTATTTAACGATAGGCTACCTCTGGCAAATCATTGGCTGTAATCGTTGAATAAACATATAACACAAGAAACAATTTATTACATTTTGTGAACAAACGAACAATTATATTCTAAGCTTGCTTAACTTTGTGTGAACCCTATACCATCACGCCTGACGTACCTGAGCTAGTAGAGAGAACCTGGGAGCCAGGAGCCCTCCTCACATCCAGGCTGTAAAACCTGACAAAAGTGCTTGGTGAGGACCATCCCGCCAGCCAATGGGACATGCGTTGCTTTGTAACAGCACAGCCTTTATTTTTATGTCCAAAACAGATGAACAGCTGGTCGGACTCACGCCATGGGACTGTGCGATCAACATAGACCCTCAGCGATCTCAAAGGACAAAGGCTTAGATCTCCTAGCCCTGCCTCTGTAATGGAGAAAGCTTCCAAGACCACCTGCTGGAAGTGAAAAAGATTCAAAGCGAACTTAGGGACATAATCAGGCCTTGGTTGCAGCAAAACTTTCACAAATCCTGGTGCAAAATCAATGCATGAAGGTGAAACAGAAAAAGCTTGTAAATCCCCAACTCTCTTGAGGGAAGAAAAAGCTAAAAGGAGGACTGTCTTTAGAGTCAGGATTTTTTCAGACAAAGTTTCCAAGGGCTCAAACGGATGTTCTGATAATCCTTCCAATACAATAACTAGATCCCACGATGGAACTTGCGCAGGACGGAAAGGCCTCAGCCATCGCAAACCCTGCATAAAGCGAGAGACCAGAGGATGACGGCCCACTGAAACGCCATCTATATATGCATGGTTAGCTGATATGGCTGCCACCTACATTTTAAGAGTGGCTGTTAAGAGTGGCTGCTGTTATTCCTTTTGAAAAACAGTCTTGAGGAAACTCCATTATTGAAGCGACAGGGCAGTAAACTGGGTCCATATTATGAATTCTACACCAAGTAGTTAACAGTTTCCACTTGAAGGCATATGAACGTCTCGTAGAAACTGCTCTAGAATTAATTATAGTCTCGGTGGTCTCAACTGAGAGACCGGGACATATTAGCTTCCATAGATCTGGCCTTGGGTGCCAAATCATTCCCCGTGCTTGTGACAGCAAAATCTGTCTGAGAGGAATTTCCCATGTAGAGCTCGCTAACAAATTTGTTCAGTTCCACAAACCACGGCTGAGTGGGCCACCACGGAGCCACCAACATCAGTTATTCCACTCTGTCGGGCCATATTCTGGATAGCACCGCTGGAATTAGCCGAATCAGAGGAAAAGCATACAAACTGGTCCTGGGCCATACATGTGCCAGAGCCTCCAGTCCCAGGGGCGATGGGGGATATAGGGAGAACCATGGGGGCAATGCATACTCATGCTCGAAAGTCCACTTCCGCTTCTCCAAACGCTCGGCGTATATGGTTCACTGTTTGGGGGTGCAAACTCCATTCCCCTTAATCCAGGCGATATTTTCTTGAAAAGCAATATATAGCATTGTGAAAGCAGTCTCTTTAATACAGCTTGGTTTATATACATGTTGACATGTTTGACACACCCAACAAACAAATAAAATGAAGTGAAGTGACATTCAGCCAAGTATGGTGACCCATACTCAGAATTTGTGCTCTGCATTTAACCCATCCGAAATGCACACACACAGAGCAGTGAACACACACACACACACTGTGAGCACACACCCGGAGCAGTGGGCAGCCATTTATGCTGCGGCGCCCGGGGAGCAGTTGGGGGTTCGATGCCTTGCTCAAGGGCACCTAAGTCGTGGTATTGAAGGTGGAGAGAGAACTGTACATGCACCCCACAATTCCGTCCGGCCCGAGACTAGAACTCACAACCCTTCGATTGGGAGTCCAACCCTCTAACCATTAGGCCACGACTTCCTTCAAAGGGATTAGTGAAAGATAAACCGTTCGATACGGAACGATACAAGACAGCAAAACCAAACTGCGTGCAACAATGTAAAAGAAAAAGCAGGACATGAAAGCATGCAGCCGATAACACAAGCTGTGTGCAAGAACACCACAAAAAGAAAAGCGCGGATGTCCCGACACGCAACTGAAACTCAAGACTTGAGTGCCAAGATCTGAACACCAAGCTCCAGGACACGCAGGCGAGAGAGCACGGCTGGAGCAGTCTCAAAGCCGCACACTCGCATGAAAATTATATAATTGGAGTGTCAGGGCTATGTCACAAAATGTTGTAACCTCGTTTTTTCTGAGAGACGGGAACGAGACATGGCATTAACACCTTGGGGACTTCCCTTGTTAACCTACCTTGCACAATGCCAGTGAAGTTGCAATTCTCACTGGCCAATGCCAGCCAAGACGGCGAATGGGGGCGGGGCCTTATTGGCAGCATAAACTCCGAATCTTCAGACTGAACCAGCAGACCTGAGCAGTGTACAGCCATGTCTCGCCATGTCACGTTCCCATCTCTCAGGGAACTGAGTTTACGACCGTAACCGGAGACGTTCCTTCTCAAGAACGGTCTCTCGACATGGAGTTTATGCCTTGGGGACTGTATAGAACAATGCTGTGGAAACAGCAAGGTAAAAAGGCTCAGCCTTGGCGAGACCCAAAAAATGAATCCCCAACCAATCAGATACGACCCTGTGACATGCCTCGAGGGGATTGGATGTAGACTCCCATATGGGTTTCCGATCAGATTACTTATTCATGTCCGACGACAGGTCTCTTATTGAGAGAGAGATGCAGCACTGTCGCCTTACAAAGATAAGAAATTACATTTTGGTGAACACATACAAGCATGTATTAAAAGAGTGCAACAAGCATGTGAGTGACAATGTCGGGCACAATATAACATGCATAGAGAATGGCTGCATCGAGGTGCCAGTCTGAACCTGACGATGATCCTGCCCCCAATTTTCCTACAGGACCTAGTCGAAACTACCAGCGCAGTTGAGCGGCTAGTGGTTGCAGGTAGAACCGCAGGTCGTACTCACAGATAGGACCTGTGAGGCTAATGACTGCATGTCCAAATTGTAGAATCTGGTGAAGGTATTCTGTGAAGACCATCCAGTCGCCATACAAATATCTTTGATAGAAATTCCCTTAGTCCACGCCCACGAGGAGATGACAGCCCTCGTCGAATGGGCTCGGACACCAATAGGACATTCCATACCACGGCTAGAATATGCGAAGGAAATAGCGTCGACCACCTAATATGACAGCCACTGTTTTGAGACAGGCTGCCCTTTGGCGCTGCCTCCGAAGCATACAAATAGCTGCTCGGATTGCTGAAACTGAGTCGTAAGGCCCTCATCAGACACAAAACCTGAGTCTGGGTTACATCCAATGAAGTCTCCGAATCTGGAGTGAAAGCAGAAAGAGCCACCACTTGCACTCTGAACGGTGTCGAGAGCGATTTAGGCATGTAGCCAAATTTTGGCTTGAGTGTGACATTACAATCACCTGGTCCAAACTGCATGTAGTCCGGATGCTTGCAAATCACCTACATGCTTGACCAAAGCAAAGGCGAGGAGCAGTACAATTTTAAGCAAGAACTCTTTCAAGCCGACAGTCTGAAGTGGGGGGAGGGCTAGCACTCCCAGCACCAGAGCCAGTTCCCAGGATGGCACTCTCTCGTGCCTCTCAAAAATCTGATCACTAGATCATGTTTTCCCACTGATTGCCCGTCAATAGCAGCATGAAAGGCTGATATAGCTGCAACGTAAACCTTAAGTGTGGAGGGCATACTGCCGCAATCCATTCGTTGTTGCAGAAAATCCAGAATCTAGCCATCCGTCTGAGACAGGAGATCTCGTCTCAGCGGGATCGGCCTTGGGGGAGCCAATAATATTTCCAGCAGATCGGAAAACCAAGGCCTGTTCGGCCAGTACGGAGCGACTAATAACACTGTCGCCTTCTCCTCTCTGATTTTGTGACAAAATCTTCAGCAGAGGGAATGCATACAGATGGGCATTTGGCCACGGCATTGTGAGTGCGTCCTCACCTGGGGAGAATGTGACAGAGAAAAGAACAGAGGGCAATCAGTGTTCTCCTCTGTCACGAACAAGTCTACCTCCGCTTTCCTGAACCCTTCCCAGATAAGCCTCACTGTCCCAGGGTTCAGTCTCCATTCTCTGTGAGGAATCCCTTCCCTCGAAAGCATATCTGCACCGCAGTTCAGGCATCCTGGAACATGCCCTGCTCGAATCGAGAGCAGATTGTGATCGGCCAACAGCAAAAGGAGACATTTTTGCATGTCTGTAAAAGGCTTTTTTTTTTGCTTAAATCTAGTATGCGCTCCTGGCTCAGACATGCTCTCATTGAGATCAAGTCCAACTGCACCCCAGATACATGATCCTCTGGCTGGAGCATAACACACTTTTTTGTTTGTTCACACAGAGACCCACTCATAACTCTTCAGGTGACGTAACAGAGCACATTTGTGGCTGTTGAGCACATCCTCTGAATGGACCAAGACCAGCCAATCCTCTAAATAATTCAGTATGCACATTCTGCTGGCTCTCAGAGGGGAAAGTGCTGCGTCCACACATTCTGTAAATGTACATGATGCCAGTGCTAGCCCGTACGGCTTCACGGTGAACTGATACACTATGCCTTCGAACGCAAATCTCAGAAAGCATTACAAAGGGTGATCTGGATATGAAAATATGTGTCTTTCAGGTTCACTGAAACAAACTAATCTCCAGGTCGAATCTGTGTGAGCATCCGCTTTAGCGTTGTCATTTTGAAAGCGCATTTGTAAAACACATGGTTGATAGGTCACAAATCTACTATTGGACGGAGACCAGCATCTTTCTTCGTAAACTACAAAAAACTTCTATTGCATGTTTCACAAGGAGATTGAGAATTTCTTGCCTCAGAACTGGCTCGTTGTGTGCCGGAACTGTCGACATTGAACAGGGTGGTCTGTGTCGAAACTGAAGCGTGTAGCCATTCTCTATGACGTTCCACAACCAAACCAAAATGCCCGGAATGTACCGCCATGCGCTCGCAAAAAGACACAGAGGGCGAGCACTTCACCCTCTGAATTTTGAACAACACTGCTGCGTACTGGGGTCATATTCAGAAAGCTCACGGGACGAGTAGGAGTGCTGTATGTTAGAGAGGATCTTGCCTTGCTGATCAACGGGGTGCTCGAGCCTTCTGCTGAATGTTCGAGCAACATGAACATGTGTGTGTGCAAGATGTCGAGAGCAAGCCATGGCTGCGGGGGTCCGACACCTGTCACCAGGGCGTGAGCATTGCCAGATACATGGGGAAGCTGCGAGGCCAATTCTATTGACGATTTCACGGCTGCTTGTAAAGCCGTTATCGCTGGAGGAGGAGAAAAGTGCTCTTTTTGTGAGGGTGTCACAGATTTTAATTTTGCATTTTGAACATACACAACACATTCTCATAGTCACCTGCAACTGCAAAGGGGACTTCGTAAGGACATCACGGACTCTCCTCACCCAGGACGGCTGCCTTTCTTGAATCTGCGACGCCTTTCCTTTGGTGTCCTCTGCCATGGAGTTTTGGCATGAACAGATGGCTCCGGGTCTGGCACTGATGGCTGGAAGTGTCTCATCACCTTAGAGCATTTCCGTGCCTCTGAGAAATGCTCTGCGATAGCCTCCACTGCCTGTCCAAATAGGCCAGATTGAGATACAGGAGCACTGAGCAGCGCCCTCCTGTCCGCGTCCTTCAGCTAGGTGAGTGTCAGCCACAGGTGCCAGTGGAGCACGACCATGTAGCCCATGCTCCGTCCGATTGCCTGGGCCGTCTTCTTTGTGGCTTTAAGTTCGAAATCTGTTGCTGCACGTAGATCCTTAACCTGTTAACAAGCAACCAAATGCGGGCGCCCTGAACTCCCCTTGTTAGACATAGTCTCAGAAAAATGGTTGCAGGAATCTAATTTTTCATGTTATCTTCTTCAGATTTGAAATAGAAACTCATGAGACATGTGACTTTTCTAGATTGCTCCAGGACTGGTTTCATGTATTTTTATATCAAATTAAAAAACAATACAGGGTGGCAAATTATTTTTATATGAAAGGGTTTAGTTTTTTTCTCAGGAGAGATGAGAAAGAAAAAGAAACTGGCCGAAAGAGAAGTGCGTCTGCCAGAGAGACAAAAAGTTTTGTTCTTAATTTATAGTCTATGCTGCTTTGTACTAGTTTCAGTTTTAATAGTATGTGGCAATACTGCAGTAGTTTTGGCAATACAAATGTAAAAATATAGTGCAGTAATAAGAAACTGTCCCGAGACTTCATGTAGGCCTAACTATTTTTAGTTTCATTATTGAGCAATTCAAGCATTAAGGACATTACATACACAGTCAAAACCTGAAATATAAATTCTCACAGGATGTATTCATTACCAAGAACCATCTCTTTATGTTTTTCTAAATCCCAAGTAGAGTCCAGACATCAGAACATTATCTGTCTATTTAAGTGTTTTATATGATATTTTGGATTTTGGAAATTCACAGGTGTCCACAGTGGTAGAAAGCACGTTCTGGTTGGCCGCCTACTGTATAACGCAACACTTCTAAAGCCTGGTAAATAAAATGCCCAGAAGACATACTTAATGTATCCAAAATAAATGCAAATATGTTTTTTTTCTGTTTAATTACTGATGGTCATTTGGGCTTATATTTAGGATGTCTTTGATTGTCACTATAGATGTGCTTTATCGTGTAACATCATACTGAAATACACAAAAAAATGTGTCATAAATGTTTTTATTAATATTAACAAGGCCAAAAAAAACAATACAAAAACATCTCACAAATGCAAAATCATATAAAAACCTGAGATTTGACAAATCAATAATGTGTCACTCAAACTTTGTTCAGATTTGTTGAATGGCTTCTTTGTTGGACTCTTCCTCATCATCATAATCTGTTATTGAAAACAAAAGCTTAAACCATGTCAAACTGTATAATTAGCATAATATTTTAAAAGTAAAAAAAATTGGAAAATATTAAAAATATTTAAATATTCTAAATAAAGATGTTTATATAATGAGAACTAAAGGGTTATAGTAACTTACCCAACAAGTTTCTCACATCTTCACTGACACTCATGACATCACACTTCTCCTGAACTCTCTCTGATCAAGAATGACATAAAAACATCTCATATCAGTTTATAAAGCATTTTATCTCATTTTAAGGATCCCTTTTCACTTTAAGTGACTCGATTACACAGAAGGCATGTCTAATACTGATTTAAATATGCAAAGATTAAATAAGATAACATTTAGTTCTGTGCATCTCACCTGTTACCTCTTGACAGCTCTGTCTATTTATGACAACATCATCAGAAACCTCTGGTGCATTCACTACACATAAAAATAGTCCAAATTAAATAAGCCAAAAAAAAAAAAAAAAACACTGTAACGATAAAAACTCCCTAATCATCGGGAAGGAGGAGGCGGGAACCAGCGCAATCAAAACATAATTTTAATATTCAAAAATAAACAAAACAGCGCGTCAGCCCCTAACGGCGACTGAGGCGCACAAATAAAAAGCCAACATAAAATAACGTCCCAGGCCTGGTCCTCTCTCGTCCTTCATGGTCGTCACTCCAGTTTTATATCCTTCCATCTCCTACGTGGGACTCAATACTGTCGGTGGGGCGCAGGTGTAGCTCATCTCCAATCACTACACCTGGCCTCACTCCTCGTTCCCACGCCTCTCGGCCCCGCCCCACTCGCCACAAACACATTAACACTAATTTAAAATGTTTTCAAGATCTTTATTATATTTATGAACTGATTAAAACACCGTTTTTGATATCAGAGTTCTGTCCGCTCATTATGAAATCATCATAGCTCTCAGGTGTGTTTTCTACAAATTCACAGATTCATCACAGAAACACATTAATTACATTCAACACAAATGTGAAATATTAAGTTAAATATACTGTAATATTTTGATTTAAAAGTATATTATATGCTGTTGTAGAGTAAGAGAGTGACACCTGTCTCACGATCTGGTTTCAGTCCATCAGTGATGACATCATCATAGTATCCCAATGTGATTTCCTTCACCATCTCTTCTGCATCAACACACAATATGTTTGGATACAAAAGCCAAAATATCTTGTTACAGAACATGAGACGGAGAATTTCTGAAACATTTGGTTGCAAATCATGTGGTCAATTAAAAAGGTCACTGACCTTTTAGGACACCGTTGCCGTTGGTGACATCATCATAATATGCAGTCTTGAACTCTTTTGCTAAAAAGGAGAGCAGACTGTTAATATACTGTATATGTAAACACCAGTTTTTAGTATAGAATCATCAGTCAAATATATAATAGAACTATTAATTTTATTTATTTATTCATTCATTTCAGTTAATTCATAAAAAGGATGTGGAATGAATGTGCGCTTCAGCTCTCGAACCTGAGAGAAGCTCATCATCATTTTGATACCCAGAATGAAGTTCTTCAGAGATCAGACTCCCTGTTAAAGAAGAGCTGAGTAGTCAGAAACATGTTCATCATTACAAACCGACTGATTTATTTCCTTTGAATCATAAAGCATCGTAATAGTGATAACACAACAAATGAATTTATTACTCAACACAGTTAATTTAATTATTTAAGCATTCAACACATAAATCCAATGGAGTTTAGGCCTACTAGCATACACACATGAAACCATTCCTTACTGCCTTCCAGAAATACATGCAGGAAGAGACACACACATATACCTGCACCTACTGTACTTGTACAAACATGAGCCCCTGCTTACGACCCTCTAAAAATACACACAGGAGGAGGCACTGACTGACACATGCTCACCTCACACACACACACAATAACATATAAACATGCACCTGCAGCTCTGTGGTTTTTTCAGGAATTCTTTGGTTTGAAGCAGGAGGTTTAACAGGACTAATAATAGATGAACATCAACTGACAGACTCTTATTAATGCTATTAAATGAGATTGATGGCTTATGTTTTACCCCTCTGAGTGAAGTGATTGTGTCTTAAATGAATCTCTTCATAAGCAGCCGCAGTCGTCATCCTGTGTCTCCTCTTAGAGAGAGCTGTGAGTGTAGACAGACAAACCTGCTGTCAGTTCACAACACATGACTGATCACACGCTGAATAAGACACAAATGACAGTCTCTGGATCTCTCCTACCTCTCCTCATCACTCTGTTCTGTTGAATCAGTATAAGCAGTGGCACTAAGAGCAGTAAGAGCACAACTCCCAGAACAATCACAAGCACTGGGGGGACGGAGAGAGACACTGCTGGAGGACTGACTGATGTTGAGCGCACTGGAGGAGAAGCTGAAGTTGTTATTGCAGGAGTAGTTGACACTGACAAATCTGGCAGAACATACATAAACACATTAATAATCATGCAAATGACAAATATTATTAGCACTATTAGAAAATTATTTAATTTTTTTTTGCTGTAACCTGTACAGTTGAGTCTAACATGTTTCTTGTGGGCGCAGTCAGTGTGGTTATTCAAGGAGAGAGGACAGTCCCACAGGTGAATCTCATTCCCTCTACATTGACCTTTGTTCATCCACACAACACCTTCACCAGCACCAAAGGTTGAATTCCCATCAGAAAGCAGTGCTTCTCCACAACCCAGCTGCCTGCAGACCACCTGAGCATCGTTGATGTCCCACTGATCATCACAGACTGAGCCCCACACAGCGTTATGATACACCTCCAGCCTCCCAGAGCACCGGCCCTCCCCTCCATTCAGTCTGAGAGGAATATTCTCTAAAACATACACATCAACCAGCACTGAGCAGCTTCAAAACATAATTTATAACAAAGCACACTGAAGCTAAACCAAGATGGCTTTAAATGTATGATTAGACTTCTTGATCTTCTTTGAACACACATATTTAAAGGTCCCCTTCTTCGTGATTCCATGTTTTAAACTTTAGTTAGTGTGTAATGTTGTTGATAGAGTATATATAATATCTGTAAAATTCTAAAGCTCAAAGTTCAATGCCAAGCGAGATATTTGATTTAACAGAATTCGCCTACAAAAAACGACCCGTTTGGACTACAGCCCTCTAGTTCCTGCAGTAATGACGTCACTAAAACAGTTTTTTGACTAACCTCCGCCCACATGAATTAACAAAAAGGGGGGCGTGGCCTTGTTGTGCTCCGACGGAGAAGGAGGAAGAGATGTGTTTGTGTTTGTCACCATGTCGTTTGAAAAGCAGTTATTATCATCTCGGAGTCCAATCATCTTTGTTTGGGCTTCCCAGGGATGCTGTACTTGGAGATTAATGGTTACAATTTATGTTTAACTCGGTTCCCCAAAATTATAATCCACATGTAAAACTATGTGCAACAAATTTTGCTGAGGACAGCTTGCTGGGGATAACTTCCTCAATCTCAATCAGTTTAATGCCGGATTCGCACAAAGATTATTCTTGAAAGATGGAGCAGTTCCCTCTTTGTCTGAAGAAGGTGTTGTTTATGGACCACAACCGGTAAGTGTATTTTATTATTTAAGTTGGTGTGTTTAACAGTTTCTGTAACTTATTACACAAAGGGCAATGCTGTTAGGTTTGTTAACTAGATGTTAGGGCTGTGCAAAAAATCTAATGCGATTTTCATGCGCATATCGTCAGTAAAAACGCTCCTGTGACTATAAATACATCTCCTGCCCATGCTCCTGCCCCCTTGCTTCTCAAAACTAGTCCAATCGCGTTTCCAGGAGGGCAGCACGCGCTCAGTTGCTGTCGAATCACAACACAGGAACAACAGGCCCAATCAGAACTCGTTACGCATTTCTGAAGGAGGGACTTTATAGAACAAGGAAGATATCAGCCCGTTTTTATGACAGTGAAAACAGCGGTATACAAATACTGTGTATTTTTACACGCGAAACATGAACACGTTATATTGCACACTGTAAACACAATCAAAGCTTCAAAAAAAGTACGTAAAACGGGACCTTTAAAGCAAAAAAATATAAAAATAAAAAAAGTTTAAATAACTAAAATGTACCAAATTTGTTTTAAAAAAAACTTACTTGAACACTGTTTTTGTTGAGGAGATGGTGAGATAAAACAAGACAAACGACTCCGAGAAGACTCATGATTCTCCTCCTCTGAGATTAAAACATAAAGAGAACATTCAGATACAAGGCACAAATTGTAACACCTCACAGTGAAACATATCAATGTGAAAACATAATTTAAGCCTCATAAATAATTTTTAGGCTCTTTCCATCAGCTCAGGTTAGTCTTTCATAAACATTAGTTTACTCACCATATTAGATAAAAACATTGTGTTTAAAGAAACATCACTACTAAGACCATTTTACATTATTTAAATATCGTCTCACTTGAGCAGGTGATTTTGGCCACTTCATCCTTATTATTACAGTTATTTTGTCCCCAGGGTGAAGAAGGACACTGCCACAGATTTGAGTCATGTGGTCGACATGTAACTTTATCCAGCCAGTTAGGAGCTGATTTCACTTTTGCTGTAGAAGCAGACAAATCACCAGATCTTCCACAGTTCAGCTCTTGACAGATCAGACTCACTGTGTCTCTGTCCATCTGGTTCCAGCAAACATTACCCCAGGATCCATTGTAGAAAACCTCCAGATTTCCTTCACAGCCCTCAGTTAACCTGATCTCTTTAAACTCTAGATAGAAATGAAAAGAAAATGTCATTTTAAAATACCAAAGTGTAAAAATCTGGGCATTATGGATATGTAATAAAAGATGCCACTAAACAATTATTACAAATATATTGTCTTTGTTGTTTCTGCATTAATTTGAAGATTGAATGTGAAATTATTGCAATATAAAAGTATACTGAAAAACTTTAACTTTAGGTGGGATTAATCGCTATTAATTTCAGAAACAAATGAACTAAACTAAATTTAACTTTGAAAATAGCCACAAAAGGTAATATAAAGCTATTATTGAGTTAAACGAGAAAAGTATTAAGTAGATATAAAATAGTAGCTTTAGAAAAATATTTTATTTGATTCAACATAAAATTTATTACACAAACATTTAGGCTACAACAGCCTAACATAAACTATGGAACATAAAGAAAGATGATTTGAGAAACATCTCAGTATTTTTTGTTCATGCAATGAAAGTCACTGGCAACTAAATCTGCTGTTACCAACAGTGTTTAAACTACCTTCTTTAAGTTATTCAGGTGTAAAACTACATGAAGGTGAGTAAATGATGAAAGATTTTTAATTTGGGGTGAACTTACGATGGTGTTTTAGTATGACAGTGTTTTAATGCCACATTAAATAAATTTTAAAAATCTAAGATTACAAGATAAAGGTCGTAAAATTTAGAGAATAAAGCAGAAATTAGGAGAATAAAATAAAAATTCAGTTTAACCTTTCATGAAGTGTGAAGTGAATGAAAAAATCCTGCAAAGTTTTAAATCTGAAATTCACTGTGTATAAAGTTATTGTCTATCAAAAGTAGGTGTAGACTCTGATCCTTTTTAAAACTAATCTCAAGCCATTTCATGTCATGTCAACATGAAACATTAGCAGATTGCCCATCCACTTGTTGCTTGCACAGACCCAGGAAAACATGAACATATGAATATGATATAAATATTAGACAAAAACTCATACAGGGGCTAATATTACCCCATTATCTTGAATTTTAGGGCATAACTGCATTTATGGAGTGCATGATATTTGTCAGTAGTCAACTGAATGAAATATAAGATGATGTACAGGTCTGGGGGCGGGCCGGGGCATGTGCGTTAAATGTGTTCAAGGGGTCATATGATGCGATTTCATGTTTTTCTTTCTCTTTGGAGTGTTACAAGCTATTCGTGAATTGATAAGATCCCTAAAGTTGCAAAGACAAAAGTCTCAAACCCAAAGAGATACTCTTTATAAAAGTTAAGACTCAACCACGCCCTCCTTAAACACCTTGTTTAAACATGTCTCCGCATGTCTACGTCACGGTGTTGAAAAGATTGCATAATGACGCCCAAATGTTCACGCAAAGAAAGAAGGCGTAACTTTGATTCTCGCTGTAGTATCGTTGCCACCGCCATGTTGTGAAGATGCTTTGTGTTTCATTGTGAAAATGAAAATACTTTGTTTGGCCTTCCAAATGAGGACACAACTAGAAACCAGTGGTTAGGTTGTATTTACAACACAGTTCAAACTAAACATTTGTGTGTGTGAAACGCATTTTACAGAGGACTGTTACCTGAACCTGGGAGAGTAGCGTACAATGCTGTCTGTTCTGACTCACAGCCTGTAAGTAAATTTTTATATTTAAAGAATTTGCAACTGAATATTCAAACGCAAGTTTTCAGTATGGTAGAGTAGCGCATGTTGTTTGTCGTTTCTCTGATCACAAATGCAGACATTTTTAGCAACATTATATGACCCCTTTAAAATATTTTATAGCCATATTAGCATTCAGCATGTTTACCTGAGCACACTACTCCTACATCCTCCTTGTGTTGACAGTCATGTTTTCCCCAGCCTGAAGAAGAGCAGCTCCACAGGGACGTCTCATTCCCCTCACACTCCACCTCATCCAGCCATATGTGTCCAGAACCAGGACCAAACCAGGCTGGTACCTGCTGGTTACTGAGGGCCACTCCACACTGCAGCTGTCTGCACACCACATGGGCATCTTTAATATCCCAGGAGTCATCACACACTGTCCCCCATGAGCCATTGTGAAAAACCTCCAGCCTCCCTGCACAGTCTCCCCCAGAACCCTCCAGTCTGAGGGACCTGCGACCTGCTATCCAGAGAAAGAAAAACATTGATTGTACATGTACACTGCTGATCACTAACAACTAAAGAATCTGCCCAGATGTTGATTCAAACACTAGCTCACTGAGAGTTTGTTGAGAACTGCAGTTCAATAGATGAGCTTGGAGATAATATTAATTTGCCATTCATTCTATATGTAAAATATTCTACATTTATTAAAATGTGTAATTTTAGTCTGAAACCATAGTGTGAATGTGCTCACCAGAGCAGATGACTCCAACATCTCGTCTGTGAGAACATTCAGCTCGACTCCATGAAGAGATGGAACATTCTGAGAGTTTTGTTTCATTCCCGTCACAATCAAACACATCAGCCCAGATTTCACCACTTCCCTCTCCAAACCAGTCTGATCCCACAACAGACACAGCAATCCCACAATTCAGCTGTCTACAGAGGACACTGGCAGCTCTCATATCCCAGCATGCATCACACACTGTGCCCCATTTACCAAGATACTGAAGTTCCACTCTCCCAGAACAAGAGCCTGAACCGTCTATCAGTCTGAGATCTGTGTAACCTGGACAAACAACAAACAAGTGACAGCTTATTTAAACAGTGTGAAACTAGTGTCAAGATAACTGAGCAATACAACAGCAGTATGTTACATAAGAATGTAATTAATTTAAAGCGATACCAAATGTTAATACTCAACCAGAACAGATCACTCCCACATCATTGTCATGAGAACAGTTGTGTTTCTGTGAAGATGATCGTGAACAGACGTCTATCTGAGATTCATTTCCTCTGCACTGAATCTCCTCTGACCAAACACGGCCTTTTCCTTTACCAAAAGCAGCTGCTCCCAGCACCTGTACAGGAGCCCCACAGTTCAGCTCTCTACACACAACCTCAGCATCCTGCTGGTCAAAGACAGCGTCACACACTGAACCCCATCCTTCTGTACGAAACATCTCCACTCTCCCAGAGCACAGGTGAAATCCGTCCAAAAGTCGAAGTCTTTGCTCTGAGTCTTTGAAATATAAAGACAGATAATTAAGTAAACTGGTATTTAATTTTGACATTTTGGGTTTCATTAATTTCACTTAATCAGCACTAATTTTATCTTCCATCCATAATTTTATAATCTTTGTTAAATCGGAGTAAAATAAGATAAAAATAAAATAAAACAGCAGACATGACAAATTTAATGGTGATTCTCTTTATAGTTTATTATAAAGGAATAAGGAATGAATATTAATATATTATTTTGAAAAAAAATAATTAAACAAATTGCCTATTTCATGGGATTGAAATTGATGCAGGTTGTCCATGTCAAGTATTTTATTGCTTGAGTAAGCATTTTAAGAGACAGGGATGAAATGGTTTGGAGCAGCTTACCTGAACAGATGACACCAGCATCGTGACCATGTTTACAGTACTTCTGTGTATACTGGCTGTTGGACCTGCAGTCTTTCAGTGCAGTCTCTGATCCACTACAATGTACATAACCTATTGAAATTGGTCCTGATCCTTGTCCAAAGTGAGCACTATATATTGGTTTTCCAGCTGTCCCACAGTCCAGCTCTCTACACACCACTGCAGCATCAGCAATATCCCAATAATAATGACACACTGTTCCCCACTGACCATTCTTAAAAAACTCTACCCGACCAGCACAGCGATTATTGCCATTCACCAACCTCACACTCACACTGTCTACACATGAGAGAGAGACAATAATGAACATACCAAACACAGTATGTAGTAAAGTGTAACATTACATGTTAATTATTTCAGCACATTTTAAAGAATAGATTACCTCTTGACTCTGAGTATGTACCTACCAGAGGTGATGAGTTTTATCATATAACACAGAAACATCAGCATCAGACAGTTCTCCATCTTCTCCTTCAGCTCGACACACACTACTTCATCAACTCAGAGCACAGCACAAGTTTCTCGTCTGCTCCTCAAACACACTGAAAAAACTGGCTCCTGTCAGCCCCCTAAAGAGAGAGAGAGACTCACAGCTGCCAATGACACTCACTGTTCCCTTATTAGACACAACAGAGGAAATCATCAAACACAATCAGTGACAAATCAGAAAGCAGCATTTTGATTTTCTCCATATATATCAATAAAGTGTGAGCGCTGATGAGCGGGACTCCTCCTCCAGCGTGAAGAGACACTTCACTGAGGACAGACTCGTGTCAGTCAGAAGTCAGTGTGGAGATAAAGTCACACTAAACTTAAAGCAGATTGATACAGAAACACTGCAGCTTATATTCAGCATCAAACCTGAACCTGAACACAGCAGACACAAGCTCTGATCACTGACTTCTGTACGTCTGAACACTTATAAAAATATGATTACTCCATAGTATAAACTATGCTACTATTATACTATTTTACTATTGCATAGTATAAACTATATTGTTGCTATATTGTTTTTATTAAATTAAATATTATCTACTTTCACTGACTTCTGTAAGTCTGAACACTTCAAACACTTACGCAAACTTCCTAGAACCAATTTGAATTAATTAATGGATTTTACTCAGTTGTTCTTTTATTCTTACCAAGAAAATAATAAAAATATGTTTACACCATAGTAAAAACTATATTGTTGCTAAAGCTATTTTGATGATTTTTTATTACATTAAATATTATGTATTTTCATCAGGTTTAACTTTGAGAATAAAATAAGAGCAAGAATCATGTTAGTTTAATACTGCGCTGTTGCATTTGTCCAGCAGATGGCAGCAAAACACTTCTTATTGTAAAGAGGAGCAGACAAGAGTCTTGTCTCTGTGTTGCTGCATGAGGAACTTCTCAACAGTGAAAGTATTACAGGACAGCCTCTATTATGTGTTATGCCAAATTTGCCAAAATAAATTATTATATAAATATATTAAGAAAAAAATAATAAATGTGAAAAAATAAATGAGAATTCCTACTTATATTTCATTATGTATAATTGTATTTTTTAACATTTATTTTTCATTTATTTATTTAGGTATTTATACATGTATTCATTTTCTTATTTATTTCTTATTTATATATTTATTTGTGTAAAGATAATGCATGACATGTGACCTTCTAATAATAATCTGAATCTGACATGCATAATAATCATATTAAAGATCCAGTGGAATGTAAATGTCATTTTCAGTGCTTCTGGTCTGACTGCAGTTACCTGCTGAAGTGTCTCCAGTCATCAGTCTCAGATTCTGCATTCGAGCTTAAGATCTTTGCCCGAACCCGGTCTTAATGCAAATCATCTTATATCATTGTTTACGGGCACAGAAAAGTGAGAATATTTATTGAGAGCAGGCTGAGCAGCAGCAGCTGTTGACACAGTAATTTAAGACGTAAGTAGTCGAATCAGAAAATGATTCCTCTGTGCGACCGAATGCGCGGCCATGTTGAGTGTACCGGTGTGCGTTTTGTTGAATGGTGAAATCGAATATGTTGCCCTCACACAAATAGTCATTACGTCATTAATGTGCGTCTTTCTTTTCGCGAGAAACAAACTAATGTTTGGTTCACAAATTAGAATATGTTAACGTGAAACATGGCACTTTTAAAACAAATCGCAGAAACTAAAGGTCCGATTAAAGGAAAATACTTCAATAACAAATGTGCACATGGTGGTTTAACACATAATAGCAAGAAGAAAAGAAAATGGGTTCTAGAGGACAAAGTTTTTGATGGTAACGTTAGTTTAAAAAAGGTGGGTAACGTTAGTCCACTTTAAACCTAGCTTCTTTTTCAGAAAATGTATTTTAGATGTAGAAAGTTAACAATTAATAAACATAAGACATCTGACATAAGGGTCAATGACAAATAAAGACGTTGGTTACATTTTGAAAAACGTTAATATCATGTTATACAAAAAAGTTAACTTAATTATTTTTCTTATATAAATTACATTTTTGATCAACGTAATAGATCCAGAAAATGTCGTACAAATAGTTATAAAACAAATAGTTAACTAGGACTAAGTGTATAAGTTACTGTTAGAATCTCATCTCCCTCTCAATCCTTCTCAGATAAGGGATTTGCCTTCAAAAGGAAGGAGAAGATAAAACATGAATATGACAAACTTCTCAGAAAGGAGAAGAAGAAAATCAAGCATCACCAATCCGGTGAGGAGGAAGGAATATCCCGAGCATCTGAGACATCTGTACCTGGCTGAAAAAGAACGCCTAGATGAAGAAGAACAAGAAAAAAAGAGGAAATGATGTAAAGGGAGAGCAGTAGATGAAGAGACAGAGGTATATGATGAACTAAAAACAGTGTTGGATTTACCTTTTACTGAGAAACAAATCTCAAACACAACAACTGACCAAACACCTGCCTCTGATTCAGAGTCTGACAGGTACAGTCACAGATAGTAAAAAAAAAATATATATATCTCTCTATGTATATGGTATATATTGTATACACACACAAAGCCACATTTCTGATTTGTGTCTTCAGCTCCCATAAGACTCCATTCATCCAAAGGAAGCAGAAAATGTCATCGTATCAGAAGACAAAGCAAGAATATGAAAGGATAAAGGAGGAATGTGCATGAAAACAAGAGGTGAAGAAATAAAAACTGTCAAATGTATTCTCAGTGCTAGAGCCATCAGTATGATGGAATTGTACAGTTTTCCGTTTCCTAACCAATCTCCTTTGTGATGTCATTAAGGAAGACTAGTTATGTCATATAAACAACACATTTTAATCATCCTTTACATTCTTTAGCACATGATTGATGTATGTTTTATTATGTGTGTCTGTAGGCATTTTTGAAAGACAAAGTTCAGCGAGAGGAGGTGCTGAAAAAATATATGTAGAAGAAAATATCAACCTATCAGTTGTTGAAGAGAAAAACTAAGAAAGGTCAGCCCAACCTCAATCTGCATACAGAGCTATTGCTGCAAAAGATTCAAGCTCAGCGTAAATAATTCACCATCAAACATAAAATGAGACTGTTTGAAGTTAAAATAGACTACCACACAATAAACTCTGCAGTTTGGGTGAGTGTATTTTTATTTTTTATTTTTTGACCACAAGGATGTGCATAAGTTTGTCTTTCCCAGTAATATTTCTAGTAAACAAAATGTTAAATTATTTTACTAGAGTTAATTCAAGTTTGTGAAAAAAAAATGATGCTTTTTAAGATCTTATAAGTGGTAGATCTATATTTTATTATTATATTTAGCTATAAAATGCTTTCAGAAGCTGAACTGCCTAAAAGTGTTTTCTTAAACATTCATAGAATTTTGCATTATTTCTCTTTTCTTCTAACCGTTATTTAAAAAATATATTTTTGTGACATGATGAATGAATGGTATATTTTGATTATTAATTTAAAAGCATTGATATCAAAATAAAAGGCCAAATACTAAAATTTTAATACTCAAATTTGTTGATAAAACATGAAAATTTTCATAAAAACAGAAGGCATTGATGCATTTGTAGCAATATAAGAAACTCTCAGTAGAACCAGTAACTGTTATATGATTTCATAAACAGTCTCCATAGAGTCATATGGCTCCTCCCTCTTTATTTGACGACTTCCCCTACATCATCATAGTCTGTTTAAAAAAAAAAGAAAAAAAATCATTATTATAATTATATCATTATTTAGTTAAAATTGGGTTTAAATTTTAAATATATTGATTGAAAGTAGATTATGTAAAAAGGTAACAATAACCAACCCAGCATGTTTCTCTCGTCTTACCGCCTGCTCTTCACATCATCATCATCATCATCATCACACTCCTCCTGATCTCCCTCTGATACACATGTGAAATAAAACCTCACATTGTAATGTGTAACACAGCTTGTGTCACTGATCTCTTTCTCCTCAAGACTGTCTAAGACTATTTTAAGATAAAAATAGTTTTGAAGACTAGATTAAACCTGATAAACCTATGATGATTCATTAATGGTTTGAATACATGTTCATTATGTAACATGATAAATAAATATATAATACAGTAGGTTATGATAAAAAGCAGTTCTGTGTGACTCACCTGTTACACATTTAAAGTTCTGTCCAATAATTATGACATCATCATAATGCTCCGGTGAGTCCACTACACATACATGTAGATCTAAACAAAACACATTTTGTCATATCAGACTTACTGAGTAAAAATGTAAAAGGTATTTAGTTAAACACAGATAAAAATGTAAAAGCACATTAATATTAGAGTTCTGTCCACCTGTCATGACATAATTATAACTCTCTGGTGTGTCTTCTATAAATGTATCATATGTAAATACATGTGTATTGTATGTATATAAAACAGGGTGACAGCTGTTTTACGATCTGGTTTCAGTCCATCAGTGATGACATCATCATAGTAGCCTGACATGATTTTGTTAATCTCTTCTGCATCAAAACATATCATATGTTTTGGTGCTTGTGGAATATTGTAGAAAACAAAATGTAAACTGTGCTGTTGCAGGTCTTGAGACTTGGCATTGTTGACATTATTATAATATACAGCGTTTTACTTGTTTAATAAGTTAAAAGTTTTAGTATTATGAACCGCATCAACACATCCTTTGAGTCATTGGTCATATATTTAATTTAGTGATATAATTACACTTTATATGTGTGATTTATAAGTGTGAATTAGATTTTGACCACTATTTAGGTATTATTTAATTATATTTCAGCTCTCTGACCTGGGAAAAGCTCATCAGCATCTTCATACCCAGAATGCAGTTCTTCAGAGATGAGACTCCCTGTTAAAGAAGATCAGAGCAGTCAGAAACATGTTCATCATTACAAAAAGACTGAATCCTCATTTCCTTTGGATCATGTAGCACTGAATTAGTCACAACACACACACAAAAGCATCAGAAACAGAAATGGCATGTTTTTTGTTGGGCCTATTAGCAAACACACGTAACCTTGCATGAACCCGTTCTTAACTGCCTTCCAAAAATATACACAGGTAGGGACACACACACACACATATATATAAACATGCACCTGCAGCTCTGTGGTTTTCTGTCAGGAATTCTTTGGTTTAAAGCAGGAGGTTAAACAGGACTAATAATAGATGAACATCAACTGTCTGACAGACTCTTATTAATGCTATTAAATTAGATTGATTGCTCATGTCTCACCCCTCTGAGTGAAGTGATTGTGTCTGTGCTGAATCTCCTCATAAACGGTCTCAGTTTTCATCCTGTGTCTGCTCTTAGAGAGAGCTGTGAGTGTAGACAGACAAACCTGCTGTCAGTTCACAACACATGACTGATCACACACTGAATAAGACACAATATGACAGTCTCTGGATCTCTCCTACCTCTCCTCATCACTCTGTTCTGCTGAATCAGTATAAGCAGTGGCACTAAGAGCAGTAAGAGCACAACTCCCAGAACAATCACAAGCACTAGGGGGACGGAGAGAGTTTGTGGAGGAGAGACTGATGTTGAGCGCACTGGAGGAGAAACTGGAGGAGAAACTGATGTTGTTGTGGCAGGAGTAGAGGACACTGACACATCTGGCAAATCTGTCAAACACACAAACAAATTAACAATCATGCAATTAATTGATTTATATACACAAATATAAAAAAATAATAATGTGACCTGCACAGGTGAGTCCAGCGTGCTCTTTGTTGGAGCAGTCAGTGTGGTTTTTCAGGGAGAGAGGACAGTCCCACAGGTGAATCTCATTCCCTCTGCACTCGACTCTGTTCATCCACACAACACCTTCACCAGCACCAAAGACTGAATTCCCATCAGCCCTCAGTGCTGCTCCACAACCCAGCTACCTGCAGACCACCTGAGCATCGCTGATGTCCCACTGATCATCACAGACTGAGCCCCACACAGCGTTATGATACACCTCCAGCCTCCCAGAGCACCGGCCCTTACCTCCACTCAGTCTGAGAGGAACATGATCTAAAACACATTAGATCAAACTTTAGATCAAACCTTTACAAAAAAAAAAAAAAAAAAAAACTCAAACTGAAGTTATAGTTGGTTAAATATATAAAATATTTAAAACTGATTTAAAAATCAAATTATCCAGTGCACAGATAATAATATAGTAAGGAAAATACAGGTTTGCACAAAGAAATATCAACTTATGTATTGTCAGGAAACTTACTTGAACACTGTCTCTGGTGAGGAGATGCTGAACATGTCAGATGACTCCGAGGAGACTCATCACTCTCCTCCACTGAAATAAAATATTAAACAATCACAAATAATCTTCCCATCTGCTCTGTTTAGTCTTGCAGAAATATGACTACTGAGACCATATTAAATCATTTAAATATCATCTCACCTGAGCAAGTAATTTTGGCCACTTCATCATCACCACAGTTATTCTGTCCCCAGAGTGAAGAAGGACACTGCCATAAAGAGGAATCATGTGGTCGACATTTAAAATTATCCAGCCAGTTAGGAGCTGATTTCAATCTTGGTGCATAAGCAGACAAAACACCAGATCTTCCACAGTTCAGCTCTTGACAGATCAGACTCACTGTGTCTCTGTCCATCTGGTTCCAGCACACATTACCCCAGGATCCATTGTAGAAAACCTCCACATTCCCGTCACAGCCCTCAGTTAACCTGATCTCTTTAAACTCTAGATAGAAATGCAAAAATACCACTAAAAGAAAAGCTAAATTGAAAACAATGGGCACTATGGACAAATTAATATACTATGAATATGTTATATAAATTTTAATGGGAAAAATTAATCAGCATGTTTACCTGAACACACGACTCCTACATCCTCCTTGTGTATGCAGTCATGTTCTCCCCAGCCTGAAGAAGAGCAGCTCCACAGGGACGTCTCATTCCCCTCACACTCCACCTCATCCAGCCATATGTGTCCAGAACCAGGACCAAACCAGGCTGGTACCTGCTGGTTACTGAGGGCCACTCCACACTGCAGCTGTCTGCACACCACATGGGCATCTTTAATATCCCAGGAGTCATCACACACTGTCCCCCATGAGCCATTGTGAAAAACCTCCAGCCTCCCTGCACAGTCTCCCCCAGAACCCACCAGCCTGATGGACCCACGACCTGATATACAGAGACAGAAAAACAGTGATTGTACATACATATTTCTGATCACTAATAACTGAAGAATCTGTCCAGATGTTGATTTTCTCACCAGTGTTCTTCACTGACAGCTGTTGTGTGGTGCTGCATTTGAGAGTTTGTGAAGAGCTGCAGTTCTCCAGATGAGCTTTACTTTCTGGAGAGAGTATTTATTTGTCATTTAATATTTATCTAAAATATGCTACATTTGTTAAAATGTGTAGTTTTATTCTGAAACCCATGAGTTCAGTGTGGTGTGAATGTGCTCACCAGAGCAGATGACTCCAACATCTCGTCTGTGAGAACATTCAGCTCGACTCCATGAAGAGATGGAACATTCTGAGAGTTTTGTTTCATTCCCGTCACAATCAAACACATCAGCCCAGATTTCACCACTTCCCTCTCCAAACCAGTCTGATCCCACAACAGACACAGCAATCCCACAATTCAGCTGTCTACAGAGGACACTGGCAGCTCTCATATCCCAGCATGCATCACACACTGTGCCCCATTTATCGAGATACTGAAGCTCCACTCTTCCAGAACAAATGTCTGAGCCATTCACCAGCCTGAGATCTGTGTAACCTGGACAAACAACTGACAGCTCTTTCAAACAGTATGAAACTAGAGTTAAGATAATTGAACAAAACAACAGCAGTGTATGTAATTTATCTAAAGAGATGACAAATGTTAATACTCAACCAGAACAGATCACTCCTACATCATTGTCATGAGAACAGCTGTGTTTCTGTGAAGATGAATGTGAACAGACATCTATCTGAGATTCATTTCCTCTGCACTGAATCTCCTCTGACCAAACACGGCCTTTTCCTTTACCAAAAGCAGCTGCTCCCAGCACCTGTACAGGAGCCCCACAGTCCAGCTGTTTACACACAACCTCTGCATCCTGCTGGTCAAAGACAGCGTCACACACTGAACCCCATCCTTCTGTATGAAGCATCTCCACTCTCCCAGAGCACAGGTGAAGCCCGTCCACAAATCGAAGACCTTGTCCTGAGATGTTGAAATATAAGAAGAGATTATTAATGAAACATCTCTACTCAGCCGGAGGACTAGAGAAAACTATCATTACATTTTGACATTTTTTTTTTCACATGTATGAATGTAATTAATTCACTATGTTCGTTTCACTTAGTTTTGTCGTGGCCACAGTTGTTTGTGTAAACAAACCTGCATAACTATAGAAACTTTTGATTATCAGAGAAGGATTTATTAATATTTTAATCTGAATTAAGAAAATATTACATGAATTGTTATAGAAATTATTGTGAAGAATAGAAGGAAATTATTTTGAATTTAGGTGTGATTAATGTACACGCCCCCTTAATCTGAATGAATGGGTGTTGCTTAATTAAATTAAGGTGTACAGCAGAATGGGATATGACTAATGCAACCAGTAACTGTTTAAGCACTAAAGAAACTAGGGGTCTGATTATGTCTGTCGAGAGACACAAGTGATAAAGATTTCCTGTGTATCCTCCTCTCCTGATGTGAACTTGTCTGCTTTGCATGTGGACCAATTTCGAATGAAAAAGGGGGGTAACGTGTTTTATGAGATGGTGTTATGTTTTTAACAATTAATAAAGAATTGCGTGTTAACTGGCATCTGAGTGTGATGGTCTCTGCCTCCCCTGAACTCCGTGGGGTTGTTACATTATTGAATTATTGAATTATTATATCTACCACAGGCCAAATCAGGCTGCAGCCTTTCATAGACAGCATTCGAAAGATATTTATCATGAATAATTGTGAAGTAATGAAGTACATAAAATAAAATATGCCTACAAGAAAACATTTTTATCTATCTCAGTCTTGTAAATCCATTAACTGATCATCTTTTTCCCATAATATTTTTATATTTTTATAATATTATTATTAATATTATTATATGCATTATGTATTGGATCTATTTTCCCTTCACATTCATTTTGTAAATAACAGCCTAGTTTAAATGCCTGACATATGCTCTAGAATTTATGGAAAATTTTAATGGAAGGGCAGTTTAAAGGTTTAATTTAAGATATATTTCATTTTGGCTAATTAATAAACTATAATTAGCCTATACATGACTGTTGATGAATGGATCAATTGCGTAGTTTAATTTGTTAAAGAAAAACACAACATGTCATATACGATCATAAATACAATCATAAAGTCAAAACATTATTGGTTTAATTGTCAGGCATTTACAAATTTTGAATAACTGAATAGAATAGAATAGAATAATTGACGACTTTTTCTAATAATTCAACGGCTCCTCGTTTTATCCATTTCTCATAATCCCAGGTTGCTATGGTCACGCAGAGTTGTTTACACATTAAACTCGTAAACATAAGAATGTCGTTAATCTCGACAAAATGATCTTGTGAACACGACAAAACTACGAACATGTCCCTCCCGCTCAACGTAGATATGTCATTTTATCTTTCATCTGTAATTTGATAATCTTCATTAAATTAACAATTTAAATAAGATTGTCAGATCAGACTGTCTGAATATACAAAAGACATGACATATTTAATGGTGACTCTCTTCATCATAGTTTATTTTAAGATAATAAGGAATTAAGATATATATAAGAATATATTATTATGAACAAAAAAATAAAACAGAGACTGCCTTTTTCATGAGATTGATAGAGATGTTTGTAAACACCAGCATAATTATGTTATTGATTGAGTGTGAATTATGAAAGAGAGTGATGAAATAACAGACTGAGGTTTGGAGCAGCTTACCTGAACAAACAACACCAGCATCTTCATCATGATTACAGCCCTGTGTGCCATATGATGTACAGTCTTTCAGTGCAGTCTCTGATCCACTACATCCTACAAGAGCCATTGAAATTGGTCCTGATCCTTGTCCAAAGTGAGCTTCATTTGTTGCTTTTACAGCCGTCCCACAGTCCAGCTCTCTACACACCACTGCAGCATCAGTCATATCCCAGGCATCATGACACACTGTTCCCCACTGACCATTCTTATAAACCTCCACTCGACCAGCACAGGGATAACTACCATTCACCAACCTCACACTCACACTGTCTACACATGAGAGAGAGACAATTAGTGAACATACCAAACATGTAATATGCTAGAATAGTGTAACAATATATGTAAATTATTTAAGCTCATTTTAAAGAATAGATTACCTCTTGAGTCTGAGTATGTACCTACCAGAGGTGATGAGTTTTATCATATAACACAGAAACTTCAGCATCAGACAGTTCTCCATCTTCTCCTTCAGCTTGACACACACTACTTCATCAACTCAGAGCACAGCACAAGTTTCTCGTCTGCTCCTCAAACACACTGAAGAAACTGGCTCCTGTCAGCCCCCTAAAGAGAGAGAGAGACTCACAGCTGCCAATGACACTCACTGTTCCCTTATTAGACACAACAGAGGAAATCATCAAACACAATCAGTGACAAATCAGAAAGCAGCATTTTGATTTTCTCCATATATATCAATAAAGTGTGAGCGCTGATGAGCGGGACTCCTCCTCCAGTGTGAAGAGACACTTCACTGAGGACAGACTCGTGTCAGTCAGAAGCCAGTGTGGAGATAAAGTCACACTAAACTTTATCTACAACAGACATAAACAATTACAGATTATTTATCTATAAACAGACAGATTCGTTTAGAGTTTTATTTGACATATTTGGCGTTTGCAGTTGGGCTGCAGTATTTTTGCAGTATCCAAGTGCTGAATATACACAAACATACAGTACTATTCAGAATTCAGCTCAAGGCTGTTCTTTCATAGGCCTATTCAGTATATTCACCTTACTCTGTTGCAATTACTATACTTTTTCATACAGAATTGCAAAATTGTTTACTCAATACAATATAATTTTTTTTCCTGTAATGTTTTGGGTGCTTTGTTCTCCATTTTTTCATGTAGTGTCTAATAAATGCTCTGTAGTGTTTAATGATTCACTCGTGTGATCTGAGAGCACCAGTTGATTTTGAGTGTAAGTGAAATCGTTTTGCGAGGTTTTGTGAATTTAGTTTGAGTATTTGGATTTATGTTCAAGTTTTTGAGAAAATTAGTGATGGTTTCAAGAAATGTGTTTTCGAAATTCTGAAAAACTGTAAATGCCAACTAAATAAATTCTATTTTTATTTATTTTAAGTGAAGTGACATTCAGCCAAGTATGGTGACCCATACTCAGAATTTGTGCTCTGCATTTAACCCATCCGAAATGCACACACACAGAGCAGTGAACACACACACACACACTGTGAGCACACACCCGGAGCAGTGGGCAGCCATTTATGCTGCAGCGCCCGGGGAGCAGTTGGGGGTTCGATGCCTTGCTCAAGGGCACCTAAGTCATGGTATTGAAGGTGAAGAGAGAGCTGTTCATGCACTCCCCCCACCTACAATTCCGTCCAGCCCGAGACTAGAACCGACAACCCTTCGATTGGGAGTCCAACCCTCTAACCATTAGGCCACGACTTCCCCTTTATTTTAGATAAACTTTACAAGTTTACTCAACTTTATATACAACCAAAAACCTTTACATTAAATAAATATTGAGGGGGGTGAAATCAAAAGTTTCTAAGCAGTTGTAAACATCAATTTTATTTTCATTTTTGCATTCAGAATAGGTCCAGACAGATTTCACCCTGTAGGGATATCTGCACTGGATGGACAATTTCACATGTATATATTTTCAAAATACAAAATATTGTATTTGTATTTAAATACGTTTTTCCACACTCTATTTTGTATTTTATAATAAAAAAAAATTCATGTATTTATGCCCATCTCTGATGCTGACATCACTTGCTGCACTTTTAACCAATCACTAAGAATCAGGAGTCAGATTTAATGATTTATGAGTGATGGGTATTTAGCATGATAAGGGATAAAATTGTGATTTTTTTTTTTTTTTGTAAATGGTAATTTAATAATTCATGCTTGTTTAATTATGCCTGCATGTGTAGCAGTTCTTAAGAGCTGAAATGTTGATGAAAAGTAAAACCAAGATGGACCTGTCCAAGGACCTGCAGAGGGAGCTAATGCTAAATATTCAAACTCAGTGTAAATCATTCAGTTTCAACTGAATATATCATATTGTATACAAATATACAAAAATGAATAAAACGTGAAAAAAAGTAGAATTGTATTTTTTCAACATTTATTTTTTCATTTATACATTTATTTCCATATTTATATATTTGTATATATGTATTTATGCCTCATTTGAATAAATGTGAAAATATATAAATGTTTACAAATACACATATGAATAAAATGAAAATGTAAATAAAAATAAAGAAAAATGTGTAAAAATGCAATTATACATATTTAACTATATATATATATATATATATATATACATATATATATATATATATATATATATATACATATATATATATATATATATATACATATATATATATATACATATATATATACATATATATATATATATACATATATATATACATATATATATATATATATATACATATATATATATATATATATATATATATATATATATATATATATATATATATATATATATATACATACATATATATATATATATATATATATATAATTTTTTTTTCATATCTTTGTAGATTTATTTATTTATGTATTAGATTAGTTTCAGGTCACAGCTGGAGAACAAAGGAGCGAGGAAACAAGGTAAGCTTCAGTTTCAGTATTGATAAGCACTTTATCTAAACCCAGTTTTCTGATAACAATTTATTCAGTCTATCAAATTTTGTTTTGAAATACTATTTTACAGTATCCAGGAAATTTAATATAGCTTTCAATCTCTTTAGCAACAATAATTACAGCTAATGATTTCTGTTGAATTCACTGGTTGGTATTTGTTTCTCAATGCAAAAGTGTGATTACAAAGTCAGATTCAATTTTTGGATCATATTAAACCAATTCCTTCCACAATTTGCTATTGAAATAATATTTATGATTATATTATCTGGCCACATGTGTGGTCACTCCCTTAGTTAACAGGTGAATATATAAAATTGAATAAAACTATATTTGAAAAATGTATGTCATCATCATGCATTAAAAAATACATTAATTCAGGGTTTCCCAAACTGGGCTTAATGTAAGAACTGCAGTGAGTTGATTAAAAAGCTAATAATTATTTAAATCATAAAAATAAATGATTTAAACACTTAAACACTAAAAACAGATATATTATAAGTCTTATAAATTATAAGTCTTTTTTCATTAAGTCTTTCAGGTCAGATTTCTCAATTCAACAGTTAAGGTCCTTCTGGAAATGATGAGGACTGCTATAGTGTTTCACAGATAGACATCAGCAGTATTTAGTAACTTGCATTAATATTTGTGTCAAACATGATCTCATTGATTGAGAGGCACTTTTTTCACCCAATTTCAGAAGCATGGTTTGAAAACTGATTAACATGACATTTACAGGAACATTCAATATTGTGAATATAGCCAAAACTAAATGTATGAAAAGAGAGAGAGAAAAAAAAATATGAATTAAGGAGAATCAATCAATTATGAATGATTTGCTGCCATTGTGTGAATAATATGTAATAATGTAATCCATAAAGGAGAAACTTTAATCTGATTACGAGCATTTTTAAAATTTAATATACTCTAATTCTAAAATCTAAAACTACAATCTAAATGATTTTGGAATCTGATTACATTACTACTCAGCTGGGGAAAACATTTACTGTGTGTATCATGGTACTGTTTATACAATAAATGCCACATAAAGTATTATCATCACTTTACATTTTTAGAAATTAGCCTACTTTGCTTACCATCAGAAATGCTCACTCATTCAGAAATCGCAAGTGTGTTTTTTTTTGTCATGATCTGATTTAAATGAGCTTTCATAAAAAAATCAGCACAAAAAGAAAGACAGAATATCATGACATACATTTGTTTAGACACCAGAACCACAGATTAATAAAAGATAATCAGAAACATTGATTAAAACGGTTTACGTGCACAACACAAAGGATGCTGTTCTCCTCAGAGAAGCCTCGCTGACTTTGGATTTAAATTCCAGAAGAAATGGGAGAATCGTTTACAGGTGAAGAAGTATTGGTTTGTGCTTTCATATGTATCGAGTAAATATTACAGGTTTAAACTGTTGAAGCTTTTTTTAAACTAATTAACAAAAATTATAATAAGAAAAACATTTATTTAATCAAATACTTAACCAAAAAATTCTCGGGTCATGTAGCTGATGTTTTCATTAAAGAAGCACTGAAAACTACTACAACTACTACTACTAATAATAATTATTATTATTAAATCAGTCAATCATAGCAACATCTCTGCCAATTAAAAATTCTTCTGAACATTCATTAATCTTAGCTATTCCAGTATCTAATAACATGTTGTTAAATCTAAAGTTGCAACTGTATATTTAATCAGCTAACGTGAACTAAGACTTAAAAAAAAAAGATGAATAACTTCTGTAACAAATGTAGCCATTGCACAGTGTGAACGTTAATGGTTAACTAAAGAGGTCTTATTGTAAAATGATACCTAGGAGTCTTTTTAGTTCTTTTGCACTTTAATCTGTGTAAAACTTTTGACTTTATTTTTTTCTCTGTATTGCTTTATTGCATTTAAATGTTATTTTTGTTATAAGAAAAAAAAAAGTTAGTTAACCTTTTATACTGTATTCTGACCAAAATTGTAATTTCAATACTGTGATAATACCGTATACTGTGATAAAAGCATGAGCAATTAATCGCAACAGGAACATTTGATTCTGGCATATCCCTAAGAAATATTTTAAACGCGTTACAGATCTTTGAATTACACATATATAACACAGTACTTCTACAGTAAAATATAGCATATAAAAAGTAGTTTATAAGCAAAATGTATAAGCCCAGCAGACAAGCAAGATGCATAATTTATTAGTTTATAACATGCCTGTCCACATAAGATAATAATAGTTGATTTTTATTTATTTTCTTTCTATTGTGAAAGTTACTTATCGCATACAAAATAAAAGCAAGCATTTTTTCAGCATCATCCGCTCATGAACTCAGTACTTTCTGTGGTGAAGCTGAGGATTGTTACATCATTGATGGTCATTGTGTTTATATTTAGAATGTCACTGTGTTTGTGCTTTATAAAGTAAGATTGTATATTTGACTTCAGGGATCATGTAATCTCTTATTGACATACAAAACCCTTTTTATTTTATTTTTTTGCTATTAACAAGGCCAAAAAAAAAAAAAAAAAAAAAAAAAAAAAAATCCAACAAAATCTACAAAAGGCATAACACATTAAATACAAAAATGGGGAAAAAAATATAAAAACCTGAGATGATATATCCATAACAAGATCAAGAACTAAGCACTTAGCATTTAAGCATTTAACAATTAAGCATTTTTTCAGATGTGTTGAACCGAAGCAGTGGATGACATCATTGAGCCAAATGGCCACCTTCTTTGTTTGACTCCTCCTCCACATCATCATAATCTGTTATTAAAAACAAAATCTTAAATAATTTAAAATACTGTAAATGAATAAACATTAGAAGTCTAAACAACTGGAAAAATATATATATAAAAAATATAATCTAAATAAAAGACGTTAATTTGAGAACAAAAGTGTTATAGTAACTTACTCAACAGGTTTGTCACATCTTCACTGATACTCATGACATCATCATACTCCTCCTGAACTCGCTCTGATCAAGAATGATATAAAAACATCTCATATCAGTTTATAAAACACTTTATCACATTTGAAGTATCCATTTTCCCTTCAGTGACTTGATTACACCGAGCAAATGTCTGATACTCATGTAAATATGAAAAATGGGCATAATAAAATGTAGTTCTGTGCATCTCACCCGTTTCCCCTTGAGAGATCCGTCTATTAATTATGACATCATCATAATTCTCTGGTGTGTCCACTGCACATAAAAATAAGTGTCAAAATGAAGTAGGAGTAAAATATCTGTAACAATCTGGATTTTAATTATTATATACATTTTAACTGATAAAAAAGTAAAACACCTTTTCTGATATCAGAGTTTAGTCCGCTTGTCATGACATCATCATAGCTCTCAGGTGTCTCTTCTACAAATTCACACATTCATCAGTCTCACTTTCATTTAATTCAGTAAAAAAAAAAAAAAAAAAAAACTTAATTGTACAGTCATATTTTAAAGTAAAGTGTATTCTGTGCTGTTGTAGAGTAAGAGAGTGACACCTGTCTCACGATCTGGTTTCAGTCCATCAGTGATGACATCATCATAGCATCCCGGTGTGATTTCCTTCACCATCTCTTCTGCATCAACACACAATATGTTTGGATACAAAACCAAAATATGTTCTTTTGGCAGATTGAGAATTTATTAATCATTTGGTGATGAATCATGTGATCAGTTAAAAACGTCTCTGACCTTTTAGGCCACTGCCATTGGTGACATCCTCATAATATGCAGTCTTGAACTCTTTTGATAAAAAAGGAGAACAGACTGTTAATATACAAGCAAACTGCAGTATTTAAATAATATTGGGTTTGAAAAAAAAAATTGAAGGTTTGAATAAATATGTGCATCATCTCTCGTACCCGAGAGAAGCTCATCAGCATCTTCATACCCAGAATGCAGTTCTTCAGAGATGAGACTTCCTGTTAAAGAAGATCAGAGCAGAAACATGTTCATCTTTACAAAGAAACTAAATTGTTATTATCTTTTGATCATAAAAAAAGGCAACTCAAATATCAATTCAAATTTTAAAGTCATTATAGGCAGAAATCCCTTTTTTAAATGTATGCATTTAGCAGACGCTTTTATACAAAGAGACTTACAGTGCATTAAGGCTATCAATGTTTACCTTTCATTATCAGTGTTTACCTATCATGTGTTCCTGGGGAATCGAACCACGAACCTTGCACTTGATAGCGCAATGCTCTACCAATTGAGCTGCAGGTACACAAGTATCCTCACATGAACCCATTCCTCACTGCATTCCAGAAATACACACACCTGCACCTACACTTAGTGTAACATATGAACACCTCCTTATGACAATCTAAAAATACTCACAGGAAGAGATACTTACTGACACACACACACACACACACACACACACACACGTCTGGTCAGCTATCCTTGTGGGGACTCTCCATAGGTGTAATGGTTTTTATACTGTACAGACCGTATTTTCTATCGCCCTTCACCAACCCTACCCCTAAACCTAACCCTCACAGGAAACTTTCTTTTTTTAGATTTTCAAGAAACTTCATTCTGTGTAATTTATTAGCTTGTTTACCCGTGGGGACCTCAATTTAGGTCCCCACCGTGACACAAGTCCCCATGAGTCTGTGTGTATTCAGGTTTAAGTCCCCACCAGAATAGAAAAACAAGTACACACACACACACACACTTTTCTGTTGGGAATTCTGTGGTTTGAAGCAGGAGGTTTAACAGGACTAATAATAGATGAACATCAACTGTCTGAAAGACTCTTATTAATGCTATTAAATGAGATTGATTGCTCATGTCTCACCCCTCTGAGTGAAGTGATTGTGTCTGTGCTGAATCTCCTCATAAACGGCTTCAGTCGTCGTCCTGTGTCTCCTCTTAGAGAGAGCTGTGAGTGTAGACAGACAAACCTGCTGTGTCAGTTCACAACACATGACTGATCACACACTGAATAAGACACAATATGACAGTCTCTGGATCTCTCCTACCTCTCCTCATCACTCTGTTCTGCTGAATCAGTATAAGCAGTGGCACTAAGAGCAGTAAGAGCACAACTCCCAGAACAATCACAAGCACTGGGGGGACAGAGAGAGTTTGTGGAGGAGAGACTGATGTTGAGCGCACTGGAGGAGAAACTGGAGGAGAAGCTGATGTTGTTGTGGCAGGAGTAGAGGACACCAACAAATCTGCCAAATCTGTCAAACACACAAACACATTAATCATGCAATTGATTGATAATTTTTGTGATGTGTATTTTAATAAAAAAAAAAAATTCTGTGACCTGCACAGGTGAGTCCAGTGTGCTCTTTGTTGGAGCAGTCAGTGTGGTTTTTCAGGGAGAGAGGACAGTCCCACAGGTGAATCTCATTCCCTCTGCACTCGACTCTGTTCATCCACACAACACCTTCACCAGCACCAAAGACTGAATTCCCATCAGCCCTCAGTGCTGCTCCACAACCCAGCTGCCTGCAGACCACCTGAGCATCGCTGATGTCCCACTGATCATCACAGACTGAGCCCCACACAGCGTTATGATTCACCTCCAGCCTCCCAGAGCACCGGCCCTTACTTCCACTCAGTCTGAGAGGAACATGATCTAAAACACACATTAGTACAAACTTTAGAACAACATTTACAACAAAACACAAACTGAAGAAAGAGTTGGTTAAATATAAAATGTTTAAAACTGATTTTCTATGCAAATAATCCAGTGCACAAATATTAATATAATAAAGGCAAATACAGGCTTGCACAAAGAAACATTAAATAATGTATTATCAGCAGTGTTGGGAACTTTAAAAAAGTAATTAGTTATAGTTACTCACTACTTGTTCCAAAAAGTAACTGAGTTAGTAACTGAATTACTCTATAATAAAAGTAACTCGTTACCAGGGAAAGTAACTATTTGCGTTACTGTAAAAAAAAAAAAAAAAAAGTTGCTACATGTCAGAGTACTTTTTTTTCTCTCCAGTTTTTACAAGTCAGTTGAAATGAGTAGAACAGACAGGTACATATCTTTCAATATTTATTGCACGTCAACAGACAGCAAGAGTTTTATCCTGCACTTCAAGTATTATCTTTGTAAGAAAAGTGTTTTTGGCCACTAGCTTTGTAGATGCGTGTCACACATTGCATGTACACATTACATGCACGTTCTTGCCTTTGAACACAATTAATTTGAAGTAGTGCTTATATCTTCACCTTGAAAATGCCAACTTTTCATCGGATTGCTCCTGACTCGCAATCTCTGCTGCGAATCTCTGTGTAGCTGTTGCGTGTGTGTGTGTGTGTGTGTGTGTGTGTTTGGCGCCGCTGACGCCGCCGCGTGTGCCGGCATGTGTGTAAAAACGCTGGCTCTGATTGGCTACCATGAAACACATGACTCTGCCTTAGCCCATCACAATCGCTTATCTCGTCATAAACACACCTGCTCACTCGCTGTGTGAGCCAGGGGTGCGTTCGGGTTGCATAGTTTATTAAATCAGTGCATTGTAACGCACCGCATTTAACGTTCAGTAACGTTAACGGCGTTGTAACGACGGGAAAAGTAATTAGTTAGATTACCCCGTTACTGAAAAAATAACGTCGTTACCTAACGCCGTTCTTTTAAACGCCGTTATTCCAAAAACTGATTATCAGGAATCTTACTTGAACACGGTCTCTGGTGAGGAGATGCTGAACATGTCAGATGACTCCGAGGAGACTCATCACTCTCCTCCACTGAAATAAAACATTATACGAATCACAAATACTCTTCCCATCTGCTCGGTTTTTTTTTACTTAGCACATCGTCCCCTTGGAATTATAAGGTTCTATCTGACATTGTCAAAATACACTCACCTAAAGGATTATTAGGAACACCATACTAATAATGTGTTTGACCCCCTTTCGCCTTCAGAACTGCCTTAATTCTATGTGGCATTGATTCAACAAAGTGCTGAAAGCATTCTTTAGAAATGTTGGCCCATATTGATAGGATAGCATCTTGCAGTTGATGGAGATTTGTGGGATGCACATCCAGGGCACGAAGCTACCATTCCACCACTTCCCAAAGATGCTCTATTGGGTTGAGATCTGGTGACTGTGGGGGCTATTTTAGTACAGTGAACTCATTGTCATGTTCAAGAAACCAATTTGAAATGATTCAAGCTTTGTGACATGGTGTATTATCCTGCTGGAAGTAGCCATCAGAAGATGGGTACATGGTGGTCATAAAGGGATGGACATGGTCAGAAACAATGCTCAGGTGGGCCGTGGCACTTAAACGATGCCCAATTGGCACTGAGGGGCCTAAAGTATGCCAAGAAAACATCCCCCACACCATTACACCACCAGCAGCAGCCTGCACAGTGGTAACAAGGCATGCTGGATCCATGTTCTCATTCTGTTTACGCCAAATTCTGACTCTACCATCTGAATGTCTCAACAGAAGTCGAGACTCATCAGACCAGGCAACATTTTTCCAGTCTTCAGCGGTCCAATTTTGGTGAGCTCGTGCAAATTGTAGCCTCTTTTTCCTATTTGTAGTGGAGATGAGTGGTACCCGTTGGGGTCTTCTGCTGTTGTAGCCCATCCGCCTCAAGGTTGTGCGTGTTGTGTCTTCACAAATGCTTTGCTGCATACCTCGGTTGCATAACGAGTGGTTATTTCAGTCAAAGTTGCTCTTCTATCAGCTTGAATCAGTTGGCCCATTCTCCTCTGACCTCTAGCATCAACAAGGCATTTTCACCCACAGGACTGCCAAATACTGGATGTTTTTCCCTTTCCACACCATTCTTTGTAAACCCTAGAAATGGTTGTGCGTGAAAATCCCAGTAACTGAGCAGATTGTGAAATACTCAGACCGACCCCCTGGCACCAACAACCATGCCACCCTCAAAATTGCTTAAATCACCTTTCTTTCCCATTCTGACATTCAATTTGGAGTTCAGGAGATTGTCTTGACCAGGACCACAGCCCTAAATGCATTGAAGCAACTGCTATGTGATTGGTTGATTAGATAATCGCATTAATGAGAAACTGAACAGGTGTTCCTAATAATCCTTTAGGCGAGTGTAGAGTTATTCACATATTCTTATTCAGTGACAACTTATTTATATTATGTGATCCATTTTTTAATGTTCTGTACATTTTGGGACTTTTTATTTAAATAAAGTTGTATCTACACAGTCGAATGGAATGCAAAAACTTTGAAGCTCAAAATCCCAAAACTACTCGGAATGCAGATACAACCTTGTAATTCCAAGGGGACGACATACTTATGGCATATAAAGAAAATATGATTACTGGGACCATTTTAAATCATTTAAAAAAAAGTCTCACCTGAGCAAGTAATTTTGGCCACTTCATCGTCACCACAGTTATTCTGTCCCCAGGGTAAAGATGGACACTGCCACAGATTTGAGTCATGTGGACGACATTTTACTTCATCCAGCCAGTTAGAAGCTGATTTCACTCTTGGTGCAGAATCAGACAAAAAACCAGATCTTCCACAGTTCAGCTCTTGACAGATCAGACTCACTGTGTCTTTTTCCATCTGGTTCCAGCAAACATTACCCCAGGATCCATTGTAGAAAACCTCCACATTCCCTTCACAGCCCTCAGTTAACCTGATCTCTTTAAATTCTAGATGGAAATGCAAAAATACCACTAAAAGAAAAACTAAATTGAAAACAAAGAGCACTGTGGACAAATGAATATACTACGAATTTGTTATATTCATTTTAATGGAAGAAAATCATCAGCATGTCTACCTGAGCACACGACTCCTACATCCTCCTTGTGATTACAGTCATGTTTTCCCCAGCCTGAAGAAGAGCAGCTCCACAGGGACGTCTCATTCCCCTCACACTCCACCTCATCCAGCCATATGTGTCCAGAACCAGGACCAAACCAGGCTGGTACCTGCTGGTTACTGAGGGCCACTCCACACTGCAGCTGTCTGCACACCACATGGGCATCTTTAATATCCCAGGAGTCATCACACACTGTCCCCCATGAGCCGCTGTGAAAAACCTCCAGCCTCCCTGCACAGTCTCCCCCAGAACCCACCAGCCTGATGGACCCACGACCTGATATTCAAAGACAGAAAAAAACAGTGATTGTACATACATATTTCTGATCACTAATAACTGAAGAATCTGTCCAGATGTTGATTTTCTCACCAGTGTTCTTCACTGACAGATGTTGTGTGGAGCTGCAGTTGAGAGTTTGTGAAGAGCTGCAGTTCTCCAGATGAGCTTTACTGTCTGGAGAGAGTATTTATTTGTCATTTAATATTTATCTAAAATATGCTACATTTGTTTAAATGTGTAGTTTTATTCTGAAACTCATGAGTTCAGTGTGGTGTGAATGTGCTCACCAGAGCAAATGACTCCAACATCTCGTCTGTGAGAACATTCAGCTCGACTCCATGAAGAGATGGAACATTCTGAGAGTTTTGTTTCATTCCCATCACAATCAAACACATCAGCCCAGGTTTTATTACTTCCTTCTCCAAACCAGTCTGATCCCACAACAGTCACAGCAATCCCACAATTCAGCTGTCTACAGAGGACACTGGCAGCTCTCATATCCCAGCATGTATCACACACTGTTCCCCACTCTTTGAGGAACTGAAGCTCCACTCGTCCAGAGCAAGAGTCTGAACCATTTACTAGTTTAACCTCAGTGTAACCTGGGCAAACAACACAGTTCTTACTGAAATCAAATACAATTATTCAGTCAATCAATCAAAAACTAAGAGAACAGAAATAATCTGAATAATTCACTAGTTCTAATCTCTGTTTAATTCTGTCAAAGATTTCAGATTGTGGTATCGATCAAACTACTCAAACTAAAACAAATTAATTTTAGTTACTGTATTCTTTACAAGGTTGAATATTTTACCAGAGCATATCAGTCCTATGTCATTGTCATGGGTGCAGTTTTTTTTAGAAGTTGACAATGGACAGCGTCGAATGTGTGATTCATCTCCTCTGCACTGAATCTCTTGTGTCCATATCTGAGCGTCTCCTTTACCAAAAGCAGCTGCTCCCAGCACCTGTACAGGAGCCCCACAGTCCAGCTCTCTACACACAACCTCTGCATCCTGCTGGTCAAAGTCACCGTCACACACTGTGTACTGTTTGTTCTCCTGAAGTATCTCTAATCTCCCAGAACACAGGTGAGATCCATTAACAAGTTTGGGGTGACGACCTGTGTTTACATGACATGAACAAATTATTATTAATTAAACATCTCTGCTCACCTGGAGCACTAGAGAAAACTTTTATTAAATTTTGTATTTTATTATTTCATATAATCTGCACTAATATCAGTGATTATATCTTTCATTAAAGCTGCAGTAGGTAACTTTTGTAAAAATATATTTTTTTACATATTTGTTAAACCTGTCATTATGTCCTGACAGTAGAATATGAGACAGATAATCTGTGAAAAAATCAAGCTCCTCTGGCTCCTCCCAGTGGTCCTATTGCCATTTGCAGTTACAGACCGCTCCCGGTAAGAAAACAACCAATCAGAGCTGCGGTCCGTAACTTTGTTTGTGTTCAAAATGTAGAAAAATTTATATAATAAGCGAGTATACCATGAATCCATTTTCCAAACCGTGTTTTTAGCTTGTCCTGAATCACTAGGGTGCACCTATAATAAGTGTTTATATTCAGACTATTTTAGATTGCTTCGGGGGCACCGCGGCGGAGTAACCCAGTACCTTTGTGATTCTTCATAGACATAAACAGAGAGAAGTAGTTCTGGCTACGATGTTCTTCTGCAAGACGCAAGCAGTTCTGTTTATTAATCGCTAGAGCGTCAAAAGTTACCAACTGCAGCTTTAATGTTTAATGGGACTGCAGTTTAAAGGTTTCATTTTAACAAATATTTTAATTTATTTTGGCTAAAAATAAACTATAATTAGCTTATATATGTCCGTTGATGAATGGATCATTTGCGTAGTTTCATCCATAGAGCATCACAGTTCCGCGCACAACCGGTGCCGGAAGTACAAATTCAATAAAATTTCTGCATTGACAGTTGGGGTATAAGCCATAAAAACGTAACCATACATGGTAGACTTAAAACCAGCTACAGCTGTACTAAGCGATAGTATATGCTCATATAAACGCCAAAGGTTCATAGGGCACAAATCTTGTTTTGAGATAAATGCCTTTTATTCGTGATGTCTTGGTTAAGTACTTCATTACCCACAATCCTGAACAATCCCACAGTGATGCATCTGATTGGTGGAGCTCGTGTAACCCTCTGGTTAAACCCCGCGAAGGTCCGTGAAGACTGAATATCATTAATAAAAAAAAATAATAAAACCCTGTGTAGCGTTTTTGCACGGTAGACTTATCAGTGCAATCATGATCTCCTTGGCTCCCATGAGTGTTTTGCAGGGAGGTTGGTAAAGTTAGTTAGCATTATCGTCAACTTTAGCTAGGCTACTGTAGCCTTCATATGGTATGAGTCATATCAAGCATTTTATAATGCCACTGACAAAACAATATTTAGCCTAGGCATACCTTTTTGTGCATTTACTGAACATTTGTGTGATGGCAACGACATGTGTTGATGACTGAGCGGTGATTGCAGTCAGGTACAAAGCACTGAACCATGTTGATGATGTTATCGTTAACCACTTTCACACATGCACACAATATAAAATACACAATGATAAATATAAAAATCAATACACAATACCTATATAAAACACTATTTATTTACATGATTAATACTGAAAGAACTGCTATTACTGCACATTCACTATATAAAATAAAATTCACTGGAGGAAAAAGTTAGCGCAGGCAGCCGTCATCAGAGTTCCTGTGCTCGAAATGAAAATATGTACACAGTCTTGTACCTTTGACTTTTTTTGGATTTTCTCTTAATTCTTTCACTCAAAATTATATGTTATATGCTTATGAGTTCAGCCGTAGCTGGTTATCCTCACACATGCTCTAAAACTCTATAGATATGGATTTTTCCGAAAGTCAATGGGAGAAATTAATGGGAAATTTACTTCCGGTGTTGTTCACAATTTCGACCCACTGTCGAATTATTACCCCCTTTGTTTAAATCGCTACCTGATTGCCTAATCCTAACCCCACCCCTAATACTAACCCCTCCCCCACACCTTCTCCTAAACCTACCAATACTAGTGGTGTGATAATTCGGCAGAGGGGCGAAATTGGGCACAACACCGGCATCGAAGCTCTCTCGGGCTGTGGGCGGGACTGTGATGAAAAACACAACAAGTTACGATCATGCAAAATAATTGATGACTTTTTCTAATAATTCAACGGCCCGTCGTTTTATCCATTTCTCATAATCCCAGGTTGCTATGGTCACGCAGAGTGGTTTATACATTAAACTTGTAAACATAAGAATGTCGTTAATCTCGACAGAATGATCTCGTGAACACGACAAAACGTAGATATGTAATTTTATCTCCCATCTCTAATTTGATAATCTTCATTAAATTAACAATTTACATAAGATTGTCAGATCATCAGACTGTCTGAATATACAAAAGACCTGACATGTTTAATGGTGATTCTCTTCATCATTGAAAGATAAGGAATCCCAGCCAGCAATGACATGTGGGGCCAAGATGGGTTAAGTACAGGTTCCATGGTTACTGTGTGGCCATGGGCTTTGGCTGGGTGAAATCAGCTGGTCTCATGTAGGTTTTGTAGTATGACTCCCACATAGGAAGCCCATATGAGCTGATTACATGGGCCCCATAAGGGAGAGGCATGGGCCAACTGGGCATGGTTTGAAGTGAGAACACATATATGGGTCCTGCATAGCATATTTATGGGCCAAGTGGGCATGTTTGATCATTCCCAGTTCAAACCCATGCCCACTTGGACCATAAATATGCCATTCAAGACTCATATGTGTTCCCAGATCAAACCCATGCCCAATTGGCCCATGCCTGTCCCTTATGGGGCCCATGTAATCAGCTCATATGGGCTTCCTATGTAGGACTCATACTACAAAACCTACATGGGACCCGCTGATTTCACCCAGCCAAAGCCCATGCCCACACAATAACCATGGAACCCGCAGTTAACCCATTTGGGCCCCACATGTCATTGCTGGCTGGGATATTATTATAAACAAAACAATTAAACAGAGACTGCCTGTTTCATAAGATTGATAGTGATGTTTGTAAACACCTGCATAATTATGTTATTGATTTAGTGTGGTTTATGAAAGGGAGTGATGAAACAACAGACTGAGGTTTGGAGCAGTTTACCTGAACAGATGACACCAGCATCGTAAACATGATCACAGCGCTGCTGTGCAAACCAGCTGTTTGAACTGCAGTCTTTTAGTGCAGTCTCTGATCCACTACATCCTACAAAAGCCATTGAAATTGGTCCTGATCCTGGTCCAAAGTGAGCCCTATGTGTTGCGTCTACAGCTGTCCCACAGTCCAGCTCTCTACACACCACTTCAGCATCAGCAATATCCCACCGCTGATCACACACTGTTCCCCACTGACCATCATTATAAACCTCCACTCGACCAGCACAGGGATTATTGCCATTCACCAACCTCACACTCACACTGTCTACACATGAGAGAGAGACAATTAATAAACATACAAAAAATTGTATGTAGTAAAGTGTAACATTACATGTAAATTATTTCAGTTCATTTTAAATAGATTACCTCTTGACTCTAAGTTATGTACCTACCAGAGGTGATGAGTTTTATCATATAACACAGAAACATCAGCATCAGACAGTTCTCCATCTTCTCCTTCAGATCGACACACACTACTTCATCAACTCAGAGCACAGCACAAGTTTCTTGTCTGCTCCTCAAACACACTGAAGAAACTGGCTCCTGTCAGCCCCCTAAAGAGAGAGAGAGACTCACAGCTGCCAATGACACTCACTGTTCCCTTATTAGACACAACAGAGGAAATCATCAAACACAATCAGTGACAAATCAGAAAGCAGCATTTTGATTTTCTCCATATATATCAATAAAGTGTGAGCGCTGATGAGCGGGACTCCTCCTCCAGCATGAAGAGACACTTCACTGAGGACAGACTCGTGTCAGTCAGAAGTCAGTGTGGAGATAAAGTCACACTAAACTTAAAGCAGATTGATACAGAAACACTGCAGCTTATATTCAGCATCAAACCTGAACCTGAACACAGCAGACACAAGCTCTGATCACTGACTTCTGTAAGTCTGAACACTTCAAACACTTACACAAACTTACTAGAACCAATTTCTCATGACTAATTTTAATGAATTAATGGATTTTACTAATTTGTTCTTTTATTCTGACCAAGAAAGCAATAAAAATATGTTTACACCATAGTATAAACTATATTTTTGTTAAAACTATTTTTATGGGTTTTTATTACATTAAATAGTATCTACTTTCGTTAGGTTGAACTTTGAGAATAAAATAAGAGCAGTAATCATGTGAGTTTAATACTGCGCAGCTGCATTTGTCCTGCAGATGGCAGCAAAACACTTCTTATCGTGAAGAGGAGCAGACAAGAGTCTTGTCTCTGTGTTGCTGCATGAGGAACTTCTCACCAGTGAAAGTATTACAGGACAGTCTCTATTATAGTAAATGCAAAAGTTGCCAAAATAATGAATAAATTATTATATAAATAGACCAAGAAAATAAATAAAATGTAAAAAATAGAATTCTACTTACATTTCATTATTTATGTATAATTGTATTTTTTCCTAATTTATTTTACATTTATTTATAGATTTATTAATTCTCATATTTATTTATTATTTATAAATGTGAAAATATACAAATGTTGACAAATACACAAATAAAAGTGAAAATGAATAAATTTATAAATAAATAAATGTTGAAAAAATGCAATTATACATATTTAATGAAATATAGAAATAGTCGTTTTTTACATATCTTTGTAGATGTATTTATTTATTAGATTAGTTTCAGGTCAGGGCTGGAGAACAGAGGAGTGAGGAAACGAGGAAGCATCAGTTTGAGTATTGAGAAGCACTTTATCTAGACCCAGTTATTTGATAACAATAATTTATTTGCTATTGAAATAATATTTATGATGATATTAACTGGACCATGTGTGGTCACTCCCTCAAAAAAAGTTACGTGATTTTTCTTTGTATGATTATTATTTTTGGGTTAATGTTTTTTGTGTCAGTATTTTTCTTTTTTTAAACACTAGCTATACAAAAAAGCTCTTCAGGTTGTGGCTGCATCACATTATCTGGGGTGTACATTATTTTCAAATAATTCAGTGGTCCGTCATCAATTATTACTTGTAGTCCATTACTGATATATATATATATATATATATATATATATATATATATATATATATATATATGTATGTATATATATAGGCTACACACACACACACACACGCACAATTAAATAATTAAATATTTATATCATCGTCATACAATGCAGTCTCCGGTGGGTTTTTGAGCTGATTAAAAGGCTAATAATTATTTAAATCTTAAAAAAGTCAAATAAATTACTTGAACACTTGAACACTAAAAACAGATATATTTCATTTGTTTTTGTCCACAGCCAAATTCTTTCAGGCCAGATTTCTCAATTCAACAGTTAAGGTCCTTCTGGAAATGATGAGGACTGCTTTAGTGTTTCACAGCTAGACATCAGCAGTATTTAGTAACTTGCATTATTATTTGTGTCATTAGTCATACATGATCTCATTGATTGAGAGGTGCCTTTTTCACCCAAATACAGAAGCATGGTTTGAAAACTTATTAACATGACATTTACAGGAACATTCAATATTGTGAATATAGCCAAAACTAAATGTATGACTCAAAGTAGGATTTTTAGTTTGGAAATTTTAAAAGAGAGGTGAAAGATGAATTAGGGGGAATCAATAAATTATTAATGATTCACTGCCATTGTGTGAATAATATGTAATAATGTAATCCATAAAGGAGTAACTGATATGAGCATTTTTAAAAATGTAATATACTCTAATTATGAATACTTGATTTTTGGTATCTGATTACATTACTACTCAGCTCTGGAAAACATTTACTGTGTGTACCATGGTACTGTATACAATAAATGCCACATAAAGTATTATTATTAGGGGCCTCACTGACTCAGAAAGAGCCTCTGTTGGGTTGCATTCATATCGCAGAGTATTTTTTTCTTATTGGAGACATTAGAAGTGTTCTGGATAAATAATGACACTTAAAACTGTTAATAGCTATTGGATTTAAGATAAAAGTTATATAGTAGAATTGTGACGGTTGGGTTTTGGGAAAAACACAAAGTGAGGGCAGGATCCAATTGCAAGTACGGGTTTATTTACAGAAGGGAAAAAATACAAAATAAACAGTCGTGAGAGACAAAACCAAACAAAAGTGGGAACCGGATGAAACGGATAGGAAACTCGGAGGAACAAGAGGGTAAGGGAAAACTCGGGAGACGAGCACAACTCACACATAGGGTAAGGACTCCATACAGATGACAGAGAAAGACAGCTATACATAGGGAGACTAATGACAGAGGATTGTCAGCACCTGTGCGATTCTAATTGGAGTGCAATTACTGTGAAGACACAACCAGACTAGAGGAATTAAAGTGCCTATGGTGAAGTGCCTAAGGAGAAGTGAGCTCACTAGGGAACACCCAGGAAAACAGAGACTGAGAGCGTGACAAGAATTATTTAAAAAAAATAGTATCTGGACCATTAATAGCTGCACTACATAATTCATCCATCCATGTTGCTATGATTGACTGATTTAATAATAGTAATAATAATTAGTAGTAGTAGTAGTAGTAGTTTTCAGTACTTTTTAATGAAAACATCGGCTACATAACCCGAGAATTAAATTTTGGTTATTTAATATTTGATAATAAGTAAATAAATACGTTTTCTTATTATTTTTAATTACTTTAAATAAAGCTACAACAGTTTATAGGGTACATAACATACACAGTTTCACCTAATCTCATGTTAATCCTGAGTACCTATAGAGTAGTACTGCATCCTTCATATCTCCAAAAAGTCTTTAGTTTTTATCATATTTATAGAAGACAAATACAGCTTTCCGATTCTTTCCGGGAAAAGCCGAGCTCCTGGAGGGGTGCCGTGAGTGGATACAGCATACTGATCCCAAGATAATTTACAGTTACTGATAAGACCGATATATTTAAACTCCGTCACCATCTCTATCTCCTCTCCTTTTATCAGAGTTGGAGTGGGTGAGGGAGCCCCATTTCTAAAATCAAAGACCAACTCTTTGGTCTTGGACTTATTCAAATTCAACTGGGAGGCTTCACACCAGTCAACAAATTCATGCAACACTGGACCGTGTTCAGTTTCATCTCGCTCCAATAAACTAATCACAACAGTATCATCTGCAAATTTAATTATATAACGTCCAGGGTAACTACTGCGACAACAATCAGTCTAGAATATATATATATAATAACAATAACAATATATATATATATAATAATGGTGACAAGACGCTACCCTGTGGTGTCCCCCATTCATCGAGTGCTTAAATATCAACATACCTAGCTTCTTTAGGTAACGTTATAAACATTTGTAATTTATTTTATGGAAAAAAAAAGTTTTAAGTTATTTTTATTTTTTTTGTCCCTTTCGATTATTTCCGCTTCTCTTCATGGTTCACACAGGAAATCAGAGTAATGAAATCTAAGGCAAGGCGTCTTGAACGACTATAACCTTCATGCTCACATTGCATGTGACAAATCAGGTTCCAGGGGAGGGGGGTCTCACAGGGGCCCCACACACATAGAATGTTTGGATGATGGTTAAAACCACGACTGCTGCTGGTTACTAGAGCAATAGTGATTATTTTCAGTGAAAGTGAGCTGCAAGCTACATTTATTACTTGGTTACACGCTGCTACTTTAGCCTTGAAGAACAAAGCCTGGGCATCTGTTTATATCACTTCTAGTGCACCTGTGGTCATACAAACTTTCTTATCTAAAATCATTAAAACATGAGTGGCTGATTAGATATCTGTGTTAAAGAGCAGTTTAAGTGTCCAGTGACTTCATACTGTATTAACATAGAAATAATAAAAGTGAAAAAAGAAACCTGCAGCTCCATAATGTTGTTTGTCATTAATAAAGAGGATCTCATAAACTCAGTACTGCAGGTAAAGATAATTTACAAACAAAAGAATATCAGAAGTAGAAGGACATTATCTTGTGTATTGATGAAATTGCATTACGTCACACAGCAGGCAACTCTGCTTGTTTTATATTGATAGATATGACATGAGCTGCACTTAGGATTTTAATATTCTGTTGTTAAGCATTGTTAACTCATAATATATTTGTACATGATATGGTAGAATAAATATTTAAATATGTTACAGGTGGTTGAATTACACATTTATAACACAGTACTTCTACAGTAAAATATAGAATATAAAAGTTGTTTATAATTAAAATATAAAAGCCCAGCAGACAAGCAATATGCATTCTTTATTTATTGGTTTATAACACGCCTGATCACATAAGATAATTATAGTGGATTTTTTGCAAGCATTTTTTCAGCATCATCCGCTCATAAACTCAGTACTTTTTGTGATGAAGCTGAGGGCTGTTACATCACTGATGGTCATTGTGTTTATATTTAGGATGTTTTGATTGTCACTGTGTTTGTGCTTTATAATGTAAGATCATACATTTGACTTCAGAGATCATGTCATTTCTTATTGACATACAAAAACTTTTTTTTTTTTTGTTGCTATTAACAAGGCCAAAAAAATCCAACAAAATCTACAAAGGCATAACAGATTTAATACAAAAATGGGAAAAAATATAAATACGTGAGATTGGACATATCAATAACAATATCGATATTTCAATAACATTTTTTCAGATGTGTTGAACCCAAGCAGTGGATGACATCATGGAGCCAAAAGCCCTTCTTTGTTTGACTCCTCCTCCACATCATCATAATCTGTTATTAAAAACAAAATTTTAAATCATGTCAAATACTGTAACTGAATAAATATTTGAAGTCTTAACAACTGGAAAAATATAAAAATATTGAATCTAAATAAAGTATAATATGAGAACAAAAGTGTTATAGTAACTTACTCAACAGGTTTCTCACATCTTCACTGACACTCATGACATCATCATACACCTCCTGAACTCTCTCTGATCAAGAATGACATAAAAACATCTCATATCAGTTTATAAAACACTATATCATTTGAAGGATCCCTTTTCAGTGACTTGATTAAACGGAGCGAATATCTAATACTCATGTAAACATGAAAAGGGTCATAAAAATGTAGTTCTGTGCATCTCACCTGTTTCCCCTTGAGAGATCCGTCTATTAATGATGACATCATCATAATTATCTGGTGTGTCCACTGCACATAAAAATATGTGTCAAAATTGAATATGAGTAATTTAAAATATCTGTAACAAACTGGATTTAAAATATTATATATATATTTTAACTGATAAAAGAGTAAAACACCTTTTCTGATATCAGAGTTTAGTCCGCTTGTCATGACATCATCATAGCTCTCAGGTGTGTCTTCTACACATTCACACATTCATCAGTCTCACTTTCATTTAATTCAGTAAAAAAATCTAACTTAAATGTACAGTAATATTTTAAAATAAGGTATATTCTATGCTGTTGTAGAGTAAGAGAGTGACACCTGTCTCACGATCTGGTTTCAGTCCATCAGTGATGACATCATCATAGTATCCCAGTGTGATTTCCTTCACCATCTCTTCTGCATCAACACACAATATGTTTGGATACAAAACCAAAATATGTTCTTTTGGCAGATCGAGAATTTATTAATCATTTGGTGATGAATCATACGATGAGTTTAAAATGTCTCTGACCTTTTAGGCCACTGTCATTAGTGACATCATCATAATATGCAGTCTTGAACTCTGTTGCTAAAAAAGGAGAACAGACTTTTAATATACAAGCAAACTGCAGTATTTAAAAAAATATTGGATCAATAATCAAATATGTAATAAAATTGGTTCACTTCACTTAAATATTTATTTTTTTTTAAATGAAAAAGGTTTGAATAAATATGTGTGAGATGTGCATCATCTCTTGAACCTGAGAGAAGCTCATCAGCATCTTCATACCCAGAATGCAGTTCTTCAGAGATGAGACTCCCTGTTAAAGAAAAGCAGAGCAGAAACATGTTCATCTTTACAAACAAACTGAATTCTCATGATATTTTGATCATAAAGAACACAACAGAAGTATTAATTATTCACAATTTAAAATAATCATAGGCAGAAATCCCTTTTCAACCTGTTAGTAAACCCACAAGTATCCTCACATTAATCTATTCCTCATTGCGTTCCAGAAATAGACACACACACACCTGCACCTACACTTAGTGTAACATATGAACACCTCCTTATGACAATCTAAAAATACTCACAGGAAGAGATACTCTCTCTCTCACACACACACACACACACACACACACATATAAACATGCACCTGCAGCTCTGTGGTTTTCTGTCAGGAATTATTGGGTTTGAAGCAGGAGGTTTAACAGGACTAATAATAGATGAACATCAACTGTCTGAAAGACTCTTATTAATGCTATTAAATGAGATTGATTGCTCATGTCTCACCCCTCTGAGTGAAGTGATTGTGTCTGTGCTGAATCTCCTCATAAACGGCTTCAGTCGTCGTCCTGTGTCTCCTCTTAGAGAGAGCTGTGAGTGTAGACAGACAAACCTGCTGTCAGTTCACAACACATGACTGATCACACACTGAATAAGACACAATATGACAGTCTCTGGATCTCTCCTACCTCTCCTCATCACTCTGTTCTGCTGAATCAGTATAAGCAGTGGCACTAAGAGCAGTAAGAGCACAACTCCCAGAACAATCACAAGCACTGGGGGGACGGAGAGAGTTTGTGGAGGAGAGACTGATGTTGAGCGCACTGGAGGAGAAACTGGAGGAGAAGCTGATGTTGTTGTGGCAGGAGTAGAGGACACAGACAAATCTGGCAAAATGGATATAAACACATTAACAATAATGTAAATGATTGATCTAAATGCAAATATTGTTAGAATTGAGATGGTCCAAAATTTTTGACAAACCTGCACAGTTGAGTGTTACAAGCTTCTTTTGCGCACAGTCAGTGTGGTTTTTCAGGGAGAGAGGACAGTCCCACAGATGAATCTCATTCCCTCTGCACTCGACTCTGTTCATCCACACCAGGGGCGATTCTAAGATTTTGATTTTAGGGGGGCTCAGCCCCCAATAAGGGTATGATTAAAAAACATTATTTTACTATTAGGGTAGGGTGGTATACTACTAATCTTATTGCAATCCACTATTCCATTGTATTCCCTGTATTTCATATATGGGAGTAGGAGTACTGACTGAGCCATATATAACACTGTAAAAAAAACTAATACCGTTTTTTTTAGATGTGACCAGTCACTGGAAAATGTTGAATTGGGAATGTAGATATTTTATTTTTTTTTTACAATAAAGACTTCCTGATTCAGTATTAGGACATTCATGTTTATCCTTTGATGATACCACTGCTTTTTCTTATGAAATGTACGTGGAAATTGGCAGAAAATTAAAACAACATAAGGGTTCAATGACTGCAATGAATCTTGGGAACACGGTGGTATTGTGTGTGTGTGTGTGAGGCTGTCTGTTCTATTCTCACCTGACTGTTGCTCATTTGCAAACCTACTCCCGCACGACAAAAATTTTTTTGTATATCCATCTACAATGAAATATAAATTATTATATTTTATTATTATTATTATTATTATTATTATTATTATTATTATTATTATTATTATTATTATTATTATTATTATTATTATTAATTTTTAGCTTTTTAGCCTTTATAATCAACAATACGGTTGGTTATACATCAAGTCAGCCCCTGAACATTTATTTCATTTCAAATCATTTAACTAACCAGCTAATATTCATTAAGAATATAGACAAAACATGTATTAATGTAATTGTCTATTGGCAATATGTTTAATCTGTTCTATATTTATTTATATTTATTAAAAATAACATCATCAATTTGCCACTTCTATAAATCAATTACTTAAAAAAAAAAAAATCACAGATCCCTTTACTCTTACTCTAATATATGTATCATGATACACTAATGATTAATTATTACTTAATACAAAATTATGTTTAATAATAGAAAACAAAATAACTCCACATGATGTTTCTCTCTCTGTGCCATTTAGTACTTTCAGACAATGATGTGTGTCGTTAATAATTTATTTTGCATGACTGCATAATGTAATGCCGAAATACACAATAATATGTTTTCAATTTCAAAAAGTAAATTAAAATAAATCATGATCGTTTTCTAAAGCATGTTTTCATGGGTGTTAATCGCTTCATTTTTGCTGGAAGAAAAAACATCTGTCACACTGTGATAAAGGCTGAAAGTGAACGCAGCGAAGACGTACTGGTATTGGATACGAGAACACACACACCACACGCACACACGCACGCACACACACACACACACACGCACACGCACACACACACACACACCTTGCACTCTCTGTTGTTCGCTCTGCTCGGCGCCCCTGTGGATTGAAAAACGCACTGAATCCATGCAGACTCAGATAAGGGGGGATGCCGGAACTTGATGCAGCTTGCCACCGTCTCAAATGAGTTTTTAAAGGGGACTGAAGCGATCACTAATTAATTAATCAAATATTTTTTTTAGGGGGGCTGGGCATAGGTTTAGGCTGAAGCCCCCCTAAAAAGGGCCTAGCGACGCCCCTGATCCACACAACACCTTCACCAGCACCAAAGACTGAATTCCCATCAGCCCTCAGTGCTGCTCCACAACCCAGCTGCCTGCAGACCACCTGAGCATCGCTGATGTCCCACTGATCATCACAGACTGAGCCCCACACAGCGTTATGATACACCTCCAGCCTCCCAGAGCACCGGTCCTTACCTCCACTCAGTCTGAGAGGAAGATGATCTAAAACACACATTAGTACAAACTTTAGAACATTTTCAACAAAAACACACACTGAAACTGAAGACAAGAGTTGGTTAAACATATAAAATATTTAAAACTGATTTTAAATGCAAATAATCCAGTGCACAGATAATAATATAATAAAGGCAAATACAGGCTTGCACAAAGAAACATTAAATAATGTATTATAAATAATGTAAATAAATAATCAGGAAACTTACTTGAACACTGTCTCTGGTGAGGAGATGCTGAACATGTCAGATGACTCCGAGGAGACTCATCACTCTCCTCCACTGAAATAAAACATTAAACAATCACAAATACTCTTCCCATCTGCTCTGTTTAGTCTTGCAGAAATATGACTACTGAGACCATATTAAATCATTAAAATATAATTTCACCTGAGCAAGTAATATTGGCCACTTCATCGTCACCACAGTTATTCTGTCCCCAGAGTGAAGACTGACACTGCCATAAAGAGGAATCATGTGGTCGACATGTAACTTTATCCAGCCAGTTAGGAGCTGATTTCAGTCTTGGTGCAGAAGCAGACAAATCACCAGATCTTCCACAGTTCAGCTCTTGACAGATCAGACTCGCTGTGTCTCTGTCCATCTGGTTCCAGCAAACATTACCCCAGGATCCATTGTAGAAAACCTCCACATTCCCTTCACAGCCCTCAGTTAACCTGATCTCTTTAAACTCTAGATAGAAATGCAAAAATACCACTAAAAGAAAAAACTAAAAATTGAAAACAATGGGCACTGTGGACAAATTAATATACTATAAATGTTATATTCATTTTAATGGAAAAAAAAATCATCAGAATGTCTACCTGAGCACACGACTCCTACATCCTCCTTGTGATTACAGTCATGTTTTCCCCAGCCTGAAGAAGAGCAGCTCCACAGGGACGTCTCATTCCCCTCACACTCCACCTCATCCAGCCATATGTGTCCAGAACCAGGACCAAACCAGGCTGGTACCTGCTGGTTACTGAGGGCCACTCCACACTGCAGCTGTCTGCACACCACATGGGCATCTTTAATATCCCAGGAGTCATCACACACTGTCCCCCATGAGCCGCTGTGAAAAACCTCCAGCCTCCCTGCACAGTCTCCCCCAGAACCCACCAGCCTGATGGACCCGTGACCTGATATTCAGAGACAGAAAAACAGTGATTGTACATACATATTTCTGATCACTATTAACTGAAGAATCTGTCCAGATGTTGATTTTCTCACCAGTGTTCTTTACTGACAGATGTTGTGTGGTGCTGCATTTGAGAGTTTGTGAAGAGCTGCAGTTCTCCAGATGAGCTTTACTTTCTGGAGAGAGTATTTATTTGTCATTCAATATTTATATAAAATATGCTACATTTGTTGAAATGTGTAGTTTTAGTCTGAAACCCATGAGTTCAGTGTGGTGTGAATGTGCTCACCAGAGCAAATGACTCCAACATCTCGTCTGTGAGAACATTCAGCTCGACTCCATGAAGAGATGGAACATTCTGAGAGTTTTGTTTCATTCCCGTCACAATCAAACACATCAGCCCAGATTTCATTAATTCCCTCTCCAAACCAGTCTGATCCCACAACAGATACAGCAATCCCACAATTCAGCTGTTTACAGAGGACACTGGCAGCTCTCATATCCCAGCATGCATCACACACTGTGCCCCATTTATCGAGATACTGAAGCTCCACTCTTCCAGAGCAAGAGTCTGAACCATTCACCAGCCTGAGATCTGTGCAACCTGGACAAACAACTGACAGCTCTTTCAAACAGTATGACACTAGAGTTAAAATAATTAAACAACACAACAGCAGTATATTACATGTGTATGTAATTTATCTAAAGAGATGACAAATGTTAATACTCAACCAGAACAGATCACTCCCACATCATTGTCATGAGAACAGTTGTATTTCTGTGAAGATGATCGTGAACAGACGTCTATCTGAGATTCATTTCCTCTGCACTGAATCTCCTCTGACCAAACACGGCCTTTTCCTTTACCAAAAGCAGCTGCTCCCAGCACCTGTACAGGAGCCCCACAGTCCAGCTGTTTACACACAACCTCTGCATCCTGCTGGTCAAAGACAGCGTCACACACTGTGTACCATGTGTTCCCAAAAATCACCTCCACTCTCCCAGAGCACAGGTGAAGCCCGTCCACAAGTCGAACTCCTTTTTCTGAGATGTTGAAATATAAAAAGAGATTATTACTGAAACATCTCTACTCAGCTGGAGGACTAGAGAAAACGATGACATTGATGATATCAATGAAATTTTTTGTCAAATGTATGAATGTAATAAATTCACTTAATTTAATTTTATATGGCCAGGGTTGTTTGCATAAACAAACCTGTGTAAATCTGAATTATCAGAGAAGGATTTATTAATATTTTAATTTGAATTAAGAAAATATTACATTTATTAATATGTAAATTATTAAATTATTAAATTATTATATATTCCACAGGCCTATCGGACTGTAGCCTATAATGAATAAATGTTACATGAGGTAATGAAGTACATAAAATAAAATCGGCTTACAAGAAATCATTTTTATCCATCCCAGTCTTCTAAATCCATTAACTGATCATCTTTTTCAAATAATAATAATTATTATTATTCATTATGTATTTGATTTATTTTCCCTTCACATTCGTTTTGTAAATAATAGCCTACTGTAAATGCCTGACATATGCTCTAGGAATTACGGAAATGTTTAATGGAAGAGCAGTTTAAAGGTTTATTTTAACAAATATATATATATATATATATATATATATATATATATTTATATATGTGGACTCTCACTGTCTGAACGGCAGTTTTTCAGTGTAGTCTCTGATCCCCTACATTCTACAAAACCCATTGAAATTGGTCCTGATCCTTGTCCAAAGTGAGCGTTGTATGTTGCTTTTACAGCCGTCCCACAGTCCAGCTCTCTACACACCACTTCAGCATCAGCAATATCCCACAAATGATGACACACTGTTCCCCACTGACCATTCTTATAAACCTCCACTCGACCAGCACAGGGATTATTGCCATTCACCAACCTCACACTCACACTGTCTACACATGAGAGAGAATCAGTAAACATACCAAACATAGTATGTAGTAAAGTGTAACATTGCATGTAAATTATTTCAGCACATTTTAAAGAATAGATTACCTCTTGACTCTGAGTATGTACCACCAGAGGTGATGAGTTTTACCATATAACACAGAAACATCAGCATCAGACAGTTCTCCATCTTCTCCTTCAGCTCGACACACACTACTTCATCAACTCAGAGCACAGCACAAGTTTCTCGTCTGCTCCTCAAACACACTGAAGAAACTGGCTCCTGTCAGCCCCCTAAAGAGAGAGAGAGACTCACAGCTGCCAATGACACTCACTGTTCCCTTATTAGAAACAACAGAGGAAATCATCAAACACAATCAGTGACAAATCAGAAAGCAGCATTTTGATTTTCTCCATATATATCAATAAAGTGTGAGCGCTGATGAGCGGGACTCCTCCTCCAGCGTGAAGAGACACTTCACTGAGGACAGACTCGTGTCAGTCAGAAGTCAGTGTGGAGATAAAGTCACACTAAACTTAAAGCAGATTGATACAGAAACACTGCAGCTTATATTCAGCATCAAACCTGAACCTGAACACAGCAGACACAAGCTCTGATCACTGACTTCTGTAAGTCTGAACACTTCAAACACTTACACAAACTTACTAGAACCAATTTCTCATGACTAATTTAATGAATTAATGGATTTTATTCAGTTGTTCTTTTATTCTTACCAAGGAAAAATTAAGAAAAAATTATTACACCATAGTATAAACTATATTGTTGTTAAAGCTAATTTTATAATATTTAATTTAATAAAAAAAATATCTAATTTCATTAGGTATCATAACTGAGAATAAAAAAAGAGCAGGAATCATGTGAGTTTAATACTGCGCTGCTGCATTTGTACAGCAGATGGCAGCAAAACACTTCTTATTGTAAAGAGGAGCAGACAAGAGTCTTGTCTCTGTGTTGCTGCATGAGGAACTTCTCACCAGTGAAAGTATTATAGGACAGTCTCTATTATGTGTTATGCCATAGTTGCCAGAATAATAATAGAAAAAAAAAAAATATTTCAACATGTATGTATTAATTATATATGCATTTATGCCACATTTGACTAAATGTGAAAACAATATATAAATATTGACAAATACATATATAAATAAAAGAAAAATATTAAAATAAACGTATATATAAATTAAAAATAAATGTGTTAAAAAAATGCAATTATACAAATACTGACATATTTGTTGAGAACAGAGTAAGGAGTATTGACAGAGTATTTATTAACAGAGTATTGAGAATCACTTTATCTGAACCCAGTTAGTTCATAACAATAATTTATTCAATCACTCAGATTTTGTTTTGAAATACTAATTTACAGTTTCCAGAAAATAATTGAACATGTCTTCCAATCTCATTGGAAATCCTGCTCTTTTTGTAAAATTTTTGCCTAAAACTAGAAGCCATTTGTTTTGGGATTGTCCTTTCAATCCTTTTGGAGTAATATTAATGCTTTAATTTTTCAGAATGTATTACGTGATTTTTCTTTGTATGATAATTATTTTTGGATTATTGTTATTTTCTTTAAACACTAACAATACAAAAAAGCACTTCACGTTGTAACTATCTGGGGTGTAGATTATTTTTAAATAATTCAATGGTCCGTCATCAATTATTACTTGTAGTCCATTACTGATTACAGATTACATTATGAAAACTGTAGTTATAGCGTAATTCATTTTAGGTAATGTGTTCTTACTACTTTTTAGATAACTTTTTTTATCTAACTTGTTTTAAACTTTCCATTAAACATACAATATTGATATAAAAAAAGCAAATAGAATGCAAACTTTATGAATTTGGATTTGGGAGAATCAATAAAGTAAGTACTTGGGTTTATGTCCCCACCAATGTCAAAAGCAAACACACGCCGATGGTCGCACCTCACCCAAGATGAGTGTGAAAATAGATTTTAATTATGAAATATAATTCTTTATAAAAAAATATATAGTTGCCAAATGCATAGGCTTTCTAGAATTAATATGATGCTATTATAGCAACAATTTAGCACAGTGTTTCACAAAGTGGCATTTTAATTGTTACTCACTTGTTTAATTGCAACTAAGAAAGCAGCACAACACTAATACTGAGTAAGCTTTGATTTATTTATTTTTTTCATGTTAAATAGAGGGCTAGATGATCGTAATTTGTTAATTATTTCGCTGCATTGTTATTGTTTGCTGCTGTTCAAGTTGTTCTTAAAATGAAAACCAGTGCTGCGCTGGCGCCGGCTATGAAGACTATAGAACCCTTGATATATATACACAGTTACCATTAAACTAATACACATAAAATATGAATATTTAATGCAGTTCTGTGTAACTTGTTCAGTGCTGTCCATTAATAATGATATCATCATTGTTTAGCGTGAGCTCTGAAATGTAACATTACACTGATAAAGTGAATTTTTTGTTGTTGTTTTTTTTTTTATCTGTAGCCTACAGTGTGAAAAATAAATAAAAGCTAGACAATATACAAGAAACCGATCATATAATAACAGAGCTGCAGGGTCATCATCACACAGTGTTCCTCACTGACCGTCATGATGAACCTTCACTCAGCAGCACAGAGATACTGCCACACACCAACCTCACTAAAGATTCAGGTCTTTAAAGTCTCTACAAAGTCAGCATTATTTCTCTGAATAAATGATATGTATGTTATTTCCTGACTGAGCAACATTTATTTCAGACTCTTCAAGACTGTACAAATTCCATGGCATTTTACTGATCTACAGTTTCCATAGGAGTAAAATGTTTTTATGTTATTATTAATTTAAGCATGTGTAAATCATTAAGTGCTTCAAATTGCATACTGTTACCAAAATATTTTTTTAAACATTTGCAGTTGTCCTACTGTACTAATAAAAACAAATTTACAACGACATAATCACATAAGCACAGTGAATAACACGGCGCATACATTACAAAGCATACATCATATTCAGATTTCAGAATGAACACTTTACATTTGTAATACATATGCTGAGATTTCTCGTTCAAATATTCGCTACTGTAATGAATATGAATGTCATTTTTTTATTTTTTATAAGTTACTATGCTGCCCGCAGTTGGAATCAGCTTCCAGAAGAGATCAGATGTGCTACAACACTAGTCACATTTAAGTCTAGACTCAAAACCCATGTGTTTAGCTGTGCATTTATTGAATGAGCACTGTGCAATGTCTGAACTGATTGCACTATATTTTCACTGTTTTTTTTTCACTATATTTTCAACTTGCATTGCCTTGCCTTGCCTAATAAGCAGGGGGAATGACCAACATTAAACAATCATTTACAGGCTTAGGACATCTGCATTGTAAGAATGTATAGTGAGACTTCAGAGATAAATATTGTGTATTGTTAGGTGAAGTTTTCTTGTTTCTTTTCTCACTGCATGATTTTCTAATGTGTGAGAATACTAGAGCAAAGCATGCTTATGTTGATTTTATTAATAAATATGGGATAAATGCTTCAAAATGGGACTATACTATTCTCAAAAATTCCATTCCTGCTAAGTTGTTAATTTTTAATAATTTTTAATTTAAAAATGAATTTTTATTTAAATATATTGAAAATATATTGTAATTTTAGTTTAATTATCACTAGATAATTTATTAAAGGCGTTAATATTATGGATAATACGTTTACAAGCTTATTTGTGAGAAACTTTGTTACTGCTAATAATCTTTTAAAGCTCATGGAAAGTGGTTGACTCTTTATCCAAATGTTAATTTTCAGAAATTATAGGCAGTCCCAAACCAATTTTGTTTTAATAATAAAATAAAATAAGTTATTTTAAAATGATTCATCATTATTACCACTTCAAGAAACATTTAAGTAAATTTATATAAAATCTTTCTCCGCTCTGTTCTTTTTGCCAAGAAGAGGAAGAATCTCTTTCACATTTATTCTTTTTCTGTCCTTATACTAAACAATTCTGTCTTCAGATCTCAGCATCTTTACGTCTTGAATTCTTTCTTCTATGTAACATTTCAGCAGTTAATGTTCTCTTTCATTCTGTGGTTTCTGATAATAGAGAGCTAGAGGATGTCCTGGACTTTATTTGTATGATGGGAAAATTCCACATTCACAAAGCGTGATGCCTTAACATTAAACCATTTATTTAATTACCTTTTAATTGTTATTGTATCCCCTCATGTTTATGTTTTTGTTCTAATGTTTATCAGTTTCTTTCTGATATTGTTAATAAAAAATAAATAAATAAAAAAATGCAAAAAAAACAAAATGCTAAAAAGCAATATGGTGGAGTGGTGGTTTCACTTTTTGTGATGTCGTGAGCAAGTATTCATGTCATGTGTTTCTGACAAGTTCTGAAAGTGAACGACATGCTTTCCTTTTCAGTAAATTCATTGTTGTGATCTTTGATTTGTGTTTTTTTTTGTTTTTGATGTAAACTTGTATATTTCTGTTATTTGTTTCTGCTTTTTCGGCCAGGTCACTGTTGTAAGAGATTTTAATCTCAATGAGTTTTTATCCTGGTTAAATAAAGAACGAATGAATCAGTTAAAAAAGAAAAGAAAAGAAAAAAAAGTTATTAAATGATTTTTTAAAGAAATATTATGCTCATGTCTGCTACTATAATTAAACCATGGTACCCATGCACAAATGAACCATAGATTTACTATATACCATAGTTTAACCATGGTATTTGTACAACTGTGGTAACAAATGGTAATAATAAAAAATAAAAAGAAAAAAAAAGAAAACGTACATTTTCGTTTAGTTAAAGTAATTTTCTTGTGGTCTGTTTCTTTATTTGGTTGTGTTGTGAGTATTTTCAGCACATGTGATCTCAGACTGATGAAGATGTTTTCTTTATTTGCTGGTGCTTTTTCTATTTGCATGTGTTTTCTGGAGTTGCAGCGCATTGAGCTCTCGGTCCCCGTAACATTCTAATGCCATTTAACAAAATATTAACAGTGAACCATCAGTGAATAATATTTTGATATTTCATATTATGATATTATTAAGTTGAAGATATTGTTATCCATTAATGATGGGTGGTAGCTGAATGATGAACGATCTGAACTCGACACAATTATGTTTATACAAAGTTACTGAATGTCAGAAAATAACAGGTTTTTGTTCTCTCAAATTTCTAAGGCTACACAATAGAAAAGATTTGTAAAAGTGTCTGGAAAAAGTCAAGCACCTTTTTAAAATGTCATGAAAGCAAAGCATTTTTTTCTGTCAAAAATTTTAATTGTATATTTCAGCACAGAATGTAACAAAACACTGTTAGACTGAAACATATAGTAAGATTGCTAAAATCTTAAAAGCTTTAAAAGGATCTGATGCTGTGTGGGAGGTTTGAGTTAAACAGCTCCTGTCTGTTTTCCTGGATCCTCCTCCACATCATCATAGTCTGTTATTGAAAAACAAGAGAATGATTCATGTATTGATACATACATTACAATGCATGATACAAAACTACAACACTAAAACAAGCAGTAAATTTAAATGAGCTTTTATAACCACAGGAATTGATCATACAAAGTGATTACAAAGACTAACTGAAGGTGTTCAAAATTTACCAAACATGTCACTCTTATATTCTTTGACATTCTTCACATCATCATACTCCTCCTGAACCCCTTCTGATAATAAATGTGGTGATAATTAATTACATGAACAAACAGACATATATCAGGGGTGACCAATCCTGCTCCTGGAGGGCCTCAGTCCTGCAGAGTTTAGTTCTGATCCCAATTAAACACCTGAACCAGCTGATCAAGTTCTTCAGAGTCGAAACTTCCAGACAGGGGTGTTGGGACGAGATGGAGCTAAACTCTGCAGGACACTGACCCTCCAGGAGCAGGATTGGACACCACTGGACTACTTTATTTGGCACAATAAATTGAAGAAAAATAAATAAAGAACTCTGTATCTAGAAGTTTTTTAATTGAATCCCACACCTGCTTTATTATTGGAGAACTGTCGTATGATGACGACATCATCATAGTTTTCTGGTAAGTCATCTACAACAAAATAATGAAAATTTAAATGCATCAAATAAACACTTTGGATATCGAAAATATGAACACACATATATATATATATATATATATATATATATATATATATATATATATATATATATATATAAGCACACACATACATACATAAACCTGTAGCATGTCTCAGTCCAACAGTGATTACATCATCATAGTTCTCTGATGTGATTTGTTGCTTTTCTAAATGAGTAAAAAACAGAGAGAGCAGACATTATTCAGGACAGAAGGAAAAGATGGGACAGAAGTTAATGGTGTACAGTGGATTGTACTATTGTGGATCAACATATTAATTGTTCAGCTGATGAAACATCTTTCCCAAAAAATTTCAGTAATCAAAAACTTTTTGAAAATGATGATCTAGAACATTTGTACAGTGCATGCTACTGTACACATGCAATGTGAATATTTTTGGAAAGTTTTTAATTATATATGAATCACATTACACACAGTACATAGAGTTTATCAGTGGGTGACATTAATATATTTAAGTCCTCCAACCTGAAAGACGCTCATAAGCATCTTCATACCCAGAATGCTGTTCTCCAGAAAAGACACTTCCTGTTATGGAGTAGAACCATCAGACAGACATTCACAATCAAAAATCTTTCAAATCTGCCAAACCTCCACTTCCTTTGGATCACTCAACACTAATATTATAATCAAATCACACTCAAGGTCCCACAAATAAATCATTGAGATGTATTCCACTCATCCCTCTGTATAAAGTGATTATCCTGTTAATGACTACAAATCTAATACTATGACAGTTACTCACCCCTCTGAGTGAAGAGACTGTGTCTGTTAGTGGATCTGTGCTGAATCTCCTCATAAACGGCCTCAGTCGTCGTCCTGTTTCTCCTCTTAGAGAGAGCTGTGAGTGTAGACAGACAAACCTGCTGTCAGTTCACAACACATGACTGATCACACACTGAATAAGACACAATATGACAGTCTCTGGATCTCTCCTACCTCTCCTCATCACTCTGTTCTGCTGAATCAGTATAAGCAGTGGCACTAAGAGCAGTAAGAGCACAACTCCCAGAACAATCACAAGCACTGGGGGGACGGAGAGAGTTTGTGGAGGAGAGACTGATGTTGAGCGCACTGGAGGAGAAACTGGACGAGAAGCTGATGTTGTGGCAGGAGTAGAGGACATTGATAAACCTTTAAAATCTGGCAAAACAGGCACAAGCACATTTAAAGCTATGAATGTTCTGAATATACCAACATTACACACTTTAAAATGCTCTAAAAATAAATATTATTTCTCAGTATTTGGCTGTGACCTTCACAGGTGAGTCCAGCGTGCTCTTTCTTGGAGCAGTCAGTGTGGTTTTTCAGGGAGAGAGAACAGTCCCACAGGTGAATCTCATTCCCTCTGCACTCGACTCTGTTCATCCACACAACACCTTCACCAGCACCAAAGACTGAATTCCCATCAGCCCTCAGTGCTGCTCCACAACCCAGCTGCCTGCAGACCACCTGAGCATCGCTGATGTCCCACTGATCATCACAGACTGAGCCCCACACAGCGTTATGATACACCTCCAGCCTCCCAGAGCACCGGCCCTTACCTCCACTCAGTCTGAGAGGAACTTGATCTAAAACACATACACATAACAAAAAAGTAGATACATTTATTATCAGCAGAGTACTGTCTGAACAGCAGCGTCTGCACAGGAGTATGTGTGTGATCTTTTGTATATTCCAAGATGAAATCCTGCTGGTTTCTCATGTTAAAACACCATTATCTTATTTCCCTGAAAACAGGGTAAACAACCATGAAAATTATGAATGTGAAATGCAACTCCTGTTGAAAAAAACAGCACATGCTGGTTAGATATGTTTTGAAGCATGGCAGCTGGTTAAAGCTGGTCATGTGCTGGTCTATGCTGGTCCTGAGCAACTAGCTCCTGCTCATGACCATCTTTTAATCAGCTCATGACACACTAAGGACCAGCTTAAAACATACCTAACCAGCATGTGCTGTCTTTTTCAACAGGGGTTGCATTCAACATTCATAATTTTCATGGTTGTTTCTTATTCACATCATCTAACTACTGGGGTGCCTCAGGGCTCAGTTCTTGGACCACTTGTCTTCTCTGTCTGCATGGCATCATTAGGTTATGTCATTCAGAAACATGGCTTTTCATACAACTGCTATGCTGATGACACTCAACTCTACCTCTAATTCCATCCTGATGATCTGACGGTAGCTACTTGCATCTCAGCTTGTCTAATAAACTGTTTAACTGCTTCCCCAAGTGGATATTAAATTATGTTGTGGGATAATTAAATATATTCTTAATAAACTACAAACATAAAATTATATAGATTTATTTTGTCCCTACATTCTTTCTTGTAAGACCTCCCTTACAGTGGCACAGCTGACTGAGAGGCTCATTATGCAGCTCATTATGCAGCCCTTTGTCTTCTCAGGTGTAAATCACAATGATATTCATGATAGTTGACGCCTATTCACATATGACTCTTACCAACAAAAAGTGTCTTAGAAAATGTAAATCAATATATTGTTTTCTGTAAGTGAGTAAACAAAATGATTTTCACATAATTTAGAAAGAAAAATTCTAAGCCAAGCTCCAGTTCTCAAAAATCCTGGGAACCATTGTTCTTTATGTGTTTTATGGCCTTATTCAAGTGATTTAACATTTTTAGTTTTTCACTATCCACACATAACATTTTTTTCCTCAAAAATACAATCGTGTACATGCATGCATTTCACATATTATTATAGCCCAGTTTTGTGCTGTTTACAGTGAGATTAGACCCATTTAGATATTTGTAAGAAACTGAAAAAAGCACAAATATCAGGGCATGACAAAACTTCTCCAGGCCCCAAAAATACCCCTAGACTCCAGAGGGTTAAACCAGCTGCCCTGCTTCAAAACATACCTAACCAGCATGTGCTGGTTGTTCAACAGGGGTTGCATTCAACATTCATAATTTTCATGGTTGTTTCAGTTAAATGAACTTACCTGGACACTGTCTCTGATGGGGAGATGTGAAGCATTTCAGAGAGCTTCGAGGAGACTCCGGGATCTCATGTTCTGTAACAATAATTTAATTATTTTTAAATGTATTCCACACATCTTCTCTAAGTACTAATAATAAAAGATAACTATTGTATTGTTTAGAGATGAAAAAAGTCATGTTTTACCTGAGCAGATGATTTTGGCCACTTCATCGTCACCACAGTTATTCTGTCCCCAGGGTAAAGATGGACACTGCCATAAAGAGGAATCATGTGGTCGACATGTAACTTTATCCAGCCAGTTAGGAGCTGATTTCACTCTTGATGTAGAATCAGACAAAACACCAGATCTTCCACAGTTCAGCTCTTGACAGATCAGACTCACTGTGTCTCTGTCCATCTGGTTTAAACACACATTACCCCAGGATCCATTGTAGAAAACCTCCACATTCCCGTCACAGCCCTCAGTTAACCTGATCTCTTTATACTCTACATAACGAATGTCAATTTTAAAATAACAAATTTGAAAAAAATTTGAACATTATGGGAACTTGAATTTTCAAATGTGTACAACTTATAAACCTATATTTCAGTGTAAACAATTTAGCAGCATGTTTACCTGAGCACAGGACTCCTACATCCTCCTTGTGATTACAGTCATGTTTTCCCCAGCCTGAAGAAGAGCAGCTCCACAGGGACGTCTCATTCCCCTCACACTCCACCTCATCCAGCCATATGTGTCCAGAACCAGGACCAAACCAGGCTGGTACCTGCTGGTTACTGAGGGCCACTCCACACTGCAGCTGTCTGCACACCACATGGGCATCTTTAATATCCCAGGAGTCATCACACACTGTCCCCCATGAGCCGCTGTGAAAAACCTCCAGCCTCCCTGCACAGTCTCCCCCAGAACCCACCAGCCTGATGGACCCACCACCTGATATACAGAGACAGAAAAACAATATTACTGATCATGAACAACTAAAGAATCTGCCCTGATGTTGTTAATCTCACCAAGGCAGGTGATGTACAGCTGTTGTGTGGAGCTGCAGTTGAGAGTTTGTGGAGAGCTGCAGTTCCCCAGATGAGCTTCACTCCCAGAGCACTGGAAGCCCGTCACACACTCATGACTGTGTCCAGGACTGGATGAAGAGGAGCTGTAGAAGTTCAGCACAGAGCCACAGTCCAGCTGTCTGCAGACCACAGAGGATTCAGTGAGACTCCAGGAGTCCAGCAGAACTCTCCTCCAGACCTGATGGATGAAAACTTCCAGCTCCCCCTCACACTGTCTCTCTCCAGACAACCGCACCAGACCATCATGAAGAGCCAGAGAGGAATCTGAGGAGATGTGGAATTTTACAAAGATGTTGCAGTATGTATTGTTTGCATTTTTACTCAATAAAATCCTCTCACTAGAGCAGATGACTCCAACATCTCGTCTGTGAGAACATTCAGCTCGACTCCATGAAGAGATGGAACATTCTGAGAGTTTTGTTTCATTCCCGTCACAATCAAACACATCATCCCAGATTTCATCACTTCCCTCTCCAAACCAGTCTGATCCCACAACAGTCACAGCAATCCCACAATTCAGCTGTCTACAGAGGACACTGGCAGCTCTCATATCCCAGCATGCATCACACACTGTGCCCCACTCTTTTAGAAAATGAAGCTCCACTCTTCCAGAACAAGTGTCTGAGCCATTTATCAGTCTGAGATCAGTGTAACCTGAGAAAAGTAAAGAGACTTCAGAAACAATGCATAAAACATTCTTAAACTAAGCTGTCATTAGATTGATCACATTATAACACAAACCTAAGACATGAACTAGAATCTAAAACAAATGAAGAGATGCTGAATATTTATACTTAACCAGAGCAGATCAGTCCCACAATGTTGTCAAAGGTGCAGTTGTGTTCAAGTGATGATATTGAACAGAATGAAATCTGAGACTCATTTCCTCTGCACTGAATCTCTTGTGTCCACATCTGAGTGTCTCCTTTGTCAAAAGCAGCTGCTCCCAGCACCTGTACAGGAGCCCCACAGTCCAGCTCTCTACACACAACCTCTGCATCCTGCTGGTCAAAGACAGCGTCACACACCGACATCCACTTCTGAACATGAAGTATCTCCAACCTCCCAGAGCAAAGATTAGACCCATCAGCAAGTCTGGAGCGTTTATGACCTGTTTATATTGCATAAAAGTGAGGATTAGATGAGCAGGTTTTGTTTGACAGGTTCTGGATGTGGCAAGTCTTACATCCAATTACATTTCGAACACTCTTGAACATGTTTTCTACATATATACATTTGTAAATGTTTATTGTAGTACATAATGAAAGTTTTTTTTTTTATTATTAAATGAAAAATGAAAATTGTAAACTCATTAGTTGTTATTCACTGAAAATGCTTCTTGAAGCTAGACAGTTGAGGTCACTCTTTATCTTTGGAAGGTGTGCTGTAAATATTTCTTTAGATCATTGTGAAAATTCAGTAAACAAATAAATAATCATGGTAAATTTACATTATTTTCAAGATGCCTATAAGACTTAAGTGGTATTAATTCTAAGAATAAAATAGACATGTTTAAATCGGATATGCAACCACATCCAAAAATAAATATCTTTATTTTCTTACATAATCAAGACAAAATTATAAGAAAGTGAGGAATGCTTTGAGGTTAAATTTTATTCACCAGAGCATATGACACCAGCATCATGATTATGAGTGCACACAGGTTTATTCCATCCTGCTGACCCACAATTCTTCAGTGTAGACTCTGTTCCTAAACATGTTAAAACACTCATCCAGATTGGTCCTGATCCTGGACCAAAATGAGAATTAATTAAAACATCTACAGGTTCTCCACAGTCCAGCTCTCTACACACCACTGCAGCAGCAGGCATATCCCAGCTATCATGACACACTGTTCCCCACTGACTTCTGTGAAGAACCTCCACTCTACCAGCACAGCGACTGTTACCATTTACCAGTCTCACATGCATTACATCTAAGAGAGAGAGAGAAATAGAGAGAAAGACAGAGATCAAAATCAATCAATCATTCTAGAGAAATGTCATTGTGTTTAATATTAGCCTAACTACTAAAATAGATAAAAAAATAGAAAAACTAAAAATAGAAATATACCAAAGAGAAAACCCACATAATATCAGTGTCATATTTTTATGAATTTCAGCTCATTCTTTGAAGCTGTGGGTGTGGTGAAGGCCTCAACAAGTGCAATGGGACACATATGATCCTAGTTATGCTACTAATTTCTCTCATATTAATCTTCTTACCAGCACACTGAAGCACCTGGTGATCATCATGAGAGCAGCTGTGTTTCTCTGATGCTGGACACATTCGAATCTGAGACTCATTTCCTCTGCACTGAATCTCTTGTGTCCACATCTGAGTGTCTCCTTTGTCAAAAGCAGCTGCTCCCAGCACCTGTACAGGAGCCCCACAGTCCAGCTCTCTACACACAACCTCTGCATCCTGCTGGTCAAAGACAGCGTCACACACTGACATCCACGTCTGATTATGAAGTATCTCTAACCTCCCAGAGCAGCGAGAACCTCCAACCAGCCTGACTTCTGCAGTAGTGAGAGAAAATAAAATAAAAGTTCCACAACCATTGTTATCAAAGTTATAAACAACAATCAATAATGCTGACAGATCATTATTTTATGTGCATTCAAATTGTTACAAATGTTATTAAACTGATTCATATATATATTTTTGTGAATGTACATGAACTATTGGTACTATCATTAGACTTGGCCTAAGATCGCACAGACAAAAACTGAAGGTGTACTTAATGCCTTTTTTGAAAGGAAACACTTGTGATACTGGGTTTGTACAATAAAAGCTACTGATAAAGAACCAATAATTGCATTATTTGGGTTTACATTTAAATATTATCTTTATGTATTTGGCACATATTTATGCACACAGAAAAAGCTACTTACAGATGCATTCAAGATTAACATTTTATCAGTTCATGCATTCCCTGAGAATATAGCCTATGACTTTGGTGTTGCCAACACTTGGTGTTAAAAAAATTATCTAAATAAATATCTTTGGAACTAAAATATATGGCATGTGGATCAACAGTGATGTAATAGATTACATTTTAGAACAGCTCACCTGAGCAGATGACTCCAGCATCTGTACCATGATTACAGTCATAATCATACAACAGAAATTATCCACAGTTCTTCAGTGTAGTCTCTGATCCAGTACACATTATACGATTAGTCCAGCTTGGTCCTGATCCTGGTCCAAAATAAGCATCACCCACAGCATCTACAGGTTCTCCACAGTCCAGCTCTCTACACACCACTGCAGCTTCAGTCATATCCCAAGCAGCATCACACACTGTTCCCCACTGACCTCTGTGAAGAACCTCTACTCTACCAGCACAGCGACTGTGACCACCAACCAACCTTACATTCACACGGCCTGTATATTGAATACAGAAAACAAGAAAAGTTATATTTACTGTATCAACAGAGCAAACAAGATAGTAAGAAGAAAAATATTTCATACAAACAGTAAGACGATTTGAAATAAGATTTCAGTGAAGTAAAATAAATTTGCTCAAACCTGCACACACCAATCCAACATCATTATCATGTGAACAGTTGTATTTGTGTTGCAGAGATGTTGGAGAGAGGTGAATCTGAGACTCATTTCCTCTGCACTGAATCTCTTGTGTCCACATCTGAGCGTCTCCTTTGTCAAAAGCAGCTGCTCCCAGCACCTGTACAGGAGCCCCACAGTCCAGCTCTCTACACACAACCTCTGCATCCTGCTGGTCAAAGACAGCATCACACACTGACATCCACGACTGATCATAAAGTATCTCTAACCTCCCGGAGCAGCGAGAACCTCCAACCAGTCTGACTTCTGAAAGAACATAAATAATTTATGACTTTATGATTTTATGACCAATTCACTCTTTTGTAAGCACCATATTTCGCTAAGATAACGGCAGTATAATCTAAAGACACATTTTTTTTGAGTGTTGTCCCCAAGAACACCATTAATCGAAAAATGGCTTAATGCATTAACACAGTTAAATCCAAAGACCAAATTAATGATGGACCATGAGTAAACACTTCAATCATGTAATGCTTTACTAATTAATTTTGTTGTGTAGAAATTATAATATATTATAGTGGAATGCATAAATACTTAAACACACATTCCAATTTTTTTTTTAATGATTTCTCCAAAGCTGGCCTCATTTTACAGGTATTTTATTTTCACAAACACCTCAAATAATCAACTCTAGAGCAGCGGTTCTCAATTCCAGTCCTCACATCCCTCACAAGCTCTTTGTTAACACACCTGATTCAGATAACCAGCTTTTTTAGAAGTGAGCTCTGTGCATATTCATTGCTCCCTACTCCCTGAGCAGAGGAAATCTGTTTACCTCACTTCAGAACATTTATTCACGGATTTGATTTGTGTTGCACACTTCTTCACACACAGACAAATGTGACATCATATTTCTAAATAAATACAATTTAAATGTCTCGCACACATCAAAGCACTTTGATTGAAACATATAAGATCGCTTCGAACGTGAATCATGACGGAATATCCTGTGATGTCCACCTAGCAGGGCACTAACATCCCAATAGAATAAACATCTGAAGCAATAAGAGAAAAACAAAATGTGAAGAGCAGGGGGGGACGAGGATTGGAATTGAGAACCACTGCTCTAGTGTCACAGTGTGAACTCAAATAACACAATTATCCAAAAGCAAGCATTCAGTAGCAAAACTGATGACACAACAATCAGAATCTCAGGCTAGTATAAACAGGAGAGCAGGTGACTGCTTTCAGGGACATTTCACTATTTGGTCCCCAGTAAACAGTATGACATACACACATTCAAACTTGTGATTGGCAAATTTAGCCAGTTTTTTGTTTGTTTGTTTTTTTTTACTCATGTTTTTGCAGAACTGTGTCTGAAGCTGCAATGATAGGTAAAAATTGATAGACTGAATGCACTGTAAGTTGCTTTGGATAAAAGCGTCTGCTAAATGCATACATTTACTTTAATTTAGATTTTTAATTTAATTTTAAATTTAGTGAAATTTGTCCAATTTATTTATGCATGTAATCAAAGGTATCCTGTGTTATATTACATTCATAATAAATAAAAAAAACAAACCAAAAAGTGAGGGGATGTTTTAATTATTTATTAACAAGCTAATGTTTTCTGAGTCAATGTTGCAAAAATGAATTTGAGGAACCTGACTTACCATTTCCTCACTAGACGTGCTTTTTGAGAGAAATTCAACTTTATGGATTGTATAATGAAAGAGTTTTTCTTTTTGATTTGAATTATTTTGTTTAAAAATAGTAATTTAAAGCACTGTATAGAAAATTTTGGTGAAGCGCTCCTGGTCAAGACCAAGAGGACAGAAAGCGCATCCTGTTTGTTTTCCTTTTTTTACAAAAGCATAAGGTTTCGTTGATATTGTGAGTGCACTCAAATACCAGTAGACCCTTTGCAGTTCTGAATGATGCATACTTTTGCCTTTATGAACAAAAATAATTTTTTTAAGTTCCCACTGTTATTGCAAATAAAAGTGCATGTGGTCGCACTGCCGCCTCAATGACCTGCAAAGCATGCTTTGGCTTCCACACAAACAATTGGATATGAACCTAACAGCACTCATTTATCTAGGTTAAATGTTTAAATGAATAGTGTGAAATGCATTAAGTGTTTTATGTCTGATTATTTTAGGCAAGTCGTGTTGGTTTGAGAAGGCTTAATTCATCGAACATTATGCACAACTCACTGTCTGCTGCAGCTTGATCTTTCCTTTAAAAAACTAAACTTAAAATTACCGAACATAAAATGTTCCAAACGTATTTCTAAATTAACTTAAGAAACAAAATAAAACATGACCAGTTTGCCATTAAAAACAAAAACTGAACTATTTTAATAGCTGTGTAATGGGGAACAGAGAGAGAGAAAAAGTCATTTGTATACACTGTTTGTTTATTTTGCTCAAATAGTGTTAAAAGCTTATTTTTCAGGGTAGATCAGTCAGTGTGCATGCACAGTCCTAAGCGCATGTCTTTTTGTCGCAAAACTTTAATTACTGCTTAAAGCCCCATTAAAATTAAATGGCCACCACCACATGAAGCTGTTCTAGAAACAAGGATAAAATAACATTTTGTGTGCCACCCTAAGAAAATGATAGGCTAGCTAAAATGTGATACTTTATTCACAAAAATAAGTTTAATCTTACTATATTCAAAAACTTGCTCACTCTGCTGTTGTTTAGACGATATGCACTAGAATTTTATTGAAGCAGTGAGACACGTTTTAAATCAAAATATTCAAGTATTTATTGACTTTGCGCCTTATTTCGAAGTGAACAGAAATACGTGCTCTCATATGTCCTTTAGTTATGATTATTTAATTTATCCACTAAACTATTAATTACCAACATACTGTCTCAGCTTTAGTTTGGCTCTAGTTTTATACTTATTCCAGTTTTTATGAAAACGTAGCGTGGATTAAATTTAATATACATAGTAAATCCTTTTTACTGAACATGTTAAAAATAAGTTTGAAAAAGTGGTCAGAAGCATGCTGGTGGTGGTGACGTTGAAGACGAGCGACCGTGGTAATGTAGTCCGTTTATTGCCAAAGTTTAGCTTTTAAGTTCTGGCGATTCCATAGGAATCACAATTATTATTATAATTTTATTTTTATTTTTTCTCGATAATTCAAAATCCTATGGAAAAATGTTATTAGCTTATTGTCACGGGAACCAGTGTGATGTTAACAGCTGATTGGCTTACAAAGTGACTGTACTGAATACAGTTATTATTTACTTGCTGAAGGGCACAGGTAGCTAATTATGACATTTATTTTGATGGGTTTATGTAATGATTGTTTTAGGTTATATTCAATTAGTTTTTTTTTAATTAGTTATTTGGTTTTCCAGCATTTTTGTGTATTTGAACCCTTTCCAACAATGACTTTGATTTTGAGATCCATCTTTTCACAAATGAGGGACTCGTATGCAACTATTACAGAAGATTCAAACGCTCAGACACTCTCAAAGAAAAAAAAAAAAAAAACAATCATTAAGAGCTGAATTTGAAAATCAGGGAAAATGTAACTTATTTTCTTCTGAGAAACATGTAACTATCTTCTGTGGCCTCCAAAGAGCAAATGTACATGCCTCCATACTGTTTAAAAGTACAGTCAATGTTGGAAAGGGTTCAAATACACAAAATGCTGGAAAACCAAAGAATTTGTGGAACCTGAAGGATTTTTCTTAAGAATGGCAAATTCTTTTGGTAAAATAATTAACATTTAACAAAGGGGAATGTAAACTTTTGACCTCAACTGTAGTTGTATTAAACATTACACATGTGAACATTTAACCAGGAGTGTTACAATTATAAGTTTGCTTTGTAAAAATGTAACTTTTTCTCAAGGCAAGACAGAAGCTACATCTCAAACAGTATATACCTTGAATATGTGCGTAACTGTTAATGATGCACAAATGTGCCATAAATGTGTTTACACTGGAATAAAATATAAGTGTTACGTTTTTTTATATACTGTATATAAAATAAAAATAACATTAATTAGTGTTCAATATACTGTATATCATACATTTAAAATTTGTGACAGAGTTTGCTTTCTGGGTACTGGAAGTGTTTTGTTTTTGCTGTTTTTTTTTTTTTTTTACCATACAGTATGTTTCTTATATTTGTGCATATTGCTGTGCATCAGTCTAAAATGTTGTTAACTATGGCATTGAGTAATTTGGCTTTTCATACTTTAGATACAATATGAACAGCAAAACTCGGATTTAGCCACAATTGTGCAAATGTTACCTGAGCAGATGACTCCAGCATCTTTAGCATGATCACAGTAACTTTGTTCCCATCCTCCTGATACACAGTCCTTCAGTGTGGATTCTGAACCAACACATCTGACAAAATTCATCCAGATTGGCCCTGATCCTTGTCCAAAGTGGGCATTCCCCAAAACATCTACAGGTTCTCCACAGTCCAGCTCTTTACAAACCATTGCAGCATCAGCCAAATCCCAGGCAACATCACACACTGTTCCCCACTGACCTCTGTGAAGAACCTCCACTCTACCAGCACAGCGACTGTGACCACCAACCAACCTCACATTCACACGGTCTAATATAAAAAAAAAGAGAGAGTGAGAAAGAAAGGCATATTGTGAATAAATAAATAAAAAATATCGAAATCTGAAATGTTAAGTTGTAATCAAACATCTTGAAGCAAATTGTTGATGTTTTTAATTTGTGTACTTACCAGCTGTGATGAGTATTACAACTGCAGACAGTAAAATGAACATCAGGCATCTTCCCATCATCCTCAGCATGATTAACTCAACACCCAGAACAAGCTTATTTGCTCTGATGATACAGAAGTACAGACATCCTCTTAATGAGAGAGAAAGAGGCCCAACACCCTCCAATCACACTCGCTATTACCTTATTAGACACAACAGAGGAAATCATCAAACAACTTCAGTGACAAATCAGAGGACGCTTTTCTCATTTTCTCCATATATAAATATATACATAAAAACCATCAGAGCTGATGAACTCCTCCTCCCCATACATCAAGACCTCAGTGAGGGGAAACACACACACACACACACACACACACACTCACAGACTCACACATGTTTTTGATTTACAGGAGACAGGAAACTCTCCAGTTTATTTACAGCATCAAAGCCAAACACCTGCAGAAATGACATAAAAGCACTGATAATAAACTGAAAATGTGTACATATATCATATACTCAACTGTCATGGATTCGGTTTCCCTTCTCTCCTTCCCCCTCCTCTGCTGGTTATTTTGCTACACTCACACACGGCTCATCGGCTGCTTTTGTTGTTTATTCCCAAGACTTGTTTTGTTGCAACGCTACTCTATTAAAGGAGCTTCATTTTGCATAACCGCTTTTGGGTCCTCATCTTTCCATATCACACTCAACTCTGTAAAGTTGTAAAATTATATAAAATGACATTTGAGTAAATAAAGGCTTACCTTAGGCTTTGTATAAGGCTTAATAGACTATGAGGGAAATTTTGTGAACATCTGACAAAATAACTCCTGTAAATAATGTCAAATTGAATTTCATAAAATTGCTCTTTTTTTTTCATTTTGCACACACAAATAATAATTGTGATTCAGTGGTGAACACATGACATATAGCCTAAATAAACTTTTAAATAAACCCTCCACTAAACAAAACTGATGTTTGGTTTACATGTCAGTCAGACCATCTCTTCCCATCTATATGTCAGTGGTTCTTAAATCGTTCACTCGTCCACTTATAATCCCGCCAAATGTATTGCAGTCACAGAGCGAAAAATAACAAGCAAAGATCAAATATTTTAAAACACGTGTAAAATAATAACGCACAAATCCGAAAAACAAATGCAGTTTTTTTTTTAACCAAAAGCGCAGTCATGGATCGAAAAATAATAAGTGTAAATCAAAAATGTAAACGCATTTAAAATTATATTGCACAAAACTGAAACATGAATTAAAAAATTTCCAAATCTCAAATAAAATCAGGTTTCCTGCTCACATGTAATTTTTTTTGTGTGTGTGTTTGTGGTTTTTTTCCCCTTTGCTCTTGTTTCCATGTTCTGCGCTTGTGTTTCTTAAAGTTGCAGTTTGAGTTTCGTGTAAATCAGGGCAGGCTTCAGTGTCACCATTGGCCCGCAAGTTCTAGATTGACAGCTGCACCTCTAGCCAGTCAGTCCAATGGGGACTTGACATCACTCCAATGTGACTCGTGGCTGCTGTGGCCAAGAGGGTAGGTGTGTGTGTATGAAGTAGAGGGTGATGGTGACACGGGAGTGGATTTTCAAATCTCTCCCATCCCCCTCCCGCAAAAAAAGATCCCGTCCCATTCCAATCCTACGAAAAAAACATTGGGGAAACATCCCGTCCTTTTTCCCGGAATGACTCACGATCTCTCCCTCTCCCATGTTGTATTTATTTATTTGTATTTATTGTGCCTCCATCTGTCCTGCTGTTCAGTGTCTACACACGCTTCAATAGCGCACATTTCTGTAGGTATATGTATGTAGATATACATACATCTTTTCGATGAAAAGCTATATTTGAGGTCTATGAATGATAGATGGGCTTTTGGATGTACTGCCCGATGTAGGCTACTGTATTACCACATTGACCAGATGTTAATGATCTGTCCTTTATCAGTGTAGTGAGTTCGTGTGGCAAGGAAGAGGACAAAGGGGTCGGCTGGACTGCTGACGTATTTATTTGACCAAAACTAAACAAAGAACAAAGAAAATCACAACCACCCAAACGGGGACTCTTATTCTGACACTCCGTCAAACTTCCGGTTCACTCCTTCCGGTTCGGGTCAGCAGTCCGTCTCTCTCTCGCTTGCATCCGTTTCTCCCGGCGTTTTATACTCTCTCCACGCCAATTACTAGAACGAGAAACAGGTGATGATAATTTTTGCCCAAACCACTCACTTACCGCTCGTCTCCTGATTCTCTCTCCCGCTGCAGACTTCGCTAAACCACGCCCCCCCTGCCACATACCCCCACCGCCCGACTCAGGCCGGGGAGCCATCCGGCCTGCAGCCCCACCCCCCCCACCCCATTTCTGGAGAGGAAGTCGGCCACCGCCATCTGAACACCCGGCCTGAGGATCACCTTGAACTTAAAAGGCTGAAGAGCTAGATACCAACGAGTGATCCGCGCGTTGGTATCCTTCATGCGGTGGAGCCACTGCAGCGGAGCGTGGTCCGAACAGAGGGTGAACTCCCGTCCCAGGAGATAATAGCGGAGGGTGAGGACGGCCCATCTGATGGCAAGGCACTCTTTCTCGATGGTGCTGTACTTAGCCTCTCTCTTCGAGAGCTTCCGGCTAATGTACAGCACCGGCCGTTCCTCCCCCTCTATCTCCTGGGACAGGACTGCCCCCAGCCCCCTGTCCGATGCGTCTGTCTGCAACAGAAAAGGGAGAGAAAAATCAGGAGAGTGTAACAGCGGCCCGCCACAAAGAGCAGCCTTGACCTGAGTAAAGGCCTGCTGACACGGCTCCGTCCACTGGACCGTATCTGGTACCTCCTTTTTAGTAAGGTCAGTCAAAGGGCTGGTGAGGTCCGAATAATTAGGAATAAACCGTCTATAATATCCCGCCAGCCCCAAGAACTGTCTTACCTCCTTTTTGGTCTTGGGTCGTGGGCAGGTCGCAATAGCGGCAGTCTTATCAATTTGGGGACGCACCTGCCCATGCCCCAAGTGGAAGCCCAGATACCTTACTTCCACACGCCCAATCGCACACTTCTTTGGGTTGGCCGTGAGCCCCGCTCCCCTCAGCGACCTCAGGACAGCCCTCAGATGCTGCATATGCCGCTGCCAGTCATTACTAAATATAATAATATCATCTAGGTAGGCAGCAGCATATGCAGCATGGGGCCGTAGAATCCGATCCATGAGGTGCTGGAAGGTAGCTGGGGCCCCGAACAAGCCAAACGGAAGGGTAACAAATTGGTGTAATCCGAACGGCGTTGTGAAAGCTGTCTTTTCTCTGGACAATGGAGACAAGGGGATCTGCCAATAGCCCTTTGTTAAGTCCAATGTCGAATAAAAGCGAGCCGTGCCTAGCCGATCAAGCAACTCGTCAACCCGCGGCATTGGATACGCGTCGAATTTCGACACAGCATTCACCTTGCGGTAATCTACACAGAATCGGACTGAGCCGTCCGTTTTCGGAACTAAAACTATCGGGCTCGCCCAGTTACTATTAGATTCTTCTATTACCCCCATGTCAAGCATAGCGCCCAATTCAGCCTGAACTACTTGTTTCTTGTGCTCAGGTAAACGATACGGCCGGCTGCGAACTACCACGCCCGGCTCGGTCTCGATATGGTGCTGAATTAGGTTAGTACGGCCCGGCAGGGGCGAGAAGACGTCGGCAAACTCTGCTTGTAATTTCGTTACATCAGTGAGTTGGGACGGCGAGAGGTGGTCTCCACCTGGAGCCAGAGCGAGGGATTGGGGTTTGATATTCGCCTCTGGCCCGAGATCATCCTCTCCACCAATCACCGTTGCCAACATCACTGATTCCGCCTCATTCCATTTTTTAAGGAGGTTGAGGTGGTATATCTGACGGGACCCGTTCCTATCGGACCGTATTACCTCATAATCGAGATCTCCGACCTGTCGTGCGACCTCAAACGGTCCCTGCCACTTAGCCATTAATTTGGAGCTCGACGTTGGGAGTAATACAAGTACTTTCTCTCCCGGTGCAAATTTGCGTAACCTAGTTCCCCTGTTATACAGCTGGCTCTGGCGGTCCTGGGCTTGTAACAAATTCTCCATGGATAGCCGCCCCAATGTGTGGAGTTTTGTTCTCAAGTCCAGCACATACTGAATTTCGCTTTTGCCCTGAGACGGTCCCTCCTCCCAAGTTTCTCTCAGTACGTCGAGCACCCCCCGGGGCTGGCGTCCATAGAGAAGCTCGAAGGGGGAAAACCCCGTGGAGGCTTGTGGGACCTCTCGCACAGCAAATAACAAGGGCTCTAGCCACCTATCCCAATTTTTGGCGTCTTCGTGAACGAACTTACGAATCATGGATTTAAGTGTGCGATTAAATCGTTCGACCAGGCCGTCGGTTTGTGGGTGATAGACGCTAGTTCGAATCGATTTAATGCCCAACAATCCGTACAGTTCGCGTAGCGTACGTGACATAAACGCCGTGCCCTGATCGGTGAGGATTTCTTTTGGAACCCCCACCCGGGAGATAAGACGAAACAGGGCATCCGCAACACTTTTAGCGGAAATGTTGCGGAGGGCCACCGCTTCAGGATATCGTGTTGCATAATCAACTATGACTAATGCAAAGCGATGTCCTCGTGCCGATCGCTCTAATGGCCCGATGAGGTCCATGCCAATTCTCTCGAAGGGGACCTGCATTAAGGGAAGAGGGCGCAAAGGCGCTTTTGGGGCGGCCGGTGGGTTTACCAATTGACATTCCGGACAAGACGCGCACCACCTGCGCACGTTGTCATGAATGCCCGGCCAAAAGAAGCGGGCCATGAGGCGATTTAGTGTTGCGGCCTGTCCCAAATGGCCCGCCATAGGATTAGAATGAGCCGCCTGGAAAAGCATTTCCCGGCGGCTCTTTGGAATTAACAATTGGGTTGTATTCAATTTTGTCCGAGCGTCTTGGGTCACTCTATACAACCGGTCTTTTAAAATGGCAAAATACGGATAGGAGAGCGGGAGGGCAGGTTGGAGAGACTGGCCATCGATGGCGCGGACCTGTTGAAACGCATGTTTTAGTGTCTCATCCTGAGACTGCTCCAGAGGAAAGTCATCACGCTCCGAGAGAATTAGTCTCCCGATTTCGTTCAGTTCCCCTGAAGCAGACCACAGCGACCCTGGCTCAGTTTCTCCCACCTGTACCCGCACGGCCTCCTTCCGTGCCTTATTTCCCCAAGAGGCATCCGCACATAACGACCCCAATAAAACCGTAAACGCAGGCCAATTCGTTCCCAAAATTACCGGATGCCGGAGGTGGGGACTAACCGCCACCTCTACACTATGCTTTTGTCCCCGGAAATGAATGCTAATTGGGACAACCGGATACTCCACCACATCCCCGTGTACACACCGCACCTTAACCACGCGGCTTGTATCCAATGCCCCCGGTTGAATCAGGCTTTGATGGATTGAGGTTTGGTTACATCCCGAATCCACCAAGGCCGGATATGTACCCCCCTTGATACTCACGGGTATTTAGTACTCGCCAGCCTGACCGGGGGTGACCTGTGGGACATCCGGGACCCGGATCATTGTCCCCACCTCCATCGCTGGACACCTGTCCACGAAATGCTCCGGGTCCCCGCAACGCCAACAGGCCAGCCCAGACCTACCCGCCGCCCCAGTGGCAGGGAGTGGATTGGAGAATTGGCGCGGAGAGAGTGGAGAAAAGGAAGCACTGTCCCCCCCAGCAGGCACAATCCCTGCCCCCCTGGGCGGGGCCCTTGGGCTCCCGAAGTGTCCATGGTCGATCCTGTCCCGCCCCCGGGGCGGGACACGAGGAGGGCCGGGTGGACGGGACCTAGGGAGAGGGACAGGGCGAGAGAGAGAGGGGGGAGAGAGAGAAGGAGAGAGAGAGTTAGCAGGTGGGGGTGCGCCGACCCCTGGGCACGCCACCATGTGGTCCTCCGCCAGATGGATGGCCGAGTCCAGCGACGTGGGGCGGTGGCACTGGACCCACTCGGCCGTCTTCTTGGGAAGCCGAGCGATGAACTGCTCCAGCACCACCAGGTCGACGACATGCTCCACGTCACTTCCCTCGGCCAGTAGCCACTTGCGGCAGGAGTCCCGGAGCTGTTGGGCCATCGCGAAGGGCCGGCCGGCCTCGCCCAAATCCAGGGACCGGAAGCGCTGGCGATGTTGCTCTGGCGACCGGCCGACCCGCTGGATAATGGCCCTCTTGAGGTCGTCGAAGACCAGGAGGTTCGCCACCGGAAGTTGTTGCGCGGCCACCTGGGCCTCACCGGAGAGCAGGGGTATTAGGCGTACCGGCCACTGCTCGCGGGGCCACCCGCAGGCCTCCGCCGACTTTTCGAAGAGCTCCAGGAAGGCCTCCGGATCGTCCTGGGCCCCCATCTTGTGAAGCGGCAGGTGCATGGGGGCGGCGGGCGGCCCGGCGGCCTCGGCGCGAACCTCCCGATCCATCCAGCTCCGGAACCTCTCGCGGTCCTCCTGCTGGGCCTGAACGATGGCCTGGAATCGTCTCTCCTGATCGGTCCTCAGGTCCAGCAGGGCCTGATGTTGTTCTTGGTGCAGGACCGCGAGGGAAGCGATGATATCCGCAAGCGGCGTGGAGGACGGGCTTTGCATGGCGGCGGCGGTCCTTCTTCCTTCCCGGGTTTCGGCACCAGTGTAGTGAGTTCGTGTGGCAAGGAAGAGGACAAAGGGGTCGGCTGGACTGCTGACGTATTTATTTGACCAAAACTAAACAAAGAACAAAGAAAATCACAACCACCCAAACGGGGACTCTTATTCTGACACTCCGTCAAACTTCCGGTTCACTCCTTCCGGTTCGGGTCAGCAGTCCGTCTCTCTCTCGCTTGCATCCGTTTCTCCCGGCGTTTTATACTCTCTCCACGCCAATTACTAGAACGAGAAACAGGTGATGATAATTTTTGCCCAAACCACTCACTTACCGCTCGTCTCCTGATTCTCTCTCCCGCTGCAGACTTCGCTAAACCACGCCCCCCCTGCCACAATCAGCCACACCAAACAAACAGGAGGACAGCATAAAGACACAGGTCGAGTACAATTGAATTCAAAATTAAAATATAAGCCTACAGTTTATACTTTATTTATTTAAAAGGTAGGCTATATTTGTGTAGAAAGTTGTGGATCAAAGTGTTATTACGATTCTAGGTCCCACCAAAAAAATTTTCTTGCCCCGTCCCAATCCTGTGATAGTGATTTTGTTTACAATAAATGTCAGCCTCTAGTGTGAAGATGGATAGCCAGTGTCAGCAGGCAAATACCGGACGATCTCAGGTAATTGGTCTTAAATATTTTGTTAGCAGGTGACAGAAACATTCCCTTTGTGTGATATTTAATGCGCATCTTGTCAGCAGATGATGAAGATTTACCGCTGATTACACAACCGGCTTTACTGACAAGATAAATTAAATATCGCGTGTGATTTATCGTGCAGCCCAACTGCCTAAAATATAAAGTATTGGTAAATAAACCAAACTAACAAGACGTGTTAACAGGATATCGGCCTACATAGTGCTTGCAGAAAATAGTGCTGTCACCCACTAACAAAATATTTATGGCTAATTACCTGAGATTTGTCTGCTGACTCTGGTTATCCATCTTCACACACCTGCCACAGCAGCCACAAGTCGCACTGGAGTGACGTCAACTCCCCCTTGGACTGATTGAAACTCAAACTGCAACTTTTAGAAACTCAAGCGCAGACAGTGGAAAGAAGGGCAAAGGGGAAAAGACCACAAGCACATAAAAAAATAACATATGAGCAGGAAATTGATTTTGATTTTGCTTGCGATTTGGAAAATTTTTAATTCATGTTTCAGTTTTGTGTAATCCATGACTGCACTGTTTGTTATTTTAAAAAATTGCATTTGTTTTTCGGTTTTGTGCGTTATTATTTTACACGTGTTTTTAAATATTTTATTTATGCTTATTATTTTTCGATCTGTGACTGCAATACATTTGGCGGGATTCTAATCCCATAATATACTCCTCAGCAGGGCAGACGGAGAAAGGGGATCCATTATTCTCCAGCACCCACTCCACGACCGACTGCTCCAGGCATAGGAACTGAACAGCTGGGGGATATTCATTCTGGGAGGGGGGAGAACAAAACAAAAAAAAAGGAAAGATTACAAAACATAGCTAAACTCACTTTTCGGTCCGCTATTCTGTCACAAGTGTGCTAACGCGCAAGATGAAGGATATATAGGCTATATCAAAAGTTATTTTAATGCTCACGGGAGAACAAGGCACATCCAACACAAATCATCAAAACATATGATATAACATTAATAGCAGACAAGGAGGAACCAAACAGACAGGGTTTTTAAACACAAGGAAAGTAATCAGGGGAATGGAAACCGGTGGGGATTAATTAACAAAACAAGGGAGTGGAACAAAAAGGAACAGAAAGTCCATGATTATGACAATATGATACAGTATGATAGAATAAATATTTTAAACGTGTTACAGGTTGTTGAATTACACACATAACACAGTACTTCTACAGTAATAAAATAAAAATAAACGTTTTTTATATGTAAAATATAAAAGCCCAGCAGACAAGCAATATGCATAATTTATTTATTGGTTTATGCCTGATCACATAAGAAAATAAGTTGATACAGCTGATTTTAGTTAATTTTTATTTCTTTTTTCTCCATTGTGAAAGTTACTTCTCGCATCCAAAATAAATGCAAGCATATTATCAGCATTATCCGCTCATGAACTCAGTACTTTCTGTGGTAATGCTGAGGGCTGTTACGTCACTGATGGTCATTGTGTTTATATTTATTTTATACTTAGTCTTGGATTGTCACTGTTTTTTGTGCTATATAATGTAAATACATATATTTGACTTCAGGGATCATGTAATCTCTTATTGACATTCAAAAACTTGTCCAAATTTTTTTTTTATTTTATTGCTATTAACAAGGCCAAAAACATCCAACAAAATCCACAAAGGCAAAACAGATTTCATAAAAAAATGGCGAAAAATATAAAAGCCTGAAATTTTACATATCAATAACAATATCGATATATCAATAACTCAGCATTTGTTTAGATGTGTTGAACTGAAGCAGTGGATGACATCATTGACCAAATGACCCCCTTCTTTGTTTGACTCCTCCTCCTCCTCCACATCATCATAATCTGTTATTAAATACAACATTTTAAATCATGTCAAATACTGTAACTGAATAAATATTTGAAGTCTAAACAACTGGAAAAATATAAAATATTAAATCTAAATAAAGATGTTAATATGAGAACAAAATTGTTTTAGTAACTTACTCTACATCTTCACTGACACTCATGACATCATCATACTCTCTCTGATGAACTCTCTCTGATCAAGAATGACATAAAAACATCTCATATCAGTTTATAAACAGTCCCTTTTCCTTTCAGTGACATGATTACAAAGAGCGAATATCTGATCCTCCTGTAAACATGAAAATGGCCATAACATACAGTAGTTCTGTTCATCTCACCTGTTTCCCCTTGAGAGATCATTCTATTAATGATGACATCATCATAATTCTCTGGTGTGTCCACTGCACATTTAAATATGAGTCATAATAAAATATGATCCAATAAACCCATTAAAGTCAGTAATTTAAAATATTATCTGTAACAATCTGGATTTTAAATATTATATATATTTTAACTGATAAAAAAAGTAAAACACCTTTTCTGATATGAGAGTTCAGTCTGCTCGTCATGACATCATCATAGTCTTCTACAAATACACACATTCATAACAGACACATTCATTGCATTCAAAAAATAAATAAATATCTAACTTAATTATACAGTAATATTTTAAATTAAAACTATATTCTATGCTGTTGTAGAGTAAGAGAGTGACACCTGTCTCAAGATATGGTTTCAGTCCATCAGTGATGACATCATCATAGTATCCCGATGTGATTTCCTTCACCATCTCTTCTGCATCAACACACAATATGTTTGGATACAAACCAAAATATTTTCTTTTGGCAGATCGTAAATACATTAATCATTTGGTGATGAATCATGTGATCAGTTAAAAACGTCTCTGACCTTTTAGGCCACTGCCATTGGTGACATCCTCATAATATGCAGTCTTGAACTCTTTTGCAAAAAAAAAAAAAAGGAGAACAGACTGTTAATATATAAGCAAACAGCAGTACTTAAATAATATTGGGTCAATAATCAAATTTGTAATAGCATTGGTTCACTTCACTTAATTATTTATTTAAGAATAAAAAAAAAAAGATTTGAGTAAATATGCGCATCATCTCTCGAACCTGAGAAAAGCTCATCAGCATCTTCATACCCAGAATGCAGTTCTTCAGAGATGAGACTCCCTGTTAAAGAAGAGCAGAGCAGAAACATGTTAATCTTTACAAACAAACTGAATCTTCAATACCTTTTGATCATAAAGAAGACAGCTCAAATATTAATTATTCACATTTTAAAAGCATTATAGGCAGAAATCCCTTTATTTTATGTTACTAAACACACAGGTATCCTCAAATGAACCCATTCCTCACTGCATTCCAGAAATAGACACACACACACCTGCACCTACACTAAACAAGTGTAACAAATGAACACCTCCTTATGACAATCTAAAAATACTCAAAGGAAGACACACACACACAGACACACATACACACATACACACAAACACACGGACACACACACACACACACACACACACACATAAATATGCACCTGCAGCTCTGTGGTTTTCTGTCAGGAATTCTGTGGTTTGAAGCAGGAGGTTTAACAGGACTAATAATAGATGAACATCAACTGTCTGACAGACTCTTATTAATGCTATTAAATGAGATTGATGGCTCATGTCTCACCCCTCTGAGTGAAGTGATTGTGTCTGTGCTGAATCTCCTCATAAACGGCCTCAGTCGTCGTCCTGTGTCTCCTCTTAGAGAGAGCTGTGAGTGTAGACAGACAAACCTGCTGTCAGTTCACAACACATGACTGATCACACACTGAATAAGACACAATATGACAGTCTCTGGATCTCTCCTACCTCTCCTCATCACTCTGTTCTGCTGAATCAGTATAAGCAGTGGCACTAAGAGCAGTAAGAGCACAACTCCCAGAACAATCACAAGCACTGGGGGGACGGAGAGAGTTTGTGGAGGAGAGACTGATGTTGAGCGCACTGGAGGAGAAACTGGAGGAGAAGCTGATGTTGTTGTGGCAGGAGTAGAGGACACAGACAAATCTGGCAAAATGGATATAAACACATTAACAATAATGTAAATGATTGATCTAAATGCAAATATTGTTAGAATTGAGATGGTCCAAAATTTTTGACAAACCTGCACAGTTGAGTGTTACAAGCTTCTTTTGCGCACAGTCAGTGTGGGTTTTCAGGGAGAGAGGACAGTCCCACAGATGAATCTCATTCCCTCTGCACTCGACTCTGTTCATCCACACAACACCTTCACCAGCACCAAAGACTGAATTCCCATCAGCCCTCAGTGCTGCTCCACAACCCAGCTGCCTGCAGACCACCTGAGCATCGCTGATGTCCCACTGATCATCACAGACTGAGCCCCACACAGCGTTATGATACACCTCCAGCCTCCCAGAGCACCGGCCCTCCCCTCCATTCAGTCTGAGAGGAACATGATCTGAAACACACACATCAACTAGCACGGAGCAGCTTCAGCACATAATTTACAACAAAATACACTAAAACTGAAGACAGAAATTTAAATGTGCTTATTTTAAATGCAAATATTCCAATCCACAGATAATAATATATGAGGCAAATACATGATTAAACTAAAAAACATTAACAGGTGTATTATCAGGAAACTTACTTGAACACTGTCTCTGGTAAGGAGATGCTGAACATGTCAGATTACTCCGAGGAGACTCTTCACTCTCCTCCACTGAAATAAAACATTGTATAATCAAGACTCTTCTCACCTGCTCTGTCTGTTTTTGCAGAAAAATGTTTACTTACCACATAAACCTGACCATATTAAATCCAAAAAACATTTAAATTGATCTTACTCGAGCAGATAATTTTGGCCACCTCATCTTCATCACAGTTATTCAGTCCCCAGGGTGAAGATGGACACTGCCATAAAGAGGAATCATGTGGTCGACATGTAACTTTATCCAGCCAGTTAGGAGCTGATTTCAGTCTTGGTGCAGAAGCAGACAAAACACCAGATCTTCCACAGTTCAGCTCTTGACAGATCAGACTCACTGTGTCTCTGTTCATCTGGTTCCAGCACACATTACCCCAGGATCCATTGTAGAAAACCTCCACATTCCCTTCACAGCCCTCAGTTAACCTGATCTCTTTAAACTCTAGATAGAAATGCAAAAATGCCATTAAATAAATTAATAAATTAATTAAAAAAGGGCATTATGGACAAATTAATATAATTATGAATATGTAATATTCATTTAAATAGAAAAAAATCAGCAGCATGTCTACCTGAGCACACAACCCCTACATCCTCCTTGTGACTACAGTCATGTTTTCCCCAGCCTGAAGAAGAGCAGCTCCACAGGGACGTCTCATTCCCCTCACACTCCACCTCATCCAGCCATATGTGTCCAGAACCAGGACCAAACCAGGCTGGTACCTGCTGGTTACTGAGGGCCACTCCACACTGCAGCTGTCTGCACACCACATGGGCATCTTTAATATCCCAGGAGTCATCACACACTGTCCCCCATGAGCCATTGTGAAAAACCTCCAGCCTCCCTGCACAGTCTCCCCCAGAACCCACCAGCCTGATGGACCCACGACCTGATATTCAGAGACAGAAAAACAACATTATTCATCACAAACAACGGAAGAATCTGTCCAGATGTTGATTTTCTCACCAGTGTTCTTCACTGACAGATGTTGTGTGGAGCTGCAGTTGAGAGTTTGTGAAGAGCTGCAGTTCTCCAGATGAGCTTTACTGTCTGGAGATAGTATTTATTTGTCATTCAATATTTATCTAAAATATACTACATTTGTTGAAATGTAGTTTTATTCTGAAACCAGACTTCAGTGTGGTGTGAATGTGCTCACTTGAGCAGATAACTCCAACATCTCGTCTGTGAGAACATTCAGCTCGACTCCATGAAGAGATGGAACATTCTGAGAGTTTTGTTTCATTCCCGTCACAATCAAACACATCAGCCCAGATTTCAACACTTCCCTCTCCAAACCAGTCTGATCCCACAACAGACACAGCAATCCCACAATTCAGCTGTTTACAGAGGACACTAGCAGCTCTCATATCCCAGCATGCATCACACACTGTGCCCCATTTATCGAGATACTGAAGCTCCACTCGTCCAGAACAAGATTCTGAACCATTCACCAGCCTGAGATCTGTGTAACCTGGACAAACAACTGACAGCTCTTTCAAACAGTATGAAACTAGAGTTAAAATAATTGAACAAAACAACAGCAGTATATTACATGTGTATGTAATTTATCTAAAGAGATGACAAATGTTAATACTCAACCAGAACAGATCACTCCCACATCATTGTCATGAGAACAGCTGTGTTTCTGTGAAGATGATCGTGAACAGACGTCTATCTGAGATTCATTTCCTCTGCACTGAATCTCCTCTGACCAAACACGGCCTTTTCCTTTACCAAAAGCAGCTGCTCCCAGCACCTGTACAGGAGCCCCACAGTCCAGCTGTTTACACACAACCTCTGCATCCTGCTGGTCAAAGACAGCGTCACACACTGAACCCCATCCTTCTGTACGAAACATCTCCACTCTCCCAGAGCACAGGTGAAGCCCGTCCACAAGTCGAAGTCTTTGCTCTGAGTCTTTGAAATATAAAGACACATAATTAAACATCTCTACTCAGCTGGAGGACTAGAGAAAAATCATTACATTTAGAATTTTTTTTTGTCAAATGTATGAATGTAGCTAATTCACTTAATCTGCACTAATTTTATATGTTCGGTTCACTTAGTTTTGTCGTGGCCACGAGTTCATTGTGTAAACAAACCTGCATGACCATAGAAGCCTGGGATTATCAGAGATATAGATTTATTAATATTATTAATATCATGTACATTATTATAGAAATTATTACATTATTGAATTACTATATTAACAACAGGCCTAGGTTACCAGACTGTAGCCTGTGCACGTGATGTAAACAGCAATCAAAAGTTTATCATGAATAAATGTTACATAAAGTACATAAAATAAAAAAGGGCTACAAGAAAACATTTTTATCCATCCCACACTCTTGTAAGTCCATTAACTGATCGTCTTCTTCCCTTAATATTTGTACATTATTATTATTATTATTATTATTATTATCATATTCATTATGTATTTGATTTATTTTCACTTCATTTCGATCTCTTTATGTTCTGAACAGATTTGTAAATAATAATAATAGCCTGATATATGCTGTATGACTTACGGAAATGTTTAATGGAAGTGCAATTTGAAGGTCAAATTTAACATATATTACATTTTATTTTGGCTAATTAATACACTATAATTATACATTTTCGTTGAAGAATCAATCATTTGCATAGTGTCATTTGTAAATGAAAAACACAACACGCCACATACAATCATAAAAACAATTATAAAGTCGAAACTTTATTGGTATAATTGTCAGGAGTTTATAGTAGGCTATTTGCTAAATATATGGAAGAATAATAACACTAACATAATTATACAGAACATTAATTAGGTAAAATGATACACAAATTGAAAGGGGGAAATAAGCATATATAACAATAAATATACAAATAATTATATTAATAATTTAATTAATATAATAATTGTCAAGATCCGGTCAATGAATTTCCCTTTATTCACCACCTCCACAACACAGATTCTACACAGTACACCCTGGACTACATTTCCCATGCTCCATTGCACTAATTACATTCACCTGATAACTATCACACACAGCTGCCACCAATTACACACACACACAGCACAATCATCAGACACACTTTTTAAGCATTAGACTTCCTCTCACACACTGCCGAGTATTGTTCTGCACATATCCCTCTCCTAGCAATAGCTGCGATACCAAGCCATTCTGTGTTTGTTTTCATAGTCGTGTTTTGGTGTTTCGTTTTCATAGTATTGTTTCAGTTTCTAGTTTTCATAGTCTTATCTTAGTTTCTATTTTTCATAGTTTAGTCTTTTTCTTGCCTTTCCCTGTTACTTGTGTTTTAACCCTTTGCTCTGGATTCTGGATTACCCCTGTTGATTAGCCCTCTGGATATTGTTCGTTCATCGAAGACACACGCTTGCCCTAGGAATATTCTTTGTCTTGCACTCTATATAACTGTTTGCCAGTGTTTGACCCATGCCTGTTACGACCACGTCTCTGTGTAATAAAAGTTTGCACATGGATCCGCATGTCTCATGACTCGTCAGCCCCATTACAATAATATTATTATTATATTATTATATTGCAGTTATTATTATTATAAAATAAAAATATTAAATAAAAAGAAACGATCAGTTAATGGATTTACAAAACTGAAGAAATTTTTTTTATCAATCTTTAATAATCCCAGGTCCTAAGGGATTATTAAGAACTACGAACTAACATGTCCCTCCAGCTCACCGTAGTAGATAAAATGTAATTTTATCTCTCATCTGTAATTTGATAATCTTCATTCTATAAACAACTGAAATAAGATTGTCAGATCAGACTGTCTGAATATACAAAAGACATGACATATTTAATGGTGACTCTCTTCATCATAGTTTATTTTAAAATAATAAGGAATTAGGATTAATACATTATTATGAATAAAACAATTAAACAGAGACTGCCTGTTTCATGAGATTGATAGTGATGTTTGTAAACACCTGCATAAATATGTTTTTAGCTTGAGTGTGAATTATGAAAGAGAGTGATGAAATAACAGACTGAGGTTTGGAGCTGTTTACCTGAACAGATGACACCAGCATCTTCATCATGATTACAGTTCTGCTGTGCAACCTCGCTGTCTGACCAGCAGTCTTTCAGTGCAGTCTCTGATCCACTACATCCTACAAGAGCCATTGAAATTGGTCCTGATCCTTGTCCAAAGTGAGCTTCATGTGTTGCTTTTACAGCCGTCCCACAGTCCAGCTCTCTACACACCACTGCAGCATCAGCAATATCCCAATAATAATGACACACTGTTCCCCACTGACCATCATTATAAACCTCCACTCGACCATCACAGGGATAACTACCATTCACCAACCTCACACTCACACTGTCTACACATGAGAGAGAGACAAACAGTGAACATACCAAACATAGTATGTAGTAAAGTGTAACATTACATGTAAATTATTTCAGCACATTTTAAAGAATATATCACCTCTTGACTCTGAGTATGTACCTACCAGAGGTGATGAGTTTTATCATATAACACAGAAACATCAGCATCAGACAGTTCTCCATCTTCTCCTTCAGCTCGACACACACTACTTCATCAACTCAGAGCACAGCACAAGTTTCTCGTCTGCTCCTCAAACACACTGAAGAAACTGGCTCCTGTCAGCCCCCTAAAGAGAGAGAGAGACTCACAGCTGCCAATGACACTCACTGTTCCCTTATTAGACACAACAGAGGAAATCATCAAACACAATCAGTGACAAATCAGAAAGAAGCAGTTTGATTTTCTCCATATAAATCATTAAAGTGTGAGCGCTGATGAGCGGGACTCCTCCTCCAGCGTGAAGAGACACTTCACTGAGGACAGACTCGTGTCAGTCAGAAGTCAGTGTGGAGATAAAGTCACACTAAACTTAAAGCAGACTGATACAGAAACACTGCAGCTTATATTCAGCATCAAACCTGAACCTGAACACAGCAGACACAAGCTCTGATCACTGACTTCTGTAAGTCTGAACACTTCAAACACTTACACAAACAAACTAGAACCAATTTCTAATGACTAATTTTAATGGATTTTCCTCAGTTGTTCTTTATTCTATCAGAAAACAAATAAAAATGTGATTACTCCAAAGTATTAACTATATTGCTGCTAATTTTATTTTGAGTATTATTTTTATTTTTATTTTATTATATCTACTTTCATTAGGTTTAACTTTGAGAATAAAATAAGAGCAATAATCATGTGGGTTTAATACTGCGCTACTGCATTTGTCCAGCAGATGGCAGCAAAACACTTCTTATTGTAAAGAGAAGCAAACAAGAGTCTTGTCTCTGTTGCTGCATGAGGAACTTCTCACCAGTGAAAGTATTACAGGACAGTCTCTATTATGTGAAATGATAAAGTTAACAAAATAATAAATAAATGAGTATATAAATAGACTAGGAAAATAAATAAAATGTAATAAAAATAATAAAAATTAGAATTATACTTATATTTCATTATTTATTTACAATTATATTTTTTTCATTTAATATTTAATAAATGTGAAAATATATAAATGTTAAATACATACATAAATAAAAGTGAAAATAAGCGTATAAATAAAAAAATGTAAAAAATGTGGTAAAAATGCAATTATACATATTCAAGGAAATATAGACATACTTAATATTTGTTGTTTTACATTTCTTTGTAGATGTATTTATTTATTAGATCCGTTTCAGGTCAATGGCTGGAGAACAACAGTTAAATTTCAGAGTATTTTCCACTCTGCTGAGGAACCCGACAAGGCTGCCCTCTTTCCCCGTTGTTGTTTTGTCGCCATCTTTTTGAACCATTTGCCATTTCAATAAGAGAAAACAAAAGGGGGGTAAAAGACACAAACACAAAATCCTGGGTCCAAACTGCTGATTGGCAAGACAAATAATTGTCAAGAGTTGGAAATCAGAGGATGTCACTTCTTATCAGGAATGGGCGGTAGAACTAGAGTGTCTGCATTTGAACAATTGTCTTTTAAGCAAACTCAAGCTAAATCTGTATTATGAAAAATGGTCTAAGTACTTAATTTATTTGGAAAAGGGACATTAATAACTGTGTGTGAGAAATACACTGTTTGTGACAGTGTAAATGTGATGTGTTATTGATTGAATTTATTTATTAATTTAATGTAATGTATTTTATTTACTGAATTTTCTTTTGATTATATAATGTAATATAATGATGGATGCTTTTATTGTATTTAACCTTGAAGCCGTATTTGAGGATTAGTTTGGGTTGGGTTTGTTAACAGAATAAATTATTGTATTCTGTATTCTATTTTGAAATTTGTCTGAGAATCAATAAAACTGTTAATCACTAGATTAGTTTCAGGTGACAGCTGGAGAACAGAGGAGCGAGGAAATGAGAAAGCATCAGTTTGAGTTTGAGAAGCACTTTATCTGAACCCAGTTATCTGATAACAATCATTTATTCAGTCACTCAGATTTAATTTTGAAATATTAATTTACAGTTTCCAGGAAATAATTTACTGTAGCTTTCAGTCTCTTTGGAAATGTGTATGCTCTTTAGAAACAATAATAATGGCTCAATGATTTCCATTAAATTGACTGATTGGTATTTGTTTCTCAATGCAAAGGTGTTATTCCAAAGTCAGATTCTATTTTTGAATCATATTACCTAAATTCCTTCCACATTGAATTAATATTTATGATGATTTTAACTGATATTAACACTCCCTCAAAATGTATCCTAATAAGTAAAGTTAAATAAATACATAATTACATAATTATTCATCACATATTTGACCCTGTTAAGTATTACTTACAAAAATGTAAAAATATCACAAAATGACACGTCCTGCTCTTTTTGTCAATATTTGCCTAAAACTATAATAAATTTTTTTGGGATTGTTCTTTCAATCCTTTTAGAGTAATATTAAATATGAGTTTTTACTAAAGACCAGTGTGCTTATATTACTACACAGATGTCTGAATGCATTTTCCCTCAATTATAGCCATACATTTTTGCCATTACAGTATAATTAAAAAGCTATTATTTTTTACATTTAATATGTTTTAAAAATATAAAAACTTTTAATTTAATGTGAACATAAACAAAAGAAAAAAACTTCACATAAACAATAAATGTAAAGCTTTGCGTTCATGTTAGTTGTAAAATCACATGCACTTTTCAATGTTTTAATTACTGTTATTCAGAAGTATATTTTAGCAATGCTTGTCAGGTACAGTATATATTAGTCCATACTTTGTTAATAGGTAATCAAAAAAGATAATAAATTATATCTATGAACTCATCATACAGGAATAATAGACCAAGTTTGCAGTTGCAATTTTGTTTAATACTGCAATACCGATCTATTTCTTTGGGTGGCAGTAAAGCACTGAGATGTAAACTTGAGGACTACAGATTTATTTAAAGGGGGGGGGGGGGGGGGTGAAATGCTCGTTTTCACTCAATATCCTGTTAATCTTGATTACCTATAGAGTAGTGCTGCATCCTTCATAACTCCAAAAAGTCTTTAGTTTTATTATATTCATAAGAGAAAGATAGTCTGTACCGATTTTTCCCAGAAAAACAAGACCGGCTGGAGGCGTGACGTGTGGGCGGAGCTAAAGAATCACAAGCGCCAGTAAGCTTTTGCGTTGAGAGCGTTTGGAAACTGTGACATTGCATGAGGAAAAAAACATAATCCAAAACAAACCATGGGTAACAGTCAGATTCAGCCGTATATTTATGATCTAGAATCAGATCCAGAGGCTGAAATCTAACAAGAGCAGCAGCAGCAACGACTACATCTGGACGTCTCTCTAGTATGTATTGAAACTTTGCTTAGCGGTTTTGGAAAATGACTAAGTTCCACTTTATGTCGTCTTTTTTTTTTTTTTTAAGCTGTACATGTGGAAAGTGCAGTTTGATGACAACATCGCATGTTGTTTACTTGATGTGCTTAAGCGCAGATAGCTAAGTTAACAACACAGAGATATTTGAAGCAGTTTTACTCACCGCCTGCGGTTCCAACACACGATCGTGACCCTTTTTCGTTGGGACTGCATTATCATATTAAGAAATAAACGATATGCAAATCCGGCGTCAAACTGGGCCTTGTTTGTAAAACAAGCATCTTCAAAATGCAGGGAACAAACAAAAACACTTGCACAACTCCGTTGATGCTCTATAAAAATAAACTCCGTCCACTGGTCCCTTGATGCTGTTTTTTTTTTTTTTTTTTGGTAATCTGTGCAGGGTTGTCTTGCCCTGGCAACCAAAAATACACTTCTTTTGTGACATTTCTCGTGTTCTCGCTCTGATCAATGAATGTCTGTTGTGCTCTCAGTGCTCTGCTATACGGGAGCGCGCGCTCTTCCGGGAGAAGTGGCCTCAGGACCCATATAAGGAAATTCCGCTCCATCTAACGTCACACAGACCCATACTTGAAAAAAAAACTTTCCGAAACTTGTGACAAACCGGAAGGAGTATTTTTGGAACAAAAATACTCCTTCAAACGTACAACTTAATTTTTTGAAACTTTGTCCATGTTTAGCATGGGAATCCAACTCTTTAACAGTGTAAAAAACTCAGTATGCATGAAATAGCATTTCACCCCCCCTTTAATAAATCATTGAACGGAATCATTGGAGCTTACTCAGAAACACTGTAACCATATATTAACATCAAGATAACAAAATGAGCCCTGCAATAAATATTATCGATTGACAGCAATGAAGCAGCACTTTAGAATGTTGCGTGAGCTTTGAATGACTCGGTCCTGCAGTGAAGGACAGTTTCCAACCGAAAGAATATTAAAAGTATCAGAAAGTAGCAGTACATTAGAATGATATCATTTATGACTGCAGCAACAAATTTGTGTTGTTTTTATTTATCTTAATTACAAAAACAATACAAATCTCACAAAGGTTTAATACCAAAGGAGTGGGGGGCAGAAAAACCTGAGAATTAACATATCAGTATCAACATCAATAAAACGTTGCTCAGATGTGTTAAACTGAAGCAGTGGATGACATCATTGAGCCAAATGTCCCTCTTCTTTGTTTGACTCCTCCACATCATCATAATCTGTTATTAAATACAAAATATTAAATCAGGTCAAATGTTGTTATTGGATAATTATTTTAAAACTGGAAAATATTAAAAAATTTAATAAAAATGGAATATTTTAAACTAAATTAAAATAATGTTAAGATGAGAACAAAAGTGTTATAGTAACTTACTCAACAGGTTTGTCACATCTTCACTGACACTCATGACATCATCATACTTCTCCCGAACTCTCTCTGATCAAGAATGACATAGAAACATCTCATATCAGTTTATAAAACACATTTGAAGCATCACAAATCTAATACTCATGTAAACATGAAAAGGGTCATAAAAAATATAGTTCTGTGCATTTCACCTGTTACCCCTTGAGAGATCCGTCTATTAATGATGACATCATCATAATTCTCTGGTGCGTCCACTACACATAAAAATATAAGTCAATTTAAAATGTAAACTAAAAATCATTAAGGCATATTATTTGAAGGAATATTATTACATATTGTTTTTAATTGATGAATTAAAACACCTTTTCTGATATCAGAGTTCAGCCCGCTCATCATGACCTCATCATAGCTCTCAGGTGTGTCTTCTAAAAATTCACACATTCTTCACAGAAACATATTCATTACCTTTATGAGCAAAAATATCGGCGTATCCACTGTCTGTTTCAACTTTCTGTAACATCATACTGTCACAGTGTCTGGGTTGTGTTCCCTGGGTTTCCACTAGATGTCCTCCTTTCCCCACGGTGTCTGTCACTTCATTAATCACATTCCTCACGTCCCTGCCTAATCAGTGCACCCAGCTGTCACTAGTTATCAGTTATCTCACTCTGGCAATTTCCCATTAACGTTTGTCTCTCTTAGTGTGTATTTAACCCGGTCTGTCTTAGTATGTGTCACAGAGTCATTGTGAATTCATGTCCATCAGTCTGTCTTGCCCATGCCTTGTCTTCTTGTTTTGTTTTCATGTTTGGGTTGTGTTTGGTATTGACCCCTGCCTGGACTGTTTATGCTCTTTGGATTACCACTTAAATAAAGACTCAATCGCAATTGGTTCTCTCTCCGCGTTTCCTTGGATCCCGGTCGTGACACATACAGAGCAACTACAGTAATTTACAAATGTGTGGGTATCATCTGTGTGTCAGCTGAAGGTTTTAGGTTCAGTCACTGTTTTAGCAATCACCAAATAGCTCAACTTTGTCTTCAATCTACTGATGATAAATATTTAATATTTTATGTCATTTATGGTGTTTAAATCATAAGTTTTTCCAAATATCTACATGCATCTAAAAACCATGAAACAGCCTGAGCTACTGAACTACTAAAATGAATAGATTGTGTGGCACAGAAACAAAACAAATCCAGCATGACATAAAATCTATAATGTACTTTATATGATGGTGCATATGATGGACAGAACAAAAGATGTAGACTTAATGATTTTAAAATATATATACACATGCACTTATAAATATAAAATATTTTTAAATAAAAAGTAGTCATAGATATCTAAAGAGAACAAGACAAAGACTTAATGATTTTCAAATCACACATAATACAAAAAAAAAAAACATTAAAAAATTAATGTACTAATTTATATTGACAAGAAAATACATAAAAATACATATATAATAAATATTACAAAAAAACATTAAATAAAAATTAACACACACACACACATATATATATATATATATATATTCATAATTTTACAAAAAAAATATTAATTAAGAAATGACACTTCATATACTTATTCATTTATATTGACATAATATACACACATACATAATAAATACATAAAAGTTTATGTATTTAGATGTCTATTTATATAATCTGTGCTGTAAATTAATAAAAGTATAGTGTGTGTGTGCGTGTGTGTATAGAGAGAGATAGATTAAGAGAGAGAGAGAGTAAAATAATTTTCAATTTTAAATAAATATTTTACTTAAATACTTATTTTCTGAAAAACCGATATTTGGTTATATTTCTCTTTAAACCATGAAGATTTGCTGTAGCAATCTCATAAAATAACATGAAGGACGGCCCGATAAAAAAAGTGACTCCATAGGCAGCTGAAACAGACAAGAAACCAAGTTAACCACGATTACATTTCAAAGCTGATTTTGCTTTACTTAGACAACGCATGCTTACTTGGTTATGTTTGCTTACTTATTTATATTCTTAATTATTTCATTTGAAATGTTTGTACCATTTGTGGCAACTCTGAAAACAGATTGTGTCATATTTTCCATGACAATTATATCATCCAAACAATCAGACATGCACAAGATAGAAAGAGTTTGTTCATGCTGACTGTTTCACCTCTGTATTTTCAATCGTTTTTAAAAAGAGAATAGTTCAAATTAAAATACACAGTGCTTCCAGTTGAATTTGGAAGCACTGTGTATATGCATAGGTGCATACGCTGTTCATTCTGGCATTCATGTTTGACCAACACATTACAATCAGCTGTGCAAACAGCCTCGGTCACATTAGATTGAAGTCTTTATTTGCAAATCCTGCAGTGGAAATGAGTTTCTAATCAAAAAAGTGAATATTGTAAGATACATGAGTCACATGACACAATCAGATACTCACCCCTCCTCCAGCAGACACTCTCTCCAGAGCCTGAGAGGGGAGTGAAAAGCTTGAATTGATAAAAAAGAAGTGATAACTCAAATTTTCATGATTTGATGGTCGCCTTCAGCTTATTGGCAATGTTTTTTTTTAAAACACCTAAAAGATTATGTATTTATAGTTAAAACCTTATGCAACATGCATCAGCTAATAAGCAAAGGATGTGGTTGAAGATGCGTGGGCAACGTGATGTTATTTGTGACGTGTGAGGCAGACTTACGAGACACGCTGACATCCTGGCATTTCGACCACAGAAACACTCCTGAGCCTTCAGATACTGACTCACAGGGAAACCACACACACCATCAACACACCCTGAACAACAACCACAGAACAACACGAAGATGAAAAACTGTACAGCTTACGTTTTAACAAAGTACTGTTCAAATTTTCAGGGTCAGAAGATCTTTTAAAAATAAATTATACTTGAAGAGAGCATGGATGCATTAATATTGATAAAAACATTTATAACGTTATAAAATGTCTATTTCAAATGAATGTTGTTCTTTTGAACTTTTTTTTCCCATCAAACTGTCATTTATGTATATACATATATATATATATATATATATATATATATACATATATATATATATATATATATATTTTTTTTTTTTTAACCTTGATAACAATAATAAATGTTTATAAATCAACAATTCACTATATTAAACTTATTTCTGAAAGATCTTGTGACACTGAAGACTAGAGTAATGATGCTGAAAATGTAATAATATTTCACACTTTTACAGTTTTTTATTGTATTTTTGTAGAGAGACCTTCAAAAACAGTAAAAATCTTAACAACCCCCAAAATTTTTATTGCATTTTAAAACTAATCACCAAACATTTGGGATTAGAACCTGTCGAAAACGTGTCATTCAAACAAGACCCACACTGCGGCTCGAGGTCTATTCAGTGCAGACAAACACTGTTTACTCCAGCTATCATACTAATCTAAACCACGCCAAACTGAACAGGATCCAGAGTCCAGCACAGGCCTGAAAAATGTGTTTGTGATACAGAATGAGCTGTGCATAAGAAAAATGCCTGAGAGAGGGACAGTGTACAAAACAATATCAGTGATTTCATTATAAAAGGTTTGACTCATTGCGAGTGAACTTTAACACTGTCTTGAGGCGACCAGCTGCTGTTGGATGATAAACTGAGTCTTCAGTTCATGTTTTATAATACAAAAATGTAAAACTGAAGTGCTTGGTTTTTTTTTTATGAAAATACAAAAGTAATGCACTATAAATAAGCGACTGCTTAATGAATGCTGTTGGTGGGCGGGACTTCCTGTTTTCTGTTTAAGTAGGACACATTGCGGGGGGCTTTTCTGAATTGTGTCAGGAAATGCAGGGCCTGAGAAGAGATTTCGTGGAAGAGTATTACGCTGTCAAAATGAAAAGACCATAGAAATACATTCTGCTATGGAAGTGAAATTCTATGCAAAATCATGGTGTGAGTAGCACAGAAATGACACACTTCACCTTTAAACGCACAGCATGCTGTAATCGTACAGAGTTTTTGAGACACATATGAAACTGCATTTGCTTCATTAGATTTTGTTTCTTCTGCAGAACAAATGTGCTTGTAAAGTGAGCCGCTGAAGCCCTGAAAACACTGACATCATCAGACTGAAAACACCACATGCTGTACTCTTCTTGAGTTCATGAGATCAAACAGACAGTCTGTTGAAGGGAAGAGTGTTTGTGATGTCAGTCCAGCTTTTGCACACACTTCTTGTGTTTTAGCTCTGTCCCTGCAGCAATCGAGGGTCTGTGATGTGATCAGCAGGCTTTAAAAGACACTGAGATATTATTGTAGACCTGCTGTGCTTCATAACGCAGTAATTATGTGATCAAAATATCAGATTTTATAGGCACTCGAATCGTTTCTGCACTGTCTGCTCAAAGAGAACGTGTCTAAGAGGCAGAGAGAAACCACATGCTCTCTTAAAGCTAACACCAAGTTAAAATAAAAACTGTAAAACTTGTCATCATTTAATTATTCTCATGTTGTTCCAAACCTGTGTTCTTTATGAACATAATCTGAAAAAAGTTTCAGTGCTTTTTGTCCACACAATAAAAGTAAGTTGAGCCTAATGGGGTTGTTTTAGAGACTAGTAAACTCATAATTAAATTACAGTTAAACAACAACAACAACAACAATAATAATAATAATAAATGATTAAGTAATTTAATAAACAACTATTTATTATTTATTCTAAAACAATATATTATTTGTTATAAAATAACACAACATAATAATAAGAATTTTGACTTATTATGTTACAAAAACATGTTGACATGTTACATTTATTATCATTGTTGCAGTCATTATATTTACTATATTAATTAAATTACATTGTATATTATATTGTTCCAATTTTTATAATTATGTGTTCACTGAATACACTGAGTAATAATTATTATTATAGTGTTATTTATATATATACACAAAACATTATATATTTTATGTATTGTGAAATAATTATTTATTTACTAAACAATCAAGAACAAAAATATTCATTATAAAATAATAACACATTTTCATAATAATAATAATAATAATAATAATACATTATTGCTTTTATTATTATTACAAATACAGGTATAGGGCTGCACAGTGCAGGAAAAAATATTATACAAAGAAATGCATTTCCACAGAGCTTGTCTTGATTGAAAACTTGTTCATCCGTTCTAATAGAGACTGATCTGCCCACGTGTGTGTGTGTGTGTGTGTGTGTGTTCTTACCCTGTCTGTCGTGATCAAACTCTTCAGAGAGCAGATGGTAGCAGCAGCCCACACTGCAAACGGCGCGCAGCTCCTGTTTGGCCCCGAACATCCTCAGAGTGCTGGGGGCCAAATCTCCACACGTATGCAGACCAACCAGAACTGCATCCTGGGTACCAGCCAGAGAAAAGAGAGAAGGAGAAAGAAAGAAAGGGTAATTTAGTGAAATCAACACAGATTGTTTACCATCTCTCATTGATCATAAATAATGTGCTATGGACACATCCAAGTCCCTCTCCATTCTTGAGCTCAACTTCACCTAATTAACATGATTAGGATAATCACAGGCGTCTCGTTGAGCTGTAACAGCAATGATACAACTTCAGCTCTATAATCAGAGCCAGCAGCTGGACAACTAAAGTGAAGTGAAGTGAAGTGAAAGTGACATTCAGCCAAGTATGGTGACCCATACTCAGAATTTGTGCTCTGCATTTAACCCATCCAAAGTGCACACACACAGAGCAGTGAACACACACACACTGTGAGCACACACCCGGAGCAGTGGGCAGCCATTTATGCTGCGGCGCCCGGGGAGCAGTTGGGGGTTCGATGCCTTGCTCAAGGGCACCTAAGTCGTGGTATTGAAGGTGGAGAGAGAACTGTACATGCACTCCCCCCACCCACAATTCCTGCTATAACATTATAAAAACAACGATGTCAAATTATTTTATTCATTAATTATAATGATGATAATTAGTATAATTGTAATTATAAAAATGTCAATGTTTGTATATTATAATATTAGTAATAGTAGACATTAAAATGATTACAATTACATTTTAATAATAATAAAAATAATAATACAGAAATAACTATTATAATTAATGTTTTTTTCATTGTAGTTATTTATTATCTCTATTTAATATATGTATTTTATTTATTTCACAATGAATAATAAATTAGTATTATTTCTATTCTTACTACTACTACTATTTTAACAATTATTATTAACAACTACTAACAACTATTTTATAATTATTATTATAATTATTATTATTTAACAATGAATTAAATGACTGATTCTATAAATCATATCGTATTGTTGTATATTTTGTAAACATTGTTCTGCCCTGGTACTTTTTTTAGAATTAGAATTTTAAAATTCTTATTATAATTTTTCATATTTATTTATTAAACCTTACTTTTTAAACATATTTACACAATTTTTCATAAAATTATTCTAAAATGTATTACTAATTATTAATTAATTAATTAAAAACATTATAAGAATAAAAATAATAAGAACAACAGTTATTATTGTTATTCTTACTACTATTATTATTATTATTTATTTATTTATTCTCCCTTGGACAAAAGGATAATCTCTTCACCTCCAGCTCTGTGATCAGCGTCTTGAGCTCAGTTTCTGCGGTGACATATGAGGTCAGAGGGGAAAACAGGCCGTCGTCTCTGATGTTCCCCCGTCCTTCTCCAGCTTTCCTCTCCAGATTCTCTCTCTTCCTCTTCTCTCTTTCCTCCAGACTCAGCTGGCTGTGGTTGACGCGGGGAGAGACGTCTTCTGTGACGTCTAGAGACAGCATACTGAGGAAGCTGCTTCCTGAATCTGAATCATTCAGGTCTGATGGACATTCTGCAGCATTATCTGAAGCAGATAAATCATTGGTGACTTGTTTTGATAAAGCACTGCCATCCGCTCGAGCCTCAAAGCTTTACTTTTCCTCAGTAATAAAGTTTTTGATGCCATCACTGTTTTCAAAGTTTTTGCTGTGTATATTGCTTCCTAGTGGCTTTGTTCGGTTTCTGATAAGAACTTCTTCAGTTTCCTGTTCCTCTCCTGAGCTCCATGTGTGTTGGTGCTGGAGGAGTCGATCCCGAACACTTGCAGGTTGAACCGCATGGACAGATAGGAGCACAGGTAGCCTTTCCCTGAACCCACCTCTATCATCTGAGAAGCAGAAACATGATCAAAAGACTAAATTCAGTTTGTTTTTAACTAATTACATTTCAATCATTTTTACCTGTTTGACTCGGCAGTATTTGGCCAAACTAGCCACAACTTCAGACATTGCCTGCACCTCATGGGCCTTCTTACAGTTCATAAACTCATCCAGTGTTACTGCTTTGTCTGATGACTGTCTTCTGGGAATTACAGACAATGCATGAAATATGACCTTCTAATAATAATCTGAATCTGACATGCATAATAATCACAATAAAGATCCAGTGGAATCTAAATGTGGTTTTCAGTGCTTCTGATCTGACTGCAGTTACCTGCTGTAGTGTCTCCAGTCATCAGTCTCAGATTCTGCATCAGATCTTCCAGCTGCATACAGACCCCCAGACCTGGTAAACAGTGGGCTTTCGCTGCCCACCAACTTCTTTGAGGCATTGCAGAAACGAAAAGTAGTGTTTTCCTTCTCTAAAAAATAAAAATAATAATAAAAAATAAAATGAAACACACACACACACACACACATACATATATATATATATATATATATATATATACACATACATATATATATATATATATATATATATACATATATGTATAGACATATACATGTATATATATATACACACACACACACACGTATATATATATATATATATATATATATATATATATATATATATATATATATATATATATATATATATATATATATATATATAAATATATACATACATACATAAAATAAAATAATAAATATTATACTTTTTTACGCAAATCAGAGTATCTTACCTTCTATCGCCCTCATGCGGTCTTGTGTGGAACTGACAGCACACAACACTTCCTCTGGGCTCACACACATAAACGTGCTCCAAACATCCACAGTGTGCGCATTTGAGATACTTAATGATATGGAGAAAAAGCGATTAAGAGAATCTATTTTCTTTTAAAGTGTCCACGGGTATGTCATTAAATCACATTGTTCACGGGCACAGAAAAGAGAGAATATTTAGTGAGAGCAGGATGAGCAGCAGCTGTTGACACAGTATTTAAGACGTAAGTAATCGAATCAGGAAATGATTCCTCTGAGCGACCGAATGCGCGGCCATGTTGAGTGTACCGGTGCGCGTTTTGTTGAATGGCGAAATCGAATATGCTGCCCGCACACAAATGGTGTTCATTTTGATTTTTTTTTTTTTTTTAGCAAACAAACAAATGTACATACAAACTAGGTACTGAATAAACAATATTAACAATTCTCCGAGGCAGACATAGTTGCAAATACAATATGTAATAGTGATGTAATACATTAAATAGCAAAAAGTGATTAAAAAATAAATAACAATAATAATAAAAAAACAACAACCTTACAATAAAATAAAAATAAAAGAGCAATCATAGATAGCTAATTTCTTACAAGGGGTAGCAAGTAGTTATTGGGCACTTAGTTCACTGAAGAAGCTGGCAACTGCAGTATCTTTTTCATTTGAAAGAGCATCAAGAGAAGCAGCAAAACATTTAAGTTCATCAGAAAAGTGAGGAAAGGATGGAGGGGTTTTCAGAAATCTGCATTTATGAATGAAGTATTTAGCAACATCAAAAAGGTTGTTAACCAAGTAATGTTGTAAGCAATCTTTCTTAAGCCCACCAAACTTAATTTGTTTGTATTCAAGGGGATTTACCCATGTAATTACGCATGACATTTTACTGCACAATTGAGTCCAAAACAACTTTGAGTAATTACATTTAAAAATATATATGTTCGGTGGTTCCAATATCACTATCACAGAATTGACAAAAGTTTTCTCCAATATCAAATTTTGATTTGAGAAGTTCTTTAGACGGGTATATATCATATTTTAAAATGAAGTTCTTTTACTTTAGAGACTTGGAAAGGTAAGATAATTAATTCTCAGTTCCTTTACCTCTTTAGTGTTAAATTCTTTGAAAACATAATATCGTTTAATTCTATTTGGATAAAGTTTATTAATGAAGACATTTCTAATATATTTGTTATTAAATTTATGATCTCTAATAAACAAATTACCCAAACAAGGAGACGGGAGAGAGAATGTTACAGAGTAATGTGAAAGAATCCCTTTTACTAATAATACCATGTGTTTTGCTATGGCATTTACAACACTGTAAAACTCTTTAGGATGACAAATCCATATTTTAAAAAGAAATCCCTTGTAATTGAGAACATTTCCATAAATGTCTGCCATGTCCAATAGGGAAAGAATATTATATTGAAACCAGTTTTCATATAATAAAGATTTGTTATGGTGCAAAATAAAACGATTGTTCCAAATACAAGTTTTGTGTCGACTAAAATTGTGAGAAAATGCTATTTTCCAACAAAGGAGAACTTGTTGGTGGAATGCAGACAATTTAAGAGGTAATTTGGATATATCAAAGTCACATCTAATCAAAAAATCCAAGCCATCTACTTTCCCAAATATTGAAGAAGATACAATGAACCATAAGCAGTTTGTATTACAAAGAAATTATCTTAACCACTGAGTTTTTAAAACACTATTCATTATTTCTAAGTCAATAACATTTAAACCCCCTTCTTCATAACTGTGAACTAAATCATTTTTGTTAATATAGTGATGCTTATTTTTACAGATAAAGTTAAACAATGCAATATTACATTCTTTTAGTAAATGAGGTGGGATAGCTAAGGAGGAGGCTGGATAAACGAACCTGGAGAGTAATTCCATTTTAGTCAATAAAACAGATATCTCTTTGTAGCCAGTTATTGAGTTATTGAGAATTGCTTTTGCTTTTGAAAGATTTTTAACAAAACTTTCTTGGACACTTTGATTACTATCTCTAGTAATAGTTATCCCCAAATATTTTACACATGTTTTTATGGGTATGTTACATAAAGAGTCTAATTTGCTGCCATGAATTGCAAGTAACTTTCACACTTTACACTCAAATTTAAGTGTAGGCCTGATGCTTTGGAAAATAGATTAACTAGTTGAATGGCTTTATTAATCTGAAATTTGTCCTTTAAAAAGATCAGCTAATTGACTTATACCAATTTGTCTTCCAAATACACTGAGTCTATCAAAGTGGCTATTTTTATCTATCAAGATAATAACAAATAGTCTTCTTTTTTTTTAGCGTGTATTTTAATAGTGATTATTACATTAATCACCAATAGGATAAGACACAGCCGCCTGTATTTTATGAAAAAACCAAAAAAAAAAAAAAAAACCTAAAAAGAAAAAGAAAATAAGGGTAAAAAGCAATGCAAAACAAATAATATGCCGGTTATGTTTTCACTCCTTTTCTCTCTAACTGAATGCAATGTTATTTTCGGCCTCATTATTTATTAATAACATTAACAGTGAAACATGCATCTAACTCCGGCAGGTGGGGCTGGAGCTTAGTATAATAAAATCAGAAAAATAAGTCTTCATGCATGTTAAGAAAGAATTGTAGACAAGCATTTACAAAACTGTCAAAGTTTATTTAAAAATAAAGCAATTCATGAATTATTTTCTTGTACTCATTTATTTAGCCTACAAATTAAAATGATAAAAAATAACTTATATATTATTACAATTTACAACAGAGGAAAAAATTACTCCAGAGTTAGTCACGCCAGGTTTATTGTACAATAATAATCAGTTGCTATTATAAGATTATTCCTTTATTATTATTAAACCTATTCCACATAATAATAGTCAATAAAACTGTATGTTAACAGGAGCTTGCTGCATGAATCCGTGAGTACGGTTTACAGATCCGTGGGAACGGATTGCGAAAGTGTGCGCATGGATTATGAATTTGTGGGTACGGATTCAAAAACCGAGGGTACGGTTTACAAAAACTGAGCGCACGGATTGGAAATTCGTGGGCACGATTTGTTAAACCAAGGTAACAGTTTATGAATTCGTGAGTACGGTTTATAAACGGAAGTTTTTCACGCCAACAATGTTAATAAAATGATCAAATGCATTCAGTGGCACTCATAATTTGTTATTTTTACCGGGAAAAAAATGGCTAGTGGAAATTCTGATTGGCTGGTAACTTTAGAAAGTTACCAGCCACATTGGCTGGTGATCAAAAAAAGTTAATTTAGAACCCTGTATATATATATGTATATATATATATATATATATATATATATATATATATATATATATATATATATATATATATATATATATATATATAGTTAAAGTAAAACACCTTTGTTGAGATCAACGTTCAGTCCACTCGTCATGACATCTTCATAGCTCTCAGGTGTGTCTTCTACAAATTCACACATTCATCACAGAAACATATTCATTACATTAAAAAACAATTTGAAATATCTGTCTTAATTTAAAAGTATATTATATGCTGTATATATATGTAAAGTAAGAGAGTGACACCTGGGGCATGTTCAAGTTCAAAACGGTGCGCAACGTTTTGCTACGGTTTCTGTGTTGAACGACATGTTTCCTGGAAACGGCGTGCACCGGTGTGCAACGGGGTTTGATGCGTTTTCTCTTGTTTGGTGGGTGTGTCAGAACTGCAGTCCAATCAGCAGCAACATGTATATAAAGCACGCGGTATTAAAGTGAACTCGCACAATAGCTTAAAGGAAAATAATGTACAAATGTGTTCGTTGCAGCTTGGTATAAGCAACAACTGAGAGCAAGCAGTTTCGGCCCAGAACCGGCTCACGTGAAATCCATGCAGGCCAGATTTGGGCCAAATTTTTAGGCTGAAACTGCTTGCTGTCTGGGGAATCGGTCGCAATGAGCTTGTGTTTCATTGTAAAGCAGACATAACTCAGAACACATTGTTCATTCCACTGCTGTACTTTTCCATTGTATTTCAATGTAACGGCGCTACTCGACATTTTGAATCGTCTCAGGTCTCTAGCAGCTTCTCGTCACCAGTGCTGCGCTGGCTATGAAGACTATAGAACCCTTGATATATATACACAATATACCATTAAACTAATGCACATAAAATATGAATATTTAATGCAGTTCTGTGTAACTTGTTCAATGCTGTCCATTAATAATGACATCATCATTTAGCGTGAGCTCTGAAATGTTACATTACACTGATAAAGTGATTTTTTTTCTTCTGTAGCCTACAGTAAAGGAACAGAGAAAAATAAATAAAAAGCTAGATAATATATAAGAAACCGATCATATAATAACAGAGCTGCAGAGTCATCATCACACAGTGTTCCTCATTGACCGTCATGATGAACCTTCACTCAGCAGCACAGAGATACTGCCACACACCAACCTCACTAAAGCTTCAGGTCTTTAAAGTCTCTACAAAGTCAGCATTATTTCTCTGATTAAATGATGTGTATGTTATTTCCTGACTGAGCAACATTTATTTCAGACTCTTCAAGACTGCACAAATTCTATGGCATTTTACTGAACTACAGTTTCCATAGGAGTTAAAACATTAAGTGCTTTAAATTTTCAAAATTCAAATTCAAATTCAAAGATTTCAGAATGAACACTTTACATTTGTAATACATATGCTGAGATTTCTCGTTCAGATATTCACTACTGTAATGAATATGAAGTTTTATATATATATATATATATATATATATATATATATATATATATATATATATATATATATATATATATATATATATATATATATATATATATATATATATATATATATATATAAAGTCCTCCTTTAGTTACTATGCTGCCCGCAGTTGGAATCAGCTTCCAGAAGAGATCAGATGTGCTACAACACTAGTCACATTTAAGTCTAGACTCAAAACCCATGTGTTTAGCTGTGCATTTATTGAATGAGCACTGTGCAATGTCTGAACTGATTGCACTATGTTTTCACTGTTTTTTATGTAAAATCATTTTCTAACTGTATTTAAATTCATTTTAAGTAAATGTTTTAATCATTTTAAAAATTTTAAAATTGCTTGTTTTATTTTTGTTATTATTTTTCTTCATGATTATTTTACTTTCTTTTATGTAAAGTTCTTTGAATTACCATTGTGTACAAAATGTGCTATATAAATAAACTTGCCTTGCTTAATAAGCAGGGGGAATGACCAACATTAAACAATCATTTACAGGCTTAGGACATCTGCATTGTAAGAATGTATAGTGAGACTTCAGAGATAAATATTGTGACTTGTTAGGTGAAGTTTTCTTGTTTCCTTTCTCACTGCATGATTTTCTAATGTGTGAGAATACTAGAGCAAAGCATGCTTATGTTGATTATATTAATAAATATGTGATAAATACTTCAAAATGGGACTATACTATTCTCACAAATTCCATTCCTGATAAGTTTTTATTTTTAATGATGTCTAAAATATATTGAAAATATATTGTAATTTTAGTTTAATTATCACTAGATTATTTATTAAAGGCGTTAATATTATGGATAATACGTTTACAAGCTTATTTTTGAGAAACTTTGTTACTGCTAATAATGGTTCATCTTTTAAAGCTCATGGAAAGTGGTTGGCTCTTTATCCAAATGTTAATTTTCAGAAAGTATAGGCAGTCCCAAACCAATTTTGTTTTAATAATAAAATAAAATAAGTTATTTTATAATGATTCATCATTATTACCTCTGCAAGAAATATTTAAGTAAATTTATATAAAATCTTTCTCCACTCCGTTCTTTTTGCCAAGAAGAAGAAGAATCTCTTTCACATTTATTCTTTTTCTGTCCTTATAAAAAATTCTGTCTTCAGATCTCAGCATCTTTACGTCTTGAATTCTTTCTTCTATGTAACATTTCAGCAGTTAAGGTTCTCTTTCATTCTGTGGTTTCTGATAATAGAGAGCTGGAGGATGTCCTGGACTTTATTTGTATGATGGGAAAATTCCACATTCACAAAGCCTGATGCCTTAAAGTTAAACCATTTATTTAATTACCTTTTAATTGTTATTGTATCCCATCATGTTTATGTTTTTTTTTTTTTTTATGTTAACTTGTATATTTCTGTTATTTGTTTCCGCTTTTTCAGGCAGGTCACTCTTGTAAGAGATTTTAATTTCAATGAGTTTATATCCTGGTTAAATGAAGAACGAATGAATCAGTAAAAAAAAAAAAAATTAAATTAATATTTTACAAATTTAAAAATATATTAAATTAATTTAAAAAGAAAGATTATGCTAATGTCTGCTACTATAGTTAAACCATGGTAACCATGCACAAATTAACCATGTATTTACTACATACCATAGTTTAACCATGGTATTTGTACAACTGTGGTAACAGATGGTAATAAAAATACCCCCCACCCTCCCCCCCAAAAACATACTTTTTTGTTTTGTTAAAGTCATTTTCTTGTGGTCTGTTTCTTTATTTGGTTGTGTTGTGAGTATTTTCAGCACATGTGATCTCAGACTGATGAAGATGTTTTCTTTATTTGCTGGTGCTTTTTCTATTTGCATGTGTTTTCTGGAGTTGCAGCGGGTTGAGCTCTCGGTCCCCTAAACATTCTAATGTCCTTTAACAAAATATTAACAGAACCATCAGTGAATGATATTTTGATATTTCATATTATGATACTATTAAGTTGAAGATATTGTAATCCATTAATGATGGGTGGCAGCTGAATGATGAACGATCTGAACTCAACACAATTATGTTTATACAAAGTCATTCAATGTCAGAAAATGACAGGTTTTTGTTCTCTCGAATTCTTAAGGATACATAATAAAAAAGATCTGTAACAGCGTCTGGAAAAAGTCAAGCACCTTTCGAAAAGGTCATGAAAGCAAAGCATTTTTTTTTTCTGTCAAAAATTGCAATTGTAGACTTCAACTGAAACACATATAGTAAGATTGCTAAAACTTTAAAAGCTTTAAAAGGATCTGATGCAGTGTGTGAGGTTTGAGTTAAACAGCTCCTGTCTGTTTTCCTGGATCCTCCTCCACATCATCATAGTCTGTTATTGGAAAACAAGAGAATGATTCATGTATCAATACATACATTAAAGTGCATGATAAAAAAACACTACAACACTAAAATGAGAAATAAATTTATAAATTATAAATTTATAAATAAATTACTTAAAGAGAAGTAAATTTAATTGAACTTTCATAACCACAGAAATTGGTCCTATAAAGTTATTATAAAGACTAAATAAAGGTGTTAATAACATACCAAACATGTCACTCATATATTCTCTGACATTCTTCACATCATCATACTCCTCCTGAACACCCTCTGATATAAATGTGGCTATTATTAATTACATGAAAAAATAGACATATATCAGGGGTGACCAATCCTGTTCCAATCTAGAAGGGTGAAAATTGAATCCCACACCTGCTTTATCATTGGAGAATTGTCGTATGATGATGACGTCATCGTAGTTTTCTGGCAAGTCATCTACAACAAAATAATGAAAAATGAAATGCATCCATCAAATGAACAAATATTGGATATTGAAACTATGCAATAAAAATAATATACATACATAGAGTTAAAATGTGTAGAAATAATTCTAAGAACTGAACCTGTAGCATGTCTCAGTCCAGAAGTGATGACATCATCATAGTTCTCTGATGTGATTTGTTGCTTTTCTAAATGAGTTAAAAACAAAGAGAGATCAGACATTAGTCAGGACAGAAGGGAAAGATGGGATAGAAGTACAGGGGGTTCAGTGGATCGTACTGTTGTTGATCAACATTCTAATTCTTCAACTGACAACACATCTTTCCAAAGACTTTCAGTAATCACAAACTTTGTGAAAATAATGTGATCTAGAACCTTTGTTCAGTACATGCCACTGTTAAGACTGTAAGTCTGTCCCTCACATCCTCATTTTCATCTGCATACCATGTGCTATCTACCTTGACTAAAGTCTATAATCAGAAACAGGTTTACTGTTCACAGGCACAGAAGGTTAAAGAAGTGAAACCCATCAGCTGAAGTCACTCACCTGTTGGGCCTTTAGTGCTGGAGAAATCATTATGGTATTCAGGTTTGGTTCTTTCTGCAGAGTCTGCTCTTTCTGCAGAGTTTGCTTTAATAAAAAAATATAAAAATGAATATCTAAATAAAAACAATATCTAAATTATGTGTTGAATGGTGTATATAAAAACTTGCTATGTGAATGTTTTTATAATGTTTTTAATTAATTATATCTGCATTACACAACATACAGTAAACAGGGTTTATTAGCAGGTGACATTAATATATTTAAGTCCTCCAACCTGAAAGAAGCTCATCAGCATCTTCATACCCAGAATGCTGTTCTCCAGAAAGGACACTTCCTGTTATGGAGTAGAACCATCAAACAGATGTTCACAATCACAAATCTGCCAAACCTACACTTCCTTTGAATCACTCAACACTAATATTATGATTTCAAATAACACTCAAGGTCCCACAAATAAATCATTGTGATTTCTTCCACTCATTCCTCTGTATAAAGTGATTATCCTGTTGATGACTACACATCTAATACTATAACAGTTACTCACCCCTCTGAGTGAAGAGACTGTGTCTGTTATTGGATCTGTGCTGAATCTCCTCATAAACGGCCTCAGTCTTCATCTTGTGTCTCCTCTTAGAGAGAGCTGTGAGTGTAGACAGACAAACCTGCTGTCAGTTCACAACACATGACTGATCACACACTGAATAAGACACAATATGACAGTCTCTGGATCTCTCCTACCTCTCCTCATCACTCTGTTCTGCTGAATCAGTATAAGCAGTGGCACTAAGAGCAGTAAGAGCACAACTCCCAGAACAATCACAAGCACTGGGGGGACGGAGAGAGTTTGTGGAGGAGAGACTGATGTTGAGCGCACTGGAGGAGAAACTGGACGAGAAGCTGATGTTGTTGTGGCAGGAGAAGAGGACACTGACAAATCTGTCAAAACAGACACAAGCACATTCAAAGCTATGAATGTTCTGAATATAACAACATTACACAATTTAAAATGGTCTAAAAATAAATATTATTTCTCAGTATATTCCTGTGACCTGCACAGGTGAGTCCAGCGTGCTCTTTGTGGGAGCAGTCAGTGTGGTTTTTCAGGGAGAGAGGACAGTCCCACAGGTGAATCTCATTCCCTCTGCACTCGACTCTGTTCATCCACACAACACCTTCACCAGCACCAAAGACTGAATTCCCATCAGCCCTCAGTGCTGCTCCACAACCCAGCTGCCTGCAGACCACCTGAGCATCGCTGATGTCCCACTGATCATCACAGACTGAGCCCCACACAGCGTTATGATACACCTCCAGCCTCCCAGAGCACCGGCCCTTACCTCCACTCAGTCTGAGAGGAACATGATCTAAAACACACACACATCACAAAAAACTAGATTCATTAATTATCAGCAGAGTATTGTCTGAACAGCAGCGTCTGCACTGGAGTGTGTGCGATCTTTTGTATATTCCGAGATGAAATCCTGCTGGTTTCTCATATTAAAACACCATTATCTTATGTCCCTGTCGAAAAAACAGCATATGCAGGTTAGATATGTTTTGAAGCATAGCAGCTGGTCCTGAGCTGGTTGTGAGCTCCTGCTCATAACCAGCTTTGAACCAGTTTATGACAAACTAAGGACACGCTTAAAGCAGCTGCCACACTTAAGAACATACCTAACCAGCATGTGCTGATTTTTTCAACAAGGGTTGCATTCAACATTCATAATTTTCATGGTTGTTTCTGTTAAATGAACTTACCTGAACACTGTCTCTGATGGGGAGATGTGAAGCATGTCAGAGAGATTCGAGGAGACTCATGGATCTCCTGCTCTGTAACAATAATGAAATTATTATTAAATGTATTTCACACATCTTCTCTAAGCACTAATAATGAAGGATACGTCTTGTATTGTTCACTGATAAAAAACAACAACATCTGTTTTACCTGAGCAAATAATTTTGGCCACTTCATCGTCACCACAGTTATTCTGTCCCCAGAGTGAAGAAGGACACTGCCATAAAGTGGAATCTTGTGGTCGACATGTAACTTTATCCAGCCAGTTAGGAGCTGATTTCATTCTTGATGTAGAATCAGACAAAACACCAGATCTTCCACAGTTCAGCTCTTGACAGATCAGACTCACTGTGTCTCTGTCCATCTGGTTTAAACACACATTTCCCCAGGATCCATTGTAGAAAACCTCCACGTTCCCTTCACAGCCCTCAGTTAATCTGATCTCTTTAAACTCTACATAACAAAAGTACATTTTAAAATCACACATTTGAAAAATGTGAGCATTATGGACACTTGAATTTTGAAATGTGTAAAACCTTATATTTAATTTCAGTGTAAACAATTTAGCAGCATGTTTACCTGAGCACATGACTCCTACATCCTCCTTGTGATTACAGTCATGTTTTCCCCAGCCTGAAGAAGAGCAGCTCCACAGGGACGTCTCATTCCCCTCACACTCCACCTCATCCAGCCATATGTGTCCAGAACCAGGACCAAACCAGGCTGGTACCTGCTGGTTACTGAGGGCCACTCCACACTGCAGCTGTCTGCACACCACATGGGCATCTTTAATATCCCAGGAGTCATCACACACTGTCCCCCATGAGCCGCTGTGAAAAACCTCCAGCCTCCCTGCACAGTCTCCCCCAGAACCCACCAGCCTGATGGACCCTCGACCTGATATTTAGAGAAAGAACATTACTGATCACTAACATCTGAAGAAATCTTCCCAGATGTTGTTGTTCTCACCAAGGCAGGTGATGTACAGCTGTTGTGTGGAGCTGCAGTTGAGAGTTTGTGGAGAGCTGCAGTTCCCCAGATGAGCTTCACTCCCAGAGCACTGGAAGCCCGTCACACACTCATGACTGTGTTCAGGACTGGATGAAGAGGAGCCATCGAAGTTCAGCACAGAGCCACAGCCCAGCTGTCTGCAGACCACAGAGGATTCAGTGAGACTCCAGGAGTCCAGCAGAACTCTCCTCCAGACCTGATGGATGAAAACTTCCAGCTCCCCCTCACACTGTCTCTCTCCAGACAACCGCACCAGACCATCATGAAGAGCCAGAGAGGAACCTGAATTGTGTTAGAATGTAATGAGATAGTGTTAATAAAATACATTAAACATTTTTCAGTAACATAATGCTCTCAAAGTCAAAAAATTTTACCAGAGCAGATGACTCCAACATCTCGTCTGTGAGAACATTCAGCTCGACTCCATGAAGAGATGGAACATTCTGAGAGTTTTCTTTCATTCCCGTCACAATCAAACACATCAGCCCAGATTTCACCACTTCCCTCTCCAAACCAGTCTGATCCCACAACAGTCACAGCAATCCCACAATTCAGCTGTCTACAGAGGACATTGGCAGCTCTCATATCCCAGCATGCATCACACACTGTGCCCCACTCTTTGAGGAACTGAAGCTCCACTCTTCCAGAACAAGAGTCTGAGCCATTTATCAGTCTGAGATCAGTGTAACCTGAGCGAAGTAAAGAGAGTTCAGAAACAATGCATAAAACATTCTTAAGCTAAGCTGTCATTAGATTGAAAACATTATAACTCAAACCTAAGACATGACCTAGAATCAAAAACAAATGAAGAGATGCTGAATATTTATACTTAACCAGAGCAGATCAGTCCCACAATGTTGTCAGTGGTGCAGTTGTGTTTGAGTGATGATATTGAACAGAATGAAATATGAGACTCATTTCCTCTGCACTGAATCTCTTGTGTCCACATCTGAGTGTCTCCTTTGTCAAAAGCAGCTGCTCCCAGCACCTGTACAGGAGCCCCACAGTCCAGCTCTCTACACACAACCTCTGCATCCTGCTGGTCAAAGACAGCGTCACACACTGACATCCACGTCTGATCATGAAGTATCTCTAACCTCCCAGAGCAAAGATTAGACCCATCAGCAAGTCTGGAGCGTTTATGACCTGTTTATATTGCATTAAAGTGAGGACTAGGTGAGCAAGTTTTGGATGTGGCAAGTTTTACATTCATTCAATTACATTTTCTGCATATATATACAATTTTAAATGTTTACTGTAATACATAATGAAAGGTTTTTTTTTATGTAATTTCCCAAAAATGAAAATTTTAAATATCATTGTGGTTGTTATTCCCTGAAAATGCATCTTGAACCTGGACAGTTGAGGTCACCAATGCCTTTAACTATTGATGGTGTGCTGTAAATTTTTCTTTAAATCATTGTGAAAATGCAGTAAAATAATCATGGCAAATTTACATTCAAGATTCCTAACTTTTAAGTGGTAATTAATTCTAAGAATAAAACAGACATGTTTAAAGCTAACCATATCCAAAAATATATATATCTTTTTTATTACATAATCAAGACAAAATTATCAGAAAGTGAGGAATGCTTCGAGGTTTAACTTTATTCACCTGAGCATATGACACCAGCATCATAATTATGAGTGCAGACAGGTGCATTCCATCCTGCTGACCCACAGTTCTTCAGTGTAGACTCTGTTCCTGAACATGTTAAAATACTCATCCAGATTGGTCCTGATCCTGGACCAAAATGAGCATCACCCAGAGCATCTACAGGTTCTCCACAGTCCAGCTCTCTACACACCACTGCAGCAGCAGGCATATCCCAGAAAATATCACACACTGTTCCCCACTGACCTCTGTGAAGAACCTCCACTCTACCAGCACAGCGACTGTTACCATTTACCAGTCTCACATGCATCACATCTAAGAGAGAGAGAAATAGAGAGAAAGACAGAGACTAAAATCAATCAATCATTCTAAAGAGATGAAATCGTGTTTAAAATTGGCATAACTACTAAAATAGATACAAAATAGAAAAACTAAAAATAGAAATATATTTTTAAAAAGCAGAATTACAGTGTTATATTTTTAAGAATTTTAGTTAATTCTTCTGAATGCTACTAATTTCTCTCATATTAATCTTCTTACCAGCACACTGAAGCGCCTGGTGATCATCATGAGAGCAGCTGTGTTTCTCTGATGCTGGACACATTCGAATCTGAGACTCATTTCCTCTGCACTGAATCTCTTGTGTCCACATCTGAGTGTCTCCTTTGTCAAAAGCAGCTGCTCCCAGCACCTGTACAGGAGCCCCACAGTCCAGCTCTCTACACACAACCTCTGCATCCTGCTGGTCAAAGACAGCGTCACACACTGACATCCACTTCTGGTCATGAAGTATCTCTAACCTCCCAGAGCAGCGAGAACCTCCAACCAGCCTGACTCCTGCAGTAGTGAGAGAAAATAAAAGTTCAATAAACATTGTTATGATAAGCAACCACATTTATCTAAAATAAAAAGACAAGACTTTATAATAACTTTGGCAATAACTTTTACTGACATTATTGTTCCACTCAGTAATGCTGACAGATAATTATTTTATGTGCATTCGAATTGATACAAATGTAATTAAACCATGATACATTTATATTTTTTATGAATGTACATGACATACTGATATACTATCATTAGTCTTGGCCTTAGACAACACAGAAGGTGTACGGTACTTAATGCAATTTTTGTATAATCATTGCATTATTCGTATTTAGATTTATATTGCACTTTTATGCATTTGGCACACATTTATGCACATAGAATAAGCTACTTACAGATGCATTTAAGATTAACATGTTATCAGTTCATGCATTCCCTGAGAATTGAACCTATGACTTTCATGTTGCCAACACTTGGTGTTAAAAAATAAATATAAATCTTTGGAACTAAAATATACCGTAAAGCATCTGGATTAACAGTGATGTAATAATTTACATTTTAGAACAGCTCACCTGAGCAGATGACTCCAACATCTGTACCATGATTACAGTCATAACCAAACCACTGAAATGATCCACAGTTCTTCAGTGTAGTTTCTGATCCAGTACACATCATACGATTAGTCCAGATTTGTCCTGATCCTGATCCAAAATAAGCAAGACCCAGAGCATCTACAGGTTCTCCACAGTCCAGCTCTCTACATACCACTGCAGTTTCAGTCATATCCCAAGCAGCGTCACACACTGTTCCCCACTGACCTCTGTGAAGAACCTCCACTCTACCAGCACAGCGACTGTGACCACCAACCAACCTCACATTCACACGGTCTGTATATTCAATACAGAAGACAAGAGAAGCAATTATTATGAACATAGCAAACAAGACAGTAAGAACAATCTCATAAAGAGAGAGAGAAAATAATATTTCATACAAAGAGTAAGAAGATTTGACAACAATTAATTTGCTCAAACCTGCACACACCAATCCAACATCATTATCATATGAACAGTTGTATTTGTGTGGCAGAGATGTTGGACAGAGATGAATCTGAGACTCATCTCCTCTGCACTGAATCTCTTGTGTCCACATCTGAGCGTCTCCTTTGTCAAAAGCAGCTGCTCCCAGCACCTGTACAGGAGCCCCACAGTCCAGCTCTCTACACACAACCTCTGCATCCTGCTGGTCAAAGACAGCGTCACACACTGACATCCACGTCTGATCATGAAGTATCTCTAACCTCCCAGAGCAGCGAGAACCTCCAACCAACCTGACACCTGAAAAAAAAACACGAGTATGAATGAACCTTAAATAACAAAACATGCACTACTTTCTTTTATTTTTTTAACAAAATAAAGTTTTGAGTTTACCTGAGCAGATGACTCCTGCACTCTTGCTCTGACACACACTTTGAAAACCCCATATGACAGATCCACACTTTTTCAGTGTGGACTCAGATCCAGCACACAATGCATTATTCATCCAGACTGGTCCTAATCCGAGTCCAACATGAGCATCACTCAGAGCATCTACAGGTTCTCCACAGTCCAGCTCTCTACACACCACTGCAGCATCAGCCAAATCCCAGCCAACATTACACACTGTTCCCCACTGACCTCTGTGAAACAACTCCACTGTCCCACTGCAGGGACTGTTTCCATTAATCAACCGCACATTTATTATTTCTGTGAACAGTAAGAGGAATAAATTGGAAGAGAGCTATCAAAATTAAATAAATATTTCCTGTTGAAACAGTCAAAACATACCTGTACACACCAGTAAAACATCACTGTCATGAGAACAATTGTTTTCATGTGATGGTGATGTTGGACAAAGGTGTATCTGAGATTCATTTCCTCTGCACTGAATCTCTTGTGTCCACATCTGAGTGTCTCCTTTACCAAAAGCAGCTGCTCCCAGCACCTGTACAGGAGCCCCACAGTCCAGCTCTCTACACACAACCTCTGCATCCTGCTGGTCAAAGACAGCGTCACACACTGACATCCACGTCTGATCATGAAGTATCTCTAACCTCCCAGAGCAGCGAGAACCTCCAACCAGTCTGACCTCTGAAAAAACATACAAAATTATTGTTCTGTCAGGACCACTGTTGTCAAAATGACACTTAGCATACAGTTTGGGTTGGTGGCATAATTCTGTTCGGGTATAAACTCCCTGCCCATCCATGCAGCCTGTCATGAATGAGCAGAGAGCTGCAGTAACCCATTTTAGAGTACACACAACAGAACCATATATAGCAGTCATTAATGCTCTTAATAACATTTAATGTAACAAACCGTGCTGTAAAAATTAGCACATTAACAGCGTTAAAAATATTTTATACAGTTAACACAGGGGACAGAGCCATCCAACTCATAGTCTCAGCCTCAGGCGTCACACACATTGTCGTTGGCTGAATGTCTGATGCATATGGAAAAAGTTTATTGCATTCCGACTATGAGGTGTTATGATGATGATGATTTAGTGTTTTTTTTGTTTTTTTGAGCAAAAAGAAAGAAATAACCTGTGTGTTATAACATTTTAGCACCCCCAAATCCCTGAATATTTCATAATCTAAGAATGTTGACGAAAATATGACGAGTAAAATTAAAATAACACTGCAATATTATCTGATCAATGAACTTTCAATATTATTTAGAAGTGTTTATGACTTTATGATTTTATGACCAATTCACTCTTTTGTAAGCACCATATTTCGCTAAGATAATCATGGCAGTATAATCCAAATGGAAAAAAAATTTTTTTGGAGTGTTGTCCCCAAGAACACCATTAATCGAAAAATGGCTTAATGCATTAACTCAGTTAAATCCAAAGACCAATTTCTAAATTAATGATGGACCATGAGTAAACACTTCAATCATGTAATGCTTTACTAATTAATTTTGTTGTTTAGAAATTATAATATAATATAGTGGAATGCATAAATACTCAAACACACATTCCCATTTTATAATGATTTCTCCAAAGCTGGCCTCATTTTACAGGTATTTTATTTTCTCATTCATAAAACACAAACACCTCAACTAATCAACTCTAGTGCAGCGGTTCTCAATTCCAGTCTTCACATCCCCCTGCTCTGCATACTTTGCACTTCTCTCTTTGTTAACACACCTGATTCAGATAACCAGATTGTTAGAAGTGAGCTCCGTGCATGAATTGAGTTGCCATTGACAGGGTCCCTACACAGTGGTCATTGCTCCCTACTCGCTGAGCAGGGGAAATGTGTTGAAGTTAACCTCACTTTCGGAACATTCATTTATGTATTTGGGTTGCACAACGTCTTCACACACGGACAAATGTGACATCATATTTCTAAATAAATGCAATTTAAATTCATGTCTCGCACACATCAATGCACTTTGAATGAAACATATACCTTCCACACCCCCAGGAAGTGCGTGCCACTACACTGAAATTTATTTTTATTTTTTATTTTTTTTAAATATTTATTAAATCTTTACGATACAAACAATAAGAACACACAAATAGAGTCATTAATACAGAAACAACAAATAATAGAAAAGAACAGAGCCAGGGGGGGTTTCAAATAAATACATTAAAGGTAGAGCATAACTGAATGGTTTTAGCAGCCTTCTTATTGTTTGAATCATGGATGGAATTGATGTACTGTTCCGTCTCCTTACCAAAAGCAATAAAAGAAGGTTTAGAATTACTAAATTTGGCTTTGTGAATATATTTCCCTAAAATTATCAATAGATTAACTAGGTATATTTCTTTCTGTTTTTTACTCTTGTTATCATGGAAGCCAAACAGTACATTTTTCCAAAACAAAGAAAAATCAGCAATAAGATTAACAGTTATGTATTGGGACAGATCTTTCCAGAACGGGATGGCATAGGGACATTGCCAGAACAGATGTACCATTGTTTCTGGACATATTCCACAAAAAAAAAAAAAACAGTTAACACATATGTCAAGCTTAAACCTAAGGAGATAATGCTTAGCAGGATAATACCTATGTATGATTTTGAAAGAGTCTTCTCTTACTTTATTTGTAAGGAGATATTTGCAAGGAAGTTTCCATATATTCCCCCAAATCAGGTTGTTAACAAAGTTATACCAATAAGGAACAACATTAGGTATACTGGTAACATCTTTCTGAAATAAAGAGCGAATAATATGATTATTATTCCTCATTGTTGTTGCAAAACATAATTTACCAACTGAGGTCAATTTAGGGTCTAAATCTGGTAGGCAATCTGGTTTTCCAGCCCCTTTTAAGAGAATTAAAATACCAGATGGGATGGCATCCATAACAATTGCAAACTCTCTTGGGGTGACTGGAATGCCAAAAGTGTTAAGGAATTCAGAATAATTCATCAATGATCCACTATCATTTATTAGTTGGGAAACTAATTATGTTATTATTGAACCAAGTCTTAAAAAATAAGGATTTATTCTTGAATTTAATAAGCCGATCTCCCCTGTGTGGGGAGAAATTATGTTTGTAAATTAATGACCACGCTAAGAGCATTTGTTTATGGAATTTAGATAAAATTAAGGGATTTTTTTCTATTTTATAATAACATAAAAGTAAGAATTCTAGACCACCAACCTTAGAAAAGATATAGTTAGGTATAAAATTCCATGTAGATGTGGGATTTTTTAGAAAATGCTTTATACAATTAATTTAAAAAGTATTATTAAGGGTTTTAAAATCAAGAAAGTTAAGACCACCACATTCAAAGGTGTTCATGATAACAGATTTTTTCACATAATGAGTCTTGTTTTTCCAAATAAAATTGAAAAGTGATTTGTCAATAGAATTAGAGAGATTTTTGTTGACAAACAAGGGGATAGCTGCATATTTAAGACGGGATAAACCTTCTGCTTTTGTCAACAATTCTCGTCCTTTCAAGGATAAATCCCTCTGCAGCCAACGATTTAGCTTTTTCTTTGTCTTATCACTAATCAAATTAAAGTTTACAGAGCATCAGAGCATCAATATTGAGATTTGTATAAATTACTATAGAAGTCCGCACAGAAAACAGCTATGCTATTCGGATTATCAGTTACAGTATTGTTAATATCAAGTTGCTGGATTAAATTAAATTTCCCATGATATCTTTCTAAGACAAAACAATAGGCAGAGTTCTGCTCCCCTTCTTCAATCCACCTTTTCCTTGACCTTATAAAGGCACCTTTTGATTTGTAAGAGAAGATCTCATTTAGTTTAAGTTGTTCTGAAATTAAAGATAGTCGTTCCACTTCTGATATATCAGCAGGGTCCTTCTGGTACAAGGACATTATTTTAGAGACCACTCTTTCTTCGTCCAGTTCATAGTACCATAATTCCTCAAATATTAGCCAGTTTAAAATTTTAAAAGTTCCCAATTGCTACCAAAAGCATCCTCGGACTTTGCTTTATTCCAGAATTTCACTATTAGATTCTTTATATCTGATTTTACTACATCATGTTGTAGGAGTGAACTGTTTAGTTTCCAGTAAGCATTCCTACATCTTGTGGAGGGGGCAGAGTGCAAAGGTATAAAGATGGAGACTGCATTATGATTGGTTAATGGGGTTGTGATGATATTAACTGATATTTTATCAATATTCAAATTATCGGAAACTAACCAATAGTCCAATCGTGAACGTCTGGTGGCACTTCTATTACTCCAAGTAAAAGCACTTACTGTATGTTAGGGTTGTTAAATCTCCATACATCAATCAAGTTAAATTTTCCCATAAATAATGTTAAGTTATAATTTACTGCAGTGGAAACATGTGAAGGCCAACAGTCAATATTGTGATCCAGAATCATGTTAAAATCCCCACCTTTTAAAATACCTGAATTTGGAAAGTTATTAAGTGTATTTTGTATATGCTTCTCTAAGGTTACAAGCATTATGTCATTCTCATGGTTAGAATTATATCCATATATATTAATAACTATCAAAGTAAAGTTTTCAATGGTTAATACTTAAAAAATATAAAAGTGAAAAGTGAAGTGACATTCAGCCAAGTATGGTGACCCATACTCAGAATTTGTGCTCTGTATTTAACCCATCCGAAATGCACACACACAGAGCAGTGAACACAAACACACACACTGTGAGCACACACCCGGAGCAGTGGGCAGCCATTTATGCTGCGGCGCCCGGGGAGCAGTTGGGGGTTCGATGCCTTGCTCAAGGGCACCTAGGTCGTGGTATTGAAGGTGGAGAGAGAACTGTTCATGCACTCCCCCCACCCACAATTCCGTCCGGCCCGAGACTAGAACCCACAACCCTTCGACTGGGAGTCCAACCCCCTAACCATTAGGCCACGACTTCCCCGTGTGGCCTAATGACCTGATGTATCACTGACAGATAAAAGAACAGTCCCTGAAAAATTATATTTTAGAGTCGCAACACCAGCAGAATGTTCAGACCCGTGAGCCTGCCACAGATCATTCCCCCATTGGGATCTCCAAAACATAAATCAGATTTTTGCTGCTTGACAAACAAAAATAACGCCTTGCGTTTAACAATATTCCTTATCCCCCTGGCATTGAGAGTAATGATAGATAAATACGTATTAACAACAACTGATAGAACAATATGAGGTAAAGTTCGAGAGAGAGAGAAAAAAAGACTTTAACCTTACTTTAAGGAGCTGCACCAATAAACCTGAAGGTACATAGCAAAACTTAGTGAAACACTGAAAACTAATGAGATACCTAGGTTCTCAGTCGACAACTAAATAAACAAACAAACGTAGCTTGTTGCTTTGCAGGAAAGTAGACTTCTTTGTTTCTCCATCTGTTCCTGTAAGGTCTTCATCACAAGTGAAACTCCCTCCGCGTTGGTTGCATGATTATGTTACTTAGTACAAAAGACATTGATTATCTTGTGCTAAATGAGAAATTAATTCTAGTTCTAATATGTCTGATTACAGAATGTAGAATATATTGTTAAACTAACTGAATTGGATGTTAATTTTGTATAGGTTTTACTTATTGCACCAACTATGTAATTTGGGTGGAATTTACAGTTTTGAGTAAAGGGGGAATGTTGTGTCTATGTACTTGTCAGGAGATGGCACTGTAGTCCACATGTTGATACCTATAAAAGGTATGGAGTAAGAATGGAACGGGGTTGCACCTGCTGCCTAATCATGTAAATGGCTGGCATTGTTGTATTGCTTGTTGTTTTGAATAAACCTTGAAGAAGTGAGAAACTGTCTTGTTTTCATGATTACTTGGACTTGGACTTAACAGAATCACTAATATGCAAGTCTGAATGTGAACAGCTCCGAAACGTATGCGCGCTTACTCCGCCATCTTGTGCGAAAGTCCCCGGGGTCGAGCACACTGCGCGACTCAAACTGAGCTTGATGACGTAGATGTCACATGAGCAACCTGTAAATCTTCTAATCGCTGTGCCAAGAGAAATCTGAATCACCCACCGAATCTTGCAGGGAAGGCGAGCGTGAACAGGAGCAAATTTTGGAAGTATTCTGATTAATTATCTCCCTTGACTTTATGCCTCCACGTCCCCCCTGATAGCCTCATAGACAGTAAAAGATTGCCTGCGAGCTTCTCCTCCTGTCCATATGGTAATGTATCTACTGTGCGACAGAGAGTCGCAGGTTATGATGCAATCGTTAGCCTATTTTTTTACAAAAACTGCTTCTACGGGACCATAACGTATTGTTCTAATATTGGCCTACAAAGTGACTGTACTGAATACAGTTATTATTTACTTGCTGAAGGGCACAGGTAGCTAATTATGACATTTATTTTAATGGGTTTATGTAATGATTGTTTTAGGTTATATTCAATTAGTTTTTTAAATTATTTATTTGGTTTCCCAGCATTTTTGTGTATTTGAACCCTTTCCAACAATGACTTTGATTTTGAGATCCATCTTTTCACAAATGAGGGACTCGTATGCAACTATTACAGGAGATTCAAACGCTCAGACACTCTCAAAGAAAAAAAACATGCATTAAGAGCTGAATTTGAAAATCAGTGTAAATTTTACTTATTTTCTTCTGGGAAACACCTAACTATCTTCTGTAGCCTCCGAAGAGCAAATGTACATGCCCCCATGCTGTTTAAAAGTACAGTCATTGTTGGAAAGGGTTCAAATACACAAAATGCTGGAAAACCAAAGAATTTGTGGAACCTGAAGGATTTTTCTTAAGAATGGCAGGCAGATTAACTGTTCAGGAAAAACAAGAAACTCATGAACAACTATCAATTAAAAAAAAACACACACACACAATCATTCAGGTAACAACACAGTATTAAGAATCAAGTGGATGTAAACTTTTGAACGGGGCCATTTTTATAAATTCAACTATTATTTTATTTTGTGGACTATATGTAAACATTTTATGTGAAATATCTTATTCAAGCAATACTAAAAAACAATAACATGCATCTTGTATGATTCCTATTATTTTGTTAAATAATTAACAAAGGGGAATGTAAACTTTTGACCTCAACTGTATTAAACATTACACATTTATTTCAGTTGTATTAAACATTACACATGTGAACATTTAACTAGGAGTGTTACAATTTGAAGTTTGCTTTGTAAAAATGAAACTATTTCTCAAGGCAAGACAGAAGCTAAATCTCAACCAGCATATACCTTGAATATGTGCGTAACTGTTAATGATGCACAAATGTGCCATAAATGTGTTTACACTGGAATAAAATATGTGTTTTAAAGATTTTTTTTTATAAAATAACATTTACATTAATTAGTGTTCAATATACTGTATATCATACATTTAAAATTTGTGACAGAGTTTGCCTTCTGGGTACTGGAAGGGTTTTGTTTTTGCTGTGTAACACCCAGTGTACAAGCTTCTCCTCTCTGATGATACAGAAGTACAGGCATCCTCTTAATACGAGAGAAAGAGGCTCAACACCCTCCAATCACACTCGCTATTACCTTATTAGACACAACAGAGGAAATCATCAAACAACTTCAGTGACAAATCAGAGGATGCTTTTCTCATTTTCTCCATATATAAATATATACATCAAAACCATCAGAGCTGATGAACTCCTCCTCCCCACACATTAAGACCTCAGTGAGGGGAAACACACACACACACACACACACACACACACACACACACACACACTCACAGACTCACACCTGTTTTTGATTTACAGGAGACAGGAAATATGTGCGTAACTGTTAATGATGCACAAATGTGCCATAAATGTGTTTACAATGGAATAAAATATGTGTTTTAAAGATTTTTTTTATAAAATAAAATTAACATTAATTCGTGTTCAATATACTATGTATCATACATATAAAATTTGTGACAGAGTTTGCCTTCTGGGTACTGGAAGGGTTTTTTTTTTGTTTTTTTTTTACCATACAGTATGTTTCTTATCTTTGTGCATATTGCTGTGCATCAGTCTAAAATGTTGTAAACTATGGCATTGAGTACTTTGGCTTTTCATACTTTAGATACAATATGAACAGCAAAACTCTGATTTAGCCACAAGTGTGCAAATGTTACCTGAGCAGATGACTCCAGCATTTTTATCATGATCACAGTAACTTTGGTCCCATCCTCCTGATCCACAGTCCTTCAGTGTGGATTCTGAACCAACACATCTGACAAAACTCATCCAGATTGGTCCTGATCCTTGTCCAAAGTGGGCATTACCCAGAGCATCTACAGGTTCTCCACAGTCCAGCTCTCTACACACCACTGCAGCATCAGCCAAATCCCAGCCAACGTCACACACTGTTCCCCACTGACCTCTGTGATGAACCTCCACTCTACCAGCACAGCGACTGTGACCACCAACCAACCTCACATTTACTAGGTCTAATATAAAAAAAAAATGAGAGAGAGTGAGAAAGATAGGCATATTGTGAATAAATAAATAAAAAATATTGAAATCTGAAATGCTACGTTGTAATCAAACATCTTGAAGCAAATAAAAAAATTATAATCCCACAATATTCTGACCAATTCCAGAAAGTAACATTTCTTCATCCCTCTCTCTGTTGTTGTTTTTAATTTGTGTACTTACCAGCTGTGATGAGTATTACAACTGCAGACAGTAAAATGAACATCAGGCATCTTCCCATCATCCTCAGCGTGATTAACTCAACACCCAGTGTACAAGCTTCTCCGCTCTGATGATACAGAAGTACAGGCATCCTCTTAATACGAGAGAAAGAGGTTCAACGCCCTCCAATCACACTCGCTATTACCTTATTAGACTCAACAGAGGAACTCATCAAACAACTTCAGTGACAAATCAGAGGACGCTTTTCTCATTTTCTCCATATATAAATATATACATCAAAACCATCAGAGCTGATGAACTCCTCCTCCCCATACATCAAGACCTCAGTGAGGGGAAACACACACACACACACACAGACTCACACATGTTTTTGATTTACAGGAGACAGGAAACTCTCCAGTTTATTTACAGCATCAAAGCCAAACACCTGCAGAGATGACATAAAAGCACTGATAATAAACTGAAAATTCATATATATCACACACACACACACATATACATACCTATATATATATATATATATATATATATATATATATATATATATATATATATATATATATATACATGTGTACAGTACATATATCATACACTCAACTCTGTAAAATTGTAAAATTACATAAAATGACATTTGAGTAAATAAAAGCTTACCTTTGTATAAGGCTTAATAGACTATGAGGGACATTTAGTGAACATCTGACAAAATAACTCCTGTAACTAATGTCAAATTGAATTCCATAAAATTGCTTTTTTTTCCAGATTGCCCACACAAATAATAATTGCGATTCAGGTGATCACATGACATCAGGCACGTGCACAGGTAGGGCTCAACCTGTGCAGAGCACATGCCCTTTTTGCCCTTACACTCCGAAGTGCCCTTTTTTTGGTGGTGTTTTTTTTTTTTTTTTTTTTTATCAATGCTATTGGTCACCTTTACGCCTGTCTGTCTGTTTTACCAAATGAAAGTTCTTAAAACGAGCTTGTGTAAATCTTATTCGATCTTCAAGCGGTCAGTAAGCTGATAACTCCGCCCCCTCTATATTCATCGATCGAATCAACTGAAGTTCCACAGCAGCCGCACAGTAGACAACAGCTGAGCTGAACAGTTTTGCGAAGGGTAAATAAATATCTTGTTGTTTGAATAAGTACTACTAAACACTATGTCTATAAAGGCTCATATTTTATTTATTTGATGTCTGACTGACTCACTGACTGAGACATGTGGGACCTCGCCTGAGAGAGAGGGCTAGCATTTGCCATCTAGTCATAGCCAATATATAGCCAACACTTAAATAGCCTGTGCATACAGTTGCATTTCATCTTTCATAAAATGCTAATTTGGCCAAATGCATTTTACCACAGGAAAAACTGAGCGCTCAGTTTGTAACCTAGATGAAAATGTAATGTGATGCCGGCAGCGGCAGGCGCCGTCGCCGTTTTAATGACGGACAGAAAAAAAAATCACATTTGCACACATTCGCTGGTCAAAAACTATATATTGATAAGTAATACAACAACATAATTTGTTTTTACAGTCGGGAAATCATAACAGGTGCGCCCCCCGCTGTTTCGTACTGGAACTTACACAAAGCGACGAGCGATCCTCGTCACCTATAGATAACATATATTTCTAAGAAATTTCTTCTTTGATTTATGATTGCTGATAGACTTAATTTATTAACATTTAGGCTAATCATGTTATGATATACTCTCTGTATACTCTCTGTATAAAATGTTGTAAAACATGGTTTTACTACAGTAATGTAGTAGTAACTAAAAAAAAAAATTACAGATCACTGAAATCTTTATATTTTATCATGCAGAATGTAATTCATGATTCATTCCAAGGCTTCATTTATTTGATCCAAAATACAGCAAAATCAGTAATATTGTGTAATATTTTTACAATTTTAAATAGTAACTGTTTTCTATTTGAATATATTTTAAAATGTGATTTTATTTTTGTGATCAAAGCTGAATTTTCAGCATCATTACTCCAAAAATACTTTTCACAGCAACTGTACTTTTCACACTATTTTTATGTATTTTTTCATTGCTGGCTTATTTTAGGGAAAGTGTAGTGAATAAGAGACCTTCAAGAGAGCAACATCCCTGGTCCACCACAGTAT